>NC_086320.1:304108804-304791120 GCF_036172605.1 Pelobates fuscus
ACTTAGCAAAAAAAAATACAATAAGCTGTAGTTGTTCTGGTGACTATAGTGTCCCTTTAAGTTTGGAAGCTTAAGAGGGATGTATGGGAACAAAACTTGTGTGGACTGGCTGACAATAAAATTAGTTTAGGTAATGCAGACGTTGGTCTCTCTAACACTGTGGCATGTCCCCTTTCTTCTACACTCACTACATACACCTTTTCTCTGTCTCGGGAATTTATGCCTGCTAGTAAGAAGGTAAGGAGACAAGTGCACCAGCGAGTGCTAGGGGACAGTCCTTAGAAAGCATGGAGTGAGTGCATCATTAGACACATTTATGTCAAGCTCAGGGTGCTGCCTGCATAGTATGCCCTTAGTTGGACAGCCTGCATGATTGGCGGGCAGCCTGACATGCATTCATGCCAGGCTGTCCTTCAAATTCATTGGACAAACATGCCCCCTTTTTGGGCATGTTCTCCCCTTTTGGCAGGTCTGGTTACGTGATTCGCACCAGTGGCCCACCCTTTTACCCCACCCATTGACTTCCTGCTTCACTGGACACAGCTGTTAGGGGGTATGGATTTACTTGAAAGATGAAAGCATAAATTAGAGAGAGATTAGCATAGAGTATGTGTTTTCTTATAGCTGAATCCTATGAGTTTCCCTCCAACACCATCTCCATCAGATACATGACGTTTGGGAGGTATGACTGTTTTTGTGTTTTTGGTCGATAAGATTCCGTAATTAGGCCCATCATAATTGTCAGCACCAGGTCCACTGTGCTCTTAATCCGGCCCTGCCTGTAACTACCAAAAAAAACTTAAAATCCCAGACACATTATATATTCTGTAATTCAGAACAACTAAATGAATTTATTTTTAATTACTTTCCTTAACCTGCACTAATTATGTACACATTATTATTGCAAAAACTGTAAAAAAAAACACACAAAAATTCATTTTTTTGCATATTTCTGTATTTTTTTAATAATAAATAAGCATTTATATATATATGTGTTACATCAAATTAAAGCCCTTTCTGTCCTTTAAAAAACGGTATATAATATGTGTCGGTGCAATGAATTAGTAAAAAGCAAATTGCAGTTGAACGCAAATAGCAAAAAATGCAAAAAATGCCGTTGTCATTAAGTGAAAGACAAGCTTCTGAAGCTCTGTCCTTAAGGGGTTAAAATATGAGCTTAAACAGCAACACAATAATAAAATGCTTAGATATTAATAACAATAATTAATTATTGATTATAAAGTCCTTACTGATTTCCTTGTGCTATACATAAAGTATTGATATAAACTCCATATAAATACACCATAGGTGATTGTTAAAATAATGGAATCCAACGTTTATTTCTTATGCTGCCGGCAGCCATATATCAATTTTCCCAGAAACCACTGCTTTGACCTTTCAATACCCATACCACTCATTGTTACCCTTTTCTGTTCCTCCACACACAGTTGATATTTATTTGTGTAATTTTCTCTTCATTTATTCACCAACCCATGCTTCCATAATATGTCCAACTTTACTCTGCATATAAAACCAGCTGCTGCAACAGGATTCTGTTCACACACTTTATTTCAGATACCAGTCCTGTTTTTTACAGCTCCCTTCTTTCCACATTCTATCCCTCTCAATCTACTACCTGCCCAATACATATGGCTACCAACAGGCTATTTCACTGTCAGACTGCCTAAAGTGAGTGGTAGCTAACAATTGGTCAGATTTGTTTGTCTCTAATAGATATTCCAGTTATTGGGTACATTGCTGTGTCCTATGCCATCTTTAATCAATAGAAAAAAAATCAAACTGGAAAGATTGTGACTCGATTGTGACAAAAATCAAACTGGAAAGATTGTGACTCTCGATAAAATTATATACTCCGTCTAACAGTGTTTTTCCTCTTTAATACAGGTAAAATTCTCAGTGAATAGGAAACTTAAACCGCCACCACCCTCCATTAGCAGTGAATATTTCCATATTTGTGCCAGCTCTTTCCTGCTCATATGTTACACGTGCATTTATGTATGTGTTTCTGTGAACTCAGCAACATGTCGGCTAATGCTGGACTCTTTATTTCTACAAGGGACGGTCAAATCCCGTGTTCATTATACGGCAGTCTTCCTGAGTACAACATACGCACTGTACCTCCTTCTCCTCCTTATTTATGAGCACCTTTATCTAGTGGCCACAGTTTTCTGTCTTTTAAAGAAGGAATTGTTGTGGGGAAAAAGACTGCTTGCTTGTAAAGGAAAAAGTTTTTTATTAAAAAAGTTTTATAACTGAATTCTTTATTTTGTTGTTTTTCTGAGGATTCTGCTTTATATTATTAGGGCAAAGCACAGTGAAAATGTAGGAACCGGAAGCAATCATTAGTTTGCAGATTGTAATTTATTGCAAGTCTAGAACCAAAGAGAGCACCAGTAATATTAATTCTTTCATTCCTTAATAATCCCGATCTGCCACCCAGACCATTTTCAGATAGGCGATTTAAGCCCATCAATACATTGTACACAGGGAACCTGACGTTTTGAAATTCTCCAACTTCCTAATGCTGTCTCTCACTTTCCAACCCTCATCATCATTACAACAATGCCTGATTTATTTGCTCTTACAATTCTGATCCTTTCTGTGCAGTGACATGTTATAGATTTAATGCTTGAGAAGAATGGATTTATAAGGGAAAATAAATAACTTAATGGTAGTTACTGGGCCTGGATATTCCACTGTCCAATGGTCCCAGTGTGGTCGCACACTTCAAAAACCACTGGTGTTTGCAGCTTTTGGGAAGACAGATTCCGCAGCACAAAGAAATCATCAAACCTATTCTATATCTCATTGTTTGATCAAATGCTGAAATTGGTGATTGTGCTGTTCTTCTTAGCTGAGCTCTGCTCTTAAAGGGATAGCTCATTAAAATGGATAAGGTGGCTGGTGTCCCTTGGCTCTGTTCAACAGGCAGGGATAAACTCTGCCTTAATTATACCAGTCCACATCAACAATGGGCGGAAATGATATGCAGAGACTACTCAGCCCACGCTCTGAGCCTATCTTCCCATAGCACTGTTTAGCGTGAGGTACACTCCAAGAGGGAAATTTAGCTTGTCCCCCTACGAGATTCTATTTGGTTCAGCTCCCAGGCTAGGCTGTTACTTTCCTCAGCAGCTCCAAATTCAGTCAGATGCAATGGTAAATTACATAACTGCTCTCTCTCTCATGCCTTGACCAAAATCCATGCGCAAGTGTTTTCTTCTATTCCAGATCCAGTGTCTGATACAATCACCCATAAGTTACTCCCTGGTGATTGGGTTCTGGTTAAGAAATTCCTGAGAAAGCACACACTTGAGCCAAGATTTCATGGTTTATTCCAAGTCCTTCTAACTACATCTACCTCAGTAAAACTAGCTGGGAAGGACACTTGGATACACGCTTTGCACTGCAAGAAAGTTCCAGCTCCAGAGGAAGCTTTACTGTGATATTGTCTCTTGTACTTTTCCACAATCCCAACATTCGACTATATACAAAGACATACCTAATAAAAAGGACCCACACATTTGTGTGACTGGTGACCATTGGGGACATCACTGTAGTTCCTGGAAAGCAGCGGGTTGGAACACGGGCCGACCATGGGGTTACAGACCACAAAGTGCCTTAGATAGAGTGGACAGGAATGGGAAATCCTTGTTACACAGAATGACTTTGTGCAAACCAACTGGGTCTACTCCAATGAAACTTACCTTAAACATAGAACACCCTAGTCCAGGAGACACTGGAGAGTATATAATGGGAATGTACTGGAGAGGGGGTAGTTCATACAATAAATTGGGAACTTTCTATTTACAAGACATGCACACATCACCTGAGTGGGTAGATACAAGACATATGACCATCAACCCTCTCAAACCCCACATTAAGACTCTTAAAGACATGGTAGCCATAGCTAACCCTACATTTGAAGACACTATGGCAGTAGAGACTGGTTTTTCAGACACTAATCTATGGCTTGAGTGGATGAGATATAATGCTAATTCTCATAATAAAACTAACTGTTATGTTTGTGGTGGAGCCAGACCCCATCTAGGTACAGTGCCTCTAAATCTACCTCCTGATGTTGAAACATGTTTCTTAAAGGACCACTCTAGTGCCAGGAAAACATACTCGTTTTCCTGGCAATAGAGTGCCCTGAGGGTGCCCCCACCCTCAGGGACCCCCTCCCGCCCAGCTCTGGAAAGGGGAAAGGGGTAAAAACTTACCTTTTTCCAGCGGTGGGCGGAGAGATCTCCTCTTCTCCTCCCCGTCGGCTGAATGCGCACGCGCGGCAAGAGCTGCGCGCGCATTCAGCCAGTCACATAGGAAAGCATTCATAATGCTTTCCTATGGACGCTTGCGTGCTCTCACTGTGATTTTCACAGTGAGAATCACGCAAGCGCCTCTAGCGGCTGTCAGTGAGACAGCCACTAGAGGAAATAGGGGAAGGCTTAACCCATTCACAAACATAGCAGTTTCTCTGAAACTGCTATGTTTATGAAAAAATGGGTTAACCCTAGAAGGACCTGGCACCCAGACCACTTCATTAAGCTGAAGTGGTCTGGGTGCCTAGAGTGGTCCTTTAAGTCTCTATGTGCAGTCAATTACAAACTCATCAGTATGTGAATCATGGAAGAAGATATACCCTCTAACCCAAAGGGATATCAGGCCACCTTATGGAGTCACAGTATATTCAGGTAATTACACTTGATACACTACACACAGTACTACAGGGAAGTTTGTGGGAAAATTCCCTTCTGGTTATTGTGCTACATACCGAAAGCCTCCAGCTACCCTGTTAATACATCAAGTTAAATACTTGAGAGACATTTATTGGCTATGTGGATACATGCAACTCAGATCCAAATTGACAGGCCTATGGTGGGGGGAATGTGCTTTTACTAAAGTTATCATGCCCATACACATAATATCAGACAACCACCAAGGCCCTCTTGACTCACCACACACATACTTTAGAGTAAAAAGAGACACTCCTGTACAGGGCAGTTTCGACCCTCACGTATACATAGATGCCAAGGGGGGTGCCAAATGATTTTAAAGCCAGGGATGAGGTTGCAGCTGGATTCAAATCCTTGATTCCACTCATCACGGCCTATAAGAATGTAAATTGGATTAATTACATCTACTAAAACCAACAATGTTTTGTCAATTATACCAGAGATGCCCTCCAGGGACTGGCAGAACAATTACAAGCCACCTCCCAAATGTCATTTCAGAATAGGATGGCCATAGACATGATTCTGGCGGGGGAAAGGAGGTGTGTGTGAAATACTCCCAGATACCATGACATGCTGCACTTTTATACCAGATAACACAGGCCCTAACGGGAAAGTAACTATGGCCATCGAGAAGCTTGAAAGCCTCTCTGAAGAGTTAAAAAGAAACTCAGGGATCACCAATTCCTGGGATAGATGGTTTGGATGGATAAACGGATGGCAGAAAGTACTCTTCCAAGTGGGTATGGCTGTCCTAACTGTAATGATTCTTTTCCTCTTCTTTGTCTGCTGTATAATGCCTTGTGCACAGAAATATTTGCAGAAGACTGTAGATCAAACCATTGACCGCACCACCCCAACATTCCTACACCAAGACATTGATGACGGAACCTGTGACACAACACATGCACCTCTTCAGTCCCACCACATTAAGTATACAATTACTTCTCTCTAGGGAAACTATAGGGACAGCGTCTTGTCTAACGGGTAAAAAGTCTGTTGCGGAGATGTAGTGGACAAGCCGCTACGGGTTCTAGTGTAGTGAAGAGTTCAAGAAAACATGTTTGAGAAGATGAGCAGCAGCCTATTAGGGATATTATTAGGGATAGATAGTAGTTGTTTACATCGTAAATAGTAATTTTTAGGGGGGTCTGTTGTGGACAGAATATTAACTCTATTAATTTTCGTAAAATGCCTATTTGCTCTGCATAACTATAATCAATATTATTCATAAGTTACTTAAAATGGCCGCTAGGGAATTTCCCCTGTAGTCAACTAAAACCCTTAAATTAACAAGATGGCGCTGGAATCTGGTGGAGAGCTCCATGATGCCAGTGACATCACACCCGGTAGGATGAGCAATTGATGAACCACTTAACAACTAACCAATTGCTTTACCGGACCCTCGGAATAAAGATTCCTCAAGTCTTTCATTAACCTGAAACTTGTGTCTGGTGTGAATTACTTTTGGAGCGTGCACGTAAATACTTATTAATTTGGACAGGGGCAGATATGCAAAAATATCAAGCACTTGATTTGATCCACAACAGCTTTTCTGTAAACCCAGCACAAATTTCTTGCAATTTTTCTTCACTTTTGATTAGAAACTAGAAACTGTTTTCCCAGCAACAGGCAATATGGTAATTTTCTCTAATGATTTTTAGGATAGAAAAATCTAAAATAACAACAGATTATTTTTTATATTTGGGTTTCATATAAAGAACATTCTCTAGGCTCATGTACAATTTAGTTCAAACTAGGTACCTTTGTAACCATAGCAGTGAGTTTGATATTCTAATCAAGATTATTGATACTATCAATGTAATCTTCAAACGTGGAAAAGAGCTGCTCCAACACATAAAAAGCATCATCTATGTATCTTCTCCAGATTTTACAAAACCCGAATAAGGGATGATTATACAAAAGGTGTATCTCAATGAAGTTTATATATATATATATATATATATATTTACAGATAGATCGATTATTAATACTATTAATCAAATCTACCAACTTGTCCAAGAGCTGCTCCAACACATAACAAATATCTGGACAAGGTATGATTATATTTACACACACACATACATGTATATATATATGTATCTGTTACGGACCGTTTCAGCATAAAAGGGGAAAAATCGGTTTAGGCGATAATCCCCTTTTCCCAAAAAGGCACAGCTACTGTAAAAGCACCAAAACTCACGAATTTGGATATAAATGAATGCACCAAACTCCCGAACTGCATACCAGGGAATAAGATAGCACTCTAAGCTGGAACCTCACGAATAGCTGCTAGCAGATGAATAGGAAAAGCAGACATCAGCTTACACTCCTAGCAGTCAAACTCCAACAGCATACAGTGAATCCCCCCAAGAACGAGACAAGGCTCCGTGTTGAAGGTCAAGCAGTGGTCTGTTTATTCAGGGCTACCTGCCCCTGTATTTATGCAGGTCTCCCACCTGGTGGACACTCCCCTAGGGGACCAGATGGAAGACTGAAACAGCAGACAGACATGTATCAGATTAGTACACACAGCCACAATACTTTCCCACAATGTATCTTGGTTTCCTCCTCTCTGTCCTGGAGATAATTAATGAAGTAATTCAATTATCTCCTAGGACAAAGGCCAGACTCCATTATGCACATGGTGACACAGAAACAGACTATCACTTTAAAATACATACAGACACATTTTATACACAAAACATAGACATGTAACATATCCCCAGATAGTTCAGGTCTGGGTGCACATTATTAGGTTAGAATGGCACCCAGATCACACAAATACATTTTAATTGCCATGGAGCCAAAGTCTTTAATTATACGAACAGGCTCCATGGCAGGCTATCTGGGTTACTACAGTTCACATAAAACATAAACTACCGAATTTCCCTGCATTCACCAAATCCATACGAATGAGAACCAGGGGCTGGAGGTTCAGCGGTGCCTGCACGGAAAAGTGTCCGATTTTGGTGCATGAAAGCCGGGCAGAAAAGTGCTGGCTGCTCGGGGAGCTCCAGAACAGCGCCACCTAGCGGCCGCTAAGTGTAACAGCGGCCACACAGTTAACAGGCAATTAACCGCAGCTTCAGGGAGGTAAATTGGCAGCACACTCCAGCTTCTGGGTGGCCAATTAACAACGCCGGCCGGCTTCCCACGGCTCTGGGGAGGTTGGTGAACGGCTGTTTGTTCGGTAGATTAAATCTACCGAACTGCTGTGCAGAAAGGGAGAAATAAATCCTTCTGCACAGTAAAATTAACCCTTTAGCTGCTGGTCCATAGTCCAGAGGCAGCAGGCGGGCATCCAGGCTCCTCCAATACAATGTGGCGAGATTGGTTTCGTCACAGTATCTATAATAATTTCAACTCACTACTGGTAAGTCATTGGCAATTTATGGAGAGTATGCCATGGGCTCTCCAGGCTATAGATTTTAAGCTCTCTATGTATATAATATGTGTGTGCTTATATATTATTTAACTAGATGTATATAACAAATTCAAGTAGAGTCCAAGTTGATCACAGGAAAAGCAAATAAAGAAAAAACTCCACAAATGTAACATTTAACAATAATTAACAGCGCATGAACTCATATATTGTATATAATAGCGATTATGCACTACTTAGAAATCTATAAGGGACATAGGTATATATATTATTCATTGCTGTTAATAATATAAAAATATATTTCTGTTTTTGTTGTTCGTACAGTCAATTTGAAGTTTAGATTAGAAGTTATATTTCATGCAAAAAAAGTACCTAATGGCCTTTTCAAACCCTCTGCTTTATCTATGAAAAAAAATAAGTAATAACAAAGTTGACATTGCAATACTTAGTAAGGCCTATGCACAAGAGCAGAGTCTGTGATGTCATAAATTACAGCAGAGTACGTCTAGGTAACACACAGTGATGTCATTTTCAAACATTCCGTGAACACTCACAGCACTCAGAGCTACACTTCACCTGGACAGTGGTTATATTAACTGGAAATATATATTTCCTACTCACCTGCAAAGGGATCTTGTGAAAAGGCACCTCTTGAGTACAGGACCGTTGACTTGTACTTTGCTATCCTATAAAACAAGTATAATGAGAATGGTGAGTGATTCTTTTTCTGCTTTATATCTATCTGTCTAGCTATCATTTTCAAATAATTAAAACAAATGAAATTACAAATTTTAAGTTTTTATTTTGTTACTTTTTTGCATTAAATAAAAACCTAAAGGAACACTGCTCAATTCTATACCATTTAGGAATTGAATCACTATGTTCATGCAGCCCTAGTCACAACTCCCTGCATGTGACTTACACAACTTTCCTAAACACTTCCTGAAAAGAGCTTTGTAAAGCTTACACTTCCTTTACTACAAATTATGTTTAATTTAGAATTTCGTATCTCCTACTCTGTTAATAGCTTGCTAGACCATGCAGGGGTATCTTGTGTGTGATTAAAGTTTCATTTGAATAGCAGGAGATAAAAACGTTTAAAATAAGTAACATCTAAAAGAAAATTACATGTTTTTTTGCAGGCTTTGTGATTTACAGCCAGGGGAGGTGTAGCTAGGGCTGGATAGACAGAATTAAAAGTGATTTTACTTCAAAATGGTAGAGAATTGAGCAGTAAGACTTCAGAGGCATAATGTATACAGAAAAACTGCTTCATTAATATAAAGTTGTTTTGGTGATTATACTGTTACTTTAACCCCTTAACGACGAGTGACGGACGAGGTCCGTCACTCAGGGGAATGCGTTAATGACGAGTGACGGACCTCGTCCGTCACGCGTTAAAATTAACGCTGCGATCGCGCAGTGCCGGCGATCGCGGGGTTAATGCTGTTGCTGGGTCCCTCCGAGTCAGGGGCAGACCAGCAGCAGCAAATCCGGATATCCCAGCCCATGTGATCGCTGTGACAGCCAGTCACAGCGGTCACAATGCTGCTGGGATATCTGATCCGCCTCCCTCCACCTCGTGTGGGTTTGTGAAGTGGAGAGAGACGGATCGGTGCTACATTGTGTCCCTGATTTATTGCAGAGTTATACTTAAGTATAAAATTCACTTTTCTGGAGTTAAAAAAAAAATTAACCCTTTCCCTGCTGCTTGATCACTGCTAGCAGTGATCAATATACAGGTCACAGTACTCTACTGTGATCTATTTTTTTTTTTTACTTTCAAGGGTTAATTTTTAGTTTTTTTGTAACCCTAAGGGGTTAAATTTTATTATTTGATTTTATTAATTTGTGATTTAGTTATTTTGGTGGGTGGAATTTAGTGGGAATTAGGGAATAAAAAAAAAAATAAAAAATAAAAAAAATTTTTTGTTGAGTTTTGTTAGCTGTGTTAGCTGTATTAACAATGTTTAGAAAGTATAGCGCGGAGGAGGCTTATGCCCTGTTAGCGGCAGACTCAGAGGCGACTGACACTGCCTCAGAGAGTGAAGCAGGGAGTGACGCAGGGGATGCAGGGGACATGGACTATGTGCCAGATACTGCAGGACCATCAGGAGAAATCGACGATTCCCCTAATGCTGACCATGGCGCAGATGACTGGGTACCCCCTAATAATTTAAACAATTCTGGGCACTGACCATGTTAATGGGGCTAATTAAAAAGCCCACAATTAGGATGTATTGGGCTAAACATCCTATTTGCAATACTCCTATTTTTGCCGAGACAATGACAAGGGAAAGATATGAAGACATACTAAGATTTATGCACTTTAGTGATAACAACAAGTGCCCCCCAAAAGGTGATGCGCAGTATGATCTTCTTTACAAACTACGCCCTTTAATTGCCCACTTTAACAGTAAATTTGCCGCTATATATACCCCCAATAAAAACATTTCCATTGACGAGTCCCTAATGAAGTTTAAGGGAAGACTGGGGTTTAGACAATATATCCCATCCAAAAGATCCCGATATGGGATCAAATTTTATAAACTATGTGAAAGTGGCAGTGGCTACGTATACACCTTCCGTGTATACGAAGGAAGGGATAGCCACCTTGATCCCCCAGGTTGCCCAGATACAGTAGGGACAAGTGGAAAAATTGTCTGGGACTTAATAATGCCACTACTTAATAAAGGTTATCATCTATACATCGATAACTTTTATAATAGCATCCCACTGTTACAAATGTTGTATTGCTTCGAGACCGTGGCCTGTGGCACTATTCGGAAGAGTCGCACAGGTTTCCCAAAGGCTCTAGCGAACAAAAAAATGAAAAGGGGGGAAACAGCAGCTCTCTGCCAGAATGAACTGCTGGCACTCAAGTACAGGGATAAAAAGGATGTTTTCATCTTAACCACCATCCATGGTGAAAACACTCGGAGGGTCGCAGTTCGTGGCAGAGACGAATATAAACGGGTGCCAGTCTGCATACGGCAATATAATCGGCATATGGGGGGCGTTGACCTGTCCGATCAACTGATGCAGCCATATTTGATCATGAGAAAGACCAGGGCATGGTATAAAAAAGTGGGCATATACCTGATGCAGATGGCAATCCACAATGCCTTTGTTATTTTTAAAAAGGCAAATGCTGGGCTGAAAAGCACTTTTCTTTCTTTCCAGTTTGAGCTAATTTCTAAGCTGCTAGAATGCCACATAAGGAGACCATCAGTGGAGCCTAGCAGAAGAATGGAGGCAGGTCACTTCTGCTTTAAGATTCCACCAACCCCTAAAAAACAAAACCCCCAGAAAAGGTGCAGGGTGTGTTACAAGAGGGGCGTAAGAGTTGAGACCAGCTATTACTGCCCTGATTGCCCCTCTCAGCCCGGCCTATGTATTGGCCATTGTTTTAAAATTTTTCACACCCAGGCCAGTTTTGGGGTGTGATTTTTAGTCATCTGTCTGATTGGTTACCGAATCTTGGCTTTGTCTACCGTTTATCCTGTCTTCTCTGATCCTTGACCTCGGCTTGTCCTATCGTTGTTCCGTTTCTCTTTACTCCTTTGACCTCGTTTACTCCTTTTACTCCTTTGACCTCCTTTGACCTCGGCTTGTACCTTGACAATTCTCTGCTTGTATAGCCCGGCCATTCTAAGGACCGGTATTACAAGTTTCTCTCTCTGTGTTCTCTCTCTTTGTGGTCTGTCTGTGTTTTGGTTTCGGAATCCATGACAGCTTTGCCCAGGACGCAGATGACTGTGTACTACCCCCGGATAAGTTTACCCCAACTATTCTGTATATGGGGGTATCATTGCACTAAGATGGCATAGCTGAGCAACATATTAGGTGTTATACTGCCGTAGCACACATAAGGATAGCAAAATATACAGTAACATCTCCAAGTGTGTGTCAAAAAGGAAGACAAAAATGCTAATTGCAACGAGACTTGGTACAAACTAACAAAAAAATGATCCTACACTAAGGTTTAGAATATACCTTTTGAAATACCCTGGGGTGTCTACTTTAAGAAATGGTAGGCCTTTGTGGGGTAGTTTGAATTTAATACCTGCTAAGATGCTTGGAAATTGCACATAGGCCCAGCGTCAAAATTCAAAGTTCGGTAAAAACTGATATGGCTTGGTCTCCTATATGGCACTGTAGCTTCACAAAATAGTCCCAAAGACATACAATGGGGGTGTCATTTTACTCAGAAGACTTAGCTGAACATAATTTGGGGGGTATGAACTTAGTGGCACATGTGAAATATACAAAATGCCCAGCACAAATGCAATCCATATGTAAAAAACGCACAAAATTATTTTTTACCACATACTTTGGCATCTATTGGTGAAAAAATGGGGGCATGTTAAGGCACAATATGCACCTTATGAGATACCCTGGAGTGTCTACTTTTACAAATGGTAGGCCTTTGTGGGTTTTTTTTGAACAGTCAAACTGTTATAATACCCCAAATGGAAGCATAGGCTCATTAAATCCGTCTCTCAAAATTCTACTGTGAGTACTGAAAAGGACAGGTCTCCTATATGGCACTGTAGCTTCACGAAATAGTGCCAAAGACATACAATGGGGGTACCGTTGTACTCAGAAGACTTAGCTGAACATAATTTGGGGGGTTTGAACTTAGTGGCACATGTGAAATATACAAAATGCCCAGCACAAATGCAATCCATATGTAAAAAATGCACAAAATTATTTTATACCACATACTTTGGCAACTATTGGTGAAAAAATGGGGGCATGTTAAGGCACAATATGCACCTTATGAGATACCCTGGAGTGTCTACTTTTACAAATGGTAGGCCTTTGTGGTTTTTTTTTGAACAGTCAAACTGTTATAATGCCCCAAATGGAAGCATAGGCTCATTAAATCCGTCTCTCAAAATTCTACTGTGAGTACTGAAAAGGACAGGTCTCGTATATGGCACTGTAGCTTCACGAACTAGTGCCAAAGACATACAATGGGGGTGTCATTTTACTCAGAAGACTTAGCTGAACATAATTTGGGGGGTTTGAACTTAGTGGCACATGTGAAATATACAAAATGCCCAGCAAAAATGCAATCCGTATGTAAAAAATGCACAAAATTATTTTTTACCACATACTTTGGCATGTAATGGTAAAAAAATGGGGGCATGTTAAGGCACAATATGCACCTTATGAGATACCCTGGAGTGTCTACTTTTACAAATGGTAGGCCTTTGGGTTTTTTTTTCGAACAGACAGACTGTTATAATACCCCAAATGGAAGCATAGGCTCATTAAATCCGTCTCTCAAAATTCTACTGTGAATACTGAAAAGGACAGGTCTCCTATATGGCACTGTAGCTTCACAAAATAGTGCCAAAGACATACAATGGGGGTACCGTTGTACTCAGCAGAAGTAACTGAACACATAATAAAACTTTGTACAGGAATAGCACACACCAGCTTTACAAAATACACATGAGAAGTTCTTTGTTATAAGTTTGTGTGCGAAAACCCCCAAAAAACACAATTTTACTCCAATATTTAGCAGAGGTTGGCGGTAAAATGGCTACGTAGAAAGTGTCAAAACAACCTTAGGTAAATAGCCTGTGGTGTCTACTTTATATAAATATATACTTTTGTGTGGCAATTTTGTTTTCTTTTATGGCTATTAGGCTTACAAGACAAACATACCAAATTCTAAAATCGCTCCACATAAAAAGTTTATTTTACTCCTTGTGCTTTGTGACCTGTAACTACCAAAAAAAACTTAAAATCCCAGACACATTATATATTCTGTAATTCAGAACAACTAAATGAATTTATTTTTAATTACTTTCCTTAACCTGCACTAATTATGTACACATTATTATTGCAAAAACTGTAAAAAAAAACACACAAAAATTCATTTTTTTGCATATTTCTGTATTTTTTTAATAATAAATAAGCATTTATATATATATATGTGTTACATCAAATTAAAGCCCTTTCTGTCCTTTAAAAAACGGTATATAATATGTGTCGGTGCAATGAATTAGTAAAAAGCAAATTGCAGTTGAACGCAAATAGCAAAAAATGCAAAAAATGCCGTTGTCATTAAGTGAAAGACAAGCTTCTGAAGCTCTGTCCTTAAGGGGTTAAAATATGAGCTTAAACAGCAACACAATAATAAAATGCTTAGATATTAATAACAATAATTAATTATTGATTATAAAGTCCTTACTGATTTCCTTGTGCTATACATAAAGTATTGATATAAACTCCATATAAATACACCATAGGTGATTGTTAAAATAATGGAATCCAACGTTTATTTCTTATGCTGCCGGCAGCCATATATCAATTTTCCCAGAAACCACTGCTTTGACCTTTCAATACCCATACCACTCATTGTTACCCTTTTCTGTTCCTCCACACACAGTTGATATTTATTTGTGTAATTTTCTCTTCATTTATTCACCAACCCATGCTTCCATAATATGTCCAACTTTACTCTGCATATAAAACCAGCTGCTGCAACAGGATTCTGTTCACACACTTTATTTCAGATACCAGTCCTGTTTTTTACAGCTCCCTTCTTTCCACATTCTATCCCTCTCAATCTACTACCTGCCCAATACATATGGCTACCAACAGGCTATTTCACTGTCAGACTGCCTAAAGTGAGTGGTAGCTAACAATTGGTCAGATTTGTTTGTCTCTAATAGATATTCCAGTTATTGGGTACATTGCTGTGTCCTATGCCATCTTTAATCAATAGAAAAAAAATCAAACTGGAAAGATTGTGACTCGATTGTGACAAAAATCAAACTGGAAAGATTGTGACTCTCGATAAAATTATATACTCCGTCTAACAGTGTTTTTCCTCTTTAATACAGGTAAAATTCTCAGTGAATAGGAAACTTAAACCGCCACCACCCTCCATTAGCAGTGAATATTTCCATATTTGTGCCAGCTCTTTCCTGCTCATATGTTACACGTGCATTTATGTATGTGTTTCTGTGAACTCAGCAACATGTCGGCTAATGCTGGACTCTTTATTTCTACAAGGGACGGTCAAATCCCGTGTTCATTATACGGCAGTCTTCCTGAGCACAACATACGCACTGTACCTCCTTCTCCTCCTTATTTATGAGCACCTTTATCTAGTGGCCACAGTTTTCTGTGTATTACAGATAGTCTTAATAGACTTGGCCAAGAGGGGGAAGATGGCAATGGAAGGCATGGAGAAGAAGAATGAGGAAGAGGTGATGGAGGTGACGAAGGTGAAAGAAGAGATGAAATGGAAAGTCTTTTAAAGAAAGAATTGTTGTGGGGAAAAAGACTGCTTGCTTGTAAAGGAAAAAGTTTTTTATTAAAAAAGTTTTATAACTGAATTCTTTATTTTGTTGTTTTTCTGAGGATTCTGCTTTATATTATTAGGGCAAAGCACAGTGAAAACGTAGGAACCGGAAGCAATCATTAGTTTGCAGATTGTAATTTATTGCAAATCTAGAACCAAAGAGAGCACCAGTAATATTCATTCTTTCATTCCTTAATAATCCCGATCTGCCACCCAGACCATTTTCAGATAGGCGATTTAAGCCCATCAATACATTGTACACAGGGAACCTGACGTTTTGAAATTCTCCAACTTCCTAATGCTGTCTCTCACTTTCCAACCCTCATCATCATTACAACAATGCCTGATTTATTTGCTCTTACAATTCTGATCCTTTCTGTGCAGTGACATGTTATAGATTTAATGCTTGAGAAGAATGGATTTATAAGGGAAAATAAATAACTTAATGGTAGTTACTGGGCCTGGATATTCCACTGTCCAATGGTCCCAGTGTGGTCGCACACTTCAAAAACCACTGGTGTTTGCACCTTTTGGGAAGACAGATTCCGCAGCACAAAGAAATCATCAAACCTATTCTATATCTCATTGTTTGATCAAATGCTGAAATTGGTGATTGTGCTGTTCTTCTTAGCTGAGTTCTGCTCTTAAAGGGACAGCTCATTAAAATGGATAAGGTGGCTGGTGTCCCTTGGCTCTGTTCAACAGGCAGGGATAAACTCTGCCTTAATTATACCAGTCCACATCAACAATGGGCGGAAATGATATGCAGAGACTACTCAGCCCACGCTCTGAGCCTATCTTCCCATAGCACTGTTTAGCGTGAGGTACACTCCAAGAGGGAAATTTAGCTTGTCCCCCTACGAGATTCTATTTGGTTCAGCTCCCAGGCTAGGCTGTTACTTTCCTCAGCAGCTCCAAATTCAGTCAGATGCAATGGTAAATTACATAACTGCTCTCTCTCTCATGCCTTGACCAAAATCCATGCGCAAGTGTTTTCTTCTATTCCAGATCCAGTGTCTGATACAATCACCCATAAGTTACTCCCTGGTGATTGGGTTCTGGTTAAGAAATTCCTGAGAAAGCACACACTTGAGCCAAGATTTCATGGTTTATTCCAAGTCCTTCTAACTACATCTACCTCAGTAAAACTAGCTGGGAAGGACACTTGGATACACGCTTCGCACTGCAAGAAAGTTCCAGCTCCAGAGGAAGCTTTACTGTGATATTGTCTCTTGTACTTTTCCACAATCCCAACATTCGACTATATACAAAGACATACCTAATAAAAAGGACCCACACATTTGTGTGACTGGTGACCATTGGGGACATCACTGTAGTTCCTGGAAAGCAGCGGGTTGGAACACGGGCCGACCATGGGGTTACAGACCACAAAGTGCCTTAGATAGAGTGGACAGGAATGGGAAATCCTTGTTACACAGAATGACTTTGTGCAAACCAACTGGGTCTACTCCAATGAAACTTACCTTAAACATAGAACACCCTAGTCCAGGAGACACTGGAGAGTATATAATGGGAATGTACTGGAGAGGGGGTAGTTCATACAATAAATTGGGAACTTTCTATTTACAAGACATGCACACATCACCTGAGTGGGTAGATACAAGACATATGACCATCAACCCTCTCAAACCCCACATTAAGACTCTTAAAGACATGGTAGCCATAGCTAACCCTACATTTGAAGACACTATGGCAGTAGAGACTATGGCTTGAGTGGATGAGATATAATGCTAATTCTCATAATAAAACTAACTGTTATGTTTGTGGTGGAGCCAGACCCCATCTAGGTACAGTGCCTCTAAATCTACCTCCTGATGTTGAAACATGTTTCTTAAAGGACCACTCTAGTGCCAGGAAAACATACTCGTTTTCCTGGCACTAGAGTGCCCTGAGGGTGCCCCCACCCTCAGGGACCCCCTCCCGCCCGGCTCTGGAAAGGGGAAAGGGGTAAAAACTTATCTTTTTCCAGCGGTGGGCGGAGAGATCTCCTCCTCCGATCCTCCTCTTCTCCTCCCCGTCGGCTGAATGCGCACGCGCGGCAAGAGCTGCGCGCGCATTCAGCCGGTCACATAGGAAAGCATTCATAATGCTTTCCTATGGACGCTTGCGTGCTCTCACTGTGATTTTCACAGTGAGAATCACGCAAGCGCCTCTAGCGGCTGTCAGTGAGACAGCCACTAGAGGAAATAGGGGAAGGCTTAACCCATTCTCAAACATAGCAGTTTCTCTGAAACTGCTATGTTTATGAAAAAATGGGTTAACCCTAGGAGGACCTGGCACCCAGACCACTTCATTAAGCTGAAGTGGTCTGGGTGCCTAGAGTGGTCCTTTAAGTCTCTATGTGCAGTCAATTACAAACTCATCAGTATGTGAATCATGGAAGAAGATATACCCTCTAACCCAAAGGGATATCAGGCCACCTTATGGAGTCACAGTATATTCAGGTAATTACACTTTATACACTACACACAGTACCACAGGGAAGTTTGTGGGAAAATTCCCTTCTGGTTATTGTGCTACATGCCGAAAGCCTCCAGCTACCCTGTTAATACATCAAGTTAAATACTTGAGAGACATTTATTGGCTATGTGGATACATGCAACTCAGATCCAAATTGACAGGCCTATGGTGGGGGGAATGTGCTTTTACTAAAGTTATCATGCCCATACACATAATATCAGACAACCACCAAGGCCCTCTTGACTCACCACACACATACTTTAGAGTAAAAAGAGACACTCCTGTACAGGGCAGTTTCGACCCTCACATATACATAGATGCCAAGGGGGGTGCCAAATGATTTTAAAGCCAGGGATGAGGTTGCAGCTGGATTCTAATCCTTGATTCCACTCATCACGGCATATAAGAATGTAAATTGGATTAATTACATCTACTAAAACCAACAATGCCCTCCAGGGACTGGCAGAACAATTACAAGCCACCTCCCAAATGTCATTTCAGAATAGGATGGCCATAGACATGATTCTGGCGGGGGAAAGGAGGTGTGTGTGAAATACTCCCAGATACCATGACATGCTGCACTTTTATCCCAGATAACACAGGCCCTAACGGGAAAGTAACTATGGCCATCGAGAAGCTTGAAAGCCTCTCTGAAGAGTTAAAAAGAAACTCAGGGATCACCAATTCTTGGGATAGATGGTTTGGATGGATGAACGGATGGCAGAAAGTACTCTTCCAAGTGGGTATGGCTGTCCTAACTGTAATGATTCTTTTCCTCTTCTTTGTCTGCTGTATAATGCCTTGTGCACAGAAATATTTGCAGAAGACTGTAGATCAAACCATTGACCGCACCACCCCAACATTCCTACACCAAGACATTGATGACGGAACCTGTGACACAACACATGCACCTCTTCAGTCCCACCACATTAAGTATACAATTACTTCTCTCTAGGGAAACTATAGGGACAGCGTCTTGTCTAACGGGTAAAAAGTCTGTTGCGGAGATGTAGTGGACAAGCCGCTACGGGTTCTAGTGCAGTGAAGAGTTCAAGAAAACATGTTTGAGAAGATGAGCAGCAGCCTATTAGGGATATTATTAGGGATAGATAGTAGTTGTTTACATCGTAAATAGTAATTTTTAGGGGGGACTGTTGTGGACAGAATATTAACTCTATTAATTTTCGTAAAATGCCTATTTGCTCTGCATAACTATAATCAATATTATTCATAAGTTACTTAAAATGGCCGCTAGGGAATTTCCCCTGTAGTCAACTAACACCCTTGAATTAACAAGATGGCGCTGGAATCTGGAGGAGAGCTCCATGATGCCAGTGACATCACACCCGGTAGGATGAGCAATTGATGAACCACTTAACACCTAACCAATTGCTTTACCGGACCCTCGGAATAAAGATTCCTCAAGTCTTTCATTAACCTGAAACTTGTGTCTGGTGTGAATTACTTTGGAAACGTGCACGTAAATACTTATTAATTTGGACAGGGGCAGATATGCAAAAATATCAAGCACTTGATTTGATCCACAACAGCTTTTCTGTAAACCCAGCACAAATTTCTTGCAATTTTTCTTCACTTTTGATTAGAAACTAGAAACTGTTTTCCCAGCAACAGGCAATATGGTAATTTTCTCTAATGATTTTTAGGATAGAAAAATCTAAAATAACAACAGATTATTTTTTATATTTGGGTTTCATATAAAGAACATTCTCTAGGCTCATGTACAATTTAGTTCAAACTAGGTACCTTTGTAACCATAGCAGTGAGTTTGATATTCTAATCAAGATTATTGATACTATCAATGTAATCTTCAAACGTGGAAAAGAGCTGCTCCAACACATAAAAAGCATCATCTATGTATCTTCTCCAGATTTTACAAAACCCGAATAAGGGATGATTATACAAAAGGTGTATCTCAATGAAGTTTATATATATATATATATTTACACATAGATCGATTATTAATACTATTAATCAAATCTACCAACTTGTCCAAGAGCTGCTCCAACACATAACAAATATCTGGACAAGGTATGATTATATTTACACACACACATACATGTATATATATATGTATCTATAATAATTTCAACTCACTACTGGTAAGTCATTGGCAATTTATGGAGAGTATGCCATGGGCTCTCCAGGCTATAGATTTTAAGCTCTCTATGTATATAATATGTGTGTGCTTATATATTATTTAACTAGATGTATATAACAAATTCAAGTAGAGTCCAAGTTGATCACAGGAAAAGCAAATAAAGAAAAAACTCCACAAATGTAACATTTAACAATAATTAACAGCGCATGAACTCATATATTGTATATAATAGCGATTATGCACTACTTAGAAATCTATAAGGGACATAGGTATATATATTATTCATTGCTGTTAATAATATAAAAATATATTTCTGTTTTTGTTGTTCGTACAGTCAATTTGAAGTTTAGATTAGAAGTTATATTTCATGCAAAAAAGTACCTAATGGCCTTTTCAAACCCTCTGCTTTATCTATGAAAAAAATAAGTAATAACAAAGTTGACATTGCAATACTTAGTAAGGCCTATGCAGAAGAGCAGAGTCTGTGATGTCATAAATTACAGCAGAGTACGTCTAGGTAACACACAGTGATGTCATTTTCAAACATTCCGTGAACACTCACAGCACTCAGAGCTACACTTCACCTGGACAGTGGTTATATTAACTGGAAATATATATTTCCTACTCACCTGCAAAGGGATCTTGTGAAAAGGCACCTCTTGAGTACAGGACCGTTGACTTGTACTTTGCTATCCTATAAAACAAGTATAATGAGAATGGTGAGTGATTATTTTTCTGCTTTATATCTATCTGTCTAGCTATCATTTTCAAATAATTAAAACAAATGAAATTACAAATTTCAAGTTTTTATTTTGTTACTTTTTTGCATTAAATAAAAACCTAAAGGAACACTGCTCAATTCTATACCATTTAGGAATTGAATCACTATGTTCATGCAGCCCTAGTCACAACTCCCTGCATGTGACTTACACAACTTTCCTAAACACTTCCTGAAAAGAGCTTTGTAAAGCTTACACTTCCTTTACTACAAATTATGTTTAATTTAGAATTTCGTATCTCCTACTCTGTTAATAGCTTGCTAGACCATGCAGGGGTATCTTGTGTGTGATTAAAGTTTCATTTGAATAGCAGGAGATAAAAACATTTAAAATAAGTAACATCTAAAAGAAAATTACATGTTTTTTTGCAGGCTTTGTGATTTACAGCCAGGGGAGGTGTAGCTAGGGCTGGATAGACAGAATTAAAAGTGATTTTACTTCAAAATGGTAGAGAATTGAGCAGTAAGACTTCAGAGGCATAATGTATACAGAAAAACTGCTTCATTAATATAAAGTTGTTTTGGTGATTATACTGTTACTTTAAAATATGAGCTTAAACAGCAACACAATAATAAAATGCTTAGATATTAATAACAATAATTAATTATTGATTATAAAGTCCTTACTGATTTCCTTGTGCTATACATAAAGTATTGATATAAACTCCATATAAATACACCATAGGTGATTGTTAAAATAATGGAATCCAACGTTTATTTCTTATGCTGATGGCAGCCATATATCAATTTTCCCAGAAACCCTTTTCTATTCCTCCAGACACAGTTGATATTTATTTGTGTAATTTTCTCTTCATTTATTCACAAACCCATGCTTCCATAATATGTCCAACTTTACTCTGCATATAAAACCAGCTGCTGCAACAGGATTCTGTTCACACACTTTATTTCAGATACCAGTCCTGTTTTTTACAGCTCCCTTCTTTCCACATTCTATCCCTCTCAATCTACTACCTGCCCAATACATATGGCTACCAACAGGCTATTTCACTGTCAGACTGCCTAAAGTGAGTGGTAGCTAACAATTGGTCAGATTTGTTTGTCTCTAATAGATATTCCAGTTATTGGGTACATTGCTGTGTCCTATGCCATCTTTAATCAATAGAAAAAAAATCAAACTGGAAAGATTGTGACTCGATTGTGACAAAAATAAAACTGGAAAGATTGTGACTCTCGATAAAATTATATACTCCGTCTAACAGTGTTTTTCCTCTTTAATACAGGTAAAATTCTCAGTGAATAGGAAACTTAAACCGCCACCACCCTCCATTAGCAGTGAATATTTCCATATTTGTGCCAGCTCTTTCCTGCTCATATGTTACACGTGCATTTATGTATGTGTTTCTGTGAACTCAGCAACATGTCGGCTAATGCTGGACTCTTTATTTCTACAAGGGACGGTCAAATCCCGTGTTCATTATACGGCAGTCTTCCTGAGTACAACATACGCACTGTACCTCCTTCTCCTCCTTATTTATGAGCACCTTTATCTAGTGGCCACAGTTTTCTGTGTATTCCAGATAGTCTTAATAGACTTGGCCAAGAGGGGGAAGATGGCAATGGAAGGCATGGAGAAGAAGAATGAGGAAGAGGTGATGGAGGTGACGAAGGTGAAAGAAGAGATGAAATGGAAAGTCTTTTAAAGAAGGAATTGTTGTGGGGAAAAAGACTGCTTGCTTGTAAAGGAAAAAGTTTTTTATTAAAAAAGTTTTATAACTGAATTCTTTATTTTGTTGTTTTTCTGAGGATTCTGCTTTATATTATTAGGGCAAAGCACAGTGAAAACGTAGGAACCGGAAGCAATCATTAGTTTGCAGATTGTAATTTATTGCAAGTCTAGAACCAAAGAGAGCACCAGTAATATTAATTATTTCATTCCTTAATAATCCCGATCTGCCACCCAGACCATTTTCAGATAGGCGATTTAAGCCCATCAATACATTGTACACAGGGAACCTGACGTTTTGAAATTCTCCAACTTCCTAATGCTGTCTCTCACTTTCCCACCCTCATCATCATTACAACAATGCCTGATTTATTTGCTCTTACAATTCTGATCCTTTCTGTGCAGTGACATGTTATAGATTTAATGCTTGAGAAGAATGGATTTATAAGGGAAAATAAATAACTTAATGGTAGTTACTGGGCCTGGATATTCCACTGTCCAATGGTCCCAGTGTGGTCGCACACTTCAAAAACCACTGGTGTTTGCACCTTTTGGGAAGACAGATTCCGCAGCACAAAGAAATCATCAAACCTATTCTATATCTCATTGTTTGATCAAATGCTGAAATTGGTGATTGTGCTGTTCTTCTTAGCTGAGCTCTGCTCTTAAAGGGACAGCTCATTAAAATGGATAAGGTGGCTGGTGTCCCTTGGCTCTGTTCAACAGGCAGGGATAAACTCTGCCTTAATTATACCAGTCCACATCAACAATGGGCGGAAATGATATGCAGAGACTACTCAGCCCACGCTCTGAGCCTATCTTCCCATAGCACTGTTTAGCGTGAGGTACACTCCAAGAGGGAAATTTAGCTTGTCCCCCTACGAGATTCTATTTGGTTCAGCTCCCAGGCTAGGCTGTTACTTTCCTCAGCAGCTCCAAATTCAGTCAGATGCAATGGTAAATTACATAACTGCTCTCTCTCATGCCTTGACCAAAATCCATGCGCAAGTGTGTGCTTCTATTCCAGATCCAGTGTCTGATACAATCACCCATAAGTTACTCCCTGGTGATAGGGTTCTGGTTAAGAAATTCCTGAGAAAGCACACACTTGAGCCAAGATGTCATGGTTTATTCCAAGTCCTTCTAACTACATCTACCTCAGTAAAACTAGCTGGGAAGGACACTTGGATACACACTTCGCACTGCAAGAAAGTTCCAGCTCCAGAGGAAGCTTTACTGTGATATTGTCTCTTGTACTTTTCCACAATCCCAACATTCGACTATATACAAAGACATACCTAATAAAAAGGACCCACACATTTGTGTGACTGGTGACCATTGGGGACATCACTGTAGTTCCTGGAAAGCAGCGGGTTGGAACACGGGCCGACCATGGGGTTACAGACCACAAAGTGCCTTAGATAGAGTGGACAGGAATGGGAAATCCTTGTTACACAGAATGACTTTGTGCAAACCAACTGGGTCTACTCCAATGAAACTTACCTTAAACATAGAACACCCTAGTCCAGGAGACACTGGAGAGTATATAATGGGAATGTACTGGAGAGGGGGTAGTTCATACAATAAATTGTGAACTTTCTATTTACAAGACATGCACACATCACCTGAGTGGGTAGATACAAGACATATGACCATCAACCCTCTCAAACCCCACATTAAGACTCTTAAAGACATGGTAGCCATAGCTAACCCTACATTTGAAGACACTATGGCAGTAGAGACTGGTTTTTCAGACACTAATCTATGGCTTGAGTGGATGAGATATAATGCTAATTCTCATAATAAAACTAACTGTTATGTTTGTGGTGGAGCCAGACCCCATCTAGGTACAGTGCCTCTAAATCTACCTCCTGATGTTGAAACATGTTTCTTAAAGGACCACTCTAGTGCCAGGAAAACATACTCGTTTTCCTGGCACTAGAGTGCCCTGAGGGTGCCCCCACCCTCAGGGACCCCCTCCCGCCCGGCTCTGGAAAGGGGAAAGGGGTAAAAACTTACCTTTTTCCAGCGGTGGGCGGAGAGATCTCCTCCTCCGATCCTCCTCTTCTCCTCCCCGTCGGCTGAATGCGCACGCGCGGCAAGAGCTGCGCGCGCATTCAGCCGGTCACATAGGAAAGCATTCATAATGCTTTCCTATGGACGCTTGCGTGCTCTCACTGTGATTTTCACAGTGAGAATCACGCAAGCGCCTCTAGCGGCTGTCAGTGAGACAGCCACTAGAGGAAATAGGGGAAGGCTTAACCCATTCACAAACATAGCAGTTTCTCTGAAACTGCTATGTTTATGAAAAAATGGGTTAACCCTAGAAGGACCTGGCACCCAGACCACTTCATTAAGCTGAAGTGGTCTTCGTGCCTAGAGTGGTCCTTTAAGTCTCTATGTGCAGTCAATTACAAACTCATCAGTATGTGAATCATGGAAGAAGATATACCCTCTAACCCAAAGGGATATCAGGCCACCTTATGGAGTCACAGTATATTCAGGTAATTACACTTGATACACTACACACAGTACCACAGGGAAGTTTGTGGGAAAATTCCCTTCTGGTTATTGTGCTACATGCCGAAAGCCTCCAGCTACCCTGTTAATACATCAAGTTAAATACTTGAGAGACATTTATTGGCTATGTGGATACATGCAACTCAGATCCAAATTGACAGGCCTATGGTGGGGGGAATGTGCTTTTACTAAAGTTATCATGCCCATACACATAATATCAGACAACCACCAAGGCCCTCTTGACTCACCACACACATACTTTAGAGTAAAAAGAGACACTCCTGTACAGGGCAGTTTCGACCCTCACATATACATAGATGCCAAGGGGGGTGCCAAATGATTTTAAAGCCAGGGATGAGGTTGCAGCTGGATTCAAATCCTTGATTCCACTCATCACAGCCTATAAGAATGTAAATTGGATTAATTACATCTACTAAAACCAACAAGGTTTTGTCAATTATACCAGAGATGCCCTCCAGGGACTGGCAGAACAATTACAAGCCACCTCCCAAATGTCATTTCAGAATAGGATGGCCATAGACATGATTCTGGCGGGGGAAAGGAGGTGTGTGTGAAATACTCCCAGATACCATGACATGCTGCACTTTTATCCCAGATAACACAGGCCCTAACGGGAAAGTAACTATGGCCATCGAGAAGCTTGAAAGCCTCTCTGAAGAGTTAAAAAGAAACTCAGGGATCACCAATTCTTGGGATAGATGGTTTGGATGGATGAACGGATGGCAGAAAGTACTCTTCCAAGTGGGTATGGCTGTCCTAACTGTAATGATTCTTTTCCTCTTCTTTGTCTGCTGTATAATGCCTTGTGCACAGAAATATTTGCAGAAGACTGTAGATCAAACCATTGACCGCACCACCCCAACATTCCTACACCAAGACATTGATGACGGAACCTGTGACACAACACATGCACCTCTTCAGTCCCACCACATTAAGTATACAATTACTTCTCTCTAGGGAAACTATAGGGACAGCGTCTTGTCTAACGGGTAAAAAGTCTGTTGCGGAGATGTAGTGGACAAGCCGCTACGGGTTCTAGTGCAGTGAAGAGTTCAAGAAAACATGTTTGAGAAGATGAGCAGCAGCCTATTAGGGATATTATTAGGGATAGATAGTAGTTGTTTACATCGTAAATAGTAATTTTTAGGGGGGACTGTTGTGGACAGAATATTAACTCTATTAATTTTCGTAAAATGCCTATTTGCTCTGCATAACTATAATCAATATTATTCATAAGTTACTTAAAACGGCCGCTAGGGAATTTCCCCTGTAGTCAACTAATACCCTTGAATTAGCAAGATGGCGCTGGAATCTGGAGGAGAGCTCCATGATGCCAGTGACATCACACCCGGTAGGATGAGCAATTGATGAACCACTTAACACCTAACCAATTGTTTTACCGGACCCTCGGAATAAAGATTCCTCAAGTCTTTCATTAACCTGAAACTTGTCTGGTGTGAATTACTTTGGGAGCGTGCACGTAAATACTTATTAATTTGGACAGGGGCAGATATGCAAAAATATCAAGCACTTGATTTGATCCACAACAGCTTTTCTGTAAACCCAGCACAAACTTCTTGCAATTTTTCTTCACTTTTGATCAGAAACTAGAAACTGTTTTCCCAGCAACAGGCAATATGGTAATTTTCTCTAATGATTTTTAGGATAGAAAAATCTAAAATAACAACAGATTATTTTTTATATTTGGGTTTCATATAAAGAACATTCTCTAGGCTCATGTACAATTTAGTTCAAACTAGGTACCTTTGTAACCATAGCAGTGAGTTTGATATTCTAATCAAGATTATTGATACTATCAATGTAATCTTCAAACGTGGAAAAGAGCTGCTCCAACACATAAAAAGGATCATCTATGTATCTTCTCCAGATTTTACAAAACCCGAATACGGGATGATTATACAAAAGGCGTATTTCAATGAAGTTTATATATATATATATATATTTACAGATAGATCGATTATTAATACTATTAATCAAATCTACCAACTTGTCCAAGAGCTGCTCCAACACATAACAAATATCTGGACAAGGTATGATTATATTTACACACACACATACATGTATATATATATGCATCTATAATAATTTCAACTCACTACTGGTAAGTCATTGGCAATTCATGGAGAGTATGCCATGGGCTCTCCAGGCTATAGATTTTAAGCTCTCTATGTATATAATATGTGTGTGCTTATATATTATTTAACTAGATGTATATAACAAATTCAAGTAGAGTCCAAGTTGATCACAGGAAAAGTAAATAAAGAAAAAACTCCACAAATGTAACATTTAACAATAATTAACAGCGCATGAACTCATATATTGTATATAATAGCGATTATGCACTACTTAGAAATCTATAAGGGACATAGGTATATATATTATTCATTGCTGTTAATAATATAAAAATATATTTCTGTTTTTGTTGTTCGTACAGTCAATTTGAAGTTTAGATTAGAAGTTATATTTCATGCAAAAAAAGTACCTAATGGCCTTTTCAAACCCTCTGCTTTATCTATGAAAAAAATAAGTAATAACAAAGTTGACATTGCAATACTTAGTAAGGCCTATGCACAAAAGCAGAGTCTGTGATGTCATAAATTACAGCAGAGTACGTCTAGGTAACACACAGTGATGTCATTTTCAAACATTCCGTGAACACTCACAGCACTCAGAGCTACACTTCACCTGGACAGTGGTTATATTAACTGGAAATATATATTTGCTACTCACCTGCAAAGGGATCTTGTGAAAAGGAACCTCTTGAGTACAGGACCGTTGACTTGTACTTTGCTATCCTATAAAACAAGTATAATGAGAATGGTGAGTGATTATTTTTCTGCTTTATATCTATCTGTCTAGCTATCATTTTCAAATAATTAAAACAAATGAAATTCCAAATTTTAAGTTTTTATTTTGTTACTTTTTTGCATTAAATAAAAACCTAAAGGAACACTGCTCAATTCTATACCATTTAGGAATTGAATCACTATGTTCATGCAGCCCTAGTCACAACTCCCTGCATGTGACTTACACAACTTTCCTAAACACTTCCTGAAAAGAGCTTTGTAAAGCTTACACTTCCTTTACTACAAATTATGTTTAATTTAGAATTTCGTATCTCCTACTCTGTTAATAGCTTGCTAGACCATGCAGGGGTATCTTGTGTGTGATTAAAGTTTCATTTGAATAGCAGGAGATAAAAACGTTTAAAATAAGTAACATCTAAAAGAAAATTACATGTTTTTTTGCAGGCTTTGTGATTTACAGCCAGGGGAGGTGTAGCTAGGGCTGGATAGACAGAATTAAAAGTGATTTTACTTCAAAATGGTAGAGAATTGAGCAGTAAGACTTCAGAGGCATAATGTATACAGAAAAACTGCTTCATTAATATAAAGTTGTTTTGGTGATTATACTGTTACTTTAAAATATGAGCTTAAACAGCAACACAATAATAAAATGCTTAGATATTAATAACAATAATTAATTATTGATTATAAAGTCCTTACTGATTTCCTTGTGCTATACATAAAGTATTGATATAAACTCCATATAAATACACCATAGGTGATTGTTAAAATAATGGAATCCAACGTTTATTTCTTATGCTGCCGGCAGCCATATATCAATTTTCCCAGAAACCACTGCTTTGACCTTTCAATACCCATACCACTCATTGTTACCCTTTTCTGTTCCTCCAGACACAGTTGATATTTATTTGTGTAATTTTCTCTTCATTTATTCACCAACCCATGCTTCCATAATATGTCCAACTTTACTCTGCATATAAAACCAGCTGCTGCAACAGGATTCTGTTCACACACTTTATTTCAGATACCAGTCCTGTTTTTTACAGCTCCCTTCTTTCCACATTCTATCCCTCTCAATCTACTACCTGCCCAATACATATGGCTACCAACAGGCTATTTCACTGTCAGACTGCCTAAAGTGAGTGGTAGCTAACAATTGGTCAGATTTGTTTGTCTCTAATAGATATTCCAGTTATTGGGTACATTGCTGTGTCCTATGCCATCTTTAATCAATAGAAAAAAAATCAAACTGGAAAGATTGTGACTCGATTGTGACAAAAATCAAACTGGAAAGATTGTGACTCTCGATAAAATTATATACTCCGTCTAACAGTGTTTTTCCTCTTTAATACAGGTAAAATTCTCAGTGAATAGGAAATTTAAACCGCCACCACCCTCCATTAGCAGTGAATATTTCCATATTTGTGCCAGCTCTTTCCTGCTCATATGTTACACGTGCATTTATGTATGTGTTTCTGTGAACTCAGCAACATGTCGGCTAATGCTGGACTCTTTATTTCTACAAGGGACGGTCAAATCCCGTGTTCATTATACGGCAGTCTTCCTGAGTACAACATACGCACTGTACCTCCTTCTCCTCCTTATTTATGAGCACCTTTATCTAGTGGCCACAGTTTTCTGTGTATTACAGATAGTCTTAATAGACTTGGCCAAGAGGGGGAAGATGGCAATGGAAGGCATGGAGAAGAAGAATGAGGAAGAGGTGATGGAGGTGACGAAGGTGAAAGAAGAGATGAAATGGAAAGTCTTTTAAAGAAGGAATTGTTGTGGGGAAAAAGACTGCTTGCTTGTAAAGGAAAAAGTTTTTTATTAAAAAAGTTTTATAACTGAATTCTTTATTTTGTTGTTTTTCTGAGGATTCTGCTTCATATTATTAGGGCAAAGCACAGTGAAAACGTTGGAACCGGAAGCAATCATTAGTTTGCAGATTGTAATTTATTGCAAGTCTAGAACCAAAGAGAGCACCAGTAATATTAATTCTTTCATTCCTTAATAATCCCGATCTGCCACCCAGACCATTTTCAGATAGGCGATTTAAGCCCATCAATACATTGTACACAGGGAACCTGACGTTTTGAAATTCTCCAACTTCCTAATCCTGTCTCTCACTTTCCAACCCTCATCATCATTACAACAATGCCTGATTTATTTGCTCTTACAATTCTGATCCTTTCTGTGCAGTGGCATGTTATAGATTTAATGCTTGAGAAGAATGGATTTATAAGGGAAAATAAATAACTTAATGGTAGTTACTGGGCCTGGATATTCCACTGTCCAATGGTCCCAGTGTGGTCGCACACTTCAAAAACCACTGGTGTTTGCACCTTTTGGGAAGACAGATTCCGCAGCACAAAGAAATCATCAAACCTATTCTATATCTCATTGTTTGATCAAATGCTGAAATTGGTGATTGTGCTGTTCTTCTTAGCTGAGCTCTGCTCTTAAAGGGACAGCTCATTAAAATGGATAAGGTGGCTGGTGTCCCTTGGCTCTGTTCAACAGGCAGGGATAAACTCTGCCTTAATTATACCAGTCCACATCAACAATGGGCGGAAATGATATGCAGAGACTACTCAGCCCACGCTCTGAGCCTATCTTCCCATAGCACTGTTTAGCGTGAGGTACACTTCAAGAGGGAAATTTAGCTTGTCCCCCTACGAGAATCTATTTGGTTCAGCTCCCAGGCTAGGCTGTTACTTTCCTCAGCAGCTCCAAATTCAGTCAGATGCAATGGTAAATGTGCAAGTGTTTTCTTCTATTCCAGATCCAGTGTCTGATACAATCACCCATAAGTTACTCCCTGGTGATAGGGTTCTGGTTAAGAAATTCCTGAGAAAGCACACACTTGAGCCAAGATTTCATGGTTTATTCCAAGTCCTTCTAACTACATCTACCTCAGTAAAACTAGCTGGGAAGGACACTTGGATACACGCTTCGCACTGCAAGAAAGTTCCAGCTCCAGAGGAAGCTTTACTGTGATATTGTCTCTTGTACTTTTCCACAATCCCAACATTCGACTATATACAAAGACATACCTAATAAAAAGGACCCACACATTTGTGTGACTGGTGACCATTGGGGACATCACTGTAGTTCCTGGAAAGCAGCGGGTTGGAACACGGGCCGACCATGGGGTTACAGACCACAAAGTGCCTTAGATAGAGTGGACAGGAATGGGAAATCCTTGTTACACAGAATGACTTTGTGCAAACCAACTGGGTCTACTCCAATGAAACTTACCTTAAACATAGAACACCCTAGTCCAGGAGACACTGGAGAGTATATAATGGGAATGTACTGGAGAGGGGGTAGTTCATACAATAAATTGGGAACTTTCTATTTACAAGACATGCACACATCACCTGAGTGGGTAGATACAAGACATATGACCATCAACCCTCTCAAACCCCACATTAAGACTCTTAAAGACATGGTAGCCATAGCTAACCCTACATTTGAAGACACTATGGCAGTAGAGACTATGGGTTGAGTGGATGAGATATAATGCTAATTCTCATAATAAAACTAACTGTTATGTTTGTGGTGGAGCCAGACCCCATCTAGGTACAGTGCCTCTAAATCTACCTCCTGATGTTGAAACATGTTTCTTAAAGGACCACTCTAGTGCCAGGAAAACATACTCGTTTTCCTGGCACTAGAGTGCCCTGAGGGTGCCCCCACCCTCAGGGACCCCCTCCCGCCCGGCTCTGGAAAGGGGAAAGGGGTAAAAACTTACCTTTTTCCAGCGGTGGGCGGAGAGATCTCCTCATCCGATCCTCCTCTTCTCCTCCCCGTCGGCTGAATGCGCACGCGCGGCAAGAGCTGCACGCGCATTCAGCCGGTCACATAGGAAAGCATTCATAATGCTTTCCTATGGACGCTTGCGTGCTCTCACTGTGATTTTCACAGTGAGAATCACGCAAGCGCCTCTAGCGGCTGTCAGTGAGACAGCCACTAGAGGAAATAGGGGAAGGCTTAACCCATTCACAAACATAGCAGTTTCTCTGAAACTGCTATGTTTATGAAAAAATGGGTTAACCCTAGAAGGACCTGGCACCCAGACCACTTCATTAAGCTGAAGTGGTCTGGGTGCCTAGAGTGGTCCTTTAAGTCTCTATGTGCAGTCAATTACAAACTCATCAGTATGTGAATCATGGAAGAAGATATACCCTCTAACCCAAAGGGATATCAGGCCACCTTATGGAGTCACAGTATATTCAGGTAATTACACTTGATACACTACACACAGTACCACAGGGAAGTTTGTGGGAAAATTCCCTTCTGGTTATTGTGCTACATGCCGAAAGCCTCCAGCTACCCTGTTAATACATCAAGTTAAATACTTGAGAGACATTTATTGGCTATGTGGATACATGCAACTCAGATCCAAATTGACAGGCCTATGGTGGGGGGGAATGTGCTTTTACTAAAGTTATCATGCCCATACACATAATATCAGACAACCACCAAGGCCCTCTTGACTCACCACACACATACTTTAGAGTAAAAAGAGACACTCCTGTACAGGGCAGTTTCGACCCTCACATATACATAGATGCCAAGGGGGGTGCCAAATGATTTTAAAGCCAGGGATGAGGTTGCAGCTGGATTCAAATCCTTGATTCCACTCATCACGGCCTATAAGAATGTAAATTGGATTAATTACATCTACTAAAACCAACAAGGTTTTGTCAATTATACCAGAGATGCCCTCCAGGGACTGGCAGAACAATTACAAGCCACCTCCCAAATGTCATTTCAGAATAGGATGGCCATAGACATGATTCTGGCGGGGGAAAGGAGGTGTGTGTGAAATACTTCCAGATACCATGACATGCTGCACTTTTATCCCAGATAACACAGGCCCTAACGGGAAAGTAACTATGGCCATCGAGAAGCTTGAAAGCCTCTCTGAAGAGTTAAAAAGAAACTCAGGGATCACCAATTCTTGGGATAGATGGTTTGGATGGATGAACGGATGGCAGAAAGTACTCTTCCAAGTGGGTATGGCTGTCCTAACTGTAATGATTCTTTTCCTCTTCTTTGTCTGCTGTATAATGCCTTGTGCACAGAAATATTTGCAGAAGACTGTAGATCAAACCATTGACCGCACCACCCCAACATTCCTACACCAAGACATTGATGACGGAACCTGTGACACAACACATGCACCTCTTCAGTCCCACCACATTAAGTATACAATTACTTCTCTCTAGGGAAACTATAGGGACAGCGTCTTGTCTAACGGGTAAAAAGTCTGTTGCGGAGATGTAGTGGACAAGCCGCTACGGGTTCTAGTGCAGTGAAGAGTTCAAGAAAACATGTTTGAGAAGATGAGCAGCAGCCTATTAGGGATATTATTAGGGATAGATAGTAGTTGTTTACATCGTAAATAGTAATTTTTAGGGGGGACTGTTGTGGACAGAATATTAACTCTATTAATTTTCGTAAAATGCCTATTTGCTCTGCATAACTATAATCAATATTATTCATAAGTTACTTAAAACGGCCGCTAGGGAATTTCCCCTGTAGTCAACTAATACCCTTGAATTAGCAAGATGGCGCTGGAATCTGGAGGAGAGCTCCATGATGCCAGTGACATCACACCCGGTAGGATGAGCAATTGATGAACCACTTAACACCTAACCAATTGTTTTACCGGACCCTCGGAATAAAGATTCCTCAAGTCTTTCATTAACCTGAAACTTGTCTGGTGTGAATTACTTTGGGAGCGTGCACGTAAATACTTATTAATTTGGACAGGGGCAGATATGCAAAAATATCAAGCACTTGATTTGATCCACAACAGCTTTTCTGTAAACCCAGCACAAACTTCTTGCAATTTTTCTTCACTTTTGATCAGAAACTAGAAACTGTTTTCCCAGCAACAGGCAATATGGTAATTTTCTCTAATGATTTTTAGGATAGAAAAATCTAAAATAACAACAGATTATTTTTTACATTTGGGTTTCATATAAAGAACATTCTCTAGGCTCATGTACAATTTAGTTCAAACTAGGTACCTTTGTAACCATAGCAGTGAGTTTGGTATTCTAATCAAGATTATTGATACTATCAATGTAATCTTCAAACGTGGAAAAGAGCTGCTCCAACACATAAAAAGCATCATCTATGTATCTTCTCCAGATTTTACAAAACCCGAATAAGGGATGATTATACAAAAGGTGTATTTCAATGAAGTTTATATATATATATATATATTTACAGATAGATCGATTATTAATACTATTAATCAAATCTACCAACTTGTCCAAGAGCTGCTCCAACACATAACAAATATCTGGACAAGGTATGATTATATTTACACACACACATACATGTATATATATATTTATCTATAATAATTTCAACTCACTACTGGTAAGTCATTGGCAATTTATGGAGAGTATGCCATGGGCTCTCCAGGCTATAGATTTTAAGCTCTCTATGTATATAATATGTGTGTGCTTATATATTATTTAACTAGATGTATATAACAAATTCAAGTAGAGTCCAAGTTGATCACAGGAAAAGCAAATAAAGAAAAAACTCCACAAATGTAACATTTAACAATAATTAACAGCGCATGAACTCATATATTGTATATAATAGCGATTATGCACTACTTAGAAATCTATAAGGGACATAGGTATATATATTATTCATTGCTGTTAATAATATAAAAATATATTTCTGTTTTTGTTGTTCGTACAGTCAATTTGAAGTTTAGATTAGAAGTTATATTTCATGCAAAAAAAGTACCTAATGGCCTTTTCAAACCCTCTGCTTTATCTATGAAAAAAATAAGTAATAACAAAGTTGACATTGCAATACTTAGTAAGGCCTATGCACAAGAGCAGAGTCTGTGATGTCATAAATTACAGCAGAGTACGTCTAGGTAACACACAGTGATGTCATTTTCAAACATTCCGTGAACACTCACAGCACTCAGAGCTACACTTCACCTGGACAGTGGTTATATTAACTGGAAATATATATTTGCTACTCACCTGCAAAGGGATCTTGTGAAAAGGCACCTCTTGAGTACAGGACCGTTGACTTGTACTTTGCTATCCTATAAAACAAGTATAATGAGAATGGTGAGTGATTCTTTTTCTGCTTTATAACAAACAGAAAATAGTGCGTAGGCGCTTCACTGAAATTTTGACAGTTCTGTATATAATAAAAATATACAATAAATGGTGTAACCGGTAACCTAGTGCTTCCCCAATGCACTAAATTTACATAAGACAAAAAGAAACATTTACCAGTATATACACCTCCCCAATGTGATCACAGCAAAAATTTATGTAATATTACCAATATAGGACCAATATGGGACTGGACTGTAATGCAAACAGCGTGGAACTGGACTTGGGTATAAACTACAATAGAAAAACAATAAAAAACAACAACATAGTGTAAACTGTATAATAAAAAATGTGTAGTAGGTAAGTATGTGACTCTCACTCACATTCTCCAGAGCCGTACCAGGCTCTGTAAAACAGGCTCAGGGGTGCCAGTACTGGCTAACGATCCAGGTGATCCAGATAGATGCGACTCCAGAATTTGGATGCAAAATATATTTATTGTATAAAATTTTAAAAAGGTATAGGCACTAATGGGCACTATGGGGGTGGAACCCAAAACAGACAATAGTATATATAACAAAATTGGAGTTCCACTTACCCCTATCTTTTAGCAGCCCAGAGTGTCAAAAATACACATAAAATAACAAATGTAAATATGCAGAAGATTGAAGCAGTCTGCTTTGTTATATATACTATTGTCTGTTTTGGGTTCCACCCCCATAGTGCCCATTAGTGCCTATACCTTTTTAAAATTTTATACAATAAATATATTTTGCATCCAAATTCTGGAGTCGCATCTATCTGGATCACCTGGATCGTTAGCCAGTACTGGCACCCCTGAGCCTGTTTTACAGAGCCTGGTACGGCTCTGGAGAATGTGAGTGAGAGTCACATACTTACCTACTACACATTTTTTATTATACAGTTTACACTATGTTGTTGTTTTTTATTGTTTTTCTATTGTAGTTTATACCCAAGTCCAGTTCCACGCTGTTTGCATTACAGTCCAGTCCCATATTGGTCCTATATTGGTAATATTACATAAATTTTTGCTGTGATCACATTGGGGAGGTGTATATACTGGTAAATGTTTCTTTTTTTCTGCTTTATATCTATCTGTCTAGCTATCATTTTCAAATAATTAAAACAAATGAAATTACAAATTTTAAGTTTTTATTTTGTTACTTTTTTGCATTAAATAAAAACCTAAAGGAACACTGCTCAATTCTATACCATTTAGGAATTGAATCACTATGTTCATGCAGCCCTAGTCACAACTCCCTGCATGTGACTTACACAACTTTCCTAAACACTTCCTGAAAAGAGCTTTGTAAAGCTTACACTTCCTTTACTACAAATTATGTTTAATTTAGAATTTCGTATCTCCTACTCTGTTAATAGCTTGCTAGACCATGCAGGGGTATCTTGTGTGTGATTAAAGTTTCATTTGAATAGCAGGAGATAAAAACATTTAAAATAAGTAACATCTAAAAGAAAATTACATGTTTTTTTGCAGGCTTTGTGATTTACAGCCAGGGGAGGTGTAGCTAGGGCTGGATAGACAGAATTAAAAGTGATTTTACTTCAAAATGGTAGAGAATTGAGCAGTAAGACTTCAGAGGCATAATGTATACAGAAAAACTGCTTCATTAACCCCTTAAGGACAGAGCTTCAGAAGCTTGTCTTTCACTTAATGACAACGGCATTTTTTGCATTTTTTGCTATTTGCGTTCAACTGCAATTTGCATTTTACTAATTTATTGCACCGACACATATTATATACCGTTTTTTAAAGGACAGAAAGGGCTTTAATTTGATGTAACACATATATATATATAAATGCTTATTTATTATAAAAAAAAATACAGAAATATGCAAAAAAATGAATTTTTGTGTGGTTTTTTTACAGTTTTTGCAATAATAATGTGTACATAATTAGTGCAGGTTAAGGAAAGTAATTAAAAATAAATTCATTTAGTTGTTCTGAATTACAGAATATATAATGTGTCTGGGATTTTAAGTTTTTTTTGGTAGTTACAGGTCACAAAGCACAAGGAGTAAAATAAACTTTTTATGTGGAGCGATTTTAGAATTTGGTATGTTTGTCTTGTAAGCCTAATATCCATAAAAGAAAACAAAATTGCCACACAAAAGTATATATTTATATAAAGTAGACACCACAGGCTATTTACCTAAGGTTGTTTTGACACTTTCTACGTAGCCATTTTACCGCCAACCTCTGCTAAATATTGGAGTAAAATTGTGTTTTTTGGGGGTTTTCGCACACAAACTTATAACAAAGAACTTCTCATGTGTATTTTGTAAAGTTGGTGTGTGCTATTCCTGTACAAAGTTTTATTATGTGTTCAGTTACTTCTGCTGAGTACAACGGTACCCCCATTGTATGTCTTTGTCACTATTTCGTGAAGCTACAGTGCCATATAGGAGACCTGTCCTTTTCAGTATTCACAGTAGAATTTTGAGAGACGGATTTAATGAGCCTATGCTTCCATTTGGGGTATTATAGTAGTTTGACTGTTCAAAAAAACCCCACAAAGGCCTACCATTTGTAAAAGTAGACACTCCAGGGTATCTCATAAGGTGCATATTGTGCCTTAACATGCCCCCATTTTTTTACCATTACATGCCAAAGTATGTGGTAAAAAATAATTTTGTGCATATTTTACATACGGATTGCATTTTTGCTGGGCATTTTGTAAATTTCATGTGTGCCACTAAGTTCAAACCCCCCAAATTATGCTCAGCTAAGTCTTCTGAGTAAAAGGACACCCCCATTGTATGTCTATGGCACTATTTCGTGAAGCTACAGTGCCATACAGGAGACCTGTCCTTTTCAGTATTCACAGTAGAATTTTGAGAGACGGATTTAATGAGCCTATGCTTCCATTTGGGGTATTATAACAGTTTGACTGTTCAAAACACCCCACAAAGGCCTACCATTTGTAAAAGAAGACACTCCAGGGTATCTCATAAGGTGCATATTGTGCCTTAACATGCCCCCATTTTTTTACCATTACATGCCAAAGTATGTGGTAAAAAATAATTTTGTGCATTTTTTACATACGGATTGCATTTTTGCTGGGCATTTTGTATATTTAATGTGTGCCACTAAGTTCAAACCCCCCAAATTATGCTCAGCTAAGTCTTCTGAGTAAAAGGACACCCCCATTGTATGTCTATGGCACTATTTTGTGAAGCTACAGTGCCATATAGGAGACCAAGCCATATCAGTTTTGACCGAACTTTGAATTTTGACGCCGGGCCTATGTGCAATTTCCAAGCATCTTTGCAGGTTTTAAATTCAAACTACCCCACAAAGGCCTACCATTTCTTAAAGTAGACACCCCAGGGTATTTCAAAAGGCATATTTTGAACCTTAGCGTGGGATCATTTTTCCGCTAGCGTGTACCAGGTGTAGTGGTTATAAGCGTTTTTTTCTGCCTTTTTGACACACAAAGTGAGTTTGCACAGTATATTTTGCAAACCATATGTGTACTACCACTGTATAATACTTCATATTTTGCTCAGCTATGTCTGCTGAGTACAAAAATACCCCCGTATGTACCTTTGCCAGGTATATGTGGACATCGGAGGGGCACATTTGGGACACAGCCATTCCATTTTTTTTCAAATTTTGAATTTTTACGCTGTGCCCATGTCCAATTTTAGAGTATTTTACCAGGCTATATAATCCAAATACCCCATAAAGCCATACCATTTCTTAAAGAAGACATCCCAGGGTATTTCAAAAGGCATATTTTGAACCTTAGCGTGGGATCATTTTTCCGCTAGCTTGTTCCAGGTGTAGTGGTAATAAGCGTTTTTTCTGCCTTTTTGACACACAAAGTGAGTTTGCACAGTATATTTTGCAAACCTTATGTGTACTACCACTGTATAATACTTCATATGTTGCTCAGCTATGTCTGCTGAGTACAAAAATACCCCCGTATGTACCTTTGCCAGGTATATGTGGACATCGGAGGGGCACATTTGGGACACAGCCATTCCATTTTTTTTCAAACTTTAAATTTTTACGCTGTGCCCATGTCCCATTTTAGAGTATTTTACCAGGCTATATAAACCAAATACCCCATAAAGCCATACCATTTCTTAAAGAAGACATCCCAGGGTATTTTAAAAGGCATATTTTGAACCTTAGCGTGGGATCATTTTTCCGTTAGCTTGTACCAGGTGTAGTGGTAATGAGCGTTATTAAATGTATTTTTTTACTTTTTAAAACTTTTTTTACTTTTTAAAACTATTTTTTAAACTTTTGTTTTGATTATTCATTTTTTTAAAGTTTCCTAAACTTTCGTAAAACTTTTTTTTACAGATTTAACATTTTTCTAAGCTTTTTTTTTACGTTAACCCCTAACTAGCAGTAAGCAGCACTAACAGTAAATTCCCCATTTTCCCATAACTCCCACCCACCCCAGCTAGCAAAATATTTAATTATACAATATTTAAATTAGTTAATTAAATAAATTTAACCCCTGAGGGTTAAAAAATAAATAAAAGTTAATCGTCAGGGGTTAAAAAAAAAATTAGAACAGTATAATACTGTGATCTGTATTTTGATCACTGTAGGCAGTGATCGACTGGCAGGGAAGGGGTTAATTTTTATTTGGACTGGGTAAAGGGTTTATTTTTTTAAATTTTTTACTTAAATGTTATTAAAACTTTTTTTTTAACTTAATTTTTTAACTTTTTAAAGCTTATTTTTAAACTTTTTTTAACGTAAACCCCTAGTTAGCGTAATACTAAATCCCCCAATTCCCCACTAACTTCCACCCTCCCCAGCTAGCTAAATTTATAATTTTAAAATATTTAAATTAATTAATAAAATAAATTGAACCCCTGAGGGTTAAAAAAAAAAAGAATTAACCCTCAGGGGTTAAAAAAAAAATCAGATCTTAGTAAAATGTAATCCCTGCCAATTGATCACTGTAGTCAGTGATCAATTGGCAGGGAAGGGGTTAATTTTTTATTAAAATGGGTAAAGGGGGGGTAAAGGGGGGTGGGATTTTAATTTTACTATGTTTTCTTTCCACCAGGGGGCAGGATCACTGAAGATCCGTCTCCCTGCACTTCACACAGAACCAGGAAGTGCAGGGAGGCGGAGGTGAGCATAGAGAGCACATGTGCCCGCTCTGGCATGCTGTCAGAGCGGGCACATGTACTCTGACAGCCCGATCCGGTGCTCCCGGTTTGCCTCTAATGCAGAGGCAGACCGGAGCACCATTAACCCCGCGATCGCCGCGATTGCGGCGATCTGGGGTTAATTTTAACGGGTGACGGACGAGGTCCGTCACTCGTCATTAACGCATTGCCCTGAGTGACGGACCTCGTCCGTCACTCGTCGTTAAGGGGTTAATATAAAGTTGTTTTGGTGATTATACTGTTACTTTAAAATATGAGCTTAAACAGCAACACAATAATAAAATGCTTAGATATTAATAACAATAATTAATTATTGATTATAAAGTCCTTACTGATTTCCTTGTGCTATACATAAAGTATTGATATAAACTCCATATAAATACACCATAGGTGATTGTTAAAATAATGGAATCCAACGTTTATTTCTTATGCTGCCGGCAGCCATATATCAATTTTCCCAGAAACCCTTTTCTGTTCCTCCAGACACAGTTGATATTTATTTGTGTAATTTTCTCTTCATTTATTCACCAACCCATGCTTCCATAATATGTCCAACTTTACTCTGCATATAAAACCAGCTGCTGCAACAGGATTCTGTTCACACACTTTATTTCAGATACCAGTCCTGTTTTTTACAGCTCCCTTCTTTCCACATTCTATCCCTCTCAATCTACTACCTGCCCAATACATATGGCTACCAACAGGCTATTTCACTGTCAGACTGCCTAAAGTGAGTGGTAGCTAACAATTGGTCAGATTTGTTTGTCTCTAATAGATATTCCAGTTATTGGGTACATTGCTGTGTCCTATGCCATCTTTAATCAATAGAAAAAAAAATCAAACTGGAAAGATTGTGACTCGATTGTGACAAAAATCAAACTGGAAAGATTGTGACTCTCGATAAAATTATATACTCCGTCTAACAGTGTTTTTCCTCTTTAATACAGGTAAAATTCTCAGTGAATAGGAAATTTAAACCGCCACCACCCTCCATTAGCAGTGAATATTTCCATATTTGTGCCAGCTCTTTCCTGCTCATATGTTACACGTGCATTTATGTATGTGTTTCTGTGAACTCAGCAACATGTCGGCTAATGCCGGACTCTTTATTTCTACAAGGGACGGTCAAATCCCGTGTTCATTATACGGCAGTCTTCCTGAGTACAACATACGCACTGTACCTCCTTCTCCTCCTTATTTATGAGCACCTTTATCTAGTGGCCACAGTTTTCTGTGTATTCCAGATAGTCTTAATAGACTTGGCCAAGAGGGGGAAGATGGCAATGGAAGGCATGGAGAAGAAGAATGAGGAAGAGGTGATGGAGGTGACGAAGGTGAAAGAAGAGATGAAATGGAAAGTCTTTTAAAGAAGGAATTGTTGTGGGGAAAAAGACTGCTTGCTTGTAAAGGAAAAAGTTTTTTATTAAAAAAGTTTTATAACTGAATTCTTTATTTTGTTGTTTTTCTGAGGATTCTGCTTTATATTATTAGGGCAAAGCACAGTGAAAACGTAGGAACCGGAAGCAATCATTAGTTTGCAAATTGTAATTTATTGCAAGTCTAGAACCAAAGAGAGCACCAGTAATATTAATTCTTTCATTCCTTAATAATCCCGATCTGCCACCCAGACCATTTTCAGATAGGCGATTTAAGCCCATCAATACATTGTACACAGGGAACCTGACGTTTTGAAATTCTCCAACTTCCTAATGCTGTCTCTCACTTTCCAACCCTCATCATCATTACAACAATGCCTGATTTATTTGCTCTTACAATTCTGATCCTTTCTGTGCAGTGACATGTTATAGATTTAATGCTTGAGAAGAATGGATTTATAAGGGAAAATAAATAACTTAATGGTAGTTACTGGGCCTGGATATTCCACTGTCCAATGGTCCCAGTGTGGTCGCACACTTCAAAAACCACTGGTGTTTGCACCTTTTGGGAAGACAGATTCCGCAGCACAAAGAAATCATCAAACCTATTCTATATCTCATTGTTTGATCAAATGCTGAAATTGGTGATTGTGCTGTTCTTCTTAGCTGAGCTCTGCTCTTAAAGGGACAGCTCATTAAAATGGATAAGGTGGCTGGTGTCCCTTGGCTCTGTTCAACAGGCAGGGATAAACTCTGCCTTAATTATACCAGTCCACATCAACAATGGGCGGAAATGATATGCAGAGACTACTCAGCCCACGCTCTGAGCCTATCTTCCCATAGCACTGTTTAGCGTGAGGTACACTCCAAGAGGGAAATTTAGCTTGTCCCCCTACGAGATTCTATTTGGTTCAGCTCCCAGGCTAGGCTGTTACTTTCCTCAGCAGCTCCAAATTCAGTCAGATGCAATGGTAAATTACATAACTGCTCTCTCTCATGCCTTGACCAAAATACATGCGCAAGTGTTTTCTTCTATTCCAGATCCAGTGTCTGATACAATCACCCATAAGTTACTCCCTGGTGATAGGGTTCTGGTTAAGAAATTCCTGAGAAAGCACACACTTGAGCCAAGATTTCATGGTTTATTCCAAGTCCTTCTAACTACATCTACCTCAGTAAAACTAGCTGGGAAGGACACTTGGATACACGCTTCGCACTGCAAGAAAGTTCCAGCTCCAGAGGAAGCTTTACTGTGATATTGTCTCTTGTACTTTTCCACAATCCCAACATTCGACTATATACAAAGACATACCTAATAAAAAGGACCCACACATTTGTGTGACTGGTGACCATTGGGGACATCACTGTAGTTCCTGGAAAGCAGAGGGTTGGAACACGGGCCGACCATGGGGTTACAGACCACAAAGTGCCTTAGATAGAGTGGACAGGAATGGGAAATCCTTGTTACACAGAATGACTTTGTGCAAACCAACTGGGTCTACTCCAATGAAACTTACCTTAAACATAGAACACCCTAGTCCAGGAGACACTGGAGAGTATATAATGGGAATGTACTGGAGAGGGGGTAGTTCATACAATAAATTGGGAACTTTCTATTTACAAGACATGCACACATCACCTGAGTGGGTAGATACAAGACATATGACCATCAACCCTCTCAAACCCCACATTAAGACTCTTAAAGACATGGTAGCCATAGCTAACCCTACATTTGAAGACACTATGGCAGTAGAGACTGGTTTTTCAGACACTAATCTATGGCTTGAGTGGATGAGATATAATGCTAATTCTCATAATAAAACTAACTGTTATGTTTGTGGTGGAGCCAGACCCCATCTAGGTACAGTGCCTCTAAATCTACCTCCTGATGTTGAAACATGTTTCTTAAAGGACCACTCTAGTGCCAGGAAAACATACTCGTTTTCCTGGCACTAGAGTGCCCTGAGGGTGCCCCCACCCTCAGGGACCCCCTCCCGCCCGGCTCTGGAAAGGGGAAAGGGGTAAAAACTTACCTTTTTCCAGCGGTGGGCGGAGAGATCTCCTCCTCCGATCCTCCTCTTCTCCTCCCCGTCGGCTGAATGCGCACGCGCGGCAAGAGCTGCGCGCGCATTCAGCCGGTCACATAGGAAAGCATTCATAATGCTTTCCTATGGACGCTTGCCTGCTCTCACTGTGATTTTCACAGTGAGAATCACGCAAGCGCCTCTAGCGGCTGTCAGTGAGACAGCCACTAGAGGAAATAGGGGAAGGCTTAACCCATTCACAAACATAGCAGTTTCTCTGAAACTGCTATGTTTATGAAAAAATGGGTTAACCCTAGAAGGACCTGGCACCCAGACCACTTCATTAAGCTGAAGTGGTCTGGGTGCCTAGAGTGGTCCTTTAAGTCTCTATGTGCAGTCAATTACAAACTCATCAGTATGTGAATCATGGAAGAAGATATACCCTCTAACCCAAAGGGATATCAGGCCACCTTATGGAGTCACAGTATATTCAGGTAATTACACTTGATACACTACACACAGTACCACAGGGAAGTTTGTGGGAAAATTCCCTTCTGGTTATTGTGCTACATGCCGAAAGCCTCCAGCTACCCTGTTAATACATCAAGTTAAATACTTGAGAGACATTTATTGGCTATGTGGATACATGCAACTCAGATCCAAATTGACAGGCCTATGGTGGGGGGAATGTGCTTTTACTAAAGTTATCATGCCCATACACATAATATCAGACAACCACCAAGGCCCTCTTGACTCACCACACACATACTTTAGAGTAAAAAGAGACACTCCTGTACAGGGCAGTTTCGACCCTCACATATACATAGATGCCAAGGGGGGTGCCAAATGATTTTAAAGCCAGGGATGAGGTTGCAGCTGGATTCAAATCCTTGATTCCACTCATCACGGCCTATAAGAATGTAAATTGGATTAATTACATCTACTAAAACCAACAATGTTTTGTCAATTATACCAGAGATGCCCTCCAGGGACTGGCAGAACAATTACAAGCCACCTCCCAAATGTCATTTCAGAATAGGATGGCCATAGACATGATTCTGGCGGGGGAAAGGAGGTGTGTGTGAAATACTCCCAGATACCATGACATGCTGCACTTTTATCCCAGATAACACAGGCCCTAACGGGAAAGTAACTATGGCCATCGAGAAGCTTGAAAGCCTCTCTGAAGAGTTAAAAAGAAACTCAGGGATCACCAATTCTTGGGATAGATGGTTTGGATGGATGAACGGATGGCAGAAAGTACTCTTCCAAGTGGGTATGGCTGTCCTAACTGTAATGATTCTTTTCCTCTTCTTTGTCTGCTGTATAATGCCTTGTGCACAGAAATATTTGCAGAAGACTGTAGATCAAACCATTGACCGCACCACCCCAACATTCCTACACCAAGACATTGATGACGGAACCTGTGACACAACACATGCACCTCTTCAGTCCCACCACATTAAGTATACAATTACTTCTCTCTAGGGAAACTATAGGGACAGCGTCTTGTCTAACGGGTAAAAAGTCTGTTGCGGAGATGTAGTGGACAAGCCGCTACGGGTTCTAGTGCAGTGAAGAGTTCAAGAAAACATGTTTGAGAAGATGAGCAGCAGCCTATTAGGGATATTATTAGGGATAGATAGTAGTTGTTTACATCGTAAATAGTAATTTTTAGGGGGGACTGTTGTGGACAGAATATTAACTCTATTAATTTTCGTAAAATGCCTATTTGCTCTGCATAACTATAATCAATATTATTCATAAGTTACTTAAAACGGCCGCTAGGGAATTTCCCCTGTAGTCAACTAATACCCTTGAATTAGCAAGATGGCGCTGGAATCTGGAGGAGAGCTCCATGATGCCAGTGACATCACACCCGGTAGGATGAGCAATTGATGAACCACTTAACACCTAACCAATTGTTTTACCGGACCCTCGGAATAAAGATTCCTCAAGTCTTTCATTAACCTGAAACTTGTCTGGTGTGAATTACTTTGGGAGCGTGCACGTAAATACTTATTAATTTGGACAGGGGCAGATATGCAAAAATATCAAGCACTTGATTTGATCCACAACAGCTTTTCTGTAAACCCAGCACAAACTTCTTGCAATTTTTCTTCACTTTTGATCAGAAACTAGAAACTGTTTTCCCAGCAACAGGCAATATGGTAATTTTCTCTAATGATTTTTAGGATAGAAAAATCTAAAATAACAACAGATTATTTTTTATATTTGGGTTTCATATAAAGAACATTCTCTAGGCTCATGTACAATTTAGTTCAAACTAGGTACCTTTGTAACCATAGCAGTGAGTTTGATATTCTAATCAAGATTATTGATACTATCAATGTAATCTTCAAACGTGGAAAAGAGCTGCTCCAACACATAAAAAGCATCATCTATGTATCTTCTCCAGATTTTACAAAACCCGAATAAGGGATGATTATACAAAAGGTGTATTTCAATGAAGTTTATATATATATATATATATATATATATATATATATATATTTACAGATAGATCGATTATTAATACTATTAATCAAATCTACCAACTTGTCCAAGAGCTGCTCCAACACATAACAAATATCTGGACAAGGTATGATTATATTTACACACACACATACATGTATATATATGTATCTATAATAATTTCAACTCACTACTGGTAAGTCATTGGCAATTTATGGAGAGTATGCCATGGGCTCTCCAGGCTATAGATTTTAAGCTCTCTATGTATATAATATGTGTGTGCTTATATATTATTTAACTAGATGTATATAACAAATTCAAGTAGAGTCCAAGTTGATCACAGGAAAAGCAAATAAAGAAAAAACTCCACAACAGTAACATTTAACAATAATTAACAGCGCATGAACTCATATATTGTATATAATAGCGATTATGCACTACTTAGAAATCTATAAGGGACATGGGTATATATATTATTCATTGCTGTTAATAATATAAAAATATATTTCTGTTTTTGTTGTTCGTACAGTCAATTTGAAGTTTAGATTAGAAGTTATATTTCATGCAAAAAAAGTACCTAATGGCCTTTTCAAACCCTCTGCTTTATCTATGAAAAAAATAAGTAATAACAAAGTTGACATTGCAATACTTAGTAAGGCCTATGCACAAGAGCAGAGTCTGTGATGTCATAAATTACAGCAGAGTACTTCTAGGTAACACACAGTGATGTCATTTTCAAACATTCCGTGAACACTCACAGCACTCAGAGCTACACTTCACCTGGACAGTGGTTATATTAACTGGAAATATATATTTCCTACTCACCTGCAAAGGGATCTTGTGAAAAGGCACCTCTTGAGTACAGGACCGTTGACTTGTACTTTGCTATCCTATAAAACAAGTATAATGAGAATGGTGAGTGATTATTTTTCTGCTTTATATCTATCTGTCTAGCTATCATTTTCAAATAATTAAAACAAATGAAATTACAAATTTTAAGTTTTTATTTTGTTACTTTTTTGCATTAAATAAAAACCTAAAGGAACACTGCTCAATTCTATACCATTTAGGAATTGAATCACTATGTTCATGCAGCCCTAGTCACAACTCCCTGCATGTGACTTACACAACTTTCCTAAACACTTCCTGAAAAGAGCTTTGTAAAGCTTACACTTCCTTTACTACAAATTATGTTTAATTTAGAATTTCGTATCTCCTACTCTGTTAATAGCTTGCTAGACCATGCAGGGGTATCTTGTGTGTGATTAAAGTTTCATTTGAATAGCAGGAGATAAAAACGTTTAAAATAAGTAACATCTAAAAGAAAATTACATGTTTTTTTGCAGGCTTTGTGATTTACAGCCAGGGGAGGTGTAGCTAGGGCTGGATAGACAGAATTAAAAGTGATTTTACTTCAAAATGGTAGAGAATTGAGCAGTAAGACTTCAGAGGCATAATGTATACAGAAAAACTGCTTCATTAATATAAAGTTGTTTTGGTGATTATACTGTTACTTTAAAATATGAGCTTAAACAGCAACACAATAATAAAATGCTTAGATATTAATAACAATAATTAATTATTGATTATAAAGTCCTTACTGATTTCCTTGTGCTATACATAAAGTATTGATATAAACTCCATATAAATACACCATAGGTGATTGTTAAAATAATGGAATCCAACGTTTATTTCTTATGCTGCCGGCAGCCATATATCAATTTTCCCAGAAACCACTGCTTTGACCTTTCAATACCCATACCACTCATTGTTACCCTTTTCTGTTCCTCCACACACAGTTGATATTTATTTGTGTAATTTTCTCTTCATTTATTCACCAACCCATGCTTCCATAATATGTCCAACTTTACTCTGCATATAAAACCAGCTGCTGCAACAGGATTCTGTTCACACACTTTATTTCAGATACCAGTCCTGTTTTTTACAGCTCCCTTCTTTCCACATTCTATCCCTCTCAATCTACTACCTGCCCAATACATATGGCTACCAACAGGCTATTTCACTGTCAGACTGCCTAAAGTGAGTGGTAGCTAACAATTGGTCAGATTTGTTTGTCTCTAATAGATATTCCAGTTATTGGGTACATTGCTGTGTCCTATGCCATCTTTAATCAATAGAAAAAAAATCAAACTGGAAAGATTGTGACTCGATTGTGACAAAAATCAAACTGGAAAGATTGTGACTCTCGATAAAATTATATACTCCGTCTAACAGTGTTTTTCCTCTTTAATACAGGTAAAATTCTCAGTGAATAGGAAATTTAAACCGCCACCACCCTCCATTAGCAGTGAATATTTCCATATTTGTGCCAGCTCTTTCCTGCTCATATGTTACACGTGCATTTATGTATGTGTTTCTGTGAACTCAGCAACATGTCGGCTAATGCTGGACTCCTTATTTCTACAAGGGACGGTCAAATCCCGTGTTCATTATACGGCAGTCTTCCTGAGTACAACATACGCACTGTACCTCCTTCTCCTCCTTATTTATGAGCACCTTTATGTAGTGGCCACAGTTTTCTGTGTATTCCAGATAGTCTTAATAGACTTGGCCAAGAGGGGGAAGATGGCAATGGAAGGCATGGAGAAGAAGAATGAAGAAGAGGTGATGGAGGTGACGAAGGTGAAAGAAGAGATGAAATGGAAAGTCTTTTAAAGAAGGAATTGTTGTGGGGAAAAAGACTGCTTGCTTGTAAAGGAAAAAGTTTTTTATTAAAAAAGTTTTATAACTGAATTCTTTATTTTGTTGTTTTTCTGAGGATTCTGCTTTATATTATTAGGGCAAAGCACAGTGAAAACGTAGGAACCGGAAGCAATCATTAGTTTGCAGATTGTAATTTATTGCAAGTCTAGAACCAAAGAGAGCACCAGTAATATTAATTCTTTCATTCCTTAATAATCCCGATCTGCCACCCAGACCATTTTCAGATAGGCGATTTAAGCCCATCAATACATTGTACACAGGGAACCTGACGTTTTGAAATTTTATAGCATGACAGGAGGCTTCATATTTGCTTAAGTCTCTCTTTACTAGAACTCCACAGCAGCACATTAACAGAGAGATAAACACCAAAGACAAAAACATAAGGTATCTATATAAGGCTCCTCCTAAGCCACCATTTCCTCTTTCTTTGCTGCTCCGCAGAACAGTACAGGTCAGAGTACCACTGCCTACTGTTTTTACTTGGGTGGCTGTGTGTTTATTACATATTTATTTGGGCTACTTATTGCTGTGTATTTATTGTAATTCTTCTGATTTTTCTTCCATTATTTATACAGTTTTTCTGTTTCACAGTTCCCTTCTTTCTACCGTTTTTTTTCCACCCCCTTTTCTTCGGGTGTCCGTGTTTTATGTTTCCTCACTATATGTTTTTTCCTGTTCCCTTTATTTTCTGTATGTGTTTTTTCCCTTCTTTGATTTGTTTTCTTTTTTGTGGCTGGTCGCCGGGAAGCGGTCATCCGACCGCCTCCCGTGCCGACCGCCGGGGCCGCGGAGAAAGACTCCTGCGGCCCCACGTGTGGATTCCCGCCCGCCGGCTTTTGCCGCCGAGCGGGACTCATCTCCTGCCTCCCTGTCCTGCTCGCGTCGCCGCTCGCATTGTGCTCTCCAGCGGCCGGCGTGGAGCGGGTACAGGGAGCCTCATGTTCCCAGAGAGCTTCTGCTAGCGAGCGCTTTTTCCCCGCGACCACGTGGTCGGAGCCGGGGCGCACGGCTCTGGGCTGGGCATGCCGCGGGATTTCTCAGCGCTTAAAGGCGCTTATCCCCTTCTGTGGTTCCTGTTGTGCTGGCATAGAGCAAAATATTCAGATGGCTTGCAGGTTGGATAGGTAGTTTATGGATAGGCTTAAAGGCGCTTATCCCCCTGTTTGTCCCTTGATTTGGTCTGCCCAATCCTTTGCCCCATCCCCCGGTTGGGAGTATATATTTCAGTTTTTCTTTTCCACAAGGTTTTCTCAGCGCTTAAAGACGCATATCCGCCGGGTTTTCTCAGCGCTTAAAGGCGCATACCCCCCTGTTTTTCCCATGGTTTGGGCTGCCCATTCCTTTGCCCCATCCCCTTGGTGGGGGTATATATCTCATTTTTATTTTTGCTCAGTGGGGGGATAGCTCAGTGGTGACGGTATCAGGTTACCCCACATGGTGGTTTCCCATGGGGTCCCTGGTTTCAGATCAGGGTGCCCTCTACTGGTACCATTTCTGTTTTTTGTGCAGGTTTCTCCTATTCTAGCGCATGCTGCACTGTACTATAAATTATCCATGCTCTACTACATGCCGCCTTGAAGGCTCTAGGACTGCTTGCTGCAGTGACTTTGCATGCACCCTTCATGGGCCCCGTTGTAATTACCCTACACCACACCGACCTGGGACTTATCTGGGGACCCTGTTTCAGCTGTACCCTACACAACCTAGTGGCCAGGTTATTTCTGCATGCCTCCTAGAAGGAGGCATGCAGGGCCGGTGCCTCCCGTGCCCATATATTGGCCGGCTTTGTCCGTGCCCCTATGATTGGCCTGCTCTGTCAGTGCCCCTTGATTGGCCAGCCTTGTCTGTGCCCCATGATTTGGCCTGCGTTGTCTGTGCCATATTACGCATGCTACTGGCCTGGCGGCTCCATTCCTGGACCCCTGTTATTGAGCCGGCATGCGTTAAGACTTGCCTCTGCCAATTATAGGGGTGCGGCCCATACTGCCTGCTGGGGATACCTGTTATCTATCTCCTTAGGTATCACCTACAATCATCTCGGACATTATGGAGGCCTTCTGCGCAGGAGCAGAATTTGCAGGCATTGATAAATGCGGCGGTGTCCGCCACTGTGGAGACAGCCCTGGCTAGGGCCCTCCCGCAATCATAACCGGACAGGGGTGCGAGAGGATCCCCCTGCTTGGCAGACGACTCGGCTGAGTCAGACTCTCACGAAAGAGAGCAGGCAAGTGCGCACATGCGCTATTGGAAGGGTGAAGGCCCTGAACCACGCTCCCGGAAGGACAAGGCTCCGGCGAAGCGACATGGTTCGAGGTTGTCGAACCTCACCGGCCAGGCGCCCCCGCCTTTCGGGCGCAGGGGAGGTGGCCTCCTTACCCCCCCTACATTGGCCTGCTGGAGGAGTGGTGGGCAGACCAGTCTCCCTCGGATGAGGGAGATGATTGGGATGAGGACCGTGGGGAGGGTCCCGGTTGGCGCTGGGTGGATGAAGTCGCGCCGGCGACAGAGGCCTCCACGGCGATGCTGGGAGACGATGTCTATTGGACGCTACAGGAGTACATCTGTTTAACCCTCGGTCTATCAGACGCCACAGACCCTCGGAATGGTCACTGCCCGGCCACTCGGCACATTTCGTGCACTACTGGATCCGCAGATCCCTTAAGGGGAGGCCCGCGAGAAGCTGCGGGCGGACTACCCCAGGCCCATCCTGCCGGACGAGGTGGCAGCGGCCCCGGATTTTGACCCCTGGTGGCCTCGTACTTGACTCCTATGGGTCGGGAACCCAGGAAAGCCTCCGCTAAGCGCAGGATAGACAACGAGATATGCTGGGTCCCTTGCGCAGGACGTTGGTCCTGGCGGATGAGGTCTACATGGTAGGTACGAACCTGGACCCAGCCATCATGCGAGATTGGGCACTATGCCCCATGTGCCTTCTAGGCGATGCTAATGCGGTGCTGCACCGTACGCAGGTAAACGACTCTGTTCCGTATGGACGCCAAACTATCGGAGCTAGAATCTAAAGAATTGGGCCCTCTGGCAATAGGACCTACTGTTCAGGGCTCCTGTCATTAGGGAGCTACAGGAACGCATCAATTTTGCTTCCCTGGATAAAGCACAGTCCTCTATAAGGAAGGTGTTTCACTCACTGTTATCCCGGCTGGTATTCGGGCCCCACGGAGCCCGTGGCCCATCTTTTTCTCCCACCTTACCAGCCCAGACCTCCCTACACTCGGGGAACGGGGCAGGTCATGGAGACTGTGCTAGGGGACGGGGTACATCCCCTGCCGCTTTCGGCTCACCCCCTATTACATACAGGCGGATTGTTTCCCTGCAGAGACAGATGGCAGGAAGTGTCTTCAAATGCATGGATCCGTCAGACGGTACGGGGTTAGGCCATGGACTCCCCCTCCCCACCGACGCAGGTGCGGACTCTGCTCGCCCCGGGCGCTATCCAGCGAGCCCAGGATTTGGGGGGCTTTTTTACCAACTCGTTTTTTATAGTAAAGATGAAGTCGGGGGAGTTCCGCCCGGTGGTCAGTTTTCGGGACTGGAACACCTTTGTTGTCTGCACCCACTTCAAGTTGGAGGGCATTCATCTGGCCAGAGGGCATCCGTTTCCTATTATTTCTGGATGATTTGCCGGTCCTATGCGAAGATCCATCCAGGTTCAGATCTTACACGCGTTCGGCGACATCCCTGTTGGAGATCCTGGCATTCGCAGTTCATCTGAGGAAACCGGTTTTGGTACCTTCCCAGGCGGTAGAGTTTTCTTGGGTGTCGTAGTCAATGCGACGGATTGCGTTCTCCATCTACCTTTAACACTGATGGCATCCGCCCAGGAGGTGATGAGAAGGATATTACGGCAAGTCCGGATTCCCCGTCATATGCTTGCTCGTTTGGTGGGACTTCTCTCAGCCTCGATACAGGCGATATACCCGGGCCCGCTACACCACGGGACCATGCAACGGCTGAAGACCCCTGTTCTACGCATGTGACCCTCTTCAGACTGGAGGTTTTCCCTGTTCCCGGACATGAAGGCCGGACTGAGCTGGTGGTTTCTGCACGTGGCCGCATGACTGGCAAGGCAATGTTCAGACCGACCCCGGATTTCATTCTGGAATCGACTGCAAGCCTTGGGGTTGGGGTGCCACGTACACGTCCAGGTCCGCGGGTGGCCCGTAGCCGGACAGGAATCAGAGTCCCACGTCAATTGCCTGGATTGATTGCGGGTTCGTTGGCAGTTCGGAGCCTGGCAAATAACCTGTCGGGCTGTTGAGATCTCGGCGGTACAATATACCGACCGCTTGGAGGCGCTCGATCTCGCTCACTGGAGGTGACGAAGGAGATTTCCGGCTTATGCTTCCAGCGCAACTCCGCATTACAGGCAGAGTATCTACCGTGTGAGTCGAACCTGACGGCGGATTCGTTCTCCAGACTTTGGGGAGGATGCCAGCGACTGGGAACTCTTTCGACCCATCTTCATCGTTCTCGGGCGTCGCTCGGGTTTGTTCATGGCGGGTCTATTCGCCTCCAGGACGACCATCAGATCCAGCATGCGCGGTGGGGGTCGCGCTTCGACAGGTGCGGTTGTTTTTCTCAGGAAGCATAGGTGTTCCCTCCGTTCGCCTCTATCCCCCGGGTGTTGCTTCTAGTTTGTGGTCGACGGGTGTCCTTAGTGTTGCTGACTCCGCTATGGCGAGATCGCTCGGGTTCACGGAGTTTCTGGATTTTTCCTGTCGGGATCCTCTTCTCTTACCGTCCTCTCGAATACTCCTCTTGGACTCTTTCGGGAGTGCCTGGTATGTCGAGGCGTCGTCACTATCGGCCAGGGACCTTCTCCCTGAGCTCCCGGGTCGAGGAGATGTCTACCTCTCGGCATGGAATTCAGAGTGTCGTTGGTACTTAAGACAGGATACTGAACCCTTTTTTCTGGCCCGTGACCAACTTGCTGAGTGTCTTGTCCCTCCTCGATGATTTGGGACGGTTGTGTCGTCTGGTTCTTGTAATTAGTCTTTTATTTAGACGGCACGTGTTCCGTTTGGAGGTTTTTCCCACCGGTCAGGACCCGCTGGTCTGCAGACTTCTACGTGGGATGAGGCTGGCACGTCCCCCGGGCCTATATACTCTTCCCTCTGGGAGGTAAGTATGGTTTTAGCCTTTTTATTTCGGAATTCGGACGGAGTTCCTTGTTTTTTCCCTTCGCCAGTTTTCTACTGGGTTTGCCCTCTTGTTGTGTCTGGTTTCGTTCAGACGTGTTTCTGACGTCCGTTCCTTCGCCCCTGTCCAATCTCGATGGATGAGATGATTATTGTCACTGGCAAGGGTGAATGCGACTCTTGGAGTGCATTCGGTTAGCGGCGCTACTGCTTCCAAGTTTTTTCTTGATGGGCGTTTCTCCTCGGGACGTTTTTGTATGTGGCGGTCCGGGCCCGTGTGAAGTTTTTGCGTCAGTTTATTTTGGACCGTCGGGCTATGTTTCTTTTGCTTTGCTGTCGGAGCGTTAAAACAGCAAATATGAAGCCTCCTGTCATGCTATAAAATTGTAGATTATACTAGCTTTAGTGTAACTATAATCTTAATTTTATTAATGACAGGAGGCGAATATTTCCCACCCAGTTTGGTTTCACCCCCCCTGTTTTGGATGGATTGCATTGATTGTATTTCTGTTGATTTGTCTGATTATCTGGGCTAGGTTTGGTAGTCTGGGGTGATGTTGTGGGAAGTGCATATTATATTGTTTTGACGGTCGTTAGTGATGGATTTCATGTCTTTATTCTATCGGTACTGGATCGTGGGATTTATGTTTTATCAGTACATTTCGTTCACTAATCAGTGTTTTCGACTCTGTTTATTTCGTTTCAGTTTAATGGTTCGACTTCAGTTCATAGAATCGGCTGTTTGGCAGGATGAAGATCAAGTTCATCCATTATCCGAAGTTTTTTCCAGATGGCATTCATTGTTATGTTAAAAAAATGTTTTCTTTATTTAGTTATTGATATTGTTGTGTTACTTTGTCGCAGCGTGAAAGAGGAAATGGTGGCTTAGGAGGAGCCTTATATAGATACCTTATGTTTTTGTCTTTGGTGTTTATCTCTCTGTTAATGTGCTGCTGTGGAGTTCTAGTAAAGAGAGACTTAAGCAAATATTCGCCTCCTGTCATTAATAAAATTAAGATTATAGTTACACTAAAGCTAGTATAATCTACAATTCTCCAACTTCCTAATGCTGTCTCTCACTTTCCAACCCTCATCATCATTACAACAATGCCTGATTTATTTGCTCTTACAATTCTGATCCTTTCTGTGCAGTGACATGTTATAGATTTAATGCTTGAGAAGAATGGATTTATAAGGGAAAATAAATAACTTAATGGTATTTACTGGGCCTGGATATTCCACTGTCCAATGGTCCCAGTGTGGTCGCACACTTCGAAAACCACTGGTGTTTGCACCTTTTGGGAAGACAGATTCCGCAGCACAAAGAAATCATCAAACCTATTCTATATCTCATTGTTTGATCAAATGCTGAAATTGGTGATTGTGCTGTTCTTCTTAGCTGAGCTCTGCTCTTAAAGGGACAGCTCATTAAAATGGATAAGGTGGCTGGTGTCCCTTGGCTCTGTTCAACAGGCAGGGATAAACTCTGCCTTAACTATACCAGTCCACATCAACAATGGGCGGAAATGATATGCAGAGACTACTCAGCCCACGCTCTGAGCCTATCTTCCCATAGCACTGTTTAGCGTGAGGTACACTTCAAGAGGGAAATTTAGCTTGTCCCCCTACGAGAATCTATTTGGTTCAGCTCCCAGGCTACGCTGTTACTTTCCTCAGCAGCTCCAAATTCAGTCAGATGCAATAGTAAATGCGCAAGTGTTTTCTTCTATTCCAGATCCAGTGTCTGATACAATCACCCATAAGTTACTCCCTGGTGATAGGGTTCTGGTTAAGAAATTCCTGAGAAAGCACACACTTGAGCCAAGATTTCATGGTTTATTCCAAGTCCTTCTAACTACATCTACCTCAGTAAAACTAGCTGGGAAGGACACTTGGATACACACTTCGCACTGCAAGAAAGTTCCAGCTCCAGAGGAAGCTTTACTGTGATATTGTCTCTTGTACTTTTCCACAATCCCAACATTCGACTATATACAAAGACATACCTAATAAAAAGGACCCACACATTTGTGTGACTGGTGACCATTGGGGACATCACTGTAGTTCCTGGAAAGCAGCGGGTTGGAACACGGGCCGACCATGGGGTTACAGACCACAAAGTGCCTTAGATAGAGTGGACAGGAATGGGAAATCCTTGTTACACAGAATGACTTTGTGCAAACCAACTGGGTCTACTCCAATGAAACTTACCTTACATAGAACACCCTAGTCCAGGAGACACTGGAGAGTATATAATGGGAATGTACTGGAGAGGGGGTAGTTCATACAATAAATTGGGAACTTTCTATTTACAAGACATGCACACATCACCTGAGTGGGTAGATACAAGACATATGACCATCAACCCTCTCAAACCCCACATTAAGACTCTTAAAGACATGGTAGCCATAGCTAACCCTACATTTGAAGACACTATGGCAGTAGAGACTATGGCTTGAGTGGATGAGATATAATGCTAATTCTCATAATAAAACTAACTGTTATGTTTGTGGTGGAGCCAGACCCCATCTAGGTACAGTGCCTCTAAATCTACCTCCTGATGTTGAAACATGTTTCTTAAAGGACCACTCTAGTGCCAGGAAAACATACTCGTTTTCCTGGCACTAGAGTGCCCTGAGGGTGCCCCCACCCTCAGGGACCCCCTCCCACCCGGCTCTGGAAAGGGGAAAGGGGTAAAAACTTACCTTTTTCCAGCGGTGGGCGGAGAGATCTCCTCCTCCGATCCTCCTCTTCTCCTCCCCGTCGGCTGAATGCGCACGCGCGGCAAGAGCTGCGCGCGCATTCAGCCGGTCACATAGGAAAGCATTCATAATGCTTTCCTATGGACGCTTGCGTGCTCTCACTGTGATTTTCACAGTGAGAATCACGCAAGCGCCTCTAGCGGCTGTCAGTGAGACAGCCACTAGAGGAAATAGGGGAAGGCTTAACCCATTCACAAACATAGCAGTTTCTCTGAAACTGCTATGTTTATGATAAAATGGGTTAACCCTAGAAGGACCTGGCACCCAGACCACTTCATTAAGCTGAAGTGGTCTGGATGCCTAGAGTGGTCCTTTAAGTCTCTATGTGCAGTCAATTACAAACTCATCAGTATGTGAATCATGGAAGAAGATATATCCTCTAACCCAAAGGGATATCAGGCCACCTTATGGAGTCACAGTATATTCAGGTAATTACACTTGATACACTACACACAGTACCACAGGGAAGTTTGTGGGAAAATTCCCTTCTGGTTATTGTGCTACATGCCGAAAGCCTCCAGCTACCCTGTTAATACATCAAGTTAAATACTTGAGAGACATTTATTGGCTATGTGGATACATGCAACTCAGATCCAAATTGACAGGCCTATGGTGGGGGGAATGTGCTTTTACTAAAGTTATCATGCCCATACACATAATATCAGACAACCACCAAGGCCCTCTTGACTCACCACACACATACTTTAGAGTAAAAAGAGACACTCCTGTACAGGGCAGTTTCGACCCTCACATATACATAGATGCCAAGGGGGTGCCAAATGATTTTAAAGCCAGGGATGAGGTTGCAGCTGGATTCAAATCCTTGATTCCACTCATCACGGCCTATAAGAATGTAAATTGGATTAATTACATCTACTAAAACCAACAATGTTTTGTCAATTATACCAGAGATGCCCTCCAGGGACTGGCAGAACAATTACAAGCCACCTCCCAAATGTCATTTCAGAATAGGATGGCCATAGACATGATTCTGGCGGGGGAAAGGAGGTGTGTGTGAAATACTCCCAGATACCATGACATGCTGCACTTTTATCCCAGATAACACAGGCCCTAACGGGAAAGTAACTATGGCCATCGAGAAGCTTGAAAGCCTCTCTGAAGAGTTAAAAAGAAACTCAGGGATCACCAATTCTTGGGATAGATGGTTTGGATGGATGAACGGATGGCAGAAAGTACTCTTCCATGTGGGTATGGCTGTCCTAACTGTAATGATTCTTTTCCTCTTCTTTGTCTGCTGTATAATGCCTTGTGCACAGAAATATTTGCAGAAGACTGTAGATCAAACCATTGACCGCACCACCCCAACATTCCTACACCAAGACATTGATGACGGAACCTATGACACAACACACGCACCTCTTCAGTCCCACCACATTAAGTATACAATTACTTCTCTCTAGGGAAACTATAGGGACAGCGTCTTGTCTAACGGGTAAAAAGTCTGTTGCGGAGATGTAGTGGACAAGCCGCTACGGGTTCTAGTGCAGTGAAGAGTTCAAGAAAACATGTTTGAGAAGATGAGCAGCAGCCTATTAGGGATATTATTAGGGATAGATAGTAGTTGTTTACATCGTAAATAGTAATTTTTAGGGGGGACTGTTGTGGACAGAATATTAACTCTATTAATTTTCGTAAAATGCCTATTTGCTCTGCATAACTATAATCAATATTATTCATAAGTTACTTAAAATGGCCGCTAGGGAATTTCCCCTGTAGTCAACTAACACCCTTGAATTAAAAGGATGGCGCTAGAATCTGGAGGAGAGCTCCATGATGCCAGTGACATCACACCCGGTAGGATGAGCAATTGATGAACCACTTAACACCTAACCAATTGCTTTACCGGACCCTCGGAATAAAGATTCCTCAAGTCTTTCATTAACCTGAAACTTGTGTCTGGTGTGAATTACTTTGGGAGCGTGCCCGTAAATACTTATTAATTTGGACAGGGGCAGATATGCAAAAATATCAAGCACTTGATTTGATCCACAACAGCTTTTCTGCAAACCCAGCACAAATGTCTTGCAATTTTTCTTCACTTTTGATTAGAAACTAGAAACTGTTTTCCCAGCAACAGGCAATATGGTAATTTTCTCTAATGATTTTTAGGATAGAAAAATCTAAAATAAGAACAGATTATTTTGGGGGGCGTGGCCGACTGCGGAGCCTAATGGACACATGCTGAATTAGCTCCAAAGGACCCGGACACCAATCCACTATAATCGGAGACCACTAAACGAAATGGGCAATCAGAAGAAGCAAGGTACCACTCAGGGGCAATCAGGGAAAACACCTTCCGCGAAATCGGGAACATTAACCCGATACTTTAAAGAAAATCCTGATCGCGGGGAGGAGGCCGCGGCGTCCCCTCTCGTAATGGCGGACACAGATCCGCAACCGAGCAGCCCCTCAGCCTCAGAAATATCACACATCTCCTCCGACACAACAAATGAGGCAGACATTCGTACATTGCTGAAAAACTTGCCTTCGAAAATGGATTTACAAAGTATGAAAAACGATCTACAAACCACAATGGGAAAATTGGAAGCCACGTTTCATACAAAAATGGAGGCGATTGGCACAGAGGTCCGCCAGCTGAATCTCAGAGTGGTGGATCTAGAAGAAGAAAGAGACATAATCCAAGCTCATTTAACCAATATTACAACTACAATAGACTCCCTGCATCTAGCATCCACACAGAGGCACTTAGACGATCTTGATAATCGTGGGAGAAGGAACAATCTGCGAATCAGAGGCCTACCAGAATCTCAAGGTGAGAACATAGAGGTTATTTTAACAGAACTCTTTAACCTAATACTGGGAGAACAACGTGACAATATAATTTTAATGGATAGGGCCCACCGATCCCTGCGTCCTAGGGGCCTTTCACCTGAAACCCCCAGAGACGCCATCTGCAGGATCCATTACTTCTCCATAAAGGAGAATATTCTAAAATCTCTAAGAGGCACCTCTCAACCTCTCCTTTTTCATGGGCATCCAGTGCAGATATACCCGGATCTTTCCCGGTACACTCTACAGGCACGTAGAGCCTTAAAACCAGTTACTGAACATCTCAGGAACAGAAATATTAAATACCGTTGGGGGTTCCCTTTTGCCCTAATAGTGAATCACAAGGGAAACCTGCTGTCAATCTCATCTATACTGGATGTTCCCCCATTCCTTCAAGCACTCGACTTACCTGTCACCAATGTCATGGATTGGAACGGGATACATCCGCAACAGGATACAGCAATTCTCCCTCAAAGACAACGATGGGTCACACCTGCCAAAAAAAGAAGAAATGACCAACGATTTGTCTCACCACAACAGAGATCAAGGATTCCAACAGACAATGTCAACCTCCGTACCATGCAATCCCCTGAATAAGGGAATTTGGGTCCCTTGCACATCACATACTATACCCCTACTGTCTCTTACTGTTTACAGAAACAAGCCAGAAAATCACAAATTGACTCTCATGGTGCCGTATCCAAATATGGACGACAACTATTTACAACAACCTCTCCTCTAATACCCGCAGCTGTTCAGAAGAAAATCTCAGTCACTTTAATTCAACATCCTTCAGACAGCTCTCCAATCAACAATGATGTTCGATTTAAACCACAAGTGTTTACCTACAATATCGAAGATACCAGTCTTGAACTTAAATTGGACTATCCAGCCTAATCTAAGAAAGTTTCACTTAACCAAGCCACTCAGACTTCACAATTGAGGACAGGTTGTATATAAAATAATGTATGTCGGAAAAACTGTTAATGTTAATCTCAAACTCGATAAGTGATTTCATGCAATCCTAGCGAATTGTAAATACGACAGATTTTTTGTATCAGCTGATGTACACGAGATAGGTTATGGTTAAGAGACATGTAAATTGTGAACAGTACAAATGCCGGTTTCTTTTCCTCCTTCTCTCACCTATCTCCATACCTCCTCTTCCTAACCTCTCTCCGCTGATACTATTAGTTAATTAGATCTTTCATCCGTATAACTAAATTCTCTGTTCGATAGATCTAAACGCTAGTCTCCATAAGTCTACTCTATTGTCAAATACTAAAAGATTGGATGGTCCGGGATCCTTACCCTTGGTATTGGCACACCGATCCCCCATTCATAAGTAGGCATCTATCGGTTGCGTCACGATAGATTGCCCCCACTCTCATCAACTGAGAGAATCCCCGCCACTGGGGAAAAGATGACCTCCTCTTCACAATCTCTAACCCACTTTCCACACTTCCAACCATCATATCCGAAATGGAGCTTTATGGGAAGTTATCCAATTTCCAAGCAAATATCACAAAATGCGACCTTATGCCTCTACACTCCACTAAATTCCTAAACAACCAACTAAAGACAAGGTTTCAATTTAATTGGCAACATACCTCAATCAAATATCTGGGGGTCCACATTCCACACAAACTAAAGCTCTTATATGACTTAAACTTCCACAAACTACTTACAGAAATCAATCTGGACTTACAGAAATGGCACAAACCCTGCTTCGGATGGTTCAGTAGAATTAACATCATTAAGATGAACATCCTTCCCCGCCTACTTTACACTCTCCAAACTCTCCCAATTCAATTGCATTCTAGTTTCTTCTCTAAACTTAGATCAACCTTCACAAACTTTATTTGGTCACATGCTCAACCAAGAATAGCCTACGAGACCCTGATCAAAAATAGAAATAATGGGGGTCTAAACTTCCCTGACCTAGATACATACCACAAAGCAATCCATCTCAGTAGAATATATGAATGGACTAGAGCTGGAGCGATCCAGCACTGGGTTCAGATAGAAAACAAATTCTCAGTTACCCCCCTGATGGTTCTCCCATGGTTGCCCAAACAACCTCCACACACTCCCCACCTCTTTGATCCTCACCCGACCATCAAAACCACTATTCAGATCTGGCATAAACTAGTAAACACTACTAAGATCTCCCCCTGCCCCTCTCCTCTATACCCGCTAACAAACAATCCGAAATTTCAAAGAGGTCAATCAGGGACGACTTACGATAATTACCACAAAGGCAACATACTTCTGCTCCGTGACATGATCACAAATAATAAATTGAGAACAATACAACAAATTTTCCCTAATAGACTTCTAACAGGAAACCAAATACTTCAATATACGCAACTTAAAAACTTTATAGACTCTCAAGACTTGTTACCTGATGGTAACCGCCCCTTGACAGACTTTGAAAACATATGTGCACATCACAAGCCCCAAAAGAAAATATTGTCTACCTTATACCAGGTGATTAAAAACTCAAGACCTCTTGAATTCCCAAAATTCACACAAAAATGGTCGCAGGAATTACAAACGAATTTCTCACATAAACAATGGCAAGCCATATTCACATCTACACATAGAGCATCAATCTCTCTAACGGTCCAAGAAAGTAATTATAAGCGAATATCACGCTGGCACTACACTCCAGCTAAAATCCAGCATATACATAATACAGAAAGCGACAACTGTTGGAGATGCAATAATAGCACTGCAGATCACTCCCACATTTGGTGGCAGTGCCCAATTGTCACTAAATATTGGAAAAGAATCCACACGATTACCCAAATGATCCTGGGCAAAAAATTCCCTCTAGAGCAGGGGTAGGCAACCTTTTAGCAGCACTGTGCCGATATAGGATTGTGATGTCCGGTAGTATGCCGGTCCTATTTTTTTAAAATTGAGGTCTGTATGCTGCCGTTTTCTGCTTGTGTTATTTATACTGTAATTGCTTTGTATCTTTATATTTGTGCGTATATGAACTATTATATTGTATATGTTCATTAGTAGCAGGGCCGGCCTTAGGGGTGTGCGAACTGTGCGGCCGCACAGGGCGCCATGGAGCAGGGGTCGCCCTGCGGCCGCATAGCTCACACGGCAGGGGCGTATTAGCCGCGAGGCAAACAAGGCATTTGCCTTGGGCGGCATTTTCCAGGGGGCGGCAAAAAAAAGCCGCCCCCAAATGCCCAAGGCAAATGTCTTGTTAGCCTTGCGGCTAACAGACATGCCGGCGGGCTGCTGGGCGGTCGGGCGGCGCTGGTGGGCAGGCTGGCGAGGGAGCACTTCCTCTGAGCTGTCTGCTCAGCTCCCTCGCGCGCCGCAGAGTGAGGCTGGGAGCCGGAATTCCCGAAGGTAAGGAGGCTGGGGGGGGTGTTTAAATAAATCTTTAAAAATGTGTTAATGTGGGTGAGTGTGTGTGTGTATGTTAGTGTGTGTCTGTTAGTGTGTGTCTGTGTCTGTTAGTGTGTGTGTCTGTTAGTGTGTGTCTGTTAGTGTGTTTGCCTGTGAGTGTGTGTGTGTGTGTGTCTGACTGTGTGTGTGTGGCTGTCTGCCTGTGTGTGTGTGACTGTTTGCCTATGTGTGTGTGTGTGTCTGTCTGTCTGTGTGTGTGGCTGTCTGCCTGTGTGTGTGTGGCTGTCTGCCAGTGTGTGTTTGACTGTTTGTCTATGTGTGTGTGTGTGTGTGTGTGTGTGGCTGTTTGCCTCTGTGTGTGTGGCTGTCTGCCTGTGTGTTTGTGTGTGTTTCTGTCTGTGTGTGACTGCCGGCCTGTGTGTGTGGCTGTCTGCCTGTGTGTGTTTGTGTGTGTGTGGGTCTGCCTGTGTGTGTGTGTTTGTGTGTGTGACTGCCTATGTGTGACTGTCTGGGCAGACTAGATGGGCCAAATGGTTCTTATCTGCCGTCACATTCTATGTCTGTGTGTGTGTTTGTGTGTGGCTGTCTGTGTATGACTGCCTGAGTGTGTTTGTGTGTGTGTGTGTATATGGCTGTCTGCCTGTGTGTGTGTGTGACAGGGTGTGTGGGAAGGGGGAAGGAGTGGGGGAGAGTGGGACGGGAAGGGGGGGCGCTGTGAAGCTTTTTCGCACAGGGCGCCCAAATGTCTAAGGCCGGCCCTGATTAGTAGTTTATGGTATCGTGTATGATACACATGAATGTGGGCTGTGTATGAGGGCTGCTTGTGGAATTGTGTGTGTGGATGGATAAGTCACATTGTGTAGATAGTGTGTGTATGTGTGGAGGCTGTTTGGGGTATTGCATGTGAGAGGCTGCATGTGGGGTTGTGTGCATGTATGTGGATTGTTAGCGGGTTAAGTTTGTGCGGATTGTGTGTATGTTTGTTTGTGGGCTGTTCGTATTATTTGTATGAGGGGAGGGTTATTGTGCATTTCTGTGTATATCTAGCAGTGTGGGTGGCTTCCCAGGGTTACAGTGGGGGCCAGGTTGCACAGGTACAGGTCAAGGACAGGAGCTGCAACAGCAGCTGCAGGCTGCTCTACTACAGTTTGGATTCCCATTTACAAGTGCTGGGAGGAAGTGATATGAGATAGTTATCTGACATCACTTCCTCTACGTGCAGCAATGCATAACTTGAGGATTTTCCTTCACCACCTTTTCATATTATCAGATATCTGAAGTTTCACTGGGACTCCTGATAGGCCAGAGCCTGTTTGGCTCTAGCAGCCTTGAGTGCCGTGCAAAGACACCTTGAGTGCCGTGCATGGCACTAGTGCCGTAGGTTGCCTACCCCTGCTCTAGAGCCTTTACACTTTATTTTTCTAGAACCGCCCAATATTCTGAAATTAAACAAAATGCAATGCACTCTCTTTCAACATTTAGCTATGGCGGCGGCTCAACTAATTCCCATATACTGGAAAACGACGCAAGTCCCTTCCACAAGAGAGTGGATCATGAGAGTGGAAAGCACTAAACAAATGGAAGCGATAACATTCGCCAAGTCAAAAGATTACACCAAGTTCACCAATATTTGGAAACCTTGGACACAATTCATGGAAACAACAACCACCTACTAAACCCTTCATCCTCCCCCCCCCCACCCCATCCCTTCCTCTCCTACCATTCCACTCCCACCGTTATTTTTTCATCCATGCAAATTCCCTCTCACTGAGGTTAGTAGAACCTTCTATTACAAGGTCGCAACAGAACCTTAAACCGTTATGACTATCTTTGAAGCGGTTCCACGAATGCATATTTCATGTTAAAACTTTTTTTATGATTCTTTGTATAACTAATTTACCCTTCTTGATTTAATGTACAACTGTAATGTTTTATTGTTGCAATTGCGACATATGTTTTCAGATTTATATTCAGTCAAATTTTGACCTTATGTACCAATTGCATGTCGATGTTGTAAAACTATATGCACATAAAAAGAATAAAAATTTGAAATAAAAAAAAAAAACAACAGATTATTTTTTATATTTGGGTTTCATATAAAGAACATTCTCTAGGCTCATGTACAATTTAGTTCAAACTAGGTACCTTTGTAACCATAGCAGTGAGTTTGATATTCTAATCAAGATTATTGATACTATCAATGTAATCTTCAAACGTGGAAAAGAGCTGCTCCAACACATAAAAAGCATCATCTATGTATCTTCTCCAGATTTTACAAAACCCGAATAAGGGATGATTATACAAAAGGTGTATCTCAATGAAGTTTATATATATATATATATATTTACAGATAGATCGATTATTAATACTATTAATCAAATCTACCAACTTGTCCAAGAGCTGCTCCAACACATAACAAATATCTGGACAAGGTATGATTATATTTACACACACACATACATGTATATATATATGTATCTATAATAATTTCAACTCACTACTGGTAAGTCATTGGCAATTTATGGAGAGTATGCCATGGGCTCTCCAGGCTATAGATTTTACGCTCTCTATGTATATAATATGTGTGTGCTTATATATTATTTAACTAGATGTATATAACAAATTCAAGTAGAGTCCAAGTTGATCACAGGAAAAGCAAATAAAGAACAAACTCCACAAATGTAACATTTAACAATAATTAACAGCGCATGAACTCATATATTGTATATAATAGCGATTATGCACTACTTAGAAATCTATAAGGGACATAGGTATATATATTATTCATTGCTGTTAATAATATAAAAATATATTTCTGTTTTTGTTGTTCGTACAGTCAATTTGAAGTTTAGATTAGAAGTTATATTTCATGCAAAAAAAGTACCTAATGGCCTTTTCAAACCCTCTGCTTTATCTATGAAAAAAATAAGTAATAACAAAGTTGACATTGCAATACTTAGTAAGGCCTATGCACAAGAGCAGAGTCTGTGATGTCATAAATTACAGCAGAGTACGTCTAGGTAACACACAGTGATGTCATTTTCAAACATTCCGTGAACACTCACAGCACTCAGAGCTACACTTTACCTGGACAGTGGTTATATTAACTGGAAATATATATTTCCTACTCACCTGCAAAGGGATCTTGTGAAAAGGCACCTCTTGAGTACAGGACCGTTGACTTGTACTTTGCTATCCTATAAAACAAGTATAATGAGAATGGTGAGTGATTCTTTTTCTGCTTTATATCTATCTGTCTAGCTATCATTTTCAAATAATTAAAACAAATGAAATTACAAATTTTAAGTTTTTATTTTGTTACTTTTTTGCATTAAATAAAAACCTAAAGGAACACTGCTCAATTCTATACCATTTAGGAATTGAATCACTATGTTCATGCAGCCCTAGTCACAACTCCCTGCATGTGACTTACACAACTTTCCTAAACACTTCCTGAAAAGAGCTTTGTAAAGCTTACACTTCCTTTACTACAAATTATGTTTAATTTAGAATTTCGTATCTCCTACTCTGTTAATAGCTTGCTAGACCATGCAGGGGTATCTTGTGTGTGATTAAAGTTTCATTTGAATAGCAGGAGATAAAAACGTTTAAAATAAGTAACATCTAAAAGAAAATTACATGTTTTTTTGCAGGCTTTGTGATTTACAGCCAGGGGAGGTGTAGCTAGGGCTGGATAGACAGAATTAAAAGTGATTTTACTTCAAAATGGTAGAGAATTGAGCAGTAAGACTTCAGAGGCATAATGTATACAGAAAAACTGCTTCATTAATATAAAGTTGTTTTGGTGATTATACTGTTACTTTAAAATATGAGCTTAAACAGCAACACAATAATAAAATGCTTAGATATTAATAACAATAATTAATTATTGATTATAAAGTCCTTACTGATTTCCTTGTGCTATACATAAAGTATTGATATAAACTCCATATAAATACACCATAGGTGATTGTTAAAATAATGGAATCCAACGTTTATTTCTTATGCTGCCGGCAGCCATATATCAATTTTCCCAGAAACCACTGCTTTGACCTTTCAATACCCATACCACTCATTGTTACCCTTTTCTGTTCCTCCAGACACAGTTGATATTTATTTGTGTAATTTTCTCTTCATTTATTCACCAACCCATGCTTCCATAATATGTCCAACTTTACTCTGCATATAAAACCAGCTGCTGCAACAGGATTCTGTTCACACACTTTATTTCAGATACCAGTCCTGTTTTTTACAGCTCCCTTCTTTCCACATTCTATCCCTCTCAATCTACTACCTGCCCAATACATATGGCTACCAACAGGCTATTTCACTGTCAGACTGCCTAAAGTGAGTGGTAGCTAACAATTGGTCAGATTTGTTTGTCTCTAATAGATATTCCAGTTATTGGGTACATTGCTGTGTCCAATGCCATCTTTAATCAATAGAAAAAAATCAAACTGGAAAGATTGTGACTCGATTGTGACAAAAATCAAACTGGAAAGATTGTGACTCTCGATAAAATTATATACTCCGTCTAACAGTGTTTTTCCTCTTTAATACAGGTAAAATTCTCAGTGAATAGGAAACTTAAACCGCCACCACCCTCCATTAGCAGTGAATATTTCCATATTTGTGCCAGCTCTTTCCTGCTCATATGTTACACGTGCATTTATGTATGTGTTTCTGTGAACTCAGCAACATGTCGGCTAATGCTGGACTCTTTATTTCTACAAGAGACGGTCAAATCCCGTGTTCATTATACGGCAGTCTTCCTGAGCACAACATACGCACTGTACCTCCTTCTCCTCCTTATTTATGAGCACCTTTATCTAGTGGCCACAGTTTTCTGTGTATTACAGATAGTCTTAATAGACTTGGCCAAGAGGGGGAAGATGGCAATGGAAGGCATGGAGAAGAAGAATGAGGAAGAGGTGATGGAGGTGACGAAGGTGAAAGAAGAGATGCAATGGAAAGTCTTTTAAAGAAGGAATTGTTGTGGGGAAAAAGACTGCTTGCTTGTAAAGGAAAAAGTTTTTTATTAAAAAAGTTTTATAACTGAATTCTTTATTTTGTTGTTTTTCTGAGGATTCTGCTTTATATTATTAGGGCAAAGCACAGTGAAAACGTAGGAACCGGAAGCAATCATTAGTTTGCAGATTGTAATTTATTGCAAGTCTAGAACCAAAGAGAGCACCAGTAATATTAATTCTTTCATTCCTTAATAATCCCGATCTGCCACCCAGACCATTTTCAGATAGGCGATTTAAGCCCATCAATACATTGTACACAGGGAACCTGACGTTTTGAAATTCTCCAACTTCCTAATGCTGTCTCTCACTTTCCAACCCTCATCATCATTACAACAATGCCTGATTTATTTGCTCTTACAATTCTGATCCTTTCTGTGCAGTGACATGTTATAGATTTAATGCTTGAGAAGAATGGATTCATAAGGGAAAATAAATAACTTAATGGTAGTTACTGGGCCTGGATATTCCACTGTCCAATGGTCCCAGTGTGGTCGCACACTTCAAAAACCACTGGTGTTTGCACCTTTTGGGAAGACAGATTCCGCAGCACAAAGAAATCATCAAACCTATTCTATATCTCATTGTTTGATCAAATGCTGAAATTGGTGATTGTGCTGTTCTTCTTAGCTGAGCTCTGCTCTTAAAGGGACAGCTCATTAAAATGGATAAGGTGGCTGGTGTCCCTTGGCTCTGTTCAACAGGCAGGGATAAACTCTGCCTTAATTATACCAGTCCACATCAACAATGGGCGGAAATGATATGCAGAGACTACTCAGCCCACGCTCTGAGCCTATCTTCCCATAGCACTGTTTAGCGTGAGGTACACTCCAAGAGGGAAATTTAGCTTGTCCCCCTACGAGATTCTATTTGGTTCAGCTCCCAGGCTAGGCTGTTACTTTCCTCAGCAGCTCCAAATTCAGTCAGATGCAATGGTAAATTACATAACTGCTCTCTCTCATGCCTTGACCAAAATCCATGCGCAAGTGTTTTCTTCTATTCCAGATCCAGTGTCTGATACAATCACCCATAAGTTACTCCCTGGTGATTGGGTTCTGGTTAAGAAATTCCTGAGAAAGCACACACTTGAGCCAAGATTTCATGGTTTATTCCAAGTCCTTCTAACTACATCTACCTCAGTAAAACTAGCTGGGAAGGACACTTGGATACACGCTTCGCACTGCAAGAAAGTTCCAGCTCCAGAGGAAGCTTTACTGTGATATTGTCTCTTGTACTTTTCCACAATCCCAACATTCGACTATATACAAAGACATACCTAATAAAAAGGACCCACACATTTGTGTGACTGGTGACCATTGGGGACATCACTGTAGTTCCTGGAAAGCAGCGGGTTGGAACACGGGCCGACCATGGGGTTACAGACCACAAAGTGCCTTAGATAGAGTGGACAGGAATGGGAAATCCTTGTTACACAGAATGACTTTGTGCAAACCAACTGGGTCTACTCCAATGAAACTTACCTTAAACATAGAACACCCTAGTCCAGGAGACACTGGAGAGTATATAATGGGAATGTACTGGAGAGGGGGTAGTTCATACAATACATTGGGAACTTTCTATTTACAAGACATGCACACATCACCTGAGTGGGTAGATACAAGACATATGACCATCAACCCTCTCAAACCCCACATTAAGACTCTTAAAGACATGGTAGCCATAGCTAACCCTACATTTGAAGACACTATGGCAGTAGAGACTATGGCTTGAGTGGATGAGATATAATGCTAATTCTCATAATAAAACTAACTGTTATGTTTGTGGTGGAGCCAGACCCCATCTAGGTACAGTGCCTCTAAATCTACCTCCTGATGTTGAAACATGTTTCTTAAAGGACCACTCTAGTGCCAGGAAAACATACTCGTTTTCCTGGCACTAGAGTGCCCTGAGGGTGCCCCCACCCTCAGGGACCCCCTCCCGCCCGGCTCTGGAAAGGGGAAAGGGGTAAAAACTTACCTTTTTCCAGCGGTGGGCGGAGAGATCTCCTCCTCCGATCCTCCTCTTCTCCTCAAGAGCTGCGCGCGCATTCAGCCGGTCACATAGGAAAGCATTCATAATGCTTTCCTATGGACGCTTGCCTGCTCTCACTGTGATTTTCACAGTGAGAATCACGCAAGCGCCTCTAGCGGCTGTCAGTGAGACAGCCACTAGAGGAAATAGGGGAAGGCTTAACCCATTCACAAACATAGCAGTTTCTCTGAAACTGCTATGTTTATGAAAAAATGGGTTAACCCTAGAAGGACCTGGCACCCAGACCACTTCATTAAGCTGAAGTGGTCTGGGTGCCTAGAGTGGTCCTTTAAGTCTCTATGTGCAGTCAATTACAAACTCATCAGTATGTGAATCATGGAAGAAGATATACCCTCTAACCCAAAGGGATATCAGGCCACCTTATGGAGTCACAGTATATTCAGGTAATTACACTTGATACACTACACACAGTACCACAGGGAAGTTTGTGGGAAAATTCCCTTCTGGTTATTGTGCTACATGCCGAAAGCCTCCAGCTACCCTGTTAATACATCAAGTTAAATACTTGAGAGACATTTATTGGCTATGTGGATACATGCAACTCAGATCCAAATTGACAGGCCTATGGTGGGGGGAATGTGCTTTTACTAAAGTTATCATGCCCATACACATAATATCAGACAACCACCAAGGCCCTCTTGACTCACCACACACATACTTTAGAGTAAAAAGAGACACTCCTGTACAGGGCAGTTTCGACCCTCACATATACATAGATGCCAAGGGGGGTGCCAAATGATTTTAAAGCCAGGGATGAGGTTGCAGCTGGATTCAAATCCTTGATTCCACTCATCACGGCCTATAAGAATGTAAATTGGATTAATTACATCTACTAAAACCAACAATGTTTTGTCAATTATACCAGAGATGCCCTCCAGGGACTGGCAGAACAATTACAAGCCACCTCCCAAATGTCATTTCAGAATAGGATGGCCATAGACATGATTCTGGCGGGGGAAAGTAGGTGTGTGTGAAATACTCCCAGATACCATGACATGCTGCACTTTTATCCCAGATAACACAGGCCCTAACGGGATAGTAACTATGGCCATCGAGAAGCTTGAAAGCCTCTCTGAAGAGTTAAAAAGAAACTCAGGGATCACCAATTCTTGGGATAAATGGTTTGGATGGATGAACGGATGGCAGAAAGTACTCTTCCAAGTGGGTATGGCTGTCCTAACTGTAATGCTTCTTTTCCTCTTCTTTGTCTGCTGTATAATGCCTTGTGCACAGAAATATTTGCAGAAGACTGTAGATCAAACCATTGACCGCACCACCCCAACATTCCTACACCAAGACATTGATGACGGAACCTGTGACACAACACATGCACCTCTTCAGTCCCACCACATTAAGTATACAATTACTTCTCTCTAGGGAAACTATAGGGACAGCGTCTTGTCTAACGGGTAAAAAGTCTGTTGCGGAGATGTAGTGGACAAGCCGCTACGGGTTCTAGTGCAGTGAAGAGTTCAAGAAAACATGTTTGAGAAGATGAGCAGCAGCCTATTAGGGATATTATTAGGGATAGATAGTAGTTGTTTACATCGTAAATAGTAATTTTTAGGGGGGACTGTTGTGGACAGAATATTAACTCTATTAATTTTCGTAAAATGCCTATTTGCTCTGCATAACTATAATCAATATTATTCATAAGTTACTTAAAATGGCCGCTAGGGAATTTCCCCTGTAGTCAACTAACACCCTTGAATTAACAAGATGGCGCTGGAATCTGGAGGAGAGCTCCATGATGCCAGTGACATCACACCCGGTAGGATGAGCAATTGATGAACCACTTAACACCTAACCAATTGTTTTACCGGACCCTCGGAATAAAGATTCCTCAAGTCTTTCATTAACCTGAAACTTGTCTGGTGTGAATTACTTTGGGAGCGTGCACGTAAATACTTATTAATTTGGACAGGGGCAGATATGCAAAAATATCAAGCACTTGATTTGATCCACAACAGCTTTTCTGTAAACCCAGCACAAACTTCTTGCAATTTTTCTTCACTTTTGATCAGAAACTAGAAACTGTTTTCCCAGCAACAGGCAATATGGTAATTTTCTATAATGATTTTTAGGATAGAAAAATCTAAAATAACAACAGATTATTTTTTATATTTGGGTTTCATATAAAGAACATTCTCTAGGCTCATGTACAATTTAGTTCAAACTAGGTACCTTTGTAACCATAGCAGTGAGTTTGATATTCTAATCAAGATTATTGATACTATCAATGTAATCTTCAAACGTGGAAAAGAGCTGCTCCAACACATAAAAAGCATCATCTATGTATCTTCTCCAGATTTTACAAAACCCGAATAAGGGATGATTATACAAAAGGTGTATTTCAATGAAGTTTATATATATATATATATATTTACAGATAGATCGATTATTAATACTATTAATCAAATCTACCAACTTGTCCAAGAGCTGCTCCAACACATAACAAATATCTGGACAAGGTATGATTATATTTACACACACACATACATGTATATATATATTTATCTATAATAATTTCAACTCACTACTGGTAAGTCATTGGCAATTTATGGAGAGTATGCCATGGGCTCTCCAGGCTATATATTTTAAGCTCTCTATGTATATAATATGTGTGTGCTTATATATTATTTAACTAGATGTATATAACAAATTCAAGTAGAGTCCAAGTTGATCACAGGAAAAGCAAATAAAGAAAAAACTCCACAAATGTAACATTTAACAATAATTAACAGCGCATGAACTCATATATTGTATATAATAGCGATTATGCACTACTTAGAAATCTATAAGGGACATAGGTATATATATTATTCATTGCTGTTAATAATATAAAAATATATTTCTGTTTTTGTTGTTCGTACAGTCAATTTGAAGTTTAGATTAGAAGTTATATTTCATGCAAAAAAGTACCTAATGGCCTTTTCAAACCCTCTGCTTTATCTATGAAAAAAATAAGTAATAACAAAGTTGACATTGCAATACTTAGTAAGGCCTATGCAGAAGAGCAGAGTCTGTGATGTCATAAATTACAGCAGAGTACGTCTAGGTAACACACAGTGATGTCATTTTCAAACATTCCGTGAACACTCACAGCACTCAGAGCTACACTTCACCTGGACAGTGGTTATATTAACTGGAAATATATATTTCCTACTCACCTGCAAAGGGATCTTGTGAAAAGGCACCTCTTGAGTACAGGACCGTTGACTTGTACTTTGCTATCCTATAAAACAAGTATAATGAGAATGGTGAGTGATTATTTTTCTGCTTTATATCTATCTGTCTAGCTATCATTTTCAAATAATTAAAACAAATGAAATTACAAATTTTAAGTTTTTATTTTGTTACTTTTTTGCATTAAAGGACCACTCTAGTGCCAGGAAAGCATACTCGTTTTCCTGGCACTAGAGTGCCCTGAGGGTGCCCCCACCCTCAGGGACCCCCTCCCGCCCGGCTCTGGAAAGGGGAAAAGGGTTAAAACTTACCTTTTTCCAGCGCTGGGCGGGGAGCTCTCCTCCTCCTCTCCGCCTCCGTTCCTCCCCGTCGGCTGAATGCGCACGCGCGGAGAGAGCTGCGCGCGCATTCAGCCGGTCGCATAGGAAAGCATTCATAATGCTTTCCTATGGACGCTTGCGTGCTCTCACTGTGATTTTCACAGTGAGAATCACGCAAGCGCCTCTAGCGGCTGTCAGTGAGACAGCCACTAGAGGAAAAAGGGGAAGGCTTAACTAATTGATAAACATAGCAGTTTCTCTGAAACTGCTATGTTTATAAAAAAATTAGTTAACCCTAGCTGGACCTGGCACCCATACCACTTCATTAAGCTGAAGTGGTCTGGGTGCCTAGAGTGGTCCTTTAAATAAAAACCTAAAGGAACACTGCTCAATTCTATACCATTTAGGAATTGAATCACTATGTTCATGCAGCCCTAGTCACAACTCCCTGCATGTGACTTACACAACTTTCCTAAACACTTCCTGAAAAGAGCTTTGTAAAGCTTACACTTCCTTTACTACAAAGTATGTTTAATTTAGAATTTCGTATCTCCTACTCTGTTAATAGCTTGCTAGACCATGCAGGGGTATCTTGTGTGTGATTAAAGTTTCATTTGAATAGCAGGAGATAAAAACATTTAAAATAAGTAACATCTAAAAGAAAATTACATGTTTTTTTGCAGGCTTTGTGATTTACAGCCATGGGAGGTGTAGCTATGGCTGGATAGACAGAATTAAAAGTGATTTTATTTCAAAATGGTAGAGAATTGAGCAGTAAGACTTCAGAGGCATAATGTATACAGAAAAACTGCTTCATTAATATAAAGTTGTTTTGGTGATTATACTGTTACTTTAAAATATGAGCTTAAACAGCAACACAATAATAAAATGCTTAGATATTAATAACAATAATTAATTATTGATTATAAAGTCCTTACTGATTTCCTTGTGCTATACATAAAGTATTGATATAAACTCCATATAAATACACCATAGGTGATTGTTAAAATAATGGAATCCAACGTTTATTTCTTATGCTGCCGGCAGCCATATATCAATTTTCCCAGAAACCCTTTTCTGTTCCTCCAGACACAGTTGATATTTATTTGTGTAATTTTCTCTTCATTTATTCACCAACCCATGCTTCCATAATATGTCCAACTTTACTCTGCATATAAAACCAGCTGCTGCAACAGGATTCTGTTCACACACTTTATTTCAGATACCAGTCCTGTTTTTTACAGCTCCCTTCTTTCCACATTCTATCCCTCTCAATCTACTACCTGCCCAATACATATGGCTACCAACAGGCTATTTCACTGTCAGACTGCCTAAAGTGAGTGGTAGCTAACAATTGGTCAGATTTGTTTGTCTCTAATAGATATTCCAGTTATTGGGTACATTGCTGTGTCCTATGCCATCTTTAATCAATAGAAAAAAAATCAAACTGGAAAGATTGTGACTCGATTGTGACAAAAATCAAACTGGAAAGATTGTGACTCTCGATAAAATTATATACTCCGTCTAACAGTGTTTTTCCTCTTTAATACAGGTAAAATTCTCAGTGAATAGGAAATTTAAACCGCCACCACCCTCCATTAGCAGTGAATATTTCCATATTTGTGCCAGCTCTTTCCTGCTCATATGTTACACGTGCATTTATGTATGTGTTTCTGTGAACTCAGCAACATGTCGGCTAATGCTGGACTCTTTATATCTACAAGGGACGGTCAAATCCCGTGTTCATTATACGGCAGTCTTCCTGAGTACAACATACGCACTGTACCTCCTTCTCCTCCTTATTTATGAGCACCTTTATCTAGTGGCCACAGTTTTCTGTGTATTACAGATAGTCTTAATAGACTTGGCCAAGAGGGGGAAGATGGCAATGGAAGGCATGGAGAAGAAGAATGAGGAAGAGGTGATGGAGGTGACGAAGGTGAAAGAAGAGATGAAATGGAAAGTCTTTTAAAGAAGGAATTGTTGTGGGGAAAAAGACTGCTTGCTTGTAAAGGAAAAAGTTTTTTATTAAAAAAGTTTTATAACTGAATTCTTTATTTTGTTGTTTTTCTGAGGATTCTGCTTTATATTATTAGGGCAAAGCACAGTGAAAACGTAGGAACCAGAAGCAATCATTAGTTTGCAGATTGTAATTTATTGCAAGTCTAGAACCAAATAGAGCACCAGTAATATTAATTCTTTCATTCCTTAATAATCCCGATCTGCCACCCAGACCATTTTCAGATAGGCGATTTAAGCCCATCAATACATTGTACACATGGAACCTGACGTTTTGAAATTCTCCAACTTCCTAATGCTGTCTCTCACTTTCCAACCCTCATCATCATTACAACAATGCCTGATTTATTTGCTCTTACAATTCTGATCCTTTCTGTGCAGTGACATGTTATAGATTTAATGCTTGAGAGGAATGGATTTATAAGGGAAAATAAATAACTTAATGGTAGTTACTGGGCCTGGATATTCCACTGTCCAATGGTCCCAGTGTGGTCGCACACTTCAAAAACCACTGGTGTTTGCACCTTTTGGGAAGACAGATTCCGCAGCACAAAGAAATCATCAAACCTATTCTATATCTCATTGTTTGATCAAATGCTGAAATTGGTGATTGTGCTGTTCTTCTTAGCTGAGCTCTGCTCTTAAAGGGACAGCTCATTAAAATGGATAAGGTGGCTGGTGTCCCTTGGCTCTGTTCAACAGGCAGGGATAAACTCTGCCTTAATTATACCAGTCCACATCAACAATGGGCGGAAATGATATGCAGAGACTACTCAGCCCACGCTCTGAGCCTATCTTCCCATAGCACTGTTTAGCGTGAGGTACACTCCAAGAGGGAAATTTAGCTTGTCCCCCTACGAGATTCTATTTGGTTCAGCTCCCAGGCTAGGCTGTTACTTTCCTCAGCAGCTCCAAATTCAGTCAGATGCAATGGTAAATTACATAACTGCTCTCTCTCATGCCTTGACCAAAATCCATGTGCAAGTGTTTTCTTCTATTCCAGATCCAGTGTCTGAAACAATCACCCATAAGTTACTCCCTGGTGATAGGGTTCTGGTTAAGAAATTCCTGAGAAAGCACACACTTGAGCCAAGATTTCATGGTTTATTCCAAGTCCTTCTAACTACATCTACCTCAGTAAAACTAGCTGGGAAGGACACTTGGATACACGCTTCGCACTGCAAGAAAGTTCCAGCTCCAGAGGAAGCTTTACTGTGATATTGTCTCTTGTACTTTTCCACAATCCCAACATTCGACTATATACAAAGACATACCTAATAAAAAGGACCCACACATTTTTGTGACTGGTGACCATTGGGGACATCACTGTAGTTCCTGGAAAGCAGCGGGTTGGAACACGGGCCGACCATGGGGTTACAGACCACAAAGTGCCTTAGATAGAGTGGACAGGAATGGGAAATCCTTGTTACACAGAATGACTTTGTGCAAACCAACTGGGTCTACTCCAATGAAACTTACCTTAAACATAGAACACCCTAGTCCAGGAGACACTGGAGAGTATATAATGGGAATGTACTGGAGAGGGGGTAGTTCATACAATAAATTGGGAACTTTCTATTTACAAGACATGCACACATCACCTGAGTGGGTAGATACAAGACATATGACCATCAACCCTCTCAAACCCCACATTAAGACTCTTAAAGACATGGTAGCCATAGCTAACCCTACATTTGAAGACACTATGGCAGTAGAGACTGGTTTTTCAGACACTAATCTATGGCTTGAGTGGATGAGATATAATGCTAATTCTCATAATAAAACTAACTGTTATGTTTGTGGTGGAGCCAGACCCCATCTAGGTACAGTGCCTCTAAATCTACCTCCTGATGTTGAAATATGTTTCTTAAAGGACCACTCTAGTGCCAGGAAAACATACTCGTTTTCCTGGCACTAGAGTGCCCTGAGGGTGCCCCCACCCTCAGGGACCCCCTCCCGCCCGGCTCTGGAAAGGGGTAAAAACTTACCTTTTTCCAGCGGTGGGCGGAGAGATCTCCTCCTCCGATCCTCCTCTTCTCCTCCCCGTCGGCTGAATGCGCACGCGCGGCAAGAGCTGCGCGCGCATTCAGCCGGTCACATAGGAAAGCACGCTTGCGTGCTCTCACTGTGATTTTCACAGTGAGAATCACGCAAGCGCCTCTAGCGGCTGTCAGTGAGACAGCCACTAGAGGAAATAGGGGAAGGCTTAACCCATTCACAAACATAGCAGTTTCTCTGAAACTGCTATGTTTATGAAAAAATGGGTTAACCCTAGAAGGACCTGGCACCCAGACCACTTCATTAAGCTGAAGTGGTCTGGGTGCCTAGACTGGTCCTTTAAGTCTCTATGTGCAGTCAATTACAAACTCATCAGTATGTGAATCATGGAAGAAGATATACCCTCTAACCCAATGGGATATCAGGCCACCTTATGGAGTCACAGTATATTCAGGTAATTACACTTGATACACTACACACAGTACCACAGGGAAGTTTGTGGGAAAATTCCCTTCTGGTTATTGTGCTACATGCCGAAAGCCTCCAGCTACCCTGTTAATACATCAAGTTAAATACTTGAGAGACATTTATTGGCTATGTGGATACATGCAACTCAGATCCAAATTGACAGGCCTATGGTGGGGGGAATGTGCTTTTACTAAAGTTATCATGCCCATACACATAATATCAGACAACCACCAAGGCCCTCTTGACTCACCACACACATACTTTAGAGTAAAAAGAGACACTCCTGTACAGGGCAGTTTCGACCCTCACATATACATAGATGCCAAGGGGGGTGCCAAATGATTTTAAAGCCAGGGATGAGGTTGCAGCTGGATTCAAATCCTTGATTCCACTCATCACGGCCTATAAGAATGTAAATTGGATTAATTACATCTACTAAAACCAACAATGTTTTGTCAATTATACCAGAGATGCCCTCCAGGGACTGGCAGAACAATTACAAGCCACCTCCCAAATGTCATTTCAGAATAGGATGGCCATAGACATGATTCTGGCGGGGGAAAGGAGGTGTGTGTGAAATACTCCCAGATACCATGACATGCTGCACTTTTATCCCAGATAACACAGGCCCTAACGGGATAGTAACTATGGCCATCGAGAAGCTTGAAAGCCTCTCTGAAGAGTTAAAAAGAAACTCAGGGATCACCAATTCTTGGGATAGATGGTTTGGATGGATGAACGGATGGCAGAAAGTACTCTTCCAAGTGGGTATGGCTGTCCTAACTGTAATGCTTCTTTTCCTCTTCTTTGTCTGCTGTATAATGCCTTGTGCACAGAAATATTTGCAGAAGACTGTAGATCAAACCATTGACCGCACCACCCCAACATTCCTACACCAAGACATTGATGACGGAACCTGTGACACAACACATGCACCTCTTCAGTCCCACCACATTAAGTATACAATTACTTCTCTCTAGGGAAACTATAGGGACAGCGTCTTGTCTAACGGGTAAAAAGTCTGTTGCGGAGATGTAGTGGACAAGCCTCTACGGGTTCTTGTGCAGTGAAGAGTTCAAGAAAACATGTTTGAGAAGATGAGCAGCAGCCTATTAGGGATATTATTAGGGATAGATAGTAGTTGTTTACATCGTAAATAGTAATTTTTAGGGGGGACTGTTGTGGACAGAATATTAACTCTATTAATTTTCGTAAAATGCCTATTTGCTCTGCATAACTATAATCAATATTATTCATAAGTTACTTAAAACGTCCGCTAGGGAATTTCCCCTGTAGTCAACTAATACCCTTGAATTAACAAGATGGCGCTGGAATCTGGAGGAGAGCTCCATGATGCCAGTGACATCACACCCGGTAGGATGAGCAATTGATGAACCACTTAACACCTAACCAATTGTTTTACCGGACCCTCGGAATAAAGATTCCTCAAGTCTTTCATTAACCTGAAACTTGTCTGGTGTGAATTACTTTGGGAGCGTGCACGTAAATACTTATTAATTTGGACAGGGGCAGATATGCAAAAATATCAAGCACTTGATTTGATCCACAACAGCTTTTCTGTAAACCCAGCACAAACTTCTTGCAATTTTTCTTCACTTTTGATCAGAAACTAGAAACTGTTTTCCCAGCAACAGGCAATATGGTAATTTTCTCTAATGATTTTTAGGATAGAAAAATCTAAAATAACAACAGATTATGTTTTATATTTGGGTTTCATATAAAGAACATTCTCTAGGCTCATGTACAATTTAGTTCAAACTAGGTACCTTTGTAACCATAGCAGTGAGTTTGATATTCTAATCAAGATTATTGATACTATCAATGTAATCTTCAAACGTGGAAAAGAGCTCCTCCAACACATAAAAAGCATCATCTATGTATCTTCTCCAGATTTTACAAAACCCGAATAAGGGATGATTATACAAAAGGTGTATTTCAATGAAGTTTATATATATATATATATTTACAGATAGGTCGATTATTAATACTATTAATCAAATCTACCAACTTGTCCAAGAGCTGCTCCAACACATAACAAATATCTGGACAAGGTATGATTATATTTACACACACACATACATGTATATATATATTTATCTATAATAATTTCAACTCACTACTGGTAAGTCATTGGCAATTTATGGAGAGTATGCCATGGGCTCTCCAGGCTATATATTTTAAGCTCTCTATGTATATAATATGTGTGTGCTTATATATTATTTAACTAGATGTATATAACAAATTCAAGTAGAGTCCAAGTTGATCACAGGAAAAGCAAATAAAGAAAAAACTCCACAAATGTAACATTTAACAATAATTAACAGCGCATGAACTCATATATTGTATATAATAGCGATTATGCACTACTTAGAAATCTATAAGGGACATAGGTATATATATTATTCATTGCTGTTAATAATATAAAAATATATGTCTGTTTTTGTTGTTCGTACAGTCAATTTGAAGTTTAGATTAGAAGTTATATTTCATGCAAAAAAGTACCTAATGGCCTTTTCAAACCCTCTGCTTTATCTATGAAAAAAATAAGTAATAACAAAGTTGACATTGCAATACTTAGTAAGGCCTATGCAGAAGAGCAGAGTCTGTGATGTCATAAATTACAGCAGAGTACGTCTAGGTAACACACAGTGATGTCATTTTCAAACATTCCGTGAACACTCACAGCACTCAGAGCTACACTTCACCTGGACAGTGGTTATATTAACTGGAAATATATATTTCCTACTCACCTGCAAAGGGATCTTGTGAAAAGGCACCTCTTGAGTACAGGACCGTTGACTTGTACTTTGCTAGCCTATAAAACAAGTATAATGAGAATGGTGAGTGATTATTTTTCTGCTTTATATCTATCTGTCTAGCTATCATTTTCAAATAATTAAAACAAATGAAATTACAAATTTTAAGTTTTTATTTTGTTACTTTTTTGCATTAAAGGACCACTCTAGTGCCAGGAAAGCATACTCGTTTTCCTGGCACTAGAGTGCCCTGAGGGTGCCCCCACCCTCAGGGACCCCCTCCCGCCCGGCTCTGGAAAGGGGAAAAGGGTTAAAACTTACCTTTTTCCAGCGCTGGGCGGGGAGCTCTCCTCCTCCTCTCCGCCTCCGTTCCTCCCCGTCGGCTGAATGCGCACGCGCGGCAAGAGCTGCGCGCGCATTCAGCCGGTCGCATAGGAAAGCATTCATAATGCTTTCCTATGGACGCTTGCGTGCTCTCACTGTGATTTTCACAGTGAGAATCACGCAAGCGCCTCTAGCGGCTGTCAGTGAGACAGCCACTAGAGGAAAAAGGGGAAGGCTTAACTAATTGATAAACATAGCAGTTTCTCTGAAACTGCTATGTTTATAAAAAAATTAGTTAACCCTAGCTGGACCTGGCACCCATACCACTTCATTAAGCTGAAGTGGTCTGGGTGCCTAGAGTGGTCCTTTAAATAAAAACCTAAAGGAACACTGCTCAATTCTATACCATTTAGGAATTGAATCACTATGTTCATGCAGCCCTAGTCACAACTCCCTGCATGTGACTTACACAACTTTCCTAAACACTTCCTGAAAAGAGCTTTGTAAAGCTTACACTTCCTTTACTACAAATTATGTTTAATTTAGAATTTCGTATCTCCTACTCTGTTAATAGCTTGCTAGACCATGCAGGGGTATCTTGTGTGTGATTAAAGTTTCATTTGAATAGCAGGAGATAAAAACATTTAAAATAAGTAACATCTAAAAGAAAATTACATGTTTTTTTGCAGGCTTTGTGATTTACAGCCAGGGGAGGTGTAGCTAGGGCTGGATAGACAGAATTAAAAGTGATTTTACTTCAAAATGGTAGAGAATTGAGCAGTAAGACTTCAGAGGCATAATGTATACAGAAAAACTGCTTCATTAATATAAAGTTGTTTTGGTGATTATACTGTTACTTTAAAATATGAGCTTAAACAGCAACACAATAATAAAATGCTTAGATATTAATAACAATAATTAATTATTGATTATAAAGTCCTTACTGATTTCCTTGTGCTATACATAAAGTATTGATATAAACTCCATATAAATACACCATAGGTGATTGTTAAAATAATGGAATCCAACGTTTATTTCTTATGCTGCCGGCAGCCATATATCAATTTTCCCAGAAACCCTTTTCTGTTCCTCCAGACACAGTTGATATTTATTTGTGTAATTTTCTCTTCATTTATTCACCAACCCATGCTTCCATAATATGTCCAACTTTACTCTGCATATAAAACCAGCTGCTGCAACAGGATTCTGTTCACACACTTTATTTCAGATACCAGTCCTGTTTTTTACAGCTCCCTTCTTTCCACATTCTATCCCTCTCAATCTACTACCTGCCCAATACATATGGCTACCAACAGGCTATTTCACTGTCAGACTGCCTAAAGTGAGTGGTAGCTAACAATTGGTCAGATTTGTTTGTCTCTAATAGATATTCCAGTTATTGGGTACATTGCTGTGTCCTATGCCATCTTTAATCAATAGAAAAAAAATCAAACTGGAAAGATTGTGACTCGATTGTGACAAAAATCAAACTGGAAAGATTGTGACTCTCGATAAAATTATATACTCCGTCTAACAGTGTTTTTCCTCTTTAATACAGGTAAAATTCTCAGTGAATAGGAAATTTAAACCGCCACCACCCTCCATTAGCAGTGAATATTTCCATATTTGTGCCAGCTCTTTCCTGCTCATATGTTACACGTGCATTTATGTATGTGTTTCTGTGAACTCAGCAACATGTCGGCTAATGCTGGACTCTTTATATCTACAAGGGACGGTCAAATCCCGTGTTCATTATACGGCAGTCTTCCTGAGTACAACATACGCACTGTACCTCCTTCTCCTCCTTATTTATGAGCACCTTTATCTAGTGGCCACAGTTTTCTGTGTATTACAGATAGTCTTAATAGACTTGGCCAAGAGGGGGAAGATGGCAATGGAAGGCATGGAGAAGAAGAATGAGGAAGAGGTGATGGAGGTGACGAAGGTGAAAGAAGAGATGAAATGTAAAGTCTTTTAAAGAAGGAATTGTTGTGGGGAAAAAGACTGCTTGCTTGTAAAGGAAAAAGTTTTTTATTAAAAAAGTTTTATAACTGAATTCTTTATTTTGTTGTTTTTCTGAGGATTCTGCTTTATATTATTAGGGCAAAGCACAGTGAAAACGTAGGAACCGATTGTGCTGTTCTTCTTAGCTGAGCTCTGCTCTTAAAGGGACAGCTCATTAAAATGGATAAGGTGGCTGGTGTCCCTTGGCTCTGTTCAACAGGCAGGGATAAACTCTGCCTTAATTATACCAGTCCACATCAACAATGGGCGGAAATGATATGCAGAGACTACTCAGCCCACGCTCTGAGCCTATCTTCCCATAGCACTGTTTAGCGTGAGGTACACTCCAAGAGGGAAATTTAGCTTGTCCCCCTACGAGATTCTATTTGGTTCAGCTCCCAGGCTAGGCTGTTACTTTCCTCAGCAGCTCCAAATTCAGTCAGATGCAATGGTAAATTACATAACTGCTCTCTCTCATGCCTTGACCAAAATCCATGCGCAAGTGTTTTCTTCTATTCCAGATCCAGTGTCTGAAACAATCACCCATAAGTTACTCCCTGGTGATAGGGTTCTGGTTAAGAAATTCCTGAGAAAGCACACACTTGAGCCAAGATTTCATGGTTTATTCCAAGTCCTTCTAACTACATCTACCTCAGTAAAACTAGCTGGGAAGGACACTTGGATACACGCTTCGCACTGCAAGAAAGTTCCAGCTCCAGAGGAAGCTTTACTGTGATATTGTCTCTTGTACTTTTCCACAATCCCAAAATTCGACTATATACAAAGACATACCTAATAAAAAGGACCCACACATTTGTGTGACTGGTGACCATTGGGGACATCACTGTAGTTCCTGGAAAGCAGCGGGTTGGAACACGGGCCGACCATGGGGTTACAGACCACAAAGTGCCTTAGATAGAGTGGACAGGAATGGGAAATCCTTGTTACACAGAATGACTTTGTGCAAACCAACTGGGTCTACTCCAATGAAACTTACCTTAAACATAGAACACCCTAGTCCAGGAGACACTGGAGAGTATATAATGGGAATGTACTGGAGAGGGGGTAGTTCATACAATAAATTGGGAACTTTCTATTTACAAGACATGCACACATCACCTGAGTGGGTAGATACAAGACATATGACCATCAACCCTCTCAAACCCCACATTAAGACTCTTAAAGACATGGTAGCCATAGCTAACCCTACATTTGAAGACACTATGGCAGTAGAGACTGGTTTTTCAGACACTAATCTATGGCTTGAGTGGATGAGATATAATGCTAATTCTCATAATAAAACTAACTGTTATGTTTGTGGTGGAGCCAGACCCCATCTAGGTACAGTGCCTCTAAATCTACCTCCTGATGTTGAAATATGTTTCTTAAATGACCACTCTAGTGCCAGGAAAACATACTCGTTTTCCTGGCACTAGAGTGCCCTGAGGGTGCCCCCACCCTCAGGGACCCCCTCCCGCCCGGCTCTGGAAAGGGGTAAAAACTTACCTTTTTCCAGCGGTGGGCGGAGAGATCTCCTCCTCCGATCCTCCTCTTCTCCTCCCCGTCGGCTGAATGCGCACGCGCGGCAAGAGCTGCGCGCGCATTCAGCCGGTCACATAGGAAAGCACGCTTGCGTGCTCTCACTGTGATTTTCACAGTGAGAATCACGCAAGCGCCTCTAGCGGCTGTCAGTGAGACAGCCACTAGAGGAAATAGGGGAAGGCTTAACCCATTCACAAACATAGCAGTTTCTCTGAAACTGCTATGTTTATGAAAAAATGGGTTAACCCTAGAAGGACCTGGCACCCAGACCACTTCATTAAGCTGAAGTGGTCTGGGTGCCTAGAGTGGTCCTTTAAGTCTCTATGTGCAGTCAATTACAAACTCATCAGTATGTGAATCATGGAAGAAGATATACCCTCTAACCCAATGGGATATCAGGCCACCTTATGGAGTCACAGTATATTCAGGTAATTACACTTGATACACTACACACAGTACCACAGGGAAGTTTGTGGGAAAATTCCCTTCTGGTTATTGTGCTACATGCCGAAAGCCTCCAGCTACCCTGTTAATACATCAAGTTAAATACTTGAGAGACATTTATTGGCTATGTGGATACATGCAACTCAGATCCAAATTGACAGGCCTATGGTGGGGGGAATGTGCTTTTACTAAAGTTATCATGCCCATACACATAATATCAGACAACCACCAAGGCCCTCTTGACTCACCACACACATACTTTAGAGTAAAAAGAGACACTCCTGTACAGGGCAGTTTCGACCCTCACATATACATAGATGCCAAGGGGGGTGCCAAATGATTTTAAAGCCAGGGATGAGGTTGCAGCTGGATTCAAATCCTTGATTCCACTCATCACGGCCTATAAGAATGTAAATTGGATTAATTACATCTACTAAAACCAACAATGTTTTGTCAATTATACCAGAGATGCCCTCCAGGGACTGGCAGAACAATTACAAGCCACCTCCCAAATGTCATTTCAGAATAGGATGGCCATAGACATGATTCTGGCGGGGGAAAGGAGGTGTGTGTGAAATACTCCCAGATACCATGACATGCTGCACTTTTATCCCAGATAACACAGGCCCTAACGGGATAGTAACTATGGCCATCGAGAAGCTTGAAAGCCTCTCTGAAGAGTTAAAAAGAAACTCAGGGATCACCAATTCTTGGGATAGATGGTTTGGATGGATGAACGGATGGCAGAAAGTACTCTTCCAAGTGGGTATGGCTGTCCTAACTGTAATGCTTCTTTTCCTCTTCTTTGTCTGCTGTATAATGCCTTGTGCACAGAAATATTTACAGAAGACTGTAGATCAAACCATTGACCGCACCACCCCAACATTCCTACACCAAGACATTGATGACGGAACCTGTGACACAACACATGCACCTCTTCAGTCCCACCACATTAAGTATACAATTACTTCTCTCTAGGGAAACTATAGGGACAGCGTCTTGTCTAACGGGTAAAAAGTCTGTTGCGGAGATGTAGTGGACAAGCCGCTACGGGTTCTAGTGCAGTGAAGAGTTCAAGAAAACATGTTTGAGAAGATGAGCAGCAGCCTATTAGGGATATTATTAGGGATAGATAGTAGTTGTTTACATCGTAAATAGTAATTTTTAGGGGGGACTGTTGTGGACAGAATATTAACTCTATTAATTTTCGTAAAATGCCTATTTGCTCTGCATAACTATAATCAATATTATTCATAAGTTACTTAAAACGTCCGCTAGGGAATTTCCCCTGTAGTCAACTAATACCCTTGAATTAACAAGATGGCGCTGGAATCTGGAGGAGAGCTCCATGATGCCAGTGACATCACACCCGGTAGGATGAGCAATTGATGAACCACTTAACACCTAACCAATTGTTTTACCGGACCCTCGGAATAAAGATTCCTCAAGTCTTTCATTAACCTGAAACTTGTCTGGTGTGAATTACTTTGGGAGCGTGCACGTAAATACTTATTAATTTGGACAGGGGCAGATATGCAAAAATATCAAGCACTTGATTTGATCCACAACAGCTTTTCTGTAAACCCAGCACAAACTTCTTGCAATTTTTCTTCACTTTTGATCAGAAACTAGAAACTGTTTTCCCAGCAACAGGCAATATGGTAATTTTCTCTAATGATTTTTAGGATAGAAAAATCTAAAATAACAACAGATTATTTTTTATATTTGGGTTTCATATAAAGAACATTCTCTAGGCTCATGTACAATTTAGTTCAAACTAGGTACCTTTGTAACCATAGCAGTGAGTTTGATATTCTAATCAAGATTATTGATACTATCAATGTAATCTTCAAACGTGGAAAAGAGCTGCTCCAACACATAAAAAGCATCATCTATGTATCTTCTCCAGATTTTACAAAACCCGAATAAGGGATGATTATACAAAAGGTGTATTTCAATGAAGTTTATATATATATATATATTTACAGATAGGTCGATTATTAATACTATTAATCAAATCTACCAACTTGTCCAAGAGCTGCTCCAACACATAACAAATATCTGGACAAGGTATGATTATATTTACACACACACATACATGTATATATATATTTATCTATAATAATTTCAACTCACTACTGGTAAGTCATTGGCAATTTATGGAGAGTATGCCATGGGCTCTCCAGGCTATATATTTTAAGCTCTCTATGTATATAATATGTGTGTGCTTATATATTATTTAACTAGATGTATATAACAAATTCAAGTAGAGTCCAAGTTGATCACAGGAAAAGCAAATAAAGAAAAAACTCCACAAATGTAACATTTAACAATAATTAACAGCGCATGAACTCATATATTGTATATAATAGCGATTATGCACTACTTAGAAATCTATAAGGGACATAGGTATATATATTATTCATTGCTGTTAATAATATAAAAATATATTTCTGTTTTTGTTGTTCGTACAGTCAATTTGAAGTTTAGATTAGAAGTTATATTTCATGCAAAAAAGTACCTAATGGCCTTTTCAAACCCTCTGCTTTATCTATGAAAAAAATAAGTAATAACAAAGTTGACATTGCAATACTTAGTAAGGCCTATGCAGAAGAGCAGAGTCTGTGATGTCATAAATTACAGCAGAGTACGTCTAGGTAACACACAGTGATGTCATTTTCAAACATTCCGTGAACACTCACAGCACTCAGAGCTACACTTCACCTGGACAGTGGTTATATTAACTGGAAATATATATTTGCTACTCACCTGCAAAGGGATCTTGTGAAAAGGCACCTCTTGAGTACAGGACCGTTGACTTGTACTTTGCTATCCTATAAAACAAGTATAATGAGAATGGTGAGTGATTATTTTTCTGCTTTATATCTATCTGTCTAGCTATCATTTTCAAATAATTAAAACAAATGAAATTACAAATTTTAAGTTTTTATTTTGTTACTTTTTTGCATTAAATAAAAACCTAAAGGAACACTGCTCAATTCTATACCATTTAGGAATTGAATCACTATGTTCATGCAGCCCTAGTCACAACTCCCTGCATGTGACTTACACAACTTTCCTTAACACTTCCTGAAAAGAGCTTTGTAAAGCTTACACTTCCTTTACTACAAATTATGTTTAATTTAGAATTTCGTATCTCCTACTCTGTTAATAGCTTGCTAGACCATGCAGGGGTATCTTGTGTGTGATTAAAGTTTCATTTGAATAGCAGGAGATAAAAACATTTAAAATAAGTAACATCTAAAAGAAAATTACATGTTTTTTTGCAGGCTTTGTGATTTACAGCCAGGGGAGGTGTAGCTAGGGCTGGATAGACAGAATTAAAAGTGATTTTACTTCAAAATGGTAGAGAATTGAGCAGTAAGACTTCAGAGGCATAATGTATACAGAAAAACTGCTTCATTAATATAAAGTTGTTTTGGTGATTATACTGTTACTTTAAAATATGAGCTTAAACAGCAACACAATAATAAAATGCTTAGATATTAATAACAATAATTAATTATTGATTATAAAGTCCTTACTGATTTCCTTGTGCTATACATAAAGTATTGATATAAACTCCATATAAATACACCATAGGTGATTGTTAAAATAATGGAATCCAACGTTTATTTCTTATGCTGCCGGCAGCCATATATCAATTTTCCCAGAAACCACTGCTTTGACCTTTCAATACCCATACCACTCATTGTTACCCTTTTCTGTTCCTCCAGACACAGTTGATATTTATTTGTGTAATTTTCTCTTCATTTATTCACCAACCCATGCTTCCATAATATGTCCAACTTTACTCTGCATATAAAACCAGCTGCTGCAACAGGATTCTGTTCACACACTTTATTTCAGATACCAGTCCTGTTTTTTACAGATCCCTTCTTTCCACATTCTATCCCTCTCAATCTACTACCTGCCCAATACATATGGCTACCAACAGGCTATTTCACTGTCAGACTGCCTAAAGTGAGTGGTAGCTAACAATTGGTCAGATTTGTTTGTCTCTAATAGATATTCCAGTTATTGGGTACATTGCTGTGTCCTATGCCATCTTTAATCAATAGAAAAAAAATCAAACTGGAAAGATTGTGACTCGATTGTGACAAAAATCAAACTGGAAAGATTGTGACTCTCGATAAAATTATATACTCCGTCTAACAGTGTTTTTCCTCTTTAATACAGGTAAAATTCTCAGTGAATAGGAAATTTAAACCGCCACCACCCTCCATTAGCAGTGAATATTTCCATATTTGTGCCAGCTCTTTCCTGCTCATATGTTACACGTGCATTTATGTATGTGTTTCTGTGAACTCAGCAACATGTCGGCTAATGCTGGACTCTTTATTTCTACAAGGGACGGTCAAATCCCGTGTTCATTATACGGCAGTCTTCCTGAGTACAACATACGCACTGTACCTCCTTCTCCTCCTTATTTATGAGCACCTTTATCTAGTGGCCACAGTTTTCTGTGTATTCCAGATAGTCTTAATAGACTTGGCCAAGAGGGGGAAGATGGCAATGGAAGGCATGGAGAAGAAGAATGAGGAAGAGGTGATGGAGGTGACGAAGGTGAAAGAAGAGATGAAATGGAAAGTCTTTTAAAGAAGGAATTGTTGTGGGGAAAAAAGACTGCTTGCTTGTAAAGGAAAAAGTTTTTTATTAAAAAAGTTTTATAACTGAATTCTTTATTTTGTTGTTTTTCTGAGGATTCTGCTTTATATTATTAGGGCAAAGCACAGTGAAAACGTAGGAACCGGAAGCAATCATTAGTTTGCAGATTGTAATTTATTGCAAGTCTAGAACCAAAGAGAGCACCAGTAATATTAATTCTTTCATTCCTTAATAATCCCGATCTGCCACCCAGACCATTTTCAGATAGGCGATTTAAGCCCATCAATACATTGTACACAGGGAACCTGACGTTTTGAAATTCTCCAACTTCCTAATGCTGTCTCTCACTTTCCAACCCTCATCATCATTACAACAATGCCTGATTTATTTGCTCTTACAATTCTGATCCTTTCTGTGCAGTGACATGTTATAGATTTAATGCTTGAGAAGAATGGATTCATAAGGGAAAATAAATAACTTAATGGTAGTTACTGGGCCTGGATATTCCACTGTCCAATGGTCCCAGTGTGGTCGCACACTTCAAAAATCACTGGTGTTTGCACCTTTTGGGAAGACAGATTCCGCAGCACAAAGAAATCATCAAACCTATTCTATATCTCATTGTTTGATCAAATGCTGAAATTGGTGATTGTGCTGTTCTTCTTAGCTGAGCTCTGCTCTTAAAGGGACAGCTCATTAAAATGGATAAGGTGGCTGGTGTCCCTTGGCTCTGTTCAACAGGCAGGGATAAACTCTGCCTTAATTATACTGTCCACATCAACAATGGGCGGAAATGATATGCAGAGACTACTCAGCCCACACTCTGAGCCTTTCTTCCCATAGCACTGTTTAGCGTGAGGTACACTTCAAGAGGGAAATTTAGCTTGTCCCCCTACGAGAATCTATTTGGTTCAGCTCCCAGGCTAGGCTGTTACTTTCCTCAGCAGCTCCAAATTCAGTCAGATGCAATGGTAAATGCGCAAGTGTTTTCTTCTATTCCAGATCCAGTGTCTGATACAATCACCCATAAGTTACTCCCTGGTGATAGGGTTCTGGTTAAGAAATTCCTGAGAAAGCACACACTTGAGCCAAGATTTCATGGTTTATTCCAAGTCCTTCTAACTACATCTACCTCAGTAAAACTAGCTGGGAAGGACACTTGGATACACGCTTCGCACTGCAAGAAAGTTCCAGCTCCAGAGGAAGCTTTACTGTGATATTGTCTCTTGTACTTTTCCACAATCCCAACATTCGACTATATACAAAGACATACCTAATAAAAAGGACCCACACATTTGTGTGACTGGTGACCATTGGGGACATCACTGTAGTTCCTGGAAAGCAGCGGGTTGGAACACGGGCCGACCATGGGGTTACAGACCACAAAGTGCCTTAGATAGAGTGGACAGGAATAGGAAATCCTTGTTACACAGAATGACTTTGTGCAAACCAACTGGGTCTACTCCAATGAAACTTACCTTAAACATAGAACACCCTAGTCCAGGAGACACTGGAGAGTATATAATGGGAATGTACTGGAGAGGGGGTAGTTCATACAATAAATTGGGAACTTTCTATTTACAAGACATGCACACATCACCTGAGTGGGTAGATACAAGACATATGACCATCAACCCTCTCAAACCCCGCATTAAGACTCTTAAAGACATGGTAGCCATAGCTAACCCTACATTTGAAGACACTATGGCAGTAGAGACTATGGGTTGAGTGGATGAGATATAATGCTAATTCTCATAATAAAACTAACTGTTATGTTTGTGGTGGAGCCAGACCCCATCTAGGTACAGTGCCTCTAAATCTACCTCCTGATGTTGAAACATGTTTCTTAAAGGACCACTCTAGTGCCAGGAAAACATACTCGTTTTCCTGGCACTAGAGTGCCCTGAGGGTGCCCCCACCCTCAGGGACCCCCTCCCGCCCGGCTCTGGAAAGGGGAAAGGGGTAAAAACTTACCTTTTTCCAGCGGTGGGCGGAGAGATCTCCTCCTCCGATCCTCCTATTCTCCTCCCCGTCGGCTGAATGCGCACGCGCGGCAAGAGCTGCGCGCGCATTCAGCCGGTCACATAGGAAAGCATTCATAATGCTTTCCTATGGACGCTTGCGTGCTCTCACTGTGATTTTCACAGTGAGAATCACGCAAGCGCCTCTAGCGGCTGTCAGTGAGACAGCCCCTAGAGGAAATAGGGGAAGGCTTAACCCATTCACAAACATAGCAGTTTCTCTGAAACTGCTATGTTTATGAAAAAATGGGTTAACCCTAGAAGGACCTGGCACCCAGACCACTTCATTAAGCTGAAGTGGTCTGGGTGCCTAGAGTGGTCCTTTAAGTCTCTATGTGCAGTCAATTACAAACTCATCAGTATGTGAATCATGGAAGAAGAAAGGGATATCAGGCCACCTTATGGAGTCACAGTATATTCAGGTAATTACACTTGATACACTACACACAGTACCTCAGGGAAGTTTGTGGGAAAATTCCCTTCTGGTTATTGTGCTACATGCCGAAAGCCTCCAGCTACCCTGTTAATACATCAAGTTAAATACTTGAGAGACATTTATTGGCTATGTGGATACATGCAACTCAGATCCAAATTGACAGGCCTATGGTGGGGGGAATGTGCTTTTACTAAAGTTATCATGCCCATACACATAATATCAGACAACCACCAAGGCCCTCTTGACTCACCACACACATACTTTAGAGTAAAAAGAGACACTCCTGTACAGGGCAGTTTCGACCCTCACATATACATAGATGCCAAGGGGGGTGCCAAATGATTTTAAAGCCAGGGATGAGGTTGCAGCTGGATTCAAATCCTTGATTCCACTCATCACGGCCTATAAGAATGTAAATTGGATTAATTACATCTACTAAAACCAACAATGTTTTGTCAATTATACCAGAGATGCCCTCCAGGGACTGGCAGAACAATTACAAGCCACCTCCCAAATGTCATTTCAGAATAGGATGGCCATAGACATGATTCTGGCGGGGGAAAGGAGGTGTGTGTGAAATACTCCCAGATACCATGACATGCTGCACTTTTATCCCAGATAACACAGGCCCTAACGGGAAAGTAACTATGGCCATCGAGAAGCTTGAAAGCCTCTCTGAAGAGTTAAAAAGAAACTCAGGGATCACCAATTCTTGGGATAGATGGTTTGGATGGATGAACGGATGGCAGAAAGTACTCTTCCAAGTGGGTATGGCTGTCCTAACTGTAATGATTCTTTTCCTCTTCTTTGTCTGCTGTATAATGCCTTGTGCACAGAAATATTTGCAGAAGACTGTAGATCAAACCATTGACCGCACCACCCCAACATTCCTACACCAAGACATTGATGACGGAACCTGTTACACAACACATGCACCTCTTCAGTTCCACCACATTAAGTATACAATTACTTCTCTCTAGGGAAACTATAGGGACAGCGTCTTGTCTAACGGGTAAAAAGTCTGTTGCGGAGATGTAGTGGACAAGCCGCTACGGGTTCTAGTGCAGTGAAGAGTTCAAGAAAACATGTTTGAGAAGATGAGCAGCAGCCTATTAGGGATATTATTAGGGATAGATAGTAGTTGTTTACATCGTAAATAGTAATTTTTAGGGGGGACTGTTGTGGACAGAATATTAACTCTATTAATTTTCGTAAAATGCCTATTTGCTCTGCATAACTATAATCAATATTATTCATAAGTTACTTAAAACGGCCGCTAGGGAATTTCCCCTGTAGTCAACTAATACCCTTGAATTAACAAGATGGCGCTGGAATCTGGAGGAGAGCTCCATGATGCCAGTGACATCACACCCGGTAGGATGAGCAATTGATGAACCACTTAACACCTAACCAATTGTTTTACCGGACCCGCGGAATAAAGATTCCTCAAGTCTTTCATTAACCTGAAACTTGTCTGGTGTGAATTACTTTGGGAGCGTGCACGTAAATACTTATTAATTTGGACAGGGGCAGATATGCAAAAATATCAAGCACTTGATTTGATCCACAACAGCTTTTCTGTAAACCCAGCACAAACTTCTTGCAATTTTTCTTCACTTTTGATCAGAAACTAGAAACTGTTTTCCCAGCAACAGGCAATATGGTAATTTTCTCTAATGATTTTTAGGATAGAAAAATCTAAAATAACAACAGATTATTTTTTATATTTGGGTTTCATATAAAGAACATTCTCTAGGCTCATGTACAATTTAGTTCAAACTAGGTACCTTTGTAACCATAGCAGTGAGTTTGATATTCTAATCAAGATTATTGATACTATCAATGTAATCTTCAAACGTGGAAAAGAGCTGCTCCAACACATAAAAAGCATCATCTATGTATCTTCTCCAGATTTTACAAAACCCGAATAAGGGATGATTATACAAAAGGTGTATTTCAATGAAGTTTATATATATATATATATATTTACAGATAGATCGATTATTAATACTATTAATCAAATCTACCAACTTGTCCAAGAGCTGCTCCAACACATAACAAATATCTGGACAAGGTATGATTATATTTACACACACACATACATGTATATATATATTTATCTATAATAATTTCAACTCACTACTGGTAAGTCATTGGCAATTTATGGAGAGTATGCCATGGGCTCTCCAGGCTATATATTTTAAGCTCTCTATGTATATAATATGTGTGTGCTTATATATTATTTAACTAGATGTATATAACAAATTCAAGTAGAGTCCAAGTTGATCACAGGAAAAGCAAATAAAGAAAAAACTCCACAAATGTAACATTTAACAATAATTAACAGCGCATGAACTCATATATTGTATATAATAGCGATTATGCACTACTTAGAAATCTATAAGGGACATAGGTATATATATTATTCATTGCTGTTAATAATATAAAAATATATTTCTGTTTTTGTTGTTCGTACAGTCAATTTGAAGTTTAGATTAGAAGTTATATTTCATGCAAAAAAGTACCTAATGGCCTTTTCAAACCCTCTGCTTTATCTATGAAAAAAATAAGTAATAACAAAGTTGACATTGCAATACTTAGTAAGGCCTATGCAGAAGAGCAGAGTCTGTGATGTCATAAATTACAGCAGAGTACGTCTAGGTAACACACAGTGATGTCATTTTCAAACATTCCATGAACACTCACAGCACTCAGAGCTACACTTCACCTGGACAGTGGTTATATTAACTGGAAATATATATTTCCTACTCACCTGCAAAGGGATCTTGTGAAAAGGCACCTCTTGAGTACAGGACCGTTGACTTGTACTTTGCTATCCTATAAAACAAGTATAATGAGAATGGTGAGTGATTATTTTTCTGCTTTATATCTATCTGTCTAGCTATCATTTTCAAATAATTAAAACAAATGAAATTACAAATTTTAAGTTTTTATTTTGTTACTTTTTTGCATTAAATAAAAACCTAAAGGAACACTGCTCAATTCTATACCATTTAGGAATTGAATCACTATGTTCATGCAGCCCTAGTCACAACTCCCTGCATGTGACTTACACAACTTTCCTAAACACTTCCTGAAAAGAGCTTTGTAAAGCTTACACTTCCTTTACTACAAATTATGTTTAATTTAGAATTTCGTATCTCCTACTCTGTTAATAGCTTGCTAGACAATGCAGGGGTATCTTGTGTGTGATTAAAGTTTCATTTGAATAGCAGGAGATAAAAACATTTAAAATAAGTAACATCTAAAAGAAAATTACATGTTTTTTTGCAGGCTTTGTGATTTACAGCCAGGGGAGGTGTAGCTAGGGCTGGATAGACAGAATTAAAAGTGATTTTACTTCAAAATGGTAGAGAATTGAGCAGTAAGACTTCAGAGGCATAATGTATACAGAAAAACTGCTTCATTAATATAAAGTTGTTTTGGTGATTATACTGTTACTTTAAAATATGAGCTTAAACAGCAACACAATAATAAAATGCTTAGATATTAATAACAATAATTAATTATTGATTATAAAGTCCTTACTGATTTCCTTGTGCTATACATAAAGTATTGATATAAACTCCATATAAATACACCATAGGTGATTGTTAAAATAATGGAATCCAACGTTTATTTCTTATGCTGCCGGCAGCCATATATCAATTTTCCCAGAAACCCTTTTCTGTTCCTCCAGACACAGTTGATATTTATTTGTGTAATTTTCTCTTCATTTATTCACCAACCCATGCTTCCATAATATGTTCAACTTTACTCTGCATATAAAACCAGCTGCTGCAACAGGATTCTGTTCACACACTTTATTTCAGATACCAGTCCTGTTTTTTACAGCTCCCTTCTTTCCACATTCTATCCCTCTCAATCTACTACCTGCCCAATACATATGGCTACCAACAGGCTATTTCACTGTCAGACTGCCTAAAGTGAGTGGTAGCTAACAATTGGTCAGATTTGTTTGTCTCTAATAGATATTCCAGTTATTGGGTACATTGCTGTGTCCTATGCCATCTTTAATCAATAGAAAAAAAATCAAACTGGAAAGATTGTGACTCGATTGTGACAAAAATCAAACTGGAAAGATTGTGACTCTCGATAAAATTATATACTCCGTCTAACAGTGTTTTTCCTCTTTATTTTTTTTTTTTAATTCTTTATTTTATTGAAGCAACGTGAGTTCGTTACAGAAAGGAAGAATACTATATCAGTGAGTTTACATACATATTCAATAACCATTAACATTGATATACATTCTCAGATATGTCTGCTTCATTTTATTTTTTAAATGTCGCTGTGTCTGATTAGTTAGGCACATGTGATTATAATAATATAGTACTAGGCATAGAGAATATCATGAGGATAAATTCAACATAACAGATTATTTAAACTGGCACAGTGTGTCATATAGCGCAGAACTAGGGCTTTAGACGATAGATGCTCATTACTACGCTACACGACCCGCTGAGTTACTACAGCTTGGAAAATTGCTGCCACTGAAGCTTGATTTAAAGATTTGGCAACCACGCTTTTAACAGTACGGCTGAGGTGGGAACACTGTGTCAGCCGTGATAACAGGCTAGAACAGTTGGTGTGGCTGGGTAACATAGGGGAGATTGCCGGCTAGTCAGCTAGGGTCGCTTAAAAGATGAGCCGCTGTGGCCCCATACATTTATGGTAGTGAGCAATCTGAGGAGGCCTGTTAAGGGTGTCCACGGTTGTCTATTAAGTGTGATGGGCAGGGATACGTATAGCGTGCTTATGATAGGTTTGACAGACGCATGCGTACAGTCCTGTCAGGCCGTCTCTCTGAGTGATGACAGCTACGGATACAACAGTTAAGTATAGCATAAATCCATCTACAAGATTCAAGCTAGGATTAGGGCATAATTGAGTGTTAATAGAATTAGCAGTACAGTGCAACCTTTTTGGACTGACACTTCTTATTTATGGTGCATAGATGATACAAACACGTCTGCAACGCCACAATAGCTATTGATAGCTTTTTTAGAAAGATATGTAAAGGACATTAGCTTGGCATGCAAAAAACAATGCAAATACTTTGCACATTTTATAAAATATTGAAAGTGATCACGGAAAACTTGAGTCAGTACATACATGGAAAGGTGAAACAAAGCTTGGTGGGTGACTCGTCATCTGACAAATTTAAACAAAAATAAAGATAAGCAACAGAGGCTGTATAGCTGAGTGAGAGGTTTTCTTGGGAGGCCACTTATAAAGAAATCAATATAAGGTATCAGGTATAAGACTAACAGACCAAGCTAGGCTCAGAGAGCAGATATGAAGGAGGTAAAGAAAAAAAAAAAAAACATCAGGAGAGAATTTCTCCATATAGCTAATTAAGGCTAATCGTTCCCCCTGCAGTAACCAGGCTACAATCCCCATTTACCCTTTGCCTTGTATCGGTAGAGGACAGTCCCTGCCCATACTGGAGCTTGCCAGGCCCAGGTTAGAGGCAGTGCATTGCGGCGTCCAGGATTGGGCCTCTCCGTGGCTTATCAGGCTTGGTGCAGGGTTGTGACTTGCTCCATGTCGGTTCCTGTCTCCGTGCCGGTTTTAATTTTGTGGAGCTCCGCTGCTTGCGCTTCCACCATGTTGGAGCCTTCACCGTCATCCCCTTGTGCCGTCTCCAGTTGGGATATGGAGCCTGTTTTAGCGTTCCAGTGGGGCAAATGCGTTTAAAGTCCTCTGTGGGTGGAAAATTTCAGCTCAAGAGGTGCCAATTGTAGCCGGTGCCGTTTGGAGCCTTTGGTATGTAGAGCCCTCTCAGCTACAGATTTGGTGTACCAGGGTGCCCGGTCTGCTGCCAGTTGATGGGTGCTGTTCACTAGGCGGGTTCTTGCCGCACGTGAGAATCTCCCCGACAGCCAGGGTTTAAGTGATTGCTGAACTGCTTCACCACGTGTCGGCAAACCCCGCGGCGCGGTAGTGGTTGCGGGCAGCCGGTGCATCTGAGAGTCGTCTTGATTCCTTGCCCAGCGGAGGGAGAAGGCCTCCGAGACTCCAGTCATAGCAGAGGTGAGTAGTTTTTTGGGTTCGAGGGTGTATGCAGGTGGAAGGTGCTTATAGTCCTGGCGCCATCGCACATGGCCTCCGCCATCTTGGTGGTAGTGTTTGGGTTGCGGATCTTGGCGGCCCAGCTACGGTGCCTCAGGTGCTTTGTGGTGGTCGGGTCCCGAGGGTGGGGACCGGGATAACCCCCCCCGGTCCAGAAAGGGGGGGGGGGTTCGGGGCCAGTTCCCCGCAGGTCCGACTCATGGCTGGATGCTAATCGGCAGGCAGCGAGGCAGCGGCCGTCCACCCCGCTTACCGCCAGAGTAGGCCTTGAAAGTGCCGATGAGGAACCCTCCTCCTGGGGACTGAAGCCCGTTTGGCCAGCCTCTCCCTGGATCCAGGGCTCTCTGCCCACTGAGGGCCACCGGTGCTGGACGGTTTTCTGCTTGAAATTGCATTTTAAGTGCTTGTTTGGGCATTGTTTGCAGGAGCTGGTGTCGAGTGCGACCGTCCAGCTCGGCGGTCCGGCCCCGCCCCGTTTTTCCTCTTTAATACAGGTAAAATTCTCAGTGAATAGGAAATTTAAACCGCCACCACCCTCCATTAGCAGTGAATATTTCCATATTTGTGCCAGCTCTTTCCTGCTCATATGTTACACGTGCATTTATGTATGTGTTTCTGTGAACTCAGCAACATGTCGGCTAATGCTGCACTCTTTATTTCTACAAGGGACGGTCAAATCCCGTGTTCATTATACGGCAGTCTTCCTGAGTACAACATACGCACTGTACCTCCTTCTCCTCCTTATTTATGAGCACCTTTATCTAGTGGCCACAGTTTTCTGTGTATTACAGATAGTCTTAATAGACTTGGCCAAGAGGGGGAAGATGGCAATGGAAGGCATGGAGAAGAAGAATGAGGAAGAGGTGATGGAGGTGACGAAGGTGAAAGAAGAGATGAAATGGAAAGTCTTTTAAAGAAGGAATTGTTGTGGGGAAAAAGACTGCTTGCTTGTAAAGGAAAAAGTTTTTTATTAAAAAAGTTTTATAACTGAATTCTTTATTTTGTTGTTTTTCTGAGGATTCTGCTTTATATTATTAGGGCAAAGCACAGTGAAAACGTAGGAACCGGAAGCAATCATTAGTTTGCAGATTGTAATTTATTGCAAGTCTAGAACCAAAGAGAGCACCAGTAATATTAATTCTTTCATTCCTTAATAATCCCGATCTGCCACCCAGACCATTTTCAGATAGGCGATTTAAGCCCATCAATACATTGTACACAGGGAACCTGACGTTTTGAAATTCTCCAACTTCCTAATGCTGTCTCTCACTTTCCAACCCTCATCATCATTACAACAATGCCTGATTTATTTGCTCTTACAATTCTGATCCTTTCTGTGCAGTGACATGTTATAGATTTAATGCTTGAGAAGAATGGATTTATAAGGGAAAATAAATAACTTAATGGTAGTTACTGGGCCTGGATATTCCACTGTCCAATGGTCCCAGTGTGGTCGCACACTTCAAAAACCACTGGTGTTTGCACCTTTTGGGAAGACAGATTCCGCAGCACAAAGAAATCATCAAACCTATTCTATATCTCATTGTTTGATCAAATGCTGAAATTGGTGATTGTGCTGTTCTTCTTAGCTGAGCTCTGCTCTTAAAGGGACAGCTCATTAAAATGGATAAGGTGGCTGGTGTCCCTTGGCTCTGTTCAACAGGCAGGGATAAACTCTGCCTTAATTATACCAGTCCACATCAACAATGGGCGGAAATGATATGCAGAGACTACTCAGCCCACGCTCTGAGCCTATCTTCCCATAGCACTGTTTAGCGTGAGGTACACTCCAAGAGGGAAATTTAGCTTGTCCCCCTACGAGATTCTATTTGGTTCAGCTCCCAGGCTAGGCTGTTACTTTCCTCAGCAGCTCCAAATTCAGTCAGATGCAATGGTAAATTACATAACTGCTCTCTCTCATGCCTTGACCAAAATCCATGCGCAAGTGTTTTCTTCTATTCCAGGTCCAGTGTCTGATACAATCACCCATAAGTTACTCCCTGGTGATAGGGTTCTGGTTAAGAAATTCCTGAGAAAGCACACACTTGAGCCAAGATTTCATGGTTTATTCCAAGTCCTTCTAACTACATCTACCTCAGTAAAACTAGCTGGGAAGGACACTTGGATACACGCTTCGCACTGCAAGAAAGTTCCAGCTCCAGAGGAAGCTTTACTGTGATATTGTCTCTTGTACTTTTCCACAATCCCAACATTTGACTATATACAAAGACATACCTAATAAAAAGGACCCACACATTTGTGTGACTGGTGACCATTGGGGACATCACTGTAGTTCCTGGAAAGCAGCGGGTTGGAACACGGGCCGACCATGGGGTTACAGACCACAAAGTGCCTTAGATAGAGTGGACAGGAATGGGAAATCCTTGTTACACAGAATGACTTTGTGCAAACCAACTGGGTCTACTCCAATGAAACTTACCTTAAACATAGAACACCCTAGTCCAGGAGACACTGGAGAGTATATAATGGGAATGTACTGGAGAGGGGGTAGTTCATACAATAAATTGGGAACTTTCTATTTACAAGACATGCACACATCACCTGAGTGGGTAGATACAAGACATATGACCATCAACCCTCTCAAACCCCACATTAAGACTCTTAAAGACATGGTAGCCATAGCTAACCCTACATTTGAAGACACTATGGCAGTAGAGACTATGGGTTGAGTGGATGAGATATAATGCTAATTCTCATAATAAAACTAACTGTTATGTTTGTGGTGGAGCCAGACCCCATCTAGGTACAGTGCCTCTAAATCTACCTCCTGATGTTGAAACATGTTTCTTAAAGGACCACTCTAGTGCCAGGAAGACATACTCGTTTTCCTGGCACTAGAGTGCCCTGAGGGTGCCCCCACCCTCAGGGACCCCCTCCCGCCCGGCTCTGGAAAGGGGAAAGGGGTAAAAACTTACCTTTTTCCAGCGGTGGGCGGAGAGATCTCCTCCTCCGATCCTCCTCTTCTCCTCCCCGTCGGCTGAATGCGCACGCGCGGCAAGAGCTGCGCGCGCATTCAGCCGGTCACATAGGAAAGCATTCATAATGCTTTATTAATTTGGACAGGGGCAGATATGCAAAAATATCAAGCACTTGATTTGATCCACAACAGCTTTTCTGTAAACCCAGCACAAACTTCTTGCAATTTTTCTTCACTTTTGATCAGAAACTAGAAACTGTTTTCCCAGCAACAGGCAATATGGTAATTTTCTCTAATGATTTTTAGGATAGAAAAATCTAAAATAACAACAGATTATTTTTTATATTTGGGTTTCATATAAAGAACATTCTCTAGGCTCATGTACAATTTAGTTCAAACTAGGTACCTTTGTAACCATAGCAGTGAGTTTGATATTCTAATCAAGATTATTGATACTATCAATGTAATCTTCAAACGTGGAAAAGAGCTGCTCCAACACATAAAAAGCATCATCTATGTATCTTCTCCAGATTTTACAAAACCCGAATAAGGGATGATTATACAAAAGGTGTATTTCAATGAAGTTTATATATATATATATATTTACAGATAGATCGATTATTAATACTATTAATCAAATCTACCAACTTGTCCAAGAGCTGCTATAACACATAACAAATATCTGGACAAGGTATGATTATATTTACACACACACATACATGTATATATATATATGTATCTATAATAATTGAAGATTATACTAGCTTTAGTGTACTAATAATCTTAATTTTAGTAATGACAGGAGGCGAATATTTGCATATCTTTCTTTACTGAAAACTCCAGCAGCATAGAAACAGTAACAACCAATCAGAGAAAAGATATGGTGCCCATAAAAGGCCCTGTCTATGACATCACTTCCTCTTTCTTTGAAGCGAAACAATAAATATCAACAATAAACATAATCATATTACGTCAACAGTTCCACAACATATTAGAATAATCAACTCCAGTAGTTCCGTGATGTAGAGTTATGGAAGGTGAGTCTTTGTCTTGAAGAGAAGACGTTCACGCTGTAAGAAAAAGAAAAAGGTGAAAGGACTCTGGCGTGGTAGCTTGTCCGCATACAATAAACATTAAGAATCTGATATACCAATGGATACTAGAATGAGTAACATATCAATATATATTAATTCTAAAGCAATGATATTTAAGAATCTGTAAACACAACATAATTCAAGGTACATGTCTAATTATTCAACCTATACAAGTCTCTCAAGCCACATATCTAAGTAGCAAACATACAACCATAACGTACTTACCTTCCTGAACATAGAGGGCATATTCTGTTAAACACGAGAAAAACATGGGAGGGATCCTATAGGGTGGGAAATATTCGCCTCCTGTCATTACTAAAATTAAGATTATTAGTACACTAAAGCTAGTATAATCTTCAATTTTACCACATGACAGGAGGCTTCATATTTGCATTTTTAAAGCTTAGAATTGACCAGTGTGAAGGAAGTATGAGATGTTTGCCGAAATAGAGCGTTCTAAACGTACCCTCTCGCGCTCAAACCGCGCATCGTATAATGTCGGTTAGGGAAGCGTCGGCCGAAAAGGACTTGTGGGGCCACCGCTCCCTTGACCGAGTGGGCTCCGAAACAAGGTTCGACGCCCGCTAGATGCAATAGCCAGCGGATCCATCTGGCCAGTGTAGCGGTAGACATCTCTCCATGAAGTTCCACATAAGAAGTCAGGAGTAGACCCGTCACATGAATACGAAGGGGGAATGATTTCGGTATACCCCATTAGCGTTCCGACCGCACCTAGTTTGGTGTCTGACACAAATTATGGGTATGACACCGAAGATGAATTGGACTTAGTTCGTCTCGATATGGTAAAGGTAATCCCGTCTGGTGTGATAGAGAAAAAAACATCCATATCGAAAGCCCCAACGTCCGTCACCCGTCTAAATAAGACGAGGCATAACAAGAGGGCTAGTTTGGCTGAAAGTTGTTTCAGTGACAAACAAGGATTTTCCTGTTATTCCCCCAAGGAATCACAGCACCACATCCACCTGCCAGAGGTGTGAATACTTGGGTGCCGGGTCTCGATAATTCGGCACCCCGTAGTAGCCGACAAACCAGTGGATCTTGACCTACTGGTCCGCCCTGTACCGGAACGTGCGCCACCGATATGGCGGATCCGATCACGTTGAGGGATCGATATGACCGCCCCAACGAGACCAGGTGTGACAGATAGTTAAGGATCAGTGGGGCAGGTGCGGTAAAGGGATCGGAATCCCTTTCCACCCACCAAACACTCCAGGCCGATCAGGTAGAAATATAGCATTTCCTGGTGCCGGGAGTCTGAGTCCCATCAGAGGTCGTAGTTGGTGCAATAGGTCGTGGACATTTCAGGAGGCCCTGAAATCGTCCAGTCCACTAGTGCCAGTCGTCCTTCCATTACAAAGGAGTGGGCTTCCCCTTGCGGTCCTGTCAAAAGTAGAGGGAAGGTAGGGAGTGGTAGAGGGTCTTCGCGAGACGCCCCCAGGCGATCCGGGAACCACGGTTGGCATTGTCCGAGGGGTGTCATGAGCAGGAGCGATATCCTGTGTGTGCGTGTGTATCGAGGCACCCTTGCCATTGTGGAGAGCGGTTGGGTCCGTTTGTATGGGTTCATCCACCACTACGCATCCGGAGGAAGAGTCAAAGATCGATTTGCCGATCCAAGTTTGCAAGTGAAGTAGTCACCATCGGAATTCCGTCCTCACTTCTGCCGACAGTGGGATCCAGTGGTCGCATGAGTGATCGGCGTGTACGTATCTAGTCAGCAGTCGTTGCATGGCCCTGTAGTGTAGTGGGCCAGGGAATATCGATTGTACGGAGGAGGAGAGGAGGAGAGGGATCCCACAATACGGTGAGTATTCTGAGAGGAATCGTATCCAACCTTAGAGCGTGTCCGATATCCATCCGTATATGGGTGATCTTGTCGTGGACCGACGCGGAACGTAGTTCTCCAAGCCGATGTCAAAACCGAGGAACTGACCCGACACAGATGGGGGAGTCGATTTGTCTGCGTACTACCAAAAACCCGTGGAGTCCAGAACGTGAACGTCAAATTTGACCGCAAACGTAGCCTGGATTCGCAAAGGGTCAGCAAGTCTTCCAGGTACACGAGACATCGCACGTCCAAATTCGCGGATGTGAGCACTCACCAGCTTCAGTAGCTTTGTGGGTACCACGGAGTCGTAAACTGCTGTGTTAGTCCTCATCACTGGGATCGGAGGAAAACTAGGTAGTTTAGGGTAGCGGATATTGACAAGTATGTGTCCTCGGGGTCCAGATGTGTAAACCAGTCGTTATCATTCAGGAGGTCTAGTAGAAGGTTGATTTTCTCTATCCTGAAGCGTTTGTATACCGCGTGATACCCTTGGTGATAGGTTGACTCGCTAGTAGATGAAGCGGTTGGTGGTTCGGTTCCGCTACCGACCAGTCCTCCCAAAAACACCTTTCCCCGAAGGGGTGTGGAGGATTTGCTTCAGCGAGGTTTGGGCTAAAGTTAGTGTGGTGGGTAAGTTCCCGCCGTCAAATAGTAGGATTTGTGCTTCTGGGCCGAATACTAGTCGTTCTCACGTTCCCCTTCCTCAGATGGCGAGTTGTCTTCGTGTGAGTGATCTAGTATGTCCAACTGCGTGGTGGATAGTAGTCTTCTTTGTCGGAAGATTGTGGTGGACAGGGTCGCGGATTCCCAGTGTTCCGTCTACTTGGTCTGTTCGATGGGCGACTTGCCTTAGACCTTAGTGGCAGGGGAGTTGGAGCCCTTCCCTTGCCGTTTTGACATGAAAGGTCGTGGGGTTGGGATTCGAACCCACGCCTCCAGAGAGACTGGAGCCTAAATCCAGCGCCTTAGACGGCTCGGCCACGCTACCTTGCTGCTGAGGTCTTCAGCAAGCAGTTTGGGACAGAGCTCATAACAAGAAAACCTTCTCCACTGAGGCCGCTACTGCGTCGTTTATCAGTGCCTGGAAGTCCTAGGGGGTTGAGAGTGTTCTCCATGACCCGTTCTCGTCCTGTTGGGAAATAGTGGTAGTCAGTGGGAGTAGTGTTTGAGGGTCAGCACGTAGGGGTGCTAGACTTCTGGTAGCACTGGGGGTCACCCAGGTAAAGCGGCTTGAATTGCCTGCATCAGATTGTCTGAGTGTATGAAATACTCATGTCAAGTGTAGAGGGGTCACCTCCATTAGTTTAATCCGGCTATTGGGAGCTGTGGCGTAGGCGCGATTGAACGGTAGTGCTGGTCCGGTTAGCCGGGTTCATAAATGCACGCCCGAGCTGTATGCATGGATGTAACTATACAGGCTTATTATAGAAGCGCGTGGGACCTGTCTCCATAAGGTCTGCAGCCGCAGGGCCCACGTGTATTCGACTGGGGTCATCCCAGGTGGTGTGCCATGGTAACCCAGAGGACACCCACACTATACTTGTTGGCACCTTACAAGTACTGCATGCATGTCTGGGGGTCACCCCAGGTGGTGTGCCATGAAAATTTACTCAGAGGACACCCACGTTCAATATGTACGCCAGGTACAGTAACTGTACAGATATGTATCCCTGTGAAGGGTACTCCGCAATACACTCAGTTCACTCATGATCCTGCCTGCAAATCGTATCCAGCAAGGTGGTACTGTTACTTTAATGTAAAACTGCCAGGCAGTGTTTAAACATCCATATATGTATGCAGTAATCAGTGATAAAGTTGAGGCATAGGACTTCCTGTATTCCATCGGGGTTCACCCCGGGTGGCGTGCCGTGGTAATCCAGAGGACACCCACATCAACGTAATGGTCTATGAATGACCTTGCATGCATATCTGGGGGGTCACCCCAGGTGGTGTGCCATGAAAAATACCCAGAGGGCATCCACATCAACGTAATGGTCTATGAGTGACCTTGCATGCATATCTGGGGGGTCACCCCAGGTGGTGTGCCATGAAAAATACCCAGAGGACACCCACATCAACGTAATGGTCTATGAATGACCTTGCATGCATATCTGGGGGGTCACCCCAGGTGGTGTGCCATGAAAAATACCCAGAGGACACCCACATCAACGTAATGGTCTATGAATGACCTTGCATGCATATCTGGGGGGTCACCCCAGGTGGTGTGCCATGAAAAATACCCAGAGGACACCCACATCAATGTAATGGTCTATGAATGACCTTGCATGCATATCTGGGGGGTCACCCCAGGTGGTGTGTCATGAAAAAATACCCAGAGGACACCCACATCAGCTTGCACCCTTGGGTACAGTAATATAATATGACCCTGTGTAGGGTAACTAATATGATCTTCCCTTTGGAGGGTATAGTATTGCCAAATCCCCTGAGGGGTGATGTAATATTTCATATTGCCCTGCAGGGACCCTTTAAGTAGTATGCTAAGTATAAGGGCAGATAATGAACCAATGATAGTTTACATCCATTCATAAGTCATAACTTGTTAGAATTATGCCAATAATTAAGTTTATTTTAATTACTATAAAAACTAAAAACAAACATACAAACATACAGAGAATATTTTAAGGTGCTTAAAAAGGCAATATGTTTATGAGCCACAATAAAAAGGGTATACAGTATGTTCTCTAAAGCCTCATACTGCCTGCTTGTTCACCCTGCTCTGCAAGGGTTATTTACTCAGTGTAATCCAACTGCCAGAGATAGATGCAGTTAGGGGAGAAAAATTGCCCTGAGGGCAATCCCCCAAGTTCGCTGCGGCGGTCGGGTGATTCCCAGACCGCCGTGTGTGAAGGTAGGGCGGCCGTCGCGGGTCTCGCGAGCCGCGAGATCCAAGATGGCCGCCGGCCGTGTGAACAAGAACTACCCGCTCGCGGCCGCGAGCGGGCCGGAAAAAACGCGGCAAAAAAGGAGAACTCAACCCCGGCTACCCCCCACCCAGCCCCCTGTATGTAACGAGTGCAGGTCCGCGCGGCGAACGCGGCACGGACAGCCGTGACGCCCGCGGACCACCGGGCCGAAATATACAAGCACAATAAATCAATAAAGATAACAAATCCGATGAGGCAGGGGAACTGAATAAGGGAAGGAAAAAAGGGACAGGTTATAGGTAGTCAGGGTGAGAAAAACAGCAAAGACAGCCTCCACCCGTCCCCACACAGTCCCCAGTAGTGTCCGCAGGGCAGGTCCTCGCGGCGAGCGCGGCACGGATTGCAGCCGCGACACCCGCGGACCGCCAGAAACAGAAACAGGGATTAAAGGCAAACACTACCAAATAAATGCAGGAGGCACACAGAGAATGGGGGAACAGGGAGACAGGCTAGGCAGCCAGGGGAATACAAAGTACAAGGAAATAGAAATATCAAGTACAATGATGATAGTAAAGTACAAACAAATAAGAATATTAGAGAGGTAAAAAATACTCTGACCTGTTTGAGGCTGGAGCAGCAAAGAAAGAGGAAGTGATGTCATAGACAGGGCCTTTTATGGGCACCATATCTTTTCTCTGATTGGTTGTTACTGTTTCTATGCTGCTGGAGTTTTCAGTAAAGAAAGATATGCAAATATGAAGCCTCCTGTCATGTGGTAAAATTTCAACTCACTACTGGTAAGTCATTGGCAATTTATGGAGAGTATGCCATGGGCTCTCCAGGCTATAGATTTTAAGCTCTCTATGTATATAATATGTGTGTGCTTATATATTATTTAACTAGATGTATATAACAAATTCAAGTAGAGTCCAAGTTGATCACAGGAAAAGCAAATAAAGAAAAAACTCCACAAATGTAACATTTAACAATAATTAACAGCGCATGAACTCATATATTGTATATAATAGCGATTATGCACTACTTAGAAATCTATAAGGGACATAGGTATATATATTATTCATTGCTGTTAATAATATAAAAATATATTTCTGTTTTTGTTGTTCGTACAGTCAATTTGAAGTTTAGATTAGAAGTTATATTTCATGCAAAAAAGTACCTAATGGCCTTTTCAAACCCTCTGCTTTATCTATGAAAAAAATAAGTAATAACAAAGTTGACATTGCAATACTTAGTAAGGCCTATGCAGAAGAGCAGAGTCTGTGATGTCATAAATTACAGCAGAGTACGTCTAGGTAACACACAGTGATGTCATTTTCAAACATTCCGTGAACACTCACAGCACTCAGAGCTACACTTCACCTGGACAGTGGTTATATTAACTGGAAATATATATTTCCTACTCACCTGCAAAGGGATCTTGTGAAAACGCACCTCTTGAGTACAGGACCGTTGACTTGTACTTTGCTATCCTATAAAACAAGTATAATGAGAATGGTGAGTGATTATTTTTCTGCTTTATATCTATCTGTCTAGCTATCATTTTCAAATAATTAAAACAAATGAAATTACAAATTTTAAGTTTTTATTTTGTTACTTTTTTGCATTAAATAAAAACCTAAAGGAACACTGCTCAATTCTATACCATTTAGGAATTGAATCACTATGTTCATGCAGCCCTAGTCACAACTCCCTGCATGTGACTTACACAACTTTCCTAAACACTTCCTGAAAAGAGCTTTGTAAAGCTTACACTTCCTTTACTACAAATTATGTTTAATTTAGAATTTCGTATCTCCTACTCTGTTAATAGCTTGCTAGACCATGCAGGGGTATCTTGTGTGTGATTAAAGTTTCATTTGAATAGCAGGAGATAAAAACATTTAAAATAAGTAACATCTAAAATAAAATTATATGTTTTTTTGCAGGCTTTGTGATTTACAGCCAGGGGAGGTGTAGCTAGGGCTGGATAGACAGAATTAAAAGTGATTTTACTTCAAAATGGTAGAGAATTGAGCAGTAAGACTTCAGAGGCATAATGTATACAGAAAAACTGCTTCATTAATATAAAGTTGTTTTGGTGATTATACTGTTACTTTAAAATATGAGCTTAAACAGCAACACAATAATAAAATGCTTAGATATTAATAACAATAATTAATTATTGATTATAAAGTCCTTACTGATTTCCTTGTGCTATACATAAAGTATTGATATAAACTCCATATAAATACACCATAGGTGATTGTTAAAATAATGGAATCCAACGTTTATTTCTTATGCTGCCGGCAGCCATATATCAATTTTCCCAGAAACCCTTTTCTGTTCCTCCAGACACAGTTGATATTTATTTGTGTAATTTTCTCTTCATTTATTCACCAACCCATGCTTCCATAATATGTCCAACTTTACTCTGCATATAAAACCAGCTGCTGCAACAGGATTCTGTTCACACACTTTATTTCAGATACCAGTCCTGTTTTTTACAGCTCCCTTCTTTCCACATTCTATCCCTCTCAATCTACTACCTGCCCAATACATATGGCTACCAACAGGCTATTTCACTGTCAGACTGCCTAAAGTGAGTGGTAGCTAACAATTGGTCAGATTTGTTTGTCTCTAATAGATATTCCAGTTATTGGGTACATTGCTGTGTCCTATGCCATCTTTAATCAATAGAAAAAAAATCAAACTGGAAAGATTGTGACTCGATTGTGACAAAAATCAAACTGGAAAGATTGTGACTCTCGATAAAATTATATACTCCGTCTAACAGTGTTTTTCCTCTTTAATACAGGTAAAATTCTCAGTGAATAGGAAATTTAAACCGCCACCACCCTCCATTAGCAGTGAATATTTCCATATTTGTGCCAGCTCTTTCCTGCTCATATGTTACACGTGCATTTATGTATGTGTTTCTGTGAACTCAGCAACATGTCGGCTAATGCTGGACTCTTTATTTCTACAAGGGACGGTCAAATCCCGTGTTCATTATACGGCAGTCTTCCTGAGTACAACATACGCACTGTACCTCCTTCTCCTCCTTATTTATGAGCACCTTTATCTAGTGGCCACAGTTTTCTGTGTATTACAGATAGTCTTAATAGACTTGGCCAAGAGGGGGAAGATGGCAATGGAAGGCATGGAGAAGAAGAATGAGGAAGAGGTGATGGAGGTGACGAAGGTGAAAGAAGAGATGAAATGGAAAGTCTTTTAAAGAAGGAATTGTTGTGGGGAAAAAGACTGCTTGCTTGTAAAGGAAAAAGTTTTTTATTAAAAAAGTTTTATAACTGAATTCTTTATTTTGTTGTTTTTCTGAGGATTCTGCTTTATATTATTAGGGCAAAGCACAGTGAAAACGTAGGAACCGGAAGCAATCATTAGTTTGCAGATTGTAATTTATTGCAAGTCTAGAACCAAAGAGAGCACCAGTAATATTAATTCTTTCATTCCTTAATAATCCCGATCTGCCACCCAGACCATTTTCAGATAGGCGATTTAAGCCCATCAATACATTGTACACAGGGAACCTGACGTTTTGAAATTCTCCAACTTCCTAATGCTGTCTCTCACTTTCCAACCCTCATCATCATTACAACAATGCCTGATTTATTTGCTCTTACAATTCTGATCCTTTCTGTGCAGTGACATGTTATAGATTTAATATTGAGAAAAATGGATTTATAAGGGAAAATAAATAACTTAATGGTAGTTACTGGGCCTGGATATTCCACTGTCCAATGGTCTCAGTGTGGTCGCACACTTCAAAAACCACTGGTGTTTGCACCTTTTGGGAAGACAGATTCCGCAGCACAAAGAAATCATCAAACCTATTCTATATCTCATTGTTTGATCAAATGCAGAAATTGGTGATTGTGCTGTTCTTCTTAGCTGAGCTCTGCTCTTAAAGGGACAGCTCATTAAAATGGATAAGGTGGCTGGTGTCCCTTGGCTCTGTTCAACAGGCAGGGATAAACTCTGCCTTAATTATACCAGTCCACATCAACAATGGGCGGAAATGATATGCAGAGACTACTCAGCCCACGCTCTGAGCCTATCTTCCCATAGCACTGTTTAGCGTGAGGTACACTCCAAGAGGGAAATTTAGCTTGTCCCCCTACGAGATTCTATTTGGTTCAGCTCCCAGGCTAGGCTGTTACTTTCCTCAGCAGCTCCAAATTCAGCCAGATGCAATGGTAAATTACATAACTGCTCTCTCTCATGCCTTGACCAAAATCCATGCGCAAGTGTTTTCTTCTATTCCAGATCCAGTGTCTGATACAATCACCCATAAGTTACTCCCTGGTGATAGGGTTCTGGTTAAGAAATTCCTGAGAAAGCACACACTTGAGCCAAGATTTCATGGTTTATTCCAAGTCCTTCTAACTACATCTACCTCAGTAAAACTAGCTGGGAAGGACACTTGGATACACGCTTCGCACTGCAAGAAAGTTCCAGCTCCAGAGGAAGCTTTACTGTGATATTGTCTCTTGTACTTTTCCACAATCCCAACATTCGACTATATACAAAGACATACCTAATAAAAAGGACCCACACATTTGTGTGACTGGTGACCATTGGGGACATCACTGTAGTTCCTGGAAAGCAGCGGGTTGGAACACGGGCCGACCATGGGGTTACAGACCACAAAGTGCCTTAGATAGAGTGGACAGGAATGGGAAATCCTTGTTACACAGAATGACTTTGTGCAAACCAACTGGGTCTACTCCAATGAAACTTACCTTAAACATAGAACACCCTAGTCCAGGAGACACTGGAGAGTATATAATGGGAATGTACTGGAGAGGGGGTAGTTCATACAATAAATTGGGAACTTTCTATTTACAAGACATGCACACATCACCTGAGTGGGTAGATACAAGACATATGACCATCAACCCTCTCAAACCCCACATTAAGACTCTTAAAGACATGGTAGCCATAGCTAACCCTACATTTGAAGACACTATGGCAGTAGAGACTGGTTTTTCAGACACTAATCTATGGCTTGAGTGGATGAGATATAATGCTAATTCTCATAATAAAACTAACTGTTATGTTTGTGGTGGAGCCAGACCCCATCTAGGTACAGTGCCTCTAAATCTACCTCCTGATGTTGAAACATGTTTCTTAAAGGACCACTCTAGTGCCAGGAAAACATACTCGTTTTCCTGGCACTAGAGTGCCCTGAGGGTGCCCCCACCCTCAGGGACCCCCTCCCGCCCGGCTCTGGAAAGGGGAAAGGGGTAAAAACTTACCTTTTTCCAGCGGTGGGCGGAGAGATCTCCTCCTCCGATCCTCCTATTCTCCTCCCCGTCGGCTGAATGCGCACGCGCGGCAAGAGCTGCGCGCGCATTCAGCCGGTCACATAGGAAAGCATTCATAATGCTTTCCTATGGACGCTTGCGTGCTCTCACTGTGATTTTCACAGTGAGAATCACGCAAGCGCCTCTAGCGGCTGTCAGTGAGACAGCCACTAGAGGAAATAGGGGAAGGCTTAACCCATTCACAAACATAGCAGTTTCTCTGAAACTGCTATGTTTATGAAAAAATGGGTTAACCCTAGAAGGACCTGGCACCCAGACCACTTCATTAAGCTGAAGTGGTCTGGGTGCCTAGAGTGGTCCTTTAACCCCTTAAGGACACATGACATGTGTGACATGTCATGATTCCCTTTTATTCCAGAAGTTTGGTCCTTAAGGGGTTAAGTCTCTATGTGCAGTCAATTACAAACTCATCAGTATGTGAATCATGGAAGAAGATATACCCTCTAACCCAAAGGGATATCAGGCCACCTTATGGAGTCACAGTATATTCAGGTAATTACACTTGATACACTACACACAGTACCACAGGGAAGTTTGTGGGAAAATTCTCTTCTGGTTATTGTGCTACATGCCGAAAGCCTCCAGCTACCCTGTTAATACATCAAGTTAAATACTTGAGAGACATTTATTGGCTATGTGGATACATGCAACTCAGATCCAAATTGACAGGCCTATGGTGGGGGGAATGTGCTTTTACTAAAGTTATCATGCCCATACACATAATATCAGACAACCACCAAGGCCCTCTTGACTCACCACACACATACTTTAGAGTAAAAAGAGACACTCCTGTACAGGGCAGTTTCGACCCTCACATATACATAGATGCCAAGGGGGTGCCAAATGATTTTAAAGCCAGGAATGAGGTTGCAGCTGGATTCAAATCCTTGATTCCACTCATCACGGCCTATAAGAATGTAAATTGGATTAATTACATCTACTAAAACCAACAATGTTTTGTCAATTATACCAGAGATGCCCTCCAGGGACTGGCAGAACAATTACAAGCCACCTCCCAAATGTCATTTCAGAATAGGATGGCCATAGACATGATTCTGGCGGGGGAAAGGAGGTGTGTGTGAAATACTCCCAGATACCATGACATGCTGCACTTTTATCCCAGATAACACCGGCCCTAACGGGAAAGTAACTATGGCCATCGAGAAGCTTGAAAGCCTCTCTGAAGAGTTAAAAAGAAACTCAGGGATCACCAATTCTTGGGATAGATGGTTTGGATGGATGAACGGATGGCAGAAAGTACTCTTCCAAGTGGGTATGGCTGTCCTAACTGTAATGATTCTTTTCCTCTTCTTTGTCTGCTGTATAATGCCTTGTGCACAGAAATATTTGCAGAAGACTGTAGATCAAACCATTGACCGCACCACCCCAACATTCCTACACCAAGACATTGATGACGGAACCTGTGACACAGCACATGCACCTCTTCAGTCCCACCACATTAAGTATACAATTACTTCTCTCTAGGGAAACTATAGGGACAGCGTCTTGTCTAACGGGTAAAAAGTCTGTTGCGGAGATGTAGTGGACAAGCCGCTACGGGTTCTAGTGCAGTGAAGAGTTCAAGAAAACATGTTTGAGAAGATGAGCAGCAGCCTATTAGGGATATTATTAGGGATAGATAGTAGTTGTTTACATCGTAAATAGTAATTTTTAGGGGGGACTGTTGTGGACAGAATATTAACTCTATTAATTTTCGTAAAAATGCCTATTTGCTCTGCATAACTATAATCAATATTATTCATAAGTTACTTAAAATGGCCGCTAGGGAATTTCCCCTGTAGTCAACTAACACCCTTGAATTAACAAGATGGCGCTGGAATCTGGAGGAGAGCTCCATGATGCCAGTGACATCACACCCGGTAGGATGAGCAATTGATGAACCACTTAACACCTAACCAATTGTTTTACCGGACCCTCGGAATAAAGATTCCTCAAGTCTTTCATTAACCTGAAACTTGTGTCTGGTGTGAATTACTTTGGGAGCGTGCACGTAAATACTTATTAATTTGGACAGGGGCAGATATGCAAAAATATCAAGCACTTGATTTGATCCACAACAGCTTTTCTGTAAACCCAGCACAAATTTCTTGCAATTTTTCTTCACTTTTGATTAGAAACTAGAAACTGTTTTCCCAGCAACAGGCAATATGGTAATTTTCTCTAATGATTTTTAGGATAGAAAAATCTAAAATAACAACAGATTATTTTTTATATTTGGGTTTCATATAAAGAACATTCTCTAGGCTCATGTACAATTTAGTTCAAACTAGGTACCTTTGTAACCATAGCAGTGAGTTTGATATTCTAATCAAGATTATTGATACTATCAATGTAATCTTCAAACGTGGAAAAGAGCTGCTCCAACACATAAAAAGCATCATCTATGTATCTTCTCCAGATTTTACAAAACCCGAATAAGAGATGATTATACAAAAGGTGTATCTCAATGAAGTTTATATATATATATATATATATATATATATATATATATATATATTTACAGATAGATCGATTATTAATACTATTAATCAAATCTACCAACTTGTCCAAGAGCTGCTCCAACACATAACAAATATCTGGACAAGGTATGATTATATTTACACACACACATACATGTATATATATATGTATCTATAATAATTTCAACTCACTACTGGTAAGTCATTGGCAATTTATGGAGAGTATGCCATGGGCTCTCCAGGCTATAGATTTTAAGCTCTCTATGTATATAATATGTGTGTGCTTATAAATTATTTAACTAGATGTATATAACAAATTCAAGTAGAGTCCAAGTTGATCACAGGAAAAGCAAATAAAGAAAAAACTCCACAAATGTAACATTTAACAATAATTAACAGCGCATGAACTCATATATTGTATATAATAGCGATTATGCACTACTTAGAAATCTATAAGGGACATAGGTATATATATTATTCATTGCTGTTAATAATATAAAAATATATTTCTGTTTTTGTTGTTCGTACAGTCAATTTGAAGTTTAGATTAGAAGTTATATTTCATGCAAAAAAGTACCTAATGGCCTTTTCAAACCCTCTGCTTTATCTATGAAAAAAATAAGTAATAACAAAGTTGACATTGCAATACTTAGTAAGGCCTATGCAGAAGAGCAGAGTCTGTGATGTCATAAATTACAGCAGAGTACGTCTAGGTAACACACAGTGATGTCATTTTCAAACATTCCGTGAACACTCACAGCACTCAGAGCTACACTTCACCTGGACAGTGGTTATATTAACTGGAAATATATATTTCCTACTCACCTGCAAAGGGATCTTGTGAAAAGGCACCTCTTGAGTACAGGACCATTGACTTGTACTTTGCTATCCTATAAAACAAGTATAATGAGAATGGTGAGTGATTATTTTTCTGCTTTATATCTATCTGTCTAGCTATCATTTTCAAATAATTAAAACAAATGAAATTACAAATTTTAAGTTTTTATTTTGTTACTTTTTTGCATTAAATAAAAACCTAAAGGAACACTGCTCAATTCTATACCATTTAGGAATTGAATCACTATGTTCATGCAGCCCTAGTCACAACTCCCTGCATGTGACTTACACAACTTTCCTAAACACTTCCTGAAAAGAGCTTTGTAAAGCTTACACTTCCTTTACTACAAATTATGTTTAATTTAGAATTTCGTATCTCCTACTCTGTTAATAGCTTGCTAGACCATGCAGGGGTATCTTGTGTGTGATTCAAGTTTCATTTGAATAGCAGGAGATAAAAACATTTAAAATAAGTAACATCTAAAATAAAATTACATGTTTTTTTGCAGGCTTTGTGATTTACAGCCAGGGGAGGTGTAGCTAGGGCTGGATAGACAGAATTAAAAGTGATTTTACTTCAAAATGGTAGAGAATTGAGCAGTAAGACTTCAGAGGCATAATGTATACAGAAAAACTGCTTCATTAATATAAAGTTGTTTTGGTGATTATACTGTTACTTTAAAATATGAGCTTAAACAGCAACACAATAATAAAATGCTTAGATATTAATAACAATAATTAATTATTGATTATAAAGTCCTTACTGATTTCCTTGTGCTATACATAAAGTATTGATATAAACTCCATATAAATACACCATAGGTGATTGTTAAAATAATGGAATCCAACGTTTATTTCTTATGCTGCCGGCAGCAATATATCAATTTTCCCAGAAACCCTTTTCTGTTCCTCCAGACACAGTTGATATTTATTTGTGTAATTTTCTCTTCATTTATTCACCAACCCATGCTTCCATAATATGTCCAACTTTACTCTGCATATAAAACCAGCTGCTGCAACAGGATTCTGTTCACACACTTTATTTCAGATACCAGTCCTGTTTTTTACAGCTCCCTTCTTTCCACATTCTATCCCTCTCAATCTACTACCTGCCCAATACATATGGCTACCAACAGGCTATTTCACTGTCAGACTGCCTAAAGTGAGTGGTAGCTAACAATTGGTCAGATTTGTTTGTCTCTAATAGATATTCCAGTTATTGGGTACATTGCTGTGTCCTATGCCATCTTTAATCAATAGAAAAAAAATCAAACTGGAAAGATTGTGACTCGATTGTGACAAAAATCAAACTGGAAAGATTGTGACTCTCGATAAAATTATATACTCCGTCTAACAGTGTTTTTCCTCTTTAATACAGGTAAAATTCTCAGTGAATAGGAAATTTAAACCGCCACCACCCTCCATTAGCAGTGAATATTTCCATATTTGTGCCAGCTCTTTCCTGCTCATATGTTACACGTGCATTTATGTATGTGTTTCTGTGAACTCAGCAACATGTCGGCTAATGCTGGACTCTTTATTTCTACAAGGGACGGTCAAATCCCGTGTTCATTATACGGCAGTCTTCCTGAGTACAACATACGCACTGTACCTCCTTCTCCTCCTTATTTATGAGCACCTTTATCTAGTGGCCACAGTTTTCTGTGTATTACAGATAGTCTTAATAGACTTGGCCAAGAGGGGGAAGATGGCAATGGAAGGCATGGAGAAGAAGAATGAGGAAGAGGTGATGGAGGTGACGAAGGTGAAAGAAGAGATGAAATGGAAAGTCTTTTAAAGAAGGAATTGTTGTGGGGAAAAAGACTGCTTGCTTGTAAAGGAAAAAGTTTTTTATTAAAAAAGTTTTATAACTGAATTCTTTATTTTGTTGTTTTTCTGAGGATTCTGCTTTATATTATTAGGGCAAAGCACAGTGAAAACGTAGGAACCGGAAGCAATCATTAGTTTGCAGATTGTAATTTATTGCAAGTCTAGAACCAAAGAGAGCACCAGTAATATTAATTCTTTCATTCCTTAATAATCCCGATCTGCCACCCAGACCATTTTCAGATAGGCGATTTAAGCCCATCAATACATTGTACACAGGGAACCTGACGTTTTGAAATTCTCCAACTTCCTAATGCTGTCTCTCACTTTCCAACCCTCATCATCATTACAACAATGCCTGATTTATTTGCTCTTACAATTCTGATCCTTTCTGTGCAGTGACATGTTATAGATTTAATATTGAGAAAAATGGATTTATAAGGGAAAATAAATAACTTAATGGTAGTTACTGGGCCTGGATATTCCACTGTCCAATGGTCCCAGTGTGGTCGCACACTTCAAAAACCACTGGTGTTTGCACCTTTTGGGAAGACAGATTCCGCAGCACAAAGAAATCATCAAACCTATTCTATATCTCATTGTTTGATCAAATGCTGAAATTGGTGATTGTGCTGTTCTTCTCAGCTGAGCTCTGCTCTTAAAGGGACAGCTCATTAAAATGGATAAGGTGGCTGGTGTCCCTTGGCTCTGTTCAACAGGCAGGGATAAACTCTGCCTTAATTATACCAGTCCACATCAACAATGGGCGGAAATGATATGCAGAGACTACTCAGCCCACGCTCTGAGCCTATCTTCCCATAGCACTGTTTAGCGTGAGGTACACTCCAAGAGGGAAATTTAGCTTGTCCCCCTACGAGATTCTATTTGGTTCAGCTCCCAGGCTAGGCTGTTACTTTCCTCAGCAGCTCCAAATTCAGTCAGATGCAATGGTAAATTACATAACTGCTCTCTCTCATGCCTTGACCAAAATCCATGCGCAAGTGTTTTCTTCTATTCCAGATCCAGTGTCTGATACAATCACCCATAAGTTACTCCCTGGTGATAGGGTTCTGGTTAAGAAATTCCTGAGAAAGCACACACTTGAGCCAAGATTTCATGGTTTATTCCAAGTCCTTCTAACTACATCTACCTCAGTAAAACTAGCTGGGAAGGACACTTGGATACACGCTTCGCACTGCAAGAAAGTTCCAGCTCCAGAGGAAGCTTTACTGTGATATTGTCTCTTGTACTTTTCCACAATCCCAACATTCGACTATATACAAAGACATACCTAATAAAAAGGACCCACACATTTGTGTGACTGGTGACCATTGGGGACATCACTGTAGTTCCTGGAAAGCAGCGGGTTGGAACACGGGCCGACCATGGGGTTACAGACCACAAAGTGCCTTAGATAGAGTGGACAGGAATGGGAAATCCTTGTTACACAGAATGACTTTGTGCAAACCAACTGGGTCTACTCCAATGAAACTTACCTTAAACATAGAACACCCTAGTCCAGGAGACACTGGAGAGTATATAATGGGAATGTACTGGAGAGGGGGTAGTTCATACAATAAATTGGGAACTTTCTATTTACAAGACATGCACACATCACCTGAGTGGGTAGATACAAGACATATGACCATCAACCCTCTCAAACCCCACATTAAGACTCTTAAAGACATGGTAGCCATAGCTAACCCTACATTTGAAGACACTATGGCAGTAGAGACTGGTTTTTCAGACACTAATCTATGGCTTGAGTGGATGAGATATAATGCTAATTCTCATAATAAAACTAACTGTTATGTTTGTGGTGGAGCCAGACCCCATCTAGGTACAGTGCCTCTAAATCTACCTCCTGATGTTGAAACATGTTTCTTAAAGGACCACTCTAGTGCCAGGAAAACATACTCGTTTTCCTGGCACTAGAGTGCCCTGAGGGTGCCCCCACCCTCAGGGACCCCCTCCCGCCCGGCTCTGGAAAGGGGAAAGGGGTAAAAACTTACCTTTTTCCAGCGGTGGGCGGAGAGATCTCCTCCTCCGATCCTCCTATTCTCCTCCCCGTCGGCTGAATGCGCACGCGCGGCAAGAGCTGCGCGCGCATTCAGCCGGTCACATAGGAAAGCATTCATAATGCTTTCCTATGGACGCTTGCGTGCTCTCACTGTGATTTTCACCGTGAGAATCACGCAAGCGCCTCTAGCGGCTGTCAGTGAGACAGCCACTAGAGGAAATAGGGGAAGGCTTAACCCATTCACAAACATAGCAGTTTCTCTGAAACTGCTATGTTTATGAAAAAATGGGTTAACCCTAGAAGGACCTGGCACCCAGACCACTTCATTAAGCTGAAGTGGTCTGGGTGCCTAGAGTGGTCCTTTAACCCCTTAAGGACACATGACATGTGTGACATGTCATGATTCCCTTTTATTCCAGAAGTTTGGTCCTTAAGGGGTTAAGTCTCTATGTGCAGTCAATTACAAACTCATCAGTATGTGAATCATGGAAGAAGATATACCCTCTAACCCAAAGGGATATCAGGCCACCTTATGGAGTCACAGTATATTCAGGTAATTACACTTGATACACTACACACAGTACCACAGGGAAGTTTGTGGGAAAATTCTCTTCTGGTTATTGTGCTACATGCCGAAAGCCTCCAGCTACCCTGTTAATACATCAAGTTAAATACTTGAGAGACATTTATTGGCTATGTGGATACATGCAACTCAGATCCAAATTGACAGGCCTATGGTGGGGGGAATGTGCTTTTACTAAAGTTATCATGCCCATACACATAATATCAGACAACCACCAAGGCCCTCTTGACTCACCACACACATACTTTAGAGTAAAAAGAGACACTCCTGTACAGGGCAGTTTCGACCCTCACATATACATAGATGCCAAGGGGGTGCCAAATGATTTTAAAGCCAGGGATGAGGTTGCAGCTGGATTCAAATCCTTGATTCCACTCATCACGGCCTATAAGAATGTAAATTGGATTAATTACATCTACTAAAACCAACAATGTTTTGTCAATTATACCAGAGATGCCCTCCAGGGACTGGCAGAACAATTACAAGCCACCTCCCAAATGTCATTTCAGAATAGGATGGCCATAGACATGATTCTGGCGGGGGAAAGGAGGTGTGTGTGAAATACTCCCAGATACCATGACATGCTGCACTTTTATCCCAGATAACACCGGCCCTAACGGGAAAGTAACTATGGCCATCGAGAAGCTTGAAAGCCTCTCTGAAGAGTTAAAAAGAAACTCAGGGATCACCAATTCTTGGGATAGATGGTTTGGATGGATGAACGGATGGCAGAAAGTACTCTTCCAAGTGGGTATGGCTGTCCTAACTGTAATGATTCTTTTCCTCTTCTTTGTCTGCTGTATAATGCCTTGTGCACAGAAATATTTGCAGAAGACTGTAGATCAAACCATTGACCGCACCACCCCAACATTCCTACACCAAGACATTGATGACGGAACCTGTGACACAACACATGCACCTCTTCAGTCCCACCACATTAAGTATACAATTACTTCTCTCTAGGGAAACTATAGGGACAGCGTCTTGTCTAACGGGTAAAAAGTCTGTTGCGGAGATGTAGTGGACAAGCCGCTACGGGTTCTAGTGCAGTGAAGAGTTCAAGAAAACATGTTTGAGAAGATGAGCAGCAGCCTATTAGGGATATTATTAGGGATAGATAGTAGTTGTTTACATCGTAAATAGTAATTTTTAGGGGGGACTGTTGTGGACAGAATATTAACTCTATTAATTTTCGTAAAAATGCCTATTTGCTCTGCATAACTATAATCAATATTATTCATAAGTTACTTAAAATGGCCGCTAGGGAATTTCCCCTGTAGTCAACTAACACCCTTGAATTAACAAGATGGCGCTGGAATCTGGAGGAGAGCTCCATGATGCCAGTGACATCACACCCGGTAGGATGAGCAATTGATGAACCACTTAACACCTAACCAATTGTTTTACCGGACCCTCGGAATAAAGATTCCTCAAGTCTTTCATTAACCTGAAACTTGTGTCTGGTGTGAATTACTTTGGGAGCGTGCACGTAAATACTTATTAATTTGGACAGGGGCAGATATGCAAAAATATCAAGCACTTGATTTGATCCACAACAGCTTTTCTGTAAACCCAGCACAAATTTCTTGCAATTTTTCTTCACTTTTGATTAGAAACTAGAAACTGTTTTCCCAGCAACAGGCAATATGGTAATTTTCTCTAATGATTTTTAGGATAGAAAAATCTAAAATAACAACAGATTATTTTTTATATTTGGGTTTCATATAAAGAACATTCTCTAGGCTCATGTACAATTTAGTTCAAACTAGGTACCTTTGTAACCATAGCAGTGAGTTTGATATTCTAATCAAGATTATTGATACTATCAATGTAATCTTCAAACGTGGAAAAGAGCTGCTCCAACACATAAAAAGCATCATCTATGTATCTTCTCCAGATTTTACAAAACCCGAATAAGAGATGATTATACAAAAGGTGTATCTCAATGAAGTTTATATATATATATATATATATATATTTACAGATAGATCGATTATTAATACTATTAATCAAATCTACCAACTTGTCCAAGAGCTGCTCCAACACATAACAAATATCTGGACAAGGTATGATTATATTTACACACACACATACATGTATATATATATGTATCTATAATAATTTCAACTCACTACTGGTAAGTCATTGGCAATTTATGGAGAGTATGCCATGGGCTCTCCAGGCTATAGATTTTAAGCTCTCTATGTATATAATATGTGTGTGCTTATAAATTATTTAACTAGATGTATATAACAAATTCAAGTAGAGTCCAAGTTGATCACAGGAAAAGCAAATAAAGAAAAAACTCCACAAATGTAACATTTAACAATAATTAACAGCGCATGAACTCATATATTGTATATAATAGCGATTATGCACTACTTAGAAATCTATAAGGGACATAGGTATATATATTATTCATTGCTGTTAATAATATAAAAATATATTTCTGTTTTTGTTGTTCGTACAGTCAATTTGAAGTTTAGATTAGAAGTTATATTTCATGCAAAAAAGTACCTAATGGCCTTTTCAAACCCTCTGCTTTATCTATGAAAAAAATAAGTAATAACAAAGTTGACATTGCAATACTTAGTAAGGCCTATGCAGAAGAGCAGAGTCTGTGATGTCATAAATTACAGCAGAGTACGTCTAGGTAACACACAGTGATGTCATTTTCAAACATTCCGTGAACACTCACAGCACTCAGAGCTACACTTCACCTGGACAGTGGTTATATTAACTGGAAATATATATTTCCTACTCACCTGCAAAGGGATCTTGTGAAAAGGCACCTCTTGAGTACAGGACCGTTGACTTGTACTTTGCTATCCTATAAAACAAGTATAATGAGAATGGTGAGTGATTATTTTTCTGCTTTATATCTATCTGTCTAGCTATCATTTTCAAATAATTAAAACAAATGAAATTACAAATTTTAAGTTTTTATTTTGTTACTTTTTTGCATTAAATAAAAACCTAAAGGAACACTGCTCAATTCTATACCATTTAGGAATTGAATCACTATGTTCATGCAGCCCTAGTCACAACTCCCTGCATGTGACTTACACAACTTTCCTAAACACTTCCTGAAAAGAGCTTTGTAAAGCTTACACTTCCTTTACTACAAATTATGTTTAATTTAGAATTTCGTATCTCCTACTCTGTTAATAGCTTGCTAGACCATGCAGGGGTATCTTGTGTGTGATTCAAGTTTCATTTGAATAGCAGGAGATAAAAACATTTAAAATAAGTAACATCTAAAATAAAATTACATGTTTTTTTGCAGGCTTTGTGATTTACAGCCAGGGGAGGTGTAGCTAGGGCTGGATAGACAGAATTAAAAGTGATTTTACTTCAAAATGGTAGAGAATTGAGCAGTAAGACTTCAGAGGCATAATGTATACAGAAAAACTGCTTCATTAATATAAAGTTGTTTTGGTGATTATACTGTTACTTTAAAATATGAGCTTAAACAGCAACACAATAATAAAATGCTTAGATATTAATAACAATAATTAATTATTGATTATAAAGTCCTTACTGATTTCCTTGTGCTATACATAAAGTATTGATATAAACTCCATATAAATACACCATAGGTGATTGTTAAAATAATGGAATCCAACGTTTATTTCTTATGCTGCCGGCAGCAATATATCAATTTTCCCAGAAACCCTTTTCTGTTCCTCCAGACACAGTTGATATTTATTTGTGTAATTTTCTCTTCATTTATTCACCAACCCATGCTTCCATAATATGTCCAACTTTACTCTGCATATAAAACCAGCTGCTGCAACAGGATTCTGTTCACACACTTTATTTCAGATACCAGTCCTGTTTTTTACAGCTCCCTTCTTTCCACATTCTATCCCTCTCAATCTACTACCTGCCCAATACATATGGCTACCAACAGGCTATTTCACTGTCAGACTGCCTAAAGTGAGTGGTAGCTAACAATTGGTCAGATTTGTTTGTCTCTAATAGATATTCCAGTTATTGGGTACATTGCTGTGTCCTATGCCATCTTTAATCAATAGAAAAAAAATCAAACTGGAAAGATTGTGACTCGATTGTGACAAAAATCAAACTGGAAAGATTGTGACTCTCGATAAAATTATATACTCCGTCTAACAGTGTTTTTCCTCTTTAATACAGGTAAAATTCTCAGTGAATAGGAAATTTAAACCGCCACCACCCTCCATTAGCAGTGAATATTTCCATATTTGTGCCAGCTCTTTCCTGCTCATATGTTACACGTGCATTTATGTATGTGTTTCTGTGAACTCAGCAACATGTCGGCTAATGCTGGACTCTTTATTTCTACAAGGGACGGTCAAATCCCGTGTTCATTATACGGCAGTCTTCCTGAGTACAACATACGCACTGTACCTCCTTCTCCTCCTTATTTATGAGCACCTTTATCTAGTGGCCACAGTTTTCTGTGTATTACAGATAGTCTTAATAGACTTGGCCAAGAGGGGGAAGATGGCAATGGAAGGCATGGAGAAGAAGAATGAGGAAGAGGTGATGGAGGTGACGAAGGTGAAAGAAGAGATGAAATGGAAAGTCTTTTAAAGAAGGAATTGTTGTGGGGAAAAAGACTGCTTGCTTGTAAAGGAAAAAGTTTTTTATTAAAAAAGTTTTATAACTGAATTCTTTATTTTGTTGTTTTTCTGAGGATTCTGCTTTATATTATTAGGGCAAAGCACAGTGAAAACGTAGGAACCGGAAGCAATCATTAGTTTGCAGATTGTAATTTATTGCAAGTCTAGAACCAAAGAGAGCACCAGTAATATTAATTCTTTCATTCCTTAATAATCCCGATCTGCCACCCAGACCATTTTCAGATAGGCGATTTAAGCCCATCAATACATTGTACACAGGGAACCTGACGTTTTGAAATTCTCCAACTTCCTAATGCTGTCTCTCACTTTCCAACCCTCATCATCATTACAACAATGCCTGATTTATTTGCTCTTACAATTCTGATCCTTTCTGTGCAGTGACATGTTATAGATTTAATATTGAGAAAAATGGATTTATAAGGGAAAATAAATAACTTAATGGTAGTTACTGGGCCTGGATATTCCACTGTCCAATGGTCCCAGTGTGGTCGCACACTTCAAAAACCACTGGTGTTTGCACCTTTTGGGAAGACAGATTCCGCAGCACAAAGAAATCATCAAACCTATTCTATATCTCATTGTTTGATCAAATGCTGAAATTGGTGATTGTGCTGTTCTTCTCAGCTGAGCTCTGCTCTTAAAGGGACAGCTCATTAAAATGGATAAGGTGGCTGGTGTCCCTTGGCTCTGTTCAACAGGCAGGGATAAACTCTGCCTTAATTATACCAGTCCACATCAACAATGGGCGGAAATGATATGCAGAGACTACTCAGCCCACGCTCTGAGCCTATCTTCCCATAGCACTGTTTAGCGTGAGGTACACTCCAAGAGGGAAATTTAGCTTGTCCCCCTACGAGATTCTATTTGGTTCAGCTCCCAGGCTAGGCTGTTACTTTCCTCAGCAGCTCCAAATTCAGTCAGATGCAATGGTAAATTACATAACTGCTCTCTCTCATGCCTTGACCAAAATCCATGCGCAAGTGTTTTCTTCTATTCCAGATCCAGTGTCTGATACAATCACCCATAAGTTACTCCCTGGTGATAGGGTTCTGGTTAAGAAATTCCTGAGAAAGCACACACTTGAGCCAAGATTTCATGGTTTATTCCAAGTCCTTCTAACTACATCTACCTCAGTAAAACTAGCTGGGAAGGACACTTGGATACACGCTTCGCACTGCAAGAAAGTTCCAGCTCCAGAGGAAGCTTTACTGTGATATTGTCTCTTGTACTTTTCCACAATCCCAACATTCGACTATATACAAAGACATACCTAATAAAAAGGACCCACACATTTGTGTGACTGGTGACCATTGGGGACATCACTGTAGTTCCTGGAAAGCAGCGGGTTGGAACACGGGCCGACCATGGGGTTACAGACCACAAAGTGCCTTAGATAGAGTGGACAGGAATGGGAAATCCTTGTTACACAGAATGACTTTGTGCAAACCAACTGGGTCTACTCCAATGAAACTTACCTTAAACATAGAACACCCTAGTCCAGGAGACACTGGAGAGTATATAATGGGAATGTACTGGAGAGGGGGTAGTTCATACAATAAATTGGGAACTTTCTATTTACAAGACATGCACACATCACCTGAGTGGGTAGATACAAGACATATGACCATCAACCCTCTCAAACCCCACATTAAGACTCTTAAAGACATGGTAGCCATAGCTAACCCTACATTTGAAGACACTATGGCAGTAGAGACTGGTTTTTCAGACACTAATCTATGGCTTGAGTGGATGAGATATAATGCTAATTCTCATAATAAAACTAACTGTTATGTTTGTGGTGGAGCCAGACCCCATCTAGGTACAGTGCCTCTAAATCTACCTCCTGATGTTGAAACATGTTTCTTAAAGGACCACTCTAGTGCCAGGAAAACATACTCGTTTTCCTGGCACTAGAGTGCCCTGAGGGTGCCCCCACCCTCAGGGACCCCCTCCCGCCCGGCTCTGGAAAGGGGAAAGGGGTAAAAACTTACCTTTTTCCAGCGGTGGGCGGAGAGATCTCCTCCTCCGATCCTCCTATTCTCCTCCCCGTCGGCTGAATGCGCACGCGCGGCAAGAGCTGCGCGCGCATTCAGCCGGTCACATAGGAAAGCATTCATAATGCTTTCCTATGGACGCTTGCGTGCTCTCACTGTGATTTTCACAGTGAGAATCACGCAAGCGCCTCTAGCGGCTGTCAGTGAGACAGCCACTAGAGGAAATAGGGGAAGGCTTAACCCATTCACAAACATAGCAGTTTCTCTGAAACTGCTATGTTTATGAAAAAATGGGTTAACCCTAGAAGGACCTGGCACCCAGACCACTTCATTAAGCTGAAGTGGTCTGGGTGCCTAGAGTGGTCCTTTAACCCCTTAAGGACACATGACATGTGTGACATGTCATGATTCCCTTTTATTCCAGAAGTTTGGTCCTTAAGGGGTTAAGTCTCTATGTGCAGTCAATTACAAACTCATCAGTATGTGAATCATGGAAGAAGATATACCCTCTAACCCAAAGGGATATCAGGCCACCTTATGGAGTCACAGTATATTCAGGTAATTACACTTGATACACTACACACAGTACCACAGGGAAGTTTGTGGGAAAATTCTCTTCTGGTTATTGTGCTACATGCCGAAAGCCTCCAGCTACCCTGTTAATACATCAAGTTAAATACTTGAGAGACATTTATTGGCTATGTGGATACATGCAACTCAGATCCAAATTGACAGGCCTATGGTGGGGGGAATGTGCTTTTACTAAAGTTATCATGCCCATACACATAATATCAGACAACCACCAAGGCCCTCTTGACTCACCACACACATACTTTAGAGTAAAAAGAGACACTCCTGTACAGGGCAGTTTCGACCCTCACATATACATAGATGCCAAGGGGGTGCCAAATGATTTTAAAGCCAGGGATGAGGTTGCAGCTGGATTCAAATCCTTGATTCCACTCATCACGGCCTATAAGAATGTAAATTGGATTAATTACATCTACTAAAACCAACAATGTTTTGTCAATTATACCAGAGATGCCCTCCAGGGACTGGCAGAACAATTACAAGCCACCTCCCAAATGTCATTTCAGAATAGGATGGCCATAGACATGATTCTGGCGGGGGAAAGGAGGTGTGTGTGAAATACTCCCAGATACCATGACATGCTGCACTTTTATCCCAGATAACACCGGCCCTAACGGGAAAGTAACTATGGCCATCGAGAAGCTTGAAAGCCTCTCTGAAGAGTTAAAAAGAAACTCAGGGATCACCAATTCTTGGGATAGATGGTTTGGATGGATGAACGGATGGCAGAAAGTACTCTTCCAAGTGGGTATGGCTGTCCTAACTGTAATGATTCTTTTCCTCTTCTTTGTCTGCTGTATAATGCCTTGTGCACAGAAATATTTGCAGAAGACTGTAGATCAAACCATTGACCGCACCACCCCAACATTCCTACACCAAGACATTGATGACGGAACCTGTGACACAACACATGCACCTCTTCAGTCCCACCACATTAAGTATACAATTACTTCTCTCTAGGGAAACTATAGGGACAGCGTCTTGTCTAATGGGTAAAAAGTCTGTTGCGGAGATGTAGTGGACAAGCCGCTACGGGTTCTAGTGCAGTGAAGAGTTCAAGAAAACATGTTTGAGAAGATGAGCAGCAGCCTATTAGGGATATTATTAGGGATAGATAGTAGTTGTTTACATCGTAAATAGTAATTTTTAGGGGGGACTGTTGTGGACAGAATATTAACTCTATTAATTTTCGTAAAAATGCCTATTTGCTCTGCATAACTATAATCAATATTATTCATAAGTTACTTAAAATGGCCGCTAGGGAATTTCCCCTGTAGTCAACTAACACCCTTGAATTAACAAGATGGCGCTGGAATCTGGAGGAGAGCTCCATGATGCCAGTGACATCACACCCGGTAGGATGAGCAATTGATGAACCACTTAACACCTAACCAATTGTTTTACCGGACCCTCGGAATAAAGATTCCTCAAGTCTTTCATTAACCTGAAACTTGTGTCTGGTGTGAATTACTTTGGGAGCGTGCACGTAAATACTTATTAATTTGGACAGGGGCAGATATGCAAAAATATCAAGCACTTGATTTGATCCACAACAGCTTTTCTGTAAACCCAGCACAAATTTCTTGCAATTTTTCTTCACTTTTGATTAGAAACTAGAAACTGTTTTCCCAGCAACAGGCAATATGGTAATTTTCTCTAATGATTTTTAGGATAGAAAAATCTAAAATAACAACAGATTATTTTTTATATTTGGGTTTCATATAAAGAACATTCTCTAGGCTCATGTACAATTTAGTTCAAACTAGGTACCTTTGTAACCATAGCAGTGAGTTTGATATTCTAATCAAGATTATTGATACTATCAATGTAATCTTCAAACGTGGAAAAGAGCTGCTCCAACACATAAAAAGCATCATCTATGTATCTTCTCCAGATTTTACAAAACCCGAATAAGAGATGATTATACAAAAGGTGTATCTCAATGAAGTTTATATATATATATATATATATATATTTACAGATAGATCGATTATTAATACTATTAATCAAATCTACCAACTTGTCCAAGAGCTGCTCCAACACATAACAAATATCTGGACAAGGTATGATTATATTTACACACACACATACATGTATATATATATGTATCTATAATAATTTCAACTCACTACTGGTAAGTCATTGGCAATTTATGGAGAGTATGCCATGGGCTCTCCAGGCTATAGATTTTAAGCTCTCTATGTATATAATATGTGTGTGCTTATATACTATTTAACTAGATGTATATAACAAATTCAAGTAGAGTCCTAGTTGATCACAGGAAAAGCAAATAAAGAAAAAACTCCACAAATGTAACATTTAACAATAATTAACAGCGCATGAACTCATATATTGTATATAATAGCGATTATGCACTACTTAGAAATCTATAAGGGACATAGGTATATATATTATTCATTGCTGTTAATAATATAAAAATATATTTCTGTTTTTGTTGTTCGTACAGTCAATTTGAAGTTTAGATTAGAAGTTATATTTCATGCAAAAAAGTACCTAATGGCCTTTTCAAACCCTCTGCTTTATCTATGAAAAAAATAAGTAATAACAAAGTTGACATTGCAATACTTAGTAAGGCCTATGCAGAAGAGCAGAGTCTGTGATGTCATAAATTACAGCAGAGTACGTCTAGGTAACACACAGTGATGTCATTTTCAAACATTCCGTGAACACTCACAGCACTCAGAGCTACACTTCACCTGGACAGTGGTTATATTAACTGGAAATATATATTTCCTACTCACCTGCAAAGGGATCTTGTGAAAAGGCACCTCTTGAGTACAGGACCGTTGACTTGTACTTTGCTATCCTATAAAACAAGTATAATGAGAATGGTGAGTGATTATTTTTCTGCTTTATATCTATCTGTCTAGCTATCATTTTCAAATAATTAAAACAAATGAAATTACAAATTTTAAGTTTTTATTTTGTTACTTTTTTGCATTAAATAAAAACCTAAAGGAACACTGCTCAATTCTATACCATTTAGGAATTGAATCACTATGTTCATGCAGCCCTAGTCACAACTCCCTGCATGTGACTTACACAACTTTCCTAAACACTTCCTGAAAAGAGCTTTGTAAAGCTTACACTTCCTTTACTACAAATTATGTTTAATTTAGAATTTCGTATCTCCTACTCTGTTAATAGCTTGCTAGACCATGCAGGGGTATCTTGTGTGTGATTAAAGTTTCATTTGAATAGCAGGAGATAAAAACGTTTAAAATAAGTAACATCTAAAAGAAAATTACATGTTTTTTTGCAGGCTTTGTGATTTACAGCCAGGGGAGGTGTAGCTAGGGCTGGATAGACAGAATTAAAAGTGATTTTACTTCAAAATGGTAGAGAATTGAGCAGTAAGACTTCAGAGGCATAATGTATACAGAAAAACGGCTTCATTAATATAAAGTTGTTTTGGTGATTATACTGTTACTTTAAAATATGAGCTTAAACAGCAACACAATAATAAAATGCTTAGATATTAATAACAATAATTAATTATTGATTATAAAGTCCTTACTGATTTCCTTGTGCTATACATAAAGTATTGATATAAACTCCATAGAAATACACCATAGGTGATTGTTAAAATAATAGAATCCAACATTTATTTCTTATGCTGCCGGCAGCCATATATCAATTTTCCCAGAAACCACTGCTTTGACCTTTCAATACCCATACCACTCATTGTTACCCTTTTCTGTTCCTCCAGACACAGTTGATATTTATTTGTGTAATTTTCTCTTCATTTATTCACCAACCCATGCTTCCATAATATGTCCAACTTTACTCTGCATATAAAACCAGCTGCTGCAACAGGATTCTGTTCACACACTTTATTTCAGATACCAGTCCTGTTTTTTACAGCTCCCTTCTTTCCACATTCTATCCCTCTCAATCTACTACCTGCCCAATACATATGGCTACCAACAGGCTATTTCACTGTCAGACTGCCTAAAGTGAGTGGTAGCTAACAATTGGTCAGATTTGTTTGTCTCTAATAGATATTCCAGTTATTGGGTACATTGCTGTGTCCTATGCCATCTTTAATCAATAGAAAAAAAATCAAACTGGAAAGATTGTGACTCGATTGTGACAAAAATCAAACTGGAAAGATTGTGACTCTCGATAAAATTATATACTCCGTCTAACAGTGTTTTTCCTCTTTAATACAGGTAAAATTCTCAGTGAATAGGAAATTTAAACCGCCACCACCCTCCATTAGCAGTGAATATTTCCATATTTGTGCCAGCTCTTTCCTGCTCATATGTTACACGTGCATTTATGTATGTGTTTCTGTGAACTCAGCAACATGTCGGCTAATGCTGGACTCTTTATTTCTACAAGGGACGGTCAAATCCCGTGTTCATTATACGGCAGTCTTCCTGAGTACAACATACGCACTGTACCTCCTTCTCCTCCTTATTTATGAGCACCTTTATCTAGTGGCCACAGTTTTCTGTGTATTACAGATAGTCTTAATAGACTTGGCCAAGAGGGGGAAGATGGCAATGGAAGGCATGGAGAAGAAGAATGAGGAAGAGGTGATGGAGGTGACGAAGGTGAAAGAAGAGATGAAATGGAAAGTCTTTTAAAGAAGGAATTGTTGTGGGGAAAAAGACTGCTTGCTTGTAAAGGAAAAAGTTTTTTATTAAAAAAGTTTTATAACTGAATTCTTTATTTTGTTGTTTTTCTGAGGATTCTGCTTTATATTATTAGGGCAAAGCACAGTGAAAACGTAGGAACCGGAAGCAATCATTAGTTTGCAGATTGTAATTTATTGCAAGTCTAGAACCAAAGAGAGCACCAGTAATATTAATTCTTTCATTCCTTAATAATCCCGATCTGCCACCGAGACCATTTTCAGATAGGCGATTTAAGCCCATCAATACATTGTACACAGGGAACCTGACGTTTTGAAATTCTCCAACTTCCTAATGCTGTCTCTCACTTTCCAACCCTCATCATCATTACAACAATGCCTGATTTATTTGCTCTTACAATTCTGATCCTTTCTGTGCAGTGACATGTTATAGATTTAATATTGAGAAAAATGGATTTATAAGGGAAAATAAATAACTTAATGGTAGTTACTGGGCCTGGATATTCCACTGTCCAATGGTCCCAGTGTGGTCGCACACTTCAAAAACCACTGGTGTTTGCACCTTTTGGGAAGACAGATTCCGCAGCACAAAGAAATCATCAAACCTATTCTATATCTCATTGTTTGATCAAATGCTGAAATTGGTGATTGTGCTGTTCTTCTTAGCTGAGCTCTGCTCTTAAAGGGACAGCTCATTAAAATGGATAAGGTGGCTGGTGTCCCTTGGCTCTGTTCAACAGGCAGGGATAAACTCTGCCTTAATTATACCAGTCCACATCAACAATGGGCGGAAATGATATGCAGAGACTACTCAGCCCACGCTCTGAGCCTATCTTCCCATAGCACTGTTTAGCGTGAGGTACACTCCAAGAGGGAAATTTAGCTTGTCCCCCTACGAGATTCTATTTGGTTCAGCTCCCAGGCTAGGCTGTTACTTTCCTCAGCAGCTCCAAATTCAGTCAGATGCAATGGTAAATTACATAACTGCTCTCTCTCATGCCTTGACCAAAATCCATGCGCAAGTGTTTTCTTCTATTCCAGATCCAGTGTCTGATACAATCACCCATAAGTTACTCCCTGGTGATAGGGTTCTGGTTAAGAAATTCCTGAGAAAGCACACACTTGAGCCAAGATTTCATGGTTTATTCCAAGTCCTTCTAACTACATCTACCTCAGTAAAACTAGCTGGGAAGGACACTTGGATACACGCTTCGCACTGCAAGAAAGTTCCAGCTCCAGAGGAAGCTTTACTGTGATATTGTCTCTTGTACTTTTCCACAATCCCAACATTCGACTATATACAAAGACATACCTAATAAAAAGGACCCACACATTTGTGTGACTGGTGACCATTGGGGACATCACTGTAGTTCCTGGAAAGCAGCGGGTTGGAACACGGGCCGACCATGGGGTTACAGACCACAAAGTGCCTTAGATAGAGTGGACAGAAATGGGAAATCCTTGTTACACAGAATGACTTTGTGCAAACCAACTGGGTCTACTCCAATGAAACTTACCTTAAACATAGAACACCCTAGTCCAGGAGACACTGGAGAGTATATAATGGGAATGTACTGGAGAGGGGGTAGTTCATACAATAAATTGGGAACTTTCTATTTACAAGACATGCACACATCACCTGAGTGGGTAGATACAAGACATATGACCATCAACCCTCTCAAACCCCACATTAAGACTCTTAAAGACATGGTAGCCATAGCTAACCCTACATTTGAAGACACTATGGCAGTAGAGACTGGTTTTTCAGACACTAATCTATGGCTTGAGTGGATGAGATATAATGCTAATTCTCATAATAAAACTAACTGTTATGTTTGTGGTGGAGCCAGACCCCATCTAGGTACAGTGCCTCTAAATCTACCTCCTGATGTTGAAACATGTTTCTTAAAGGACCACTCTAGTGCCAGGAAAACATACTCGTTTTCCTGGCACTAGAGTGCCCTGAGGGTGCCCCCACCCTCAGGGACCCCCTCCCGCCCGGCTCTGGAAAGGGGAAAGGGGTAAAAACTTACCTTTTTCCAGCGGTGGGCGGAGAGATCTCCTCCTCCGATCCTCCTATTCTCCTCCCCGTCGGCTGAATGCGCACGCGCGGCAAGAGCTGCGCGCGCATTCAGCCGGTCACATAGGAAAGCATTCATAATGCTTTCCTATGGACGCTTGCGTGCTCTCACTGTGATTTTCACCGTGAGAATCACGCAAGCGCCTCTAGCGGCTGTCAGTGAGACAGCCACTAGAGGAAATAGGGGAAGGCTTAACCCATTCACAAACATAGCAGTTTCTCTGAAACTGCTATGTTTATGAAAAAATGGGTTAACCCTAGAAGGACCTGGCACCCAGACCACTTCATTAAGCTGAAGTGGTCTGGGTGCCTAGAGTGGTCCTTTAACCCCTTAAGGACACATGACATGTGTGACATGTCATGATTCCCTTTTATTCCAGAAGTTTGGTCCTTAAGGGGTTAAGTCTCTATGTGCAGTCAATTACAAACTCATCAGTATGTGAATCATGGAAGAAGATATACCCTCTAACCCAAAGGGATATCAGGCCACCTTATGGAGTCACAGTATATTCAGGTAATTACACTTGATACACTACACACAGTACCACAGGGAAGTTTGTGGGAAAATTCTCTTCTGGTTATTGTGCTACATGCCGAAAGCCTCCAGCTACCCTGTTAATACATCAAGTTAAATACTTGAGAGACATTTATTGGCTATGTGGATACATGCAACTCAGATCCAAATTGACAGGCCTATGGTGGGGGGAATGTGCTTTTACTAAAGTTATCATGCCCATACACATAATATCAGACAACCACCAAGGCCCTCTTGACTCACCACACACATACTTTAGAGTAAAAAGAGACACTCCTGTACAGGGCAGTTTCGACCCTCACATATACATAGATGCCAAGGGGGTGCCAAATGATTTTAAAGCCAGGGATGAGGTTGCAGCTGGATTCAAATCCTTGATTCCACTCATCACGGCCTATAAGAATGTAAATTGGATTAATTACATCTACTAAAACCAACAATGTTTTGTCAATTATACCAGAGATGCCCTCCAGGGACTGGCAGAACAATTACAAGCCACCTCCCAAATGTCATTTCAGAATAGGATGGCCATAGACATGATTCTGGCGGGGGGAAAGGAGGTGTGTGTGAAATACTCCCAGATACCATGACATGCTGCACTTTTATCCCAGATAACACCGGCCCTAACGGGAAAGTAACTATGGCCATCGAGAAGCTTGAAAGCCTCTCTGAAGAGTTAAAAAGAAACTCAGGGATCACCAATTCTTGGGATAGATGGTTTGGATGGATGAACGGATGGCAGAAAGTACTCTTCCAAGTGGGTATGGCTGTCCTAACTGTAATGATTCTTTTCCTCTTCTTTGTCTGCTGTATAATGCCTTGTGCACAGAAATATTTGCAGAAGACTGTAGATCAAACCATTGACCGCACCACCCCAACATTCCTACACCAAGACATTGATGACGGAACCTGTGACACAACACATGCACCTCTTCAGTCCCACCACATTAAGTATACAATTACTTCTCTCTAGGGAAACTATAGGGACAGCGTCTTGTCTAACGGGTAAAAAGTCTGTTGCGGAGATGTAGTGGACAAGCCGCTACGGGTTCTAGTGCAGTGAAGAGTTCAAGAAAACATGTTTGAGAAGATGAGCAGCAGCCTATTAGGGATATTATTAGGGATAGATAGTAGTTGTTTACATCGTAAATAGTAATTTTTAGGGGGGACTGTTGTGGACAGAATATTAACTCTATTAATTTTCGTAAAATGCCTATTTGCTCTGCATAACTATAATCAATATTATTCATAAGTTACTTAAAATGGCCGCTAGGGAATTTCCCCTGTAGTCAACTAACACCCTTGAATTAACAAGATGGCGCTGGAATCTGGAGGAGAGCTCCATGATGCCAGTGACATCACACCCGGTAGGATGAGCAATTGATGAACCACTTAACACCTAACCAATTGTTTTACCGGACCCTCGGAATAAAGATTCCTCAAGTCTTTCATTAACCTGAAACTTGTGTCTGGTGTGAATTACTTTGGGAGCGTGCACGTAAATACTTATTAATTTGGACAGGGGCAGATATGCAAAAATATCAAGCACTTGATTTGATCCACAACAGCTTTTCTGTAAACCCAGCACAAATTTCTTGCAATTTTTCTTCACTTTTGATTAGAAACTAGAAACTGTTTTCCCAGCAACAGGCAATATGGTAATTTTCTCTAATGATTTTTAGGATAGAAAAATCTAAAATAACAACAGATTATTTTTTATATTTGGGTTTCATATAAAGAACATTCTCTAGGCTCATGTACAATTTAGTTCAAACTAGGTACCTTTGTAACCATAGCAGTGAGTTTGATATTCTAATCAAGATTATTGATACTATCAATGTAATCTTCAAACGTGGAAAAGAGCTGCTCCAACACATAAAAAGCATCATCTATGTATCTTCTCCAGATTTTACAAAACCCGAATAAGAGATGATTATACAAAAGGTGTATCTCAATGAAGTTTATATATATATATATATATATATATTTACAGATAGATCGATTATTAATACTATTAATCAAATCTACCAACTTGTCCAAGAGCTGCTCCAACACATAACAAATATCTGGACAAGGTATGATTATATTTACACACACACATACATGTATATATATATGTATCTATAATAATTTCAACTCACTACTGGTAAGTCATTGGCAATTTATGGAGAGTATGCCATGGGCTCTCCAGGCTATAGATTTTAAGCTCTCTATGTATATAATATGTGTGTGCTTATATATTATTTAACTAGATGTATATAACAAATTCAAGTAGAGTCCTAGTTGATCACAGGAAAAGCAAATAAAGAAAAAACTCCACAAATGTAACATTTAACAATAATTAACAGCGCATGAACTCATATATTGTATATAATAGCGATTATGCACTACTTAGAAATCTATAAGGGACATAGGTATATATATTATTCATTGCTGTTAATAATATAAAAATATATTTCTGTTTTTGTTGTTCGTACAGTCAATTTGAAGTTTAGATTAGAAGTTATATTTCATGCAAAAAAGTACCTAATGGCCTTTTCAAACCCTCTGCTTTATCTATGAAAAAAATAAGTAATAACAAAGTTGACATTGCAATACTTAGTAAGGCCTATGCAGAAGAGCAGAGTCTGTGATGTCATAAATTACAGCAGAGTACGTCTAGGTAACACACAGTGATGTCATTTTCAAACATTCCGTGAACACTCACAGCACTCAGAGCTACACTTCACCTGGACAGTGGTTATATTAACTGGAAATATATATTTCCTACTCACCTGCAAAGGGATCTTGTGAAAAGGCACCTCTTGAGTACAGGACCGTTGACTTGTACTTTGCTATCCTATAAAACAAGTATAATGAGAATGGTGAGTGATTATTTTTCTGCTTTATATCTATCTGTCTAGCTATCATTTTCAAATAATTAAAACAAATGAAATTACAAATTTTAAGTTTTTATTTTGTTACTTTTTTGCATTAAATAAAAACCTAAAGGAACACTGCTCAATTCTATACCATTTAGGAATTGAATCACTATGTTCATGCAGCCCTAGTCACAACTCCCTGCATGTGACTTACACAACTTTCCTAAACACTTCCTGAAAAGAGCTTTGTAAAGCTTACACTTCCTTTACTACAAATTATGTTTAATTTAGAATTTCGTATCTCCTACTCTGTTAATAGCTTGCTAGACCATGCAGGGGTATCTTGTGTGTGATTAAAGTTTCATTTGAATAGCAGGAGATAAAAACATTTAAAATAAGTAACATCTAAAATAAAATTATATGTTTTTTTGCAGGCTTTGTGATTTACAGCCAGGGGAGGTGTAGCTAGGGCTGGATAGACAGAATTAAAAGTGATTTTACTTCAAAATGGTAGAGAATTGAGCAGTAAGACTTCAGAGGCATAATGTATACAGAAAAACTGCTTCATTAATATAAAGTTGTTTTGGTGATTATACTGTTACTTTAAAATATAAGCTTAAACAGCAACACAATAATAAAATGCTTAGATATTAATAACAATAATTAATTATTGATTATAAAGTCCTTACTGATTTCCTTGTGCTATACATAAAGTATTGATATAAACTCCATATAAATACACCATAGGTGATTGTTAAAATAATGGAATCCAACGTTTATTTCTTATGCTGCCGGCAGCCATATATCAATTTTCCCAGAAACCACTGCTTTGACCTTTCAATACCCATACCACTCATTGTTACCCTTTTCTGTTCCTCCAGACACAGTTGATATTTATTTGTGTAATTTTCTCTTCATTTATTCACCAACCCATGCTTCCATAATATGTCCAACTTTACTCTGCATATAAAACCAGCTGCTGCAACAGGATTCTGTTCACACACTTTATTTCAGATACCAGTCCTGTTTTTTACAGCTCCCTTCTTTCCACATTCTATCCCTCTCAATCTACTACCTGCCCAATACATATGGCTACCAACAGGCTATTTCACTGTCAGACTGCCTAAAGTGAGTGGTAGCTAACAATTGGTCAGATTTGTTTGTCTCTAATAGATATTCCAGTTATTGGGTACATTGCTGTGTCCTATGCCATCTTTAATCAATAGAAAAAAAATCAAACTGGAAAGATTGTGACTCGATTGTGACAAAAATCAAACTGGAAAGATTGTGACTCTCGATAAAATTATATACTCCGTCTTCCCATAGCACTGTTTAGCGTGAGGTACACTCCAAGAGGGAAATTTAGCTTGTCCCCCTACGAGATTCTATTTGGTTCAGCTCCCAGGCTAGGCTGTTACTTTCCTCAGCAGCTCCAAATTCAGTCAGATGCAATGGTAAATTACATAACTGCTCTCTCTCATGCCTTGACCAAAATCCATGCGCAAGTGTTTTCTTCTATTCAAGATCCAGTGTCTGATACAATCACCCATAAGTTACTCCCTGGTGATTGGGTTCTGGTTAAGAAATTCCTGAGAAAGCACACACTTGAGCCAAGATTTCATGGTTTATTCCAAGTCCTTCTAACTACATCTACCTCAGTAAAACTAGCTGGGAAGGACACTTGGATACACGCTTCGCACTGCAAGAAAGTTCCAGCTCCAGAGGAAGCTTTACTGTGATATTGTCTCTTGTACTTTTCCACAATCCCAACATTCGACTATATACAAAGACATACCTAATAAAAAGGACCCACACATTTGTGTGACTGGTGACCATTGGGGACATCACTGTAGTTCCTGGAAAGCAGCGGGTTGGAACACGGGCCGACCATGGGGTTACAGACCACAAAGTGCCTTAGATAGAGTGGACAGGAATGGGAAATCCTTGTTACACAGAATGACTTTGTGCAAACCAACTGGGTCTACTCCAATGAAACTTACCTTAAACATAGAACACCCTAGTCCAGGAGACACTGGAGAGTATATAATGGGAATGTACTGGAGATGGGGTAGTTCATACAATAAATTGGGAACTTTCTATTTACAAGACATGCACACATCACCTGAGTGGGTAGATACAAGACATATGACCATCAACCCTCTCAAACCCCACATTAAGACTCTTAAAGACATGGTAGCCATAGCTAACCCTACATTTGAAGACACTATGGCAGTAGAGACTGGTTTTTCAGACACTAATCTATGGCTTGAGTGGATGAGATATAATGCTAATTCTCATAATAAAACTAACTGTTATGTTTGTGGTGGAGCCAGACCCCATCTAGGTACAGTGCCTCTAAATCTACCTCCTGATGTTGAAACATGTTTCTTAAAGGACCACTCTAGTGCCAGGAAAACATACTCGTTTTCCTGGCACTAGAGTGCCCTGAGGGTGCCCCCACCCTCAGGGACCCCCTCCCGCCCGGCTCTGGAAAGGGGAAAGGGGTAAAAACTTACCTTTTTCCAGCGGTGGGCGGAGAGATCTCCTCCTCCGATCCTCCTCTTCTCCTCCCCGTCGGCTGAATGCGCACGCGCGGCAAGAGCTGCGTGCGCATTCAGCCGGTCACATAGGAAAGCATTCATAATGCTTTCCTATGGACGCTTGCGTGCTCTCACTGTGATTTTCACAGTGAGAATCACGCAAGCGCCTCTAGCGGCTGTCAGTGAGACAGCCACTAGAGGAAATAGGGGAAGGCTTAACCCATTCACAAACATAGCAGTTTCTCTGAAACTGCTTTGTTTATGAAAAAATGGGTTAACCCTAGAAGGACCTGGCACCCAGACCACTTCATTAAGCTGAAGTGGTCTGGGTGCCTAGAGTGGTCCTTTAAGTCTCTATGTGCAGTCAATTACAAACTCATCAGTATGTGAATCATGGAAGAAGATATACCCTCTAACCCAAAGGGATATCAGGCCACCTTATGGAGTCACAGTATATTCAGGTAATTACACTTGATACACTACACACAGTACCACAGGGAAGTTTGTGGGAAAATTCCCTTCTGGTTATTGTGCTACATGCCGAAAGCCTCCAGCTACCCTGTTAATACATCAAGTTAAATACTTGAGAGACATTTATTGGCTATGTGGATACATGCAACTCAGATCCAAATTGACAGGCCTATGGTGGGGGTAATGTGCTTTTACTAAAGTTATCATGCCCATACACATAATATCAGACAACCACCAAGGCCCTCTTGACTCACCACACACATACTTTAGAGTAAAAAGAGACACTCCTGTACAGGGCAGTTTCGACCCTCACATATACATAGATGCCAAGGGGGTGCCAAATGATTTTAAAGCCAGGGATGAGGTTGCAGCTGGATTCAAATCCTTGATTCCACTCATCACGGCCTATAAGAATGTAAATTGGATTAATTACATCTACTAAAACCAACAATGTTTTGTCAATTATACCAGAGATGCCCTCCAGGGACTGGCAGAACAATTACAAGCCACCTCCCAAATGTCATTTCAGAATAGGATGGCCATAGACATGATTCTGGCGGGGGAAAGGAGGTGTGTGTGAAATACTCCCAGATACCATGACATGCTGCACTTTTATCCCAGATAACACCGGCCCTAACGGGAAAGTAACTATGGCCATCGAGAAGCTTGAAAGCCTCTCTGAAGAGTTAAAAAGAAACTCAGGGATCACCAATTCTTGGGATAGATGGTTTGGATGGATGAACGGATGGCAGAAAGTACTCTTCCAAGTGGGTATGGCTGTCCTAACTGTAATGATTCTTTTCCTCTTCTTTGTCTGCTGTATAATGCCTTGTGCACAGAAATATTTGCAGAAGACTGTAGATCAAACCATTGACCGCACCACCCCAACATTCCTACACCAAGACATTGATGACGGAACCTGTGACACAACACATGCACCTCTTCAGTCCCACCACATTAAGTATACAATTACTTCTCTCTAGGGAAACTATAGGGACAGCGTCTTGTCTAACGGGTAAAAAGTCTGTTGCGGAGATGTAGTGGACAAGCCGCTACGGGTTCTAGTGCAGTGAAGAGTTCAAGAAAACATGTTTGAGAAGATGAGCAGCAGCCTATTAGGGATATTATTAGGGATAGATAGTAGTTGTTTACATCGTAAATAGTAATTTTTAGGGGGGACTGTTGTGGACAGAATATTAACTCTATTAATTTTCGTAAAATGCCTATTTGCTCTGCATAACTATAATCAATATTATTCATAAGTTACTTAAAATGGCCGCTAGGGAATTTCCCCTGTAGTCAACTAACACCCTTGAATTAACAAGATGGCGCTGGAATCTGGAGGAGAGCTCCATGATGCCAGTGACATCACACCCGGTAGGATGAGCAATTGATGAACCACTTAACACCTAACCAATTGTTTTACCGGACCCTCGGAATAAAGATTCCTCAAGTCTTTCATTAACCTGAAACTTGTGTCTGGTGTGAATTACTTTGGGAGCGTGCACGTAAATACTTATTAATTTGGACAGGGGCAGATATGCAAAAATATCAAGCACTTGATTTGATCCACAACAGCTTTTCTGTAAACCCAGCACAAATTTCTTGCAATTTTTCTTCACTTTTGATTAGAAACTAGAAACTGTTTTCCCAGTAACAGGCAATATGGTAATTTTCTCTAATGATTTTTAGGATAGAAAAATCTAAAATAACAACAGATTATTTTTTATATTTGGGTTTCATATAAAGAACATTCTCTAGGCTCATGTACAATTTAGTTCAAACTAGGTACCTTTGTAACCATAGCAGTGAGTTTGATATTCTAATCAAGATTATTGATACTATCAATGTAATCTTCAAACGTGGAAAAGAGCTGCTCCAACACATAAAAAGCATCATCTATGTATCTTCTCCAGATTTTACAAAACCCGAATAAGGGATGATTATACAAAAGGTGTATTTCAATGAAGTTTATATATATATATATATATATTTACAGATAGATCGATTATTAATACTATTAATCAAATCTACCAACTTGTCCAAGAGCTGCTCCAACACATAACAAATATCTGGACAAGGTATGATTATATTTACACACACACATACATGTATATATATATGTATCTATAATAATTTCAACTCACTACTGGTAAGTCATTGGCAATTTATGGAGAGTATGCCATGGGCTCTCCAGGCTATAGATTTTAAGCTCTCTATGTATATAATATGTGTGTGCTTATATATTATTTAACTAGATGTATATAACAAATTCAAGTAGAGTCCTAGTTGATCACAGGAAAAGCAAATAAAGAAAAAACTCCACAAATGTAACATTTAACAATAATTAACAGCGCATGAACTCATATATTGTATATAATAGCGATTATGCACTACTTAGAAATCTATAAGGGACATAGGTATATATATTATTCATTGCTGTTAATAATATAAAAATATATTTCTGTTTTTGTTGTTCGTACAGTCAATTTGAAGTTTAGATTAGAAGTTATATTTCATGCAAAAAAGTACCTAATGGCCTTTTCAAACCCTCTGCTTTATCTATGAAAAAAATAAGTAATAACAAAGTTGACATTGCAATACTTAGTAAGGCCTATGCAGAAGAGCAGAGTCTGTGATGTCATAAATTACAGCAGAGTACGTCTAGGTAACACACAGTGATGTCATTTTCAAACATTCCGTGAACACTCACAGCACTCAGAGCTACACTTCACCTGGACAGTGGTTATATTAACTGGAAATATATATTTCCTACTCACCTGCAAAGGGATCTTGTGAAAAGGCACCTCTTGAGTACAGGACCGTTGACTTGTACTTTGCTATCCTATAAAACAAGTATAATGAGAATGGTGAGTGATTATTTTTCTGCTTTATATCTATCTGTCTAGCTATCATTTTCAAATAATTAAAACAAATGAAATTACAAATTTTAAGTTTTTATTTTGTTACTTTTTTGCATTAAATAAAAACCTAAAGGAACACTGCTCAATTCTATACCATTTAGGAATTGAATCACTATGTTCATGCAGCCCTAGTCACAACTCCCTGCATGTGACTTACACAACTTTCCTAAACACTTCCTGAAAAGAGCTTTGTAAAGCTTACACTTCCTTTACTACAAATTATGTTTAATTTAGAATTTCGTATCTCCTACTCTGTTAATAGCTTGCTAGACCATGCAGGGGTATCTTGTGTGTGATTAAAGTTTCATTTGAATAGCAGGAGATAAAAACATTTAAAATAAGTAACATCTAAAATAAAATTATATGTTTTTTTGCAGGCTTTGTGATTTACAGCCAGGGGAGGTGTAGCTAGGGCTGGATAGACAGAATTAAAAGTGATTTTACTTCAAAATGGTAGAGAATTGAGCAGTAAGACTTCAGAGGCATAATGTATACAGAAAAACTGCTTCATTAATATAAAGTTGTTTTGGTGATTATACTGTTACTTTAAAATATAAGCTTAAACAGCAACACAATAATAAAATGCTTAGATATTAATAACAATAATTAATTATTGATTATAAAGTCCTTACTGATTTCCTTGTGCTATACATAAAGTATTGATATAAACTCCATATAAATACACCATAGGTGATTGTTAAAATAATGGAATCCAACGTTTATTTCTTATGCTGCCGGCAGCCATATATCAATTTTCCCAGAAACCACTGCTTTGACCTTTCAATACCCATACCACTCATTGTTACCCTTTTCTGTTCCTCCAGACACAGTTGATATTTATTTGTGTAATTTTCTCTTCATTTATTCACCAACCCATGCTTCCATAATATGTCCAACTTTACTCTGCATATAAAACCAGCTGCTGCAACAGGATTCTGTTCACACACTTTATTTCAGATACCAGTCCTGTTTTTTACAGCTCCCTTCTTTCCACATTCTATCCCTCTCAATCTACTACCTGCCCAATACATATGGCTACCAACAGGCTATTTCACTGTCAGACTGCCTAAAGTGAGTGGTAGCTAACAATTGGTCAGATTTGTTTGTCTCTAATAGATATTCCAGTTATTGGGTACATTGCTGTGTCCTATGCCATCTTTAATCAATAGAAAAAAAATCAAACTGGAAAGATTGTGACTCGATTGTGACAAAAATCAAACTGGAAAGATTGTGACTCTCGATAAAATTATATACTCCGTCTTCCCATAGCACTGTTTAGTGTGAGGTACACTCCAAGAGGGAAATTTAGCTTGTCCCCCTACGAGATTCTATTTGGTTCAGCTCCCAGGCTAGGCTGTTACTTTCCTCAGCAGCTCCAAATTCAGTCAGATGCAATGGTAAATTACATAACTGCTCTCTCTCATGCCTTGACCAAAATCCATGCGCAAGTGTTTTCTTCTATTCATATCCAGTGTCTGATACAATCACCCATAAGTTACTCCCTGGTGATTGGGTTCTGGTTAAGAAATTCCTGAGAAAGCACACACTTGAGCCAAGATTTCATGGTTTATTCCAAGTCCTTCTAACTACATCTACCTCAGTAAAACTAGCTGGGAAGGACACTTGGATACACGCTTCGCACTGCAAGAAAGTTCCAGCTCCAGAGGAAGCTTTACTGTGATATTGTCTCTTGTACTTTTCCACAATCCCAACATTCGACTATATACAAAGACATACCTAATAAAAAGGACCCACACATTTGTGTGACTGGTGACCATTGGGGACATCACTGTAGTTCCTGGAAAGCAGCGGGTTGGAACACGGGCCGACCATGGGGTTACAGACCACAAAGTGCCTTAGATAGAGTGGACAGGAATGGGAAATCCTTGTTACACAGAATGACTTTGTGCAAACCAACTGGGTCTACTCCAATGAAACTTACCTTAAACATAGAACACCCTAGTCCAGGAGACACTGGAGAGTATATAATGGGAATGTACTGGAGATGGGGTAGTTCATACAATAAATTGGGAACTTTCTATTTACAAGACATGCACACATCACCTGAGTGGGTAGATACAAGACATATGACCATCAACCCTCTCAAACCCCACATTAAGACTCTTAAAGACATGGTAGCCATAGCTAACCCTACATTTGAAGACACTATGGCAGTAGAGACTGTTTTTTCAGACACTAATCTATGGCTTGAGTGGATGAGATATAATGCTAATTCTCATAATAAAACTAACTGTTATGTTTGTGGTGGAGCCAGACCCCATCTAGGTACAGTGCCTCTAAATCTACCTCCTGATGTTGAAACATGTTTCTTAAAGGACCACTCTAGTGCCAGGAAAACATACTCGTTTTCCTGGCACTAGAGTGCCCTGAGGGTGCCCCCACCCTCAGGGACCCCCTCCCGCCCGGCTCTGGAAAGGGGAAAGGGGTAAAAACGTACCTTTTTCCAGCGGTGGGCGGAGAGATCTCCTCCTCCGATCCTCCTCTTCTCCTCCCCGTCGGCTGAATGCGCACGCGCGGCAAGAGCTGCGCGCGCATTCAGCCAGTCACATAGGAAAGCATTCATAATGCTTTCCTATGGACGCTTGCGTGCTCTCACTGTGATTTTCACAGTGAGAATCACGCAAGCGCCTCTAGCGGCTGTCAGTGAGACAGCCACTAGAGGAAATAGGGGAAGGCTTAACCCATTCACAAACATAGCAGTTTCTCTGAAACTGCTTTGTTTATGAAAAAATGGGTTAACCCTAGAAGGACCTGGCACCCAGACCACTTCATTAAGCTGAAGTGGTCTGGGTGCCTAGAGTGGTCCTTTAAGTCTCTATGTGCAGTCAATTACAAACTCATCAGTATGTGAATCATGGAAGAAGATATACCCTCTAACCCAAAGGGATATCAGGCCACCTTATGGAGTCACAGTATATTCAGGTAATTACACTTGATACACTACACACAGTACCACAGGGAAGTTTGTGGGAAAATTCCCTTCTGGTTATTGTGCTACATGCCGAAAGCCTCCAGCTACCCTGTTAATACATCAAGTTAAATACTTGAGAGACATTTATTGGCTATGTGGATACATGCAACTCAGATCCAAATTGACAGGCCTATGGTGGGGGTAATGTGCTTTTACTAAAGTTATCATGCCCATACACATAATATCAGACAACCACCAAGGCCCTCTTGACTCACCACACACATACTTTAGAGTAAAAAGAGACACTCCTGTACAGGGCAGTTTCGACCCTCACATATACATAGATGCCAAGGGGGTGCCAAATGATTTTAAAGCCAGGGATGAGGTTGCAGCTGGATTCAAATCCTTGATTCCACTCATCACGGCCTATAAGAATGTAAATTGGATTAATTACATCTACTAAAACCAACAATGTTTTGTCAATTATACCAGAGATGCCCTCCAGGGACTGGCAGAACAATTACAAGCCACCTCCCAAATGTCATTTCAGAATAGGATGGCCATAGACATGATTCTGGCGGGGGAAAGGAGGTGTGTGTGAAATACTCCCAGATACCATGACATGCTGCACTTTTATCCCAGATAACACCGGCCCTAACGGGAAAGTAACTATGGCCATCGAGAAGCTTGAAAGCCTCTCTGAAGAGTTAAAAAGAAACTCAGGGATCACCAATTCTTGGGATAGATGGTTTGGATGGATGAACGGATGGCAGAAAGTACTCTTCCAAGTGGGTATGGCTGTCCTAACTGTAATGATTCTTTTCCTCTTCTTTGTCTGCTGTATAATGCCTTGTGCACAGAAATATTTGCAGAAGACTGTAGATCAAACCATTGACCGCACCACCCCAACATTCCTACACCAAGACATTGATGACGGAACCTGTGACACAACACATGCACCTCTTCAGTCCCACCACATTAAGTATACAATTACTTCTCTCTAGGGAAACTATAGGGACAGCGTCTTGTCTAACGGGTAAAAAGTCTGTTGCGGAGATGTAGTGGACAAGCCGCTACGGGTTCTAGTGCAGTGAAGAGTTCAAGAAAACATGTTTGAGAAGATGAGCAGCAGCCTATTAGGGATATTATTAGGGATAGATAGTAGTTGTTTACATCGTAAATAGTAATTTTTAGGGGGGACTGTTGTGGACAGAATATTAACTCTATTAATTTTCGTAAAATGCCTATTTGCTCTGCATAACTATAATCAATATTATTCATAAGTTACTTAAAATGGCCGCTAGGGAATTTCCCCTGTAGTCAACTAACACCCTTGAATTAACAAGATGGCGCTGGAATCTGGAGGAGAGCTCCATGATGCCAGTGACATCACACCCGGTAGGATGAGCAATTGATGAACCACTTAACACCTAACCAATTGTTTTACCGGACCCTCGGAATAAAGATTCCTCAAGTCTTTCATTAACCTGAAACTTGTGTCTGGTGTGAATTACTTTGGGAGCGTGCACGTAAATACTTATTAATTTGGACAGGGGCAGATATGCAAAAATATCAAGCACTTGATTTGATCCACAACAGCTTTTCTGTAAACCCAGCACAAATTTCTTGCAATTTTTCTTCACTTTTGATTAGAAACTAGAAACTGTTTTCCCAGTAACAGGCAATATGGTAATTTTCTCTAATGATTTTGAGGATAGAAAAATCTAAAATAACAACAGATTATTTTTTATATTTGGGTTTCATATAAAGAACATTCTCTAGGCTCATGTACAATTTAGTTCAAACTAGGTACCTTTGTAACCATAGCAGTGAGTTTGATATTCTAATCAAGATTATTGATACTATCAATGTTATCTTCAAACGTGGAAAAGAGCTGCTCCAACACATAAAAAGCATCATCTATGTATCTTCTCCAGATTTTACAAAACCCGAATAAGGGATGATTATACAAAAGGTGTATTTCAATGAAGTTTATATATATATATATATATATTTACAGATAGATCGATTATTAATACTATTAATCAAATCTACCAACTTGTCCAAGAGCTGCTCCAACACATAACAAATATCTGGACAAGGTATGATTATATTTACACACACACATACATGTATATATATATGTATCTATAATAATTTCAACTCACTACTGGTAAGTCATTGGCAATTTATGGAGAGTATGCCATGGGCTCTCCAGGCTAAAGATTTTAAGCTCTCTATGTATATAATATGTGTGTGCTTATATATTATTTAACTAGATGTATATAACAAATTCAAGTAGAGTCCAAGTTGATCACAGGAAAAGCAAATAAAGAAAAAACTCCACAAATGTAACATTTAACAATAATTAACAGCGCATGAACTCATATATTGTATATAATAGCGATTATGCACTACTTAGAAATCTATAAGGGACATAGGTATATATATTATTCATTGCTGTTAATAATATAAAAATATATTTCTGTTTTTGTTGTTCGTACAGTCAATTTGAAGTTTAGATTAGAAGTTATATTTCATGCAAAAAAGTACCTAATGGCCTTTTCAAACCCTCTGCTTTATCTATGAAAAAAATAAGTAATAACAAAGTTGACATTGCAATACTTAGTAAGGCCTATGCACAAGAGCAGAGTCTGTGATGTCATAAATTACAGCAGAGTACGTCTAGGTAACACACAGTGATGTCATTTTCAAACATTCCGTGAACACTCACAGCACTCAGAGCTACACTTCACCTGGACAGTGGTTATATTAACTGGAAATATATATTTGCTACTCACCTGCAAAGGGATCTTGTGAAAAGGCACCTCTTGAGTACAGGACCGTTGACTTGTACTTTGCTATCCTATAAAACAAGTATAATGAGAAGGGTGAGTGATTCTTTTTCTGCTTTATATCTATCTGTCTAGCTATCATTTTCAAATAATTAAAACAAATGAAATTACAAATGTTAAGTTTTTATTTTGTTACTTTTTTGCATTAAATAAAAACCTAAAGGAACACTGCTCAATTCTATACCATTTAGGAATTGAATCACTATGTTCATGCAGCCCTAGTCACAACTCCCTGCATGTGACTTACACAACTTTCCTAAACACTTCCTGAAAAGAGCTTTGTAAAGCTTACACTTCCTTTACTACAAATTATGTTTAATTTAGAATTTCGTATCTCCTACTCTGTTAATAGCTTGCTAGACCATGCAGGGGTATCTTGTGTGTGATTAAAGTTTAATTTGAATAGCAGGAGATAAAAACGTTTAAAATAAGTAACATCTAAAAGAAAACTACATGTTTTTTTGCAGGCTTTGTGATTTACAGCCAGGGGAGGTGTAGCTAGGGCTGGATAGACAGAATTAAAAGTGATTTTACTTCAAAATGGTAGAGAATTGAGCAGTAAGACTTCAGAGGCATAATGTATACAGCAAAACTGCTTCATTAATATTAAGTTGTTTTGGTGATTATACTGTTACTTTAAAATATGAGCTTAAACAGCAACACAATAATAAAATGCTTAGATATTAATAACAATAATTAATTATTGATTATAAAGTCCTTACTGATTTCCTTGTGCTATACATAAAGTATTGATATAAACTCCATATAAATACACCATAGGTGATTGTTAAAATAATGGAATCCAACGTTTATTTCTTATGCTGCCGGCAGCCATAGATCAATTTTCCCAGAAACCACTGCTTTGACCTTTCAATACCCATACCACTCATTGTTACCCTTTTCGGTTCCTCCAGACACAGTTGATATTTATTTGTGTAATTTTCTCTTCATTTATTCACCAACCCATGCTTCCATAATATGTCCAACTTTACTCTGCATATAAAACCAGCTGCTGCAACAGGATTCTGTTCACACACTTTATTTCAGATACCAGTCCTGTTTTTTACAGCTCCCTTCTTTCCACATTCTATCCCTCTCAATCTACTACCTGCCCAATACATATGGCTACCAACAGGCTATTTCACTGTCAGACTGCCTAAAGTGAGTGGTAGCTAACAAATGGTCAGATTTGTTTGTCTCTAATAGATATTCCAGTTATTGGGTACATTGCTGTGTCCTATGCCATCTTTAATCAATAGAAAAAAAATCAAACTGGAAAGATTGTGACTCGATTGTGACAAAAATCAAGCTGGAAAGATTGTGACTCTCGATAAAATTATATACTCCGTCTAACAGTCTAGAACCAAAGAGAGCACCAGTAATATTAATTCTTTCATTCCTTAATAATCCCGATCTGCCACCCAGACCATTTTCAGATAGGCGATTTAAGCCCATCAATACACTGTACACAGGGAACCTGACGTTTTGAAATTCTCCAACTTCCTAATGCTGTCTCTCACTTTCCAACCCTCATCATCATTACAACAATGCCTGATTTACTTGCTCTTACAATTCTGATCCTTTCTGTGCAGTGACATGTTATAGATTTAATGCTTGAGAAGAATGGATTCATAAGGGAAAATAAATAGCTTAATGGTAGTTACTGGGCCTGGATATTCCACTGTCCAATGGTCCCAGTGTGGTCGCACACTTCAAAAACCACTGGTGTTGGCACCTTTTGGGAAGACAGATTCCGCAGCACAAAGAAATCATCAAACCTATTCTATATCTCATTGTTTGATCAAATGCTGAAATTGGTGATTGTGCTGTTCTTCTTAGCTGAGCTCTGCTCTTAAAGGGACAGCTCATTAAAATGGATAAGGTGGCTGGTGTCCCTTGGCTTTGTTCAACAGGCAGGGATAAACTCTGCCTTAATTATACCAGTCCACATCAACAATGGGCGGAAATGATATGCAGAAACTACTCAGCCCACGCACTGAGCCTATCTTCCCATAGCACTGTTTAGCGTGAGGTACACTCCAAGAGGGAAATTTAGCTTGTCCCCCTACGAGATTTTATTTGGTTCAGCTCCCAGGCTAGGCTGTTACTTTCCTCAGCAGCTCCAAATTCAGTCAGATGCAATGGTAAATTACATAACTGCTCTCTCTCATGCCTTGACCAAAATCCATGCGCAAGTGTTTTCTTCTATTCCAGATCCAGTGTCTGATACAATCACCCATAAGTTACTCCCTGATTATTGGGTTCTGGTTAAGAAATTCCTGAGAAAGCACACACTTGAGCCAAGATTTCATGGTTTATTCCAAGTCCTTCTAACTACATCTACCTCAGTAAAACTAGCTGGGAAGGACACTTGGATACACGCTTCGCACTGCAAGAAAGTTCCAGCTCCAGAGGAAGCTTTACTGTGATATTGTCTCTTGTACTTTTCCACAATCCCAACATTCAACTATATACAAAGACATACCTAATAAAAAGGACCCACACATTTGTGTGACTGGTGACCATTGGGGACATCACTGTAGTTCCTGGAAAGCAGCGGGTTGGAACACGGGCCTACCATGGGGTTACAGACCACAAAGTGCCTTAGATAGAGTGGACAGGAATGGGAAATCCTTGTTACACAGAATGACTTTGTCCAAACCAACTGGGTCTACTCCAATGAAACTTACCTTAAACATAGAACACCCTAGTCCAGGAGACACTGGAGAGTATATAATGGGAATGTACTGGAGAGGGGGTAGTTCATACAATAAATTGGGAACTTTCTATTTACAAGACATGCACACATCACCTGAGTGGGTAGATACAAGACATATGACCATCAACCCTCTCAAACCCCACATTAAGACTCTTAAAGACATGGTAGCCATAGCTAACCCTACATTTGAAGACACTATGGCAGTAGAGACTGGTTTTTCAGACACTAATCTATGGCTTGAGTGGATGAGATATAATGCTAATTCTCATAATAAAACTAACTGTTATGTTTGTGGTGGAGCCAGACCCCATCTAGGTACAGTGCCTCTAAATCTACCTCCTGATGTTGAAACATGTTTCTTAAAGGACCACTCTAGTGCCAGGAAAACATACTTGTTTTCCTGGCAATAGAGTGCCCTGAGGGTGCCCCCACCCTCAGGGACCCCCTCCCGCCCAGCTCTGGAAAGGGGAAAGGGGTAAAAACTTACCTTTTTCCAGCGGTGGGCGGAGAGATCTCCTCCTCCGATCCTCCTCTTCTCCTCCCCGTCGGCTGAATGCGCACGCGCGGCAAGAGCTGCGCGCGCATTCAGCCGGTCACATAGGAAAGCATTCATAATGCTTTCCTATGGACGCTTGCATGCTCTCACTGTGATTTTCACAGTGAGAATCACGCAAGCGCCTCTAGCGGCTGTCAGTGAGACAGCCACTAGAGGAAATAGGGGAAGGCTTAACCCATTCACAAACATAGCAGTTTCTCTGAAACTGCTATGTTTATGAAAAAATGGGTTAACCCTAGAAGGACCTGGCACCCAGACCACTTCATTAAACTGAAGTGGTCTGGGTGCCTAGAGTGGTCCTTTAAGTCTCTATGTGCAGTCAATTACAAACTCATCAGTATGTGAATCATGGAAGAAGATATACCCTCTAACCCAAAGGGATATCAGGCCACCTTATGGAGTCACAGTATATTCAGGTAATTACACTTGATACACTACACACAGTACTACAGGGAAGTTTGTGGGAAAATTCCCTTCTGGTTATTGTGCTACATACCGAAAGCCTCCAGCTACCCTGTTAATACATCAAGTTAAATACTTGAGAGACATTTATTGGCTATGTGGATACATGCAACTCAGATCCAAATTGACAGGCCTATGGTGGGGGGAATGTGCTTTTACTAAAGTTATCATGCCCATACACATAATATCAGACAACCACCAAGGCCCTCTTGACTCACCACACACATACTTTAGAGTAAAAAGAGACACTCCTGTACAGGGCAGTTTCGACCCTCACATATACATAGATGCCAAGGGGGGTGCCAAATGATTTTAAAGCCAGGGATGAGGTTGCAGCTGGATTCAAATCCTTGATTCCACTCATCACGGCCTATAAGAATGTAAATTGGATTAATTACATCTACTAAAACCAACAATGTTTTGTCAATTATACCAGAGATGCCCTCCAGGGACTGGCAGAACAATTACAAGCCACCTCCCAAATGTCATTTCAGAATAGGATGGCCATAGACATGATTCTGGCGGGGGAAAGGAGGTGTGTGTGAAATACTCCCAGATACCATGACATGCTGCACTTTTATACCAGATAACACAGGCCCTAACGGGAAAGTAACTATGGCCATCGAGAAGCTTGAAAGCCTCTCTGAAGAGTTAAAAAGAAACTCAGGGATCACCAATTCCTGGGATAGATGGTTTGGATGGATAAACGGATGGCAGAAAGTACTCTTCCAAGTGGGTATGGCTGTCCTAACTGTAATGATTCTTTTCCTCTTCTTTGTCTGCTGTATAATGCCTTGTGCACAGAAATATTTGCAGAAGACTGTAGATCAAACCATTGACCGCACCACCCCAACATTCCTACACCAAGACATTGATGACGGAACCTGTGACACAACACATGCACCTCTTCAGTCCCACCACATTAAGTATACAATTACTTCTCTCTAGGGAAACTATAGGGACAGCGTCTTGTCTAACGGGTAAAAAGTCTGTTGCGGAGATGTAGTGGACAAGCCGCTACGGGTTCTAGTGCAGTGAAGAGTTCAAGAAAACATGTTTGAGAAGATGAGCAGCAGCCTATTAGGGATATTATTAGGGATAGATAGTAGTTGTTTATATCGTAAATAGTAATTTTTAGGGGGGACTGTTGTGGACAGAATATTAACTCTATTAATTTTCGTAAAATGCCTATTTGCTCTGCATAACTATAATCAATATTATTCATAAGTTACTTAAAATGGCCGCTAGGGAATTTCCCCTGTAGTCAACTAACACCCTTAAATTAACAAGATGGCGCTGGAATCTGGAGGAGAGCTCCATGATGCCAGTGACATCACACCCGGTAGGATGAGCAATTGATGAACCACTTAACAACTAACCAATTGCTTTACCGGACCCTCGGAATAAAGATTCCTCAAGTCTTTCATTAACCTGAAACTTGTGTCTGGTGTGAATTACTTTGGGAGCGTGCACGTAAATACTTATTAATTTGTACAGGGGCAGATATGCAAAAATATCAAGCACTTGATTTGATCCACAACAGCTTTTCTGTAAACCCAGCACAAATTTCTTGCAATTTTTCTTCACTTTTGATTAGAAACTAGAAACTGTTTTCCCAGCAACAGGCAATATGGTAATTTTCTCTAATGATTTTTAGGATAGAAAAATCTAAAATAACAACAGATTATTTTTTATATTTGGGTTTCATATAAAGAACATTCTCTAGGCTCATGTACAATTTAGTTCAAACTAGGTACCTTTGTAACCATAGCAGTGAGTTTGATATTCTAATCAAGATTATTGATACTATCAATGTAATCTTCAAACGTGGAAAAGAGCTGCTCCAACACATAAAAAGCATCATCTATGTATCTTCTCCAGATTTTACAAAACCCGAATAAGGGATGATTATACAAAAGGTGTATCTCAATGAAGTTTATATATATATATATATTTACAGATAGATCGATTATTAATACTATTAATCAAATCTACCAACTTGTCCAAGAGCTGCTCCAACACATAACAAATATCTGGACAAGGTATGATTATATTTACACACACACATACATGTATATATATATGTATCTGTTACGGACCGTTTCAGCATAAAAGGGGAAAAATCGGTTTAGGCGATAATCCCCTTTTCCCAAAAAGGCACAGCTACTGTAAAAGCACCAAAACTCACGAATTTGGATATAAATGAATGCACCAAACTCCCGAACTGCATACCAGGGAATAAGATAGCACTCTAAGCTGGAACCTCACAAATAGCTGCTAGCAGATGAATAGGAAAAGCAGACATCAGCTTACACTCCTAGCAGTCAAACTCCAACAGCATACAGTGAATCCCCCCAAGAACGAGACAAGGCTCCGTGTTGAAGGTCAAGCAGTGGTCTGTTTATTCAGGGCTACCTGCCCCTGTATTTATGCAGGTCTCCCACCTGGTGGACACTCCCCTAGGGGACCAGATGGAAGACTGAAACAGCAGACAGACATGTATCAGATTAGTACACACAGCCACAATACTTTCCCACAATGTATCTTGGTTTCCTCCTCTCTGTCCTGGAGATAATTAATGAAGTAATTCAATTATCTCCTAGGACAAAGGCCAGACTCCATTATGCACATGGTGACACAGAAACAGACTATCACTTTAAAATACATACAGACACATTTTATACACAAAACATAGACATGTAACATATCCCCAGATAGTTCAGGTCTGGGTGCACATTATTAGGTGAATGGCACCCAGATCACACAAATACATTTTAATTGCCATGGAGCCAAAGTCTTTAATTATACGAACAGGCTCCATGGCAGGCTATCTGGGTTACTACAGTTCACATAAAACATAAACTACCGAATTTCCCTGCATTCACCAAATCCATACGAATGAGAACCAGGGGCTGGAGGTTCAGCGGTGCCTGCACGGAAAAGTGTACGATTTTGGTGCATGAAAGCCGGGCAGAAAAGTGCTGGCTGCCCGGGGAGCTCCAGAACAGCGCCACCTAGCGGCCGCTAAGTGTAACAGCGGCCACACAGTTAACAGGCAATTAACCGCAGCTTCAGGGAGTTAAATTGGCAGCACACTCCAGCTTCTGGGTGGCCAATTAACAACGCCGGCCGGCTTCCCACGGCTCTGGGGAGGTTGGTGAATGGCTGTTTGTTCGGTAGATTAAATCTACCGAACTGCTGTGCAGAAAGGGAGAAATAAATCCTTCTGCACAGTAAAATTAACCCTTTAGCTGCTGGTCCATAGTCCAGAGGCAGCAGGCGGGCAACCAGGCTCCTCCAATACAATGTGGCGAGATTGGTTTCGTCACAGTATCTATAATAATTTCAACTCACTACTGGTAAGTCATTGGCAATTTATGGAGAGTATGCCATGGGCTCTCCAGGCTATAGATTTTAAGCTCTCTATGTATATAATATGTGTGTGCTTATATAGTATTTAACTAGATGTATATAACAAATTCAAGTAGAGTCCAAGTTGATCACAGGAAAAGCAAATAAAGAAAAAACTCCACAAATGTAACATTTAACAATAATTAACAGCGCATGAACTCATATATTGTATATAATAGCGATTATGCACTACTTAGAAATCTCTAAGGGACATAGGTATATATATATTATTCATTGCTGTTAATAATATAACAATATATTTCTGTTTTTGTTGTTCGTACAGTCAATTTGAAGTTTAGATTAGAAGTTATATTTCATGCAAAAAAAGTACCTAATGGCCTTTTCAAACCCTCTGCTTTATCTATGAAAAAAATAAGTAATAACAAAGTTGACATTGCAATACTTAGTAAGGCCTATGCACAAGAGCAGAGTCTGTGATGTCATAAATTACAGCAGAGTACGTCTAGGTAACACACAGTGATGTCATTTTCAAACATTCCGTGAACACTCACAGCACTCAGAGCTACACTTCACCTGGACAGTGGTTATATTAACTGGAAATATATATTTCCTACTCACCTGCAAAGGGATCTTGTGAAAAGGCACCTCTTGAGTACAGGACCGTTGACTTGTACTTTGCTATCCTATAAAACAAGTATAATGAGAATGGTGAGTGATTCTTTTTCTGCTTTATATCTATCTGTCTAGCTATCATTTTCAAATAATTAAAACAAATGAAATTACAAATTTTAAGTTTTTATTTTGTTACTTTTTTGCATTAAATAAAAACCTAAAGGAACACTGCTCAATTCTATACCATTTAGGAATTGAATCACTATGTTCATGCAGCCCTAGTCACAACTCCCTGCATGTGACTTACACAACTTTCCTAAACACTTCCTGAAAAGAGCTTTGTAAAGCTTACACTTCCTTTACTACAAATTATGTTTAATTTAGAATTTCGTATCTCCTACTCTGTTAATAGCTTGCTAGACCATGCAGGGGTATCTTGTGTGTGATTAAAGTTTCATTTGAATAGCAGGAGATAAAAACGTTTAAAATAAGTAACATCTAAAAGAAAATTACATGTTTTTTTGCAGGCTTTGTGATTTACAGCCAGGGGAGGTGTAGCTAGGGCTGGATAGACAGAATTAAAAGTGATTTTACTTCAAAATGGTAGAGAATTGAGCAGTAAGACTTCAGAGGCATAATGTATACAGAAAAACTGCTTCATTAATATAAAGTTGTTTTGGTGATTATACTGTTACTTTAAAATATGAGCTTAAACAGCAACACAATAATAAAATGCTTAGATATTAATAACAATAATTAATTATTGATTATAAAGTCCTTACTGATTTCCTTGTGCTATACATAAAGTATTGATATAAACTCCATATAAATACACCATAGGTGTTTGTTAAAATAATGGAATCCAACGTTTATTTCTTATGCTGCCGGCAGCCATATATCAATTTTCCCAGAAACCACTGCTTTGACCTTTCAATACCCATACCACTCATTGTTACCCTTTTCTGTTCCTCCAGACACAGTTGATATTTATTTGTGTAATTTTCTCTTCATTTATTCACCAACCCATGCTTCCATAATATGTCCAACTTTACTCTGCATATAAAACCAGCTGCTGCAACAGGATTCTGTTCACACACTTTATTTCAGATACCAGTCCTGTTTTTTACAGCTCCCTTCTTTCCACATTCTATCCCTCTCAATCTACTACCTGCCCAATACATATGGCTACCAACAGGCTATTTCACTGTCAGACTGCCTAAAGTGAGTGGTAGCTAACAATTGGTCAGATTTGTTTGTCTCTAATAGATATTCCAGTTATTGGGTACATTGCTGTGTCCTATGCCATCTTTAATCAATAGAAAAAAAATCTAACTGGAAAGATTGTGACTCGATTGTGACAAAAATCAAACTGGAAAGATTGTGACTCTCGATACAATTATATACTCCGTCTAACAGTGTTTTTCCTCTTTAATACAGGTAAAATTCTCAGTGAATAGGAAACTTAAACCGCCACCACCCTCCATTAGCAGTGAATATTTCCATATTTGTGCCAGCTCTTTCCTGCTCATATGTTACACGTGCATTTATGTATGTGTTTCTGTGAACTCAGCAACATGTCGGCTAATGCTGGACTCTTTATTTCTACAAGGGACGGTCAAATCCCGTGTTCATTATACGGCAGTCTTCCTGAGCACAACATACGCACTGTACCTCCTTCTCCTCCTTATTTATGAGCACCTTTATCTAGTGGCCACAGTTTTCTGTGTATTACAGATAGTCTTAATAGACTTGGCCAAGAGGGGGAAGATGGCAATGGAAGGCATGGAGAAGAAGAATGAGGAAGAGGTGATGGAGGTGACGAAGGTGAAAGAAGAGATGAAATGGAAAGTCTTTTAAAGAAAGAATTGTTGTGGGGAAAAAGACTGCTTGCTTGTAAAGGAAAAAGTTTTTTATTAAAAAAGTTTTATAACTGAATTCTTTATTTTGTTGTTTTTCTGAGGATTCTGCTTTATATTATTAGGGCAAAGCACAGTGAAAACGTAGGAACCGGAAGCAATCATTAGTTTGAAGATTGTAATTTATTGCAAGTCTAGAACCAAAGAGAGCACCAGTAATATTCATTCTTTCATTCCTTAATAATCCCGATCTGCCACCCAGACCATTTTCAGATAGGCGATTTAAGCCCATCAATACATTGTACACAGGGAACCTGACGTTTTGAAATTCTCCAACTTCCTAATGCTGTCTCTCACTTTCCAACCCTCATCATCATTACAACAATGCCTGATTTATTTGCTCTTACAATTCTGATCCTTTCTGTGCAGTGACATGTTATAGATTTAATGCTTGAGAAGAATGGATTTATAAGGGAAAATAAATAACTTAATGGTAGTTACTGGGCCTGGATATTCCACTGTCCAATGGTCCCAGTGTGGTCGCACACTTCAAAAACCACTGGTGTTTGCACCTTTTGGGAAGACAGATTCCGCAGCACAAAGAAATCATCAAACCTATTCTATATCTCATTGTTTGATCAAATGCTGAAATTGGTGATTGTGCTGTTCTTCTTAGCTGAGCTCTGCTCTTAAAGGGACAGCTCATTAAAATGGATAAGGTGGCTGGTGTCCCTTGGCTCTGTTCAACAGGCAGGGATAAACTCTGCCTTAATTATACCAGTCCACATCAACAATGGGCGGAAATGATATGCAGAGACTACTCAGCCCACGCTCTGAGCCTATCTTCCCATAGCACTGTTTAGCGTGAGGTACACTCCAAGAGGGAAATTTAGCTTGTCCCCCTACGAGATTTTATTTGGTTCAGCTCCCAGGCTAGGCTGTTACTTTCCTCAGCAGCTCCAAATTCAGTCAGATGCAATGGTAAATTACATAACTGCTCTCTCTCTCATGCCTTGACCAAAATCCATGCGCAAGTGTTTTCTTCTATTCCAGATCCAGTGTCTGATACAATCACCCATAAGTTACTCCCTGGTGATTGGGTTCTGGTTAAGAAATTCCTGAGAAAGCACACACTTGAGCCAAGATTTCATGGTTTATTCCAAGTCCTTCTAACTACATCTACCTCAGTAAAACTAGCTGGGAAGGACACTTGGATACACGCTTCGCACTGCAAGAAAGTTCCAGCTCCAGAGGAAGCTTTACTGTGATATTGTCTCTTGTACTTTTCCACAATCCCAACATTCGACTATATACAAAGACATACCTAATAAAAAGGACCCACACATTTGTGTGACTGGTGACCATTGGGGACATCACTGTAGTTCCTGGAAAGCAGCGGGTTGGAACACGGGCCGACCATGGGGTTACAGACCACAAAGTGCCTTAGATAGAGTGGACAGGAATGGGAAATCCTTGTTACACAGAATGACTTTGTGCAATCCAACTGGGTCTACTCCAATGAAACTTACCTTAAACATAGAACACCCTAGTCCAGGAGACACTGGAGAGTATATAATGGGAATGTACTGGAGAGGGGGTAGTTCATACAATAAATTGGGAACTTTCTATTTACAAGACATGCACACATCACCTGAGTGGGTAGATACAAGACATATGACCATCAACCCTCTCAAACCCCACATTAAGACTCTTAAAGACATAGTAGCCATAGCTAACCCTACATTTGAAGACACTATGGCAGTAGAGACTGGTTTTTCAGACACTAATCTATGGCTTGAGTGGATGAGATATAATGCTAATTCTCATAATAAAACTAACTGTTATGTTTGTGGTGGAGCCAGACCCCATCTAGGTACAGTGCCTCTAAATCTACCTCCTGATGTTGAAACATGTTTCTTAAAGGACCACTCTAGTGCCAGGAAAACATACTCGTTTTCCTGGCAATAGAGTGCCCTGAGGGTGCCCCCACCCTCAGGGACCCCCTCCCGCCCGGCTCTGGAAAGGGGAAAGGGGTAAAAACTTACCTTTTTCCAGCGGTGGGCGGAGAGATCTCCTCCTCCGATCCTCCTCTTCTCCTCCCCGTCGGCTGAATGCGCACGCACGGCAAGAGCTGCGCGCGCATTCAGCCGGTCACATAGGAAAGCATTCATAATGCTTTCCTATGGACGCTTGCGTGCTCTCACTGTGATTTTCACAGTGAGAATCACGCAAGCGCCTCTAGCGGCTGTCAGTGAGACAGCCACTAGAGGAAATAGGGGAAGGCTTAACCCATTCACAAACATAGCAGTTTCTCTGAAACTGCTATGTTTATGAAAAAATGGGTTAACCCTAGAAGGACCTGGCACCCAGACCACTTCATTAAGCTGAAGTGGTCTGGGTGCCTAGAGTGGTCCTTTAAGTCTCTATGTGCAGTCAATTACAAACTCATCAGTATGTGAATCATGGAAGAAGATATACCCTCTAACCCAAAGGGATATCAGGCCACCTTATGGAGTCACAGTATATTCAGGTAATTACACTTGATACACTACACAAAGTACCACAGGGAAGTTTGTGGGAAAATTCCCTTCTGGTTATTGTGCTACATGCCGAAAGCCTCCAGCTACCCTGTTAATACATCAAGTTAAATACTTGAGAGACATTTATTGGCTATGTGGATACATGCAACTCAGATCCAAATTGACAGGCCTATGGTGGGGGGAATGTGCTTTTACTAAAGTTATCATGCCCATACACATAATATCAGACAACCACCAAGGCCCTCTTGACTCACCACACACATACTTTAGAGTAAAAAGAGACACTCCTGTACAGGGCAGTTTCAACCCTCACATATACATAGATGCCAAGGGGGGTGCCAAATGATTTTAAAGCCAGGGATGAGGTTGCAGCTGGATTCAAATCCTTGATTCCACTCATCACGGCCTATAAGAATGTAAATTGGATTAATTACATCTACTAAAACCAACAATGTTTTGTCAATTATACCAGAGATGCCCTCCAGGGACTGGCAGAACAATTACAAGCCACCTCCCAAATGTCATTTCAGAATAGGATGGCCATAGACATGATTCTGGCGGGGGAAAGGAGGTGTGTGTGAAATACTCCCAGATACCATGACATGCTGCACTTTTATCCCAGATAACACAGGCCCTAACGGGAAAGTAACTATGGCCATCGAGAAGCTTGAAAGCCTCTCTGAAGAGTTAAAAAGAAACTCAGGGATCACCAATTCCTGGGATAGATGGTTTGGATGGATAAACGGATGGCAGAAAGTACTCTTCCAAGTGGGCATGGCTGTCCTAACTGTAATGATTCTTTTCCTCTTCTTTGTCTGCTGTATAATGCCTTGTGCACAGAAATATTTGCAGAAGACTGTAGATCAAACCATTGACCGCACCACCCCAACATTCCTACACCAAGACATTGATGACGGAACCTGTGACACAACACATGCACCTCTTCAGTCCCACCACATTAAGTATACAATTACTTCTCTCTAGGGAAACTATAGGGACAGCGTCTTGTCTAACGGGTAAAAAGTCTGTTGCGGAGATGTAGTGGACAAGCCGCTACGGGTTCTAGTGCAGTGAAGAGTTCAAGAAAACATGTTTGAGAAGATGAGCAGCAGCCTATTAGGGATATTATTAGGGATAGATAGTAGTTGTTTACATCGTAAATAGTAATTTTTAGGGGGGACTGTTGTGGACAGAATATTAACTCTATTAATTTTTGTAAAATGCCTATTTGCTCTGCATAACTATAATCAATATTATTCATAAGTTACTTAAAATGGCTGCTAGGGAATTTCCCCTGTAGTCAACTAACACCCTTGAATTAACAAGATGGCGCTGGAATCTGGAGGAGAGCTCCATGATGCCAGTGACATCACATCCGGTAGGATGAGCAATTGATGAACCACTTAACACCTAACCAATTGCTTTACCGGACCCTCGGAATAAAGATTCCTCAAGTCTTTCATTAACCTGAAACTTGTGTCTGGTGTGAATTACTTTGGGAGTGTGCACGTAAATACTTATTAATTTGGACAGGGGCAGATATGCAAAAATATCAAGCACTTGATTTGATCCACAACAGCTTTTCTGTAAACCCAGCACAAATTTCTTGCAATTTTTCTTCACTTTTGATTAGAAACTAGAAACTGTTTTCCCAGCAACAGGCAATATGGTAATTTTCTCTAATGATTTTTAGGATAGAAAAATCTAAAATAACAACTGATTATTTTTTATATTTGGGTTTCATATAAAGAACATTCTCTAGGCTCATGTACAATTTAGTTCAAACTAGGTACCTTTGTAACCATAGCAGTGAGTTTGATATTCTAATCAAGATTATTGATACTATCAATGTAATCTTCAAATGTGGAAAAGAGCTGCTCTAACACATAAAAAGCATCATCTATGTATCTTTTTCAGATTTTACAAAACCCGAATAAGGGATGATTATACAAAAGGTGTATCTCAATGAAGTTTATATATATATATATATTTACAGATAGATCGATTATTAATACTATTAATAAAATCTACCAACTTGTCCAAGAGCTGCTCCAACACATAACAAATATCTGGACAAGGTATGATTATATTTACACACACACATACATGTATATATATATGTATCTATAATAATTTCAACTCACTACTGGTAAGTCATTGGCAATTTATGGAGAGTATGCCATGGGCTCTCCAGGCTATAGATTTTAAGCTCTCTATGTATATAATATGTGTGTGCTTATATAGTATTTAACTAGATGTATATAACAAATTCAAGTAGAGTCCAAGTTGATCACAGGAAAAGCAAATAAAGAAAAAACTCCACAAATGTAACATTTAACAATAATTAACAGCGCATGAACTCATATATTGTATATAATAGCGATTATGCACTACTTAGAAATCTATAAGGGACATAGGTATATATATTATTCAATGCTGTTAATAATATAAAAATATATTTCTGTTTTTGTTGTTCGTACAGTCAATTTGAAGTTTAGATTAGAAGTTATATTTCATGCAAAAAAGTACCTAATGGCCTTTTAAAACCCTCTGCTTTATCTATGAAAAAAATAAGTAATAACAAAGTTGACATTGCAATACTTAGTAAGGCCTATGCACAAGAGCAGAGTCTGTGATGTCATAAATTACAGCAGAGTACGTCTAGGTAACACACAGTGATGTCATTTTCAAACATTCCGTGAACACTCACAGCACTCAGAGCTACACTTCACCTGGACAGTGGTTATATTAACTGGAAATATATATTTCCTACTCACCTGCAAAGGGATCTTGTGAAAAGGCACCTCTTGAGTACAGGACCGTTGACTTGTACTTTGCTATCCTATAAAACAAGTATAATGAGAATGGTGAGTGATTCTTTTTCTGCTTTATATCTATCTGTCTAGCTATCATTTTTAAATAGTTAGGGATTATTCTAGCTTTAGTGACTGAATAATCTAAATTTTATTAATGACAGGAGGCGAATATTTGCTTTATCTTTCTTTACTGAACCTCCCAGCAGCAAAGGAACAGTTAACAGTAATGTAAAAAGTTCAAGCAATCAGATAGTATAACAGTATTATATGATGTCATCAAACTCCTCCCATATCCTCTTTCTTGCTGTGGTCGATGATATGTCTGTGTCAACCGTGTAAACTCTAACGATGAACTGCGGACTAAGTTGGAGTCCTGAAGTAGTCAACATGTGGAATCTTCAGCGTGCTTGAAGGAGCCGTATATACAAAGGTATTTTTCACACTAAGGGAATAGAGAAGAGACGTGAGAGTATAGGTTCTCATACTACGTGAATGCAATTTATGGCATGTATGTTAAGAACAAATTGTAGTTACTCTTTGAATATAATATTGAATATTTCAAACACTAGATTAGAAGTGTTATGGCTTACCTGGGCGGGTGTTAAAAAGTGAAAATAAAGAAGGGGGGGAAAATATTCGCCTCCTGTCATTACTAAAATTTAGATTATTCAGTCACTAAAGCTAGAATAATCCCTAATTTTATGGCAAGACAGGAGGCTTCATATTTGCTGTTTTAACGCTCCTATATGATAGAAGATGCAGCATGTGTCATAGGTTTGAAATAAAATGTACGGAATGTGGACTCTCTGGACCAATCTGCAGATGACAAAATGTCTGAGAGGAAGCTTCCCGCGCGAAAGGCTGAGGATGTGGCTGCTCCTCTGACTGAATATGCGCCAAAATTTGAGTCAATGCCTGCTTGCGCTAGTATCCATCTGATCCACCATGCGACGGTTTGTGTGGTTTTACATAAGACACGAGGAGGGGTCCCGTAGGGGGGGCGTAGAGTGGTGGTGGCATCTAAATAATGCCTTACGCAGAGTGCCACGCAGAGTGACTGTCTATTAGGAAAGTAAGGTAGAATACGGAGGAAGAATTAGTTTTGTTCGCTAATTTTCATTAGCGGTCCAGGATTCTAAAAGGGAAAAGACTTGAGTGATATCCCAGAAACAGGAGTATTTAGGAAGAGGGGGTCTGGCTAACCTGATCCCTCGTAAAAGTCTACAGACTGAAGGATGTTTCCCTATTGACGCATTGTCAATGGGATTATGGGCCGTAGAGATAGTGGATCTATAGACATTAATTGATCGATAGGATTTACCTTGATCAAATAGGGTAGACAGAAAATTTAGGATGATTGTCAGAGGTGCTGAAAAACACCAGCTGACCCATGTCTTCCTCGACTAGTGCCTGGGGCCCAGGAGTCCCATAGGAGAGCCTGAGTTGTCTCAGAAAGTCCTGAGACGTTCCAAGATCCCCTGAAACGGTCCAAGCTACAAGCTGGAGCCGGTCCTGAAGGGCGAGTGGGTGAAAGTGCCCTGTTGGGTTCCTGAGGATGTCGGGTGATCGAGGTAGAAGAATTGGATAGTTCACTGATAATTCTAACAGGGTTGGAAACCAAGTCTGGGTTCTCCTTAGTGGAGTGACAATGACTATCGTCACTAGTAGGGCTTTGACCCGGTAGAGGGTGCGTTGGATCATGGAGAAAGGTGGGAACGCACAGGCTCCTGTCTCCAGCCAAGGATGTAGAAATGCGTTGACTGCCCATGACTGGGGTCTGGGAGCCAGCTGATAAAGGCTTCCATCTGGCGGTTCAGACGGGATGCAAACAGGTCCAGTGTAAGGGGCCCGCGAAGGCAATGAATTTGGTGGAACACGCGGGGGTCTAATTGCCAGTCGCTTACATCCCTCCAATGGCGAGAGAACCAATCCGCAACTAGGTTGTCCGTTCTGATAGATAAGTTCCGTTCTAGACAGAATTGGTAAAGATCTTTGGTCAGATCGGATAGTAGCTTGGATCGAGAGCCTCCTAACCGATTCACATAGCGCACTGCAGAGACGTTGTCCATGCGCAGTACTACAGTTGAAACAGTCTTTCGTGAAACTGCGAAAGATCCTGTAATCAATTCCAAACAATTGATGTGCAGTGCTTGTTCGGATGGGGACCAAAGTCCCCCTGTGGACCCTTGGGCGCATGTGGCGCCCCATCCCAGGAGACTGGCATCGGATTCCAGAATGAAATCTGGTTGTGATCCGAAGATGGCTTTGCCATTCCAGGCTTCCATATTGTGAAGCCACCAGTGAAGTTCTATATGAACTTCGTCTGTCAGTTGGATGTACTGATCGTAGGAGGTGGAACGGTGTAGGTAGTATGTCTTGAGCCGTTGCATGGCTCGGTAGTGTAAAGGTCCTGGGTAAATGGCTTGGATAGAGGCGGACAGTAGGCCTATAGTATGGGCCAGATCGCGTAAGCGAATCTGATGAGTTGATAACAATTTGCGAATGTCTTGTGCCATTATCAGGATGTCATCCAAATATATGATGGATCGAATCCCCTGTGATCGGAGTAGCGCCATCACTGGTTTCATCAGTTTCGTGAAACATGGTGCGGAGCATAGTCCGAACGGGAGGCATGTGAATTGCCAGATTTCCTCTTGCCAGAGGAATTGAAGGAAAAGCTCGATGGTTGCGAGCAATAGGAACTGTGAGGTATGCGTCTTTGAGATCGAAGCTGGAGAACCAATCTCCCACGCAAAGGAGGTCCCTGAGTAGATGGACGCCCTCCATCTTGAAGTGGCGATACCTGACAAAGTGATTCAGGTTTTTTTAAGTTGATAATTGGGCGTAGGTCTCCAGTTTTTTGTGGCCAAAAAAAAAAAATGTTGCTTAGAAAAGTATGCGGGAAAGGGAATTTCTCTATTGGCTCTTTTTTTACTAGCTTGCGCAGTTCGGTTTGTAGTGTCAGGTTGTCTGCTGCAGACATCTGTAGTGGTGTAGGTGGGGTGTCCTGGAAGGGGTGGAAAGGAAATCTATTTGAACCCTTGGACTGTGTGTAGGATCCATAGATCCTGAGAAAGTAATTCCCACTGTTGGAAAAACTGGTTAATCGACCTGCTATAGGTACATTGAAAGAAGGGAGATTTATTACCTGGAGCAGCTCTTCCGCGTAGGAAGGCAGATCCACGTCCCCGGATAGACCCTCTATTAGTGAATAGTTGCCTGTGGTAGGGTCGGGGTTGTCCCGATTGCCAATAGTTTTCAGAGGGGCGAGGCCTGTAGCCTGTGAAGTTCGGCTGTTAGTTCGGCCTCTATAACGTCCAGCTCTCCCAGAAAAACGGCCTGACTGAGAACGAAAAACCCTGCGCAAGGAGGATTGAGCCTTATTTAGGGTGGTGAACACCGCTACATGTTTGGAAAGGTCTTTCATGAACGAGTCCCCAAACAGTAATCCATTGCCTCTGGTCCCAGTTCTCGGGAGCTCAGATCGGCTAATTTTGCATCCAGTTTGTACAGTGCCGCCTAGCGTCTCTCAGTGGACATGGCCACATTAGCGTTGCCTAGTAAGCATAAGGCTCTCTGGCCCACTCTCTAACTGTGTTTGGGTCAAATCTGGCGTGAGAGCTACCTTGTTTGGCATGGTCGGTCGAGGGCACTCGGAGTTTTGCCCTCATTTCTTTGTCCAGTGGTTTGCATAACCACATTTTACAAAAGTTGGAAATGTGCTCTGGTGGAGGCCATTCTGACGACCGTGGGTGTCTGATGACCCTGGGGTCAAATAAAGGATCACCCGAAGCATCCAGAAGGATGTTGAATCGGGTCCTTTTGATAAGGTAGTATAGCATCTAGATCTTTATGTGTGAGAAAGGTTTCCTTGACAAATTCCGAAGACGGTATCCCCTAGCGCATTCGCCGAGGGGTCGTCACCAGAATATCCAAGGAAATAATCGTCAACCCCGTCTAACGTGTGGGATGTAGACCCTCTAAGGGGTTAAAGTTAGCTTGAACGGGGCGAGTGGCAATCCATTTTTGGGACTTGGCAGGAGCCTTGCCCTTGCCCGCAGACCAACTCTCCCCTTTCCAGGGGCGTTTGCGTGTAACCTCCTGATCCGAGGGTTGAGAGTCCTCGGAATCAGAGAGTTGACGTGCAGTAGGGGTGACTTCGGCCGAAGTCTTCTCATGAAAGGCTGCTAATGCCTTGGGGATGGAATCTGCAATGGGTGAAACCAACCAGGCTCTGAGTACCTGGGATATAGCGGGCTCATTATTGTCAGACATGGTATGTCTTAGAGCGGTTGCCAAACAGTTAAGTATATTAATTTGAAAGAATGGAGTTGAATGGGGTTTACCCAAAATTATTTCAGAGTATAGATGGGGGTCACCCAAAATATTTGTGTAGTTTAATACGTAGGCGGCACTCAATATTTAGTGGGGTTGTCCACTAAAATATACACAAGTGGGTTGTACCACTATGATAGTAAACAGTGGGGTTAACCACTTAATTATAACCATAGACAGTGGGGTTCACCACTGAGTAGTAATAAAGTGGTGTATCACTTAATTATAGTGTATTTGTATAAGGGGGTCACCCTTAACAGTAATATTGGTGTTAAAACACCTTAATAATTGATATTAAAGTGTTGTATCACTTTAATTATAGTGCATTTGTATAAGGGGGTCACCCTTAACAGTAATATTGGTGTTAAAACACCTTAAGAATTGATATTAAAGTGTTGTATACTTTAATTATAGTGCATTTGTATAAGGGGGTCACCCTGAACAGTAATATTGGTGTTAAAACACCTTAAGAATTGATATTAAAGTGTTGTATCACTTTAATTATAGTGCATTTGTATAAGGGGATCACCCTTAACAGTAATATTGGTGTTAAAACACCTTAAGAATTGATATTAAAGTGTTGTATCACTTTAATTATAGTGCATTTGTATAAGGGGGGCACCCTTAACAGTAATATTGGTGTTAAAACACCTTAAGAATTGATATTAAAGTGTTGTATCCCTTTAATTATAGTGCATTTGTATAAGGGGGGCACCCTTAACAGTAATATTGGTGTTAAAACACCTTAAGAATTGATATTAAAGTGTTGTATCACTGTAATTATAGTGTATTTGTATACGGGGGTCACCCTTAACAGTAATATTGGTGTTAAAAACACCTTAAGAATTGATATTAAAGGGGGGCGGGGCTGGGCCGCCATGCTGAACAGTCGCACAAGAGAGTAGCTCCTGCAACCTGTCCACAATTGAAGCATATAAACACGAAATTTGTACCAACCTGACGACTGACAGCTGCAGCACATTGCAGGGAGGCACACCCGTACCAAGGCAAGGCTTGCAGAGTATGTTTTAGTCCCTTGGTGAGGTGATCCTCATCGCCAAGATGAGGCCTACTCGGGCGGTGAATGGGGTGGACGGCCGCCCCCCTACTGTCCTGCCAAATAGGGCCATACCAGAAGCATGAGGCTGGGTGGTCCTGGCCCCATTTCCCCCCCCCCCCCGGACCGGCGGGGGTGATCCCGGTCCACACCCCAGGGCCCCTACTGCCGCCAGGACAACACAAAGCACAGGAGCCGCATCTGAAATGGCGGAGACCGCGTGTTGTGGTACCTATGCCGAGGGGGAAGACCAACGCTCCCTCCTCACTCACCACACCACAAGAAGATATCTGGCATGTGCAGTCTCGACACCGGGCGAAAGCTGTAACAGACATAAATCCCCAGCATTGCACTTGCCACGCTTGGACCAACAGGGAGCAAAGGCACCGGTCCTGGTTGAGCGGGGGAGCTGGAGAAACAACAAACCGGCAGACGCAACACGAAAACAAGCAAAGGTGGACTGCCCTCTCACACTTACCCTTGCACCTACCCGAGAAGACGGGTCCCGACATGAAGCACCGCTCCAGCTTAGCAGCCGGACCCGCAGCACCTCCCAGATTGCCGTGCAGGGGCTGCAACGCCTGGAGAGAGCACAACCACAGCGGACCCACACTAAACCACTGCCCGTAATCAGCAGAGCAGATGCTCACTCGAACGCTCTGATAACTATATACATGTCTAATTTGCCACAACGTGTTTATTGCCTAACAATGCTTGCCATCTCTAATCGAGACCAAATTCATTTAAATGTACCACTCAGTATCTTAACAATGCCTAAAGTATTGCTGACTCCTTTCATGCTGTGGGGGTCTCTGGGGGGATCTCACTCTCAAGGGCCATATAAGCAACCCAGCTCCCTACACCACCCGGGCTTTGACCCACATATATAGCTTGGAGCTGTAACACTCATCCTATCCTACCTGAACCTCTCACACCCAATCAATAGTTTGCCTTTTATTCTCACACTTTAATCTACTTACCAACTATCACAAGGTGACACTCATCATAGTAGTGAGACACGGTTCCCCTGCATCACCCTCTATGATTTACCTCTCACTGTGCTCGCATTGCTGCATACAACTTTAAGTCAGTACACCAGGGACTCCAAACTCCTGCTCACTCGCTCGGGGGGCCATTGGGGTGTTCTAAAGTTCATAGCTTTTGTGACTCAGACAAGTTAAGAGATGATTAAACTTATGTTGAACATAGTCTAGCCACACATAATAAGCCTGCTTCACACTCATAATTTTAAAAAATTGTGCTGTTACTCTATGCCATATTGTTTTCTACTGTTGTTATTGAGCTTGATACAGCTGTCGTGGCTTTACAAGCATGTTGTTCTCACTGTCACAACAAAAATAAAGAATTATAAAAAAAAAAGAATTGATATTAAAGACACTCAATATAATGAAGTGGCAGATAATAAAATGGTGGGGGTCACCCACAAAGCCTTCCTTTATTTAGTAACAACAATGATAATACAGCAGGTGTTGGAAAAAATCCTGAGAAGGAAATAAAAGGGGGGAAAAAAATCACTAAAAGACATTCAGGTATTAGCACTTTAAGGTGCTATAACAGAAGAGGAAAATAGTACTTACCAGATCCGAAGTCAGGCGAGTTGATCGCTGCTCTGGTGACTGGAATGCAAATAAAATGGCCGCCGCCAGCAAAAGGGCGGGAAACAATGCACTTGCTAAGTGCTGATGCGAACGGGCGGGGTAACGCGAGGGCGCGAAACTGAGAATAGTAAAAAGCAGTAATGAGTCGCAGGAGGAAAAACCTCCTGCGATTTAAAGGGGAAATCTAAATAAAGTTTAATAGGAAATTGACAAAGTAGTCCAAGATTGAATAGAATTAAATTAAAATAAATAGAGCATAAATGTTTCCACAGAAAGTGTTGTTAAAGTGATAAGTGAATAAAGTGTTAAAGGTATATGACCATTGTAATACATTTTTTAATTGAAATAGTGTATTAAAGGTTAAATGATACAGCAATATAATTGGAACAGACTCACCTGGGAGGCAAGCAGCAAAGAAAGAGGATATGGGAGGAGTTTGATGACATCATATAATACTGTTATACTATCTGATTGGTTGAACTTTTTACATTACTGTTAACTGTTCCTTTGCTGCTGGGAGGTTCAGTAAAGAAAGATAAAGCAAATATGAAGCCTCCTGTCTTGCCATGAAATTAAAACAAATGAAATTACAAATTTTAAGTTTTTATTTTGTTACTTTTTTGCATTAAATAAAAACCTAAAGGAACACTGCTCAATTCTATACCATTTAGGAATTGAATCACTATGTTCATGCAGCCCTAGTCACAACTCCCTGCATGTGACTTACACAACTTTCCTAAACACTTCCTGAAAAGAGCTTTGTAAAGCTTACACTTCCTTTACTACAAATTATGTTTAATTTAGAATTTCGTATCTCCTACTCTGTTAATAGCTTGCTAGACCATGCAGGGGTATCTTGTGTGTGATTAAAGTTTCATTTGAATAGCAGGAGATAAAAACGTTTAAAATAAGTAACATCTAAAAGAAAATTACATGTTTTTTTGCAGGCTTTGTGATTTACAGCCAGGGGAGGTGTAGCTAGGGCTGGATAGACAGAATTAAAAGTGATTTTACTTCAAAATGGTAGAGAATTGAGCAGTAAGACTTCAGAGGCATAATGTATACAGAAAAACGGCTTCATTAATATAAAGTTGTTTTGGTGATTATACTGTTACTTTAAAATATGAGCTTAAACAGCAACACAATAATAAAATGCTTAGATATTAATAACAATAATTAATTATTGATTATAAAGTCCTTACTGATTTCCTTGTGCTATACATAAAGTATTGATATAAACTCCATAGAAATACACCATAGGTGATTGTTAAAATAATAGAATCCAACGTTTATTTCTTATGCTGCCGGCAGCCATATATCAATTTTCCCAGAAACCACTGCTTTGACCTTTCAATACCCATACCACTCATTGTTACCCTTTTCTGTTCCTCCAGACACAGTTGATATTTATTTGTGTAATTTTCTCTTCATTTATTCACCAACCCATGCTTCCATAATATGTCCAACTTTACTCTGCATATAAAACCAGCTGCTGCAACAGGATTCTGTTCACACACTTTATTTCAGATACCAGTCCTGTTTTTTACAGCTCCCTTCTTTCCACATTCTATCCCTCTCAATCTACTACCTGCCCAATACATATGGCTACCAACAGGCTATTTCACTGTCAGACTGCCTAAAGTGAGTGGTAGCTAACAATTGGTCAGATTTGTTTGTCTCTAATAGATATTCCAGTTATTGGGTACATTGCTGTGTCCTATGCCATCTTTAATCAATAGAAAAAAAATCACACTGGAAAGATTGTGACTCGATTGTGACAAAAATCAAACTGGAAAGATTGTGACTCTCGATAAAATTATATACTCCGTCTAACAGTGTTTTTCCTCTTTAATACAGGTAAAATTCTCAGTGAATAGGAAATTTAAACCGCCACCACCCTCCATTAGCAGTGAATATTTCCATATTTGTGCCAGCTCTTTCCTGCTCATATGTTACACGTGCATTTATGTATGTGTTTCTGTGAACTCAGCAACATGTCGGCTAATGCTGGACTCTTTATTTCTACAAGGGACGGTCAAATCCCGTGTTCATTATACGGCAGTCTTCCTGAGTACAACATACGCACTGTACCTCCTTCTCCTCCTTATTTATGAGCACCTTTATCTAGTGGCCACAGTTTTCTGTGTATTACAGATAGTCTTAATAGACTTGGCCAAGAGGGGGAAGATGGCAATGGAAGGCATGGAGAAGAAGAATGAGGAAGAGGTGATGGAGGTGACGAAGGTGAAAGAAGAGATGAAATGGAAAGTCTTTTAAAGAAGGAATTGTTGTGGGGAAAAAGACTGCTTGCTTGTAAAGGAAAAAGTTTTTTATTAAAAAAGTTTTATAACTGAATTCTTTATTTTGTTGTTTTTCTGAGGATTCTGCTTTATATTATTAGGGCAAAGCACAGTGAAAACGTAGGAACCGGAAGCAATCATTAGTTTGCAGATTGTAATTTATTGCAAGTCTAGAACCAAAGAGAGCACCAGTAATATTAATTCTTTCATTCCTTAATAATCCCGATCTGCCACCCAGACCATTTTCAGATAGGCGATTTAAGCCCATCAATACATTGTACACAGGGAACCTGACGTTTTGAAATTCTCCAACTTCCTAATGCTGTCTCTCACTTTCCAACCCTCATCATCATTACAACAATGCCTGATTTATTTGCTCTTACAATTCTGATCCTTTCTGTGCAGTGACATGTTATAGATTTAATATTGAGAAAAATGGATTTATAAGGGAAAATAAATAACTTAATGGTAGTTACTGGGCCTGGATATTCCACTGTCCAATGGTCCCAGTGTGGTCGCACACTTCAAAAACCACTGGTGTTTGCACCTTTTGGGAAGACAGATTCCGCAGCACAAAGAAATCATCAAACCTATTCTATATCTCATTGTTTGATCAAATGCTGAAATTGGTGATTGTGCTGTTCTTCTTAGCTGAGCTCTGCTCTTAAAGGGACAGCTCATTAAAATGGATAAGGTGGCTGGTGTCCCTTGGCTCTGTTCAACAGGCAGGGATAAACTCTGCCTTAATTATACCAGTCCACATCAACAATGGGCGGAAATGATATGCAGAGACTACTCAGCCCACGCTCTGAGCCTATCTTCCCATAGCACTGTTTAGCGTGAGGTACACTCCAAGAGGGAAATTTAGCTTGTCCCCCTACGAGATTCTATTTGGTTCAGCTCCCAGGCTAGGCTGTTACTTTCCTCAGCAGCTCCAAATTCAGTCAGATGCAATGGTAAATTACATAACTGCTCTCTCTCATGCCTTGACCAAAATCCATGCGCAAGTGTTTTCTTCTATTCCAGATCCAGTGTCTGATACAATCACCCATAAGTTACTCCCTGGTGATAGGGTTCTGGTTAAGAAATTCCTGAGAAAGCACACACTTGAGCCAAGATTTCATGGTTTATTCCAAGTCCTTCTAACTACATCTACCTCAGTAAAACTAGCTGGGAAGGACACTTGGATACACGCTTCGCACTGCAAGAAAGTTCCAGCTCCAGAGGAAGCTTTACTGTGATATTGTCTCTTGTACTTTTCCACAATCCCAACATTCGACTATATACAAAGACATACCTAATAAAAAGGACCCACACATTTGTGTGACTGGTGACCATTGGGGACATCACTGTAGTTCCTGGAAAGCAGCGGGTTGGAACACGGGCCGACCATGGGGTTACAGACCACAAAGCGCCTTAGATAGAGTGGACAGGAATGGGAAATCCTTGTTACACAGAATGACTTTGTGCAAACCAACTGGGTCTACTCCAATGAAACTTACCTTAAACATAGAACACCCTAGTCCAGGAGACACTGGAGAGTATAAAATGGGAATGTACTGGAGAGGGGGTAGTTCATACAATAAATTGGGAACTTTCTATTTACAAGACATGCACACATCACCTGAGTGGGTAGATACAAGACATATGACCATCAACCCTCTCAAACCCCACATTAAGACTCTTAAAGACATGGTAGCCATAGCTAACCCTACATTTGAAGACACTATGGCAGTAGAGACTGGTTTTTCAGACACTAATCTATGGCTTGAGTGGATGAGATATAATGCTAATTCTCATAATAAAACTAACTGTTATGTTTGTGGTGGAGCCAGACCACATCTAGGTACAGTGCCTCTAAATCTACCTCCTGATGTTGAAACATGTTTCTTAAAGGACCACTCTAGTGCCAGGAAAACATACTCGTTTTCCTGGCACTAGAGTGCCCTGAGGGTGCCCCCACCCTCAGGGACCCCCTCCCGCCCGGCTCTGGAAAGGGGAAAGGGGTAAAAACTTACCTTTTTCCAGCGGTGGGCGGAGAGATCTCCTCCTCCGATCCTCCTCTTCTCCTCCCCGTCGGCTGAATGCGCACGCGCGGCAAGAGCTGCGCGCGCATTCAGCCGGTCACATAGGAAAGCATTCATAATGCTTTCCTATGGACGCTTGCGTGCTCTCACTGTGATTTTCACAGTGAGAATCACGCAAGCGCCTCTAGCGGCTGTCAGTGAGACAGCCACTAGAGGAAATAGGGGAAGGCTTAACCCATTCACAAACATAGCAGTTTCTCTGAAACTGCTATGTTTATGAAAAAATGGGTTAACCCTAGAAGGACCTGGCACCCAGACCACTTCATTAAGCTGAAGTGGTCTGGGTGCCTAGAGTGGTCCTTTAATCCCTTAAGGACACATGACATGTGTGACATGTCATGATTCCCTTTTATTCCAGAAGTTTGGTCCTTAAGGGGTTAAGTCTCTATGTGCAGTCAATTACAAACTCATCAGTATGTGAATCATGGAAGAAGATATACCCTCTAACCCAAAGGGATATCAGGCCACCTTATGGAGTCACAGTATATTCAGGTAATTACACTTGATACACTACACACAGTACCACAGGGAAGTTTGTGGGAAAATTCTCTTCTGGTTATTGTGCTACATGCCGAAAGCCTCCAGCTACCCTGTTAATACATCAAGTTAAATACTTGAGAGACATTTATTGGCTATGTGGATACATGCAACTCAGATCCAAATTGACAGGCCTATGGTGGGGGTAATGTGCTTTTACTAAAGTTATCATGCCCATACACATAATATCAGACAACCACCAAGGCCCTCTTGACTCACCACACACATACTTTAGAGTAAAAAGAGACACTCCTGTACAGGGCAGTTTTGACCCTCACATATACATAGATGCCAAGGGGGAATCTTCAAACGTGGAAAAGAGCTGCTCCAACACATAAAAAGCATCATCTATGTATCTTCTCCAGATTTTACAAAACCCGAATAAGGGATGATTATACAAAAGGTGTATTTCAATGAAGTTTATATATATATATATATATATTTACAGATAGATCGATTATTAATACTATTAATCAAATCTACCAACTTGTCCAAGAGCTGCTCCAACACATAACAAATATCTGGACAAGGTATGATTATATTTACACACACACATACATGTATATATATATTTATCTATAATAATTTCAACTCACTACTGGTAAGTCATTGGCAATTTATGGAAAGTATGCCATGGGCTCTCCAGGCTATAGATTTTAAGCTCTCTATGTATATAATATGTGTGTGCTTATATATTATTTAACTAGATGTATATAACAAATTCAAGTAGAGTCCAAGTTGATCACAGGAAAAGCAAATAAAGAAAAAACTCCACAAATGTAACATTTAACAATAATTAACAGCGCATGAACTCATATATTGTATATAATAGCGATTATGCACTACTTAGAAATCTATAAGGGACATAGGTATATATATTATTCATTGCTGTTAATAATATAAAAATATATTTCTGTTTTTGTTGTTCGTACAGTCAATTTGAAGTTTAGATTAGAAGTTATATTTCATGCAAAAAAGTACCTAATGGCCTTTTCAAACCCTCTGCTTTATCTATGAAAAAAATAAGTAATAACAAAGTTGACATTGCAATACTTAGTAAGGCCTATGCAGAAGAGCAGAGTCTGTGATGTCATAAATTACAGCAGAGTATGTCTAGGTAACACACAGTGATGTCATTTTCAAACATTCCGTGAACACTCACAGCACTCAGAGCTACACTTCACCTGGACAGTGGTTATATTAACTGGAAATATATATTTCCTACTCACCTGCAAAGGGATCTTGTGAAAAGGCACCTCTTGAGTACAGGACCGTTGACTTGTACTTTGCTATCCTATAAAACAAGTATAATGAGAATGGTGAGTGATTATTTTTCTGCTTTATATCTATCTGTCTAGCTATCATTTTCAAATAATTAAAACAAATGAAATTACAAATTTTAAGTTTTTATTTTGTTACTTTTTTGCATTAAATAAAAACCTAAAGGAACACTGCTCAATTCTATACCATTTAGGAATTGAATCACTATGTTCATGCAGCCCTAGTCACAACTCCCTGCATGTGACTTACACAACTTTCCTAAACACTTCCTGAAAAGAGCTTTGTAAAGCTTACACTTCCTTTACTACAAATTATGTTTAATTTAGAATTTCGTATCTCCTACTCTGTTAATAGCTTGCTAGACCATGCAGGGGTATCTTGTGTGTGATTAAAGTTTCATTTGAATAGCAGGAGATAAAAACATTTAAAATAAGTAACATCTAAAATAAAATTATATGTTTTTTTGCAGGCTTTGTGATTTACAGCCAGGGGAGGTGTAGCTAGGGCTGGATAGACAGAATTAAAAGTGATTTTACTTCAAAATGGTAGAGAATTGAGCAGTAAGACTTCAGAGGCATAATGTATACAGAAAAACTGCTTCATTAATATAAAGTTGTTTTGGTGATTATACTGTTACTTTAAAATATGAGCTTAAACAGCAACACAATAATAAAATGCTTAGATATTAATAACAATAATTAATTATTGATTATAAAGTCCTTACTGATTTCCTTGTGCTATACATAAAGTATTGATATAAACTCCATATAAATACACCATAGGTGATTGTTAAAATAATGGAATCCAACGTTTATTTCTTATGCTGCCGGCAGCCATATATCAATTTTCCCAGAAACCCTTTTCTGTTCCTCCAGACACAGTTGATATTTATTTGTGTAATTTTCTCTTCATTTATTCACCAACCCATGCTTCCATAATATGTCCAACTTTACTCTGCATATAAAACCAGCTGCTGCAACAGGATTCTGTTCACACACTTTATTTCAGATACCAGTCCTGTTTTTTACAGCTCCCTTCTTTCCACATTCTATCCCTCTCAATCTACTACCTGCCCAATACATATGGCTACCAACAGGCTATTTCACTGTCAGACTGCCTAAAGTGAGTGGTAGCTAACAATTGGTCAGATTTGTTTGTCTCTAATAGATATTCCAGTTATTGGGTACATTGCTGTGTCCTATGCCATCTTTAATCAATAGAAAAAAAATCAAACTGGAAAGATTGTGACTCGATTGTGACAAAAATCAAACTGGAAAGATTGTGACTCTCGATAAAATTATATACTCCGTCTAACAGTGTTTTTCCTCTTTAATACAGGTAAAATTCTCAGTGAATAGGAAATTTAAACCGCCACCACCCTCCATTAGCAGTGAATATTTCCATATTTGTGACGGCTCTTTCCTGCTCATATGTTACACGTGCATTTATGTATGTGTTTCTGTGAACTCAGCAACATGTCGGCTAATGCTGGACTCTTTATTTCTACAAGGGACGGTCAAATCCCGTGTTCATTATACGGCAGTCTTCCTGAGTACAACATACGCACTGTACCTCCTTCTCCTTCTTATTTATGAGCACCTTTATCTAGTGGCCACAGTTTTCTGTGTATTACAGATAGTCTTAATAGACTTGGCCAAGAGGGGGAAGATGGCAATGGAAGGCATGGAGAAGAAGAATGAGGAAGAGGTGATGGAGGTGACGAAGGTGAAAGAAGAGATGAAATGGAAAGTCTTTTAAAGAAGGAATTGTTGTGGGGAAAAAGACTGCTTGCTTGTAAAGGAAAAAGTTTTTTATTAAAAAAGTTTTATAACTGAATTCTTTATTTTGTTGTTTTTCTGAGGATTCTGCTTTATATTATTAGGGCAAAGCACAGTGAAAACGTAGGAACCGGAAGCAATCATTAGTTTGCAGATTGTAATTTATTGCAAGTCTAGAACCAAAGAGAGCACCAGTAATATTAATTCTTTCATTCCTTAATAATCCCGATCTGCCACCCAGACCATTTTCAGATAGGCGATTTAAGCCCATCAATACATTGTACACAGGGAACCTGACGTTTTGAAATTCTCCAACTTCCTAATGCTGTCTCTCACTTTCCAACCCTCATCATCATTACAACAATGCCTGATTTATTTGCTCTTACAATTCTGATCCTTTCTGTGCAGTGACATGTTATAGATTTAATATTGAGAAAAATGGATTTATAAGGGAAAATAAATAACTTAATGGTAGTTACTGGGCCTGGATATTCCACTGTCCAATGGTCCCAGTGTGGTCGCACACTTCAAAAACCACTGGTGTTTGCACCTTTTGGGAAGACAGATTCCGCAGCACAAAGAAATCATCAAACCTATTCTATATCTCATTGTTTGATCAAATGCTGAAATTGGTGATTGTGCTGTTCTTCTTAGCTGAGCTCTGCTCTTAAAGGGACAGCTCATTAAAATGGATAAGGTGGCTGGTGTCCCTTGGCTCTGTTCAACAGGCAGGGATAAACTCTGCCTTAATTATACCAGTCCACATCAACAATGGGCGGAAATGATATGCAGAGACTACTCAGCCCACGCTCTGAGCCTATCTTCCCATAGCACTGTTTAGCGTGAGGTACACTCCAAGAGGGAAATTTAGCTTGTCCCCCTACGAGATTCTATTTGGTTCAGCTCCCAGGCTAGGCTGTTACTTTCCTCAGCAGCTCCAAATTCAGTCAGATGCAATGGTAAATTACATAACTGCTCTCTCTCATGCCTTGACCAAAATCCATGCGCAAGTGTTTTCTTCTATTCCAGATCCAGTGTCTGATACAATCACCCATAAGTTACTCCCTGGTGATAGGGTTCTGGTTAAGAAATTCCTGAGAAAGCACACACTTGAGCCAAGATTTCATGGTTTATTCCAAGTCCTTCTAACTACATCTACCTCAGTAAAACTAGCTGGGAAGGACACTTGGATACACGCTTCGCACTGCAAGAAAGTTCCAGCTCCAGAGGAAGCTTTACTGTGATATTGTCTCTTGCTGCGCGCGCATTCAGCCGGTCACATAGGAAAGCATTCATAATGCTTTCCTATGGACGCTTGCGTGCTCTCACTGTGATTTTCGCAGTGAGAATCACGCAAGCGCCTCTAGCGGCTGTCAGTGAGACAGCCACTAGAGGAAATAGGGGAAGGCTTAACCCATTCACAAACATAGTAGTTTCTCTGAAACTGCTATGTTTATGAAAAAATGGGTTAACCCTAGAAGGACCTGGCACCCAGACCACTTCATTAAGCTGAAGTGGTCTGGGTGCCTAGAGTGGTCCTTTAACCCCTTAAGGACACATGACATGTGTGACATGTCATGATTCCCTTTTATTCCAGAAGTTTGGTCCTTAAGGGGTTAAGTCTCTATGTGCAGTCAATTACAAACTCATCAGTATGTGAATCATGGAAGAAGATATACCCTCTAACCCAAAGGGATATCAGGCCACCTTATGGAGTCACAGTATATTCAGGTAATTACACTTGATACACTACACACAGTACCACAGGGAAGTTTGTGGGAAAATTCTCTTCTGGTTATTGTGCTACATGCCGAAAGCCTCCAGCTACCCTGTTAATACATCAAGTTAAATACTTGATAGACATTTATTGGCTATGTGGATACATGCAACTCAGATCCAAATTGACAGGCCTATGGTGGGGGTAATGTGCTTTTACTAAAGTTATCATGCCCATACACATAATATCAGACAACCACCAAGGCCCTCTTGACTCACCACACACATACTTTAGAGTAAAAAGAGACACTCCTGTACAGGGCAGTTTCGACCCTCACATATACATAGATGCCAAGGGGGTGCCAAATGATTTTAAAGCCAGGGATGAGGTTGCAGCTGGATTCAAATCCTTGATTCCACTCATCACGGCCTATAAGAATGTAAATTGGATTAATTACATCTACTAAAACCAACAATGTTTTGTCAATTATACCAGAGATGCCCTCCAGGGACTGGCAGAACAATTACAAGCCACCTCCCAAATGTCATTTCAGAATAGGATGGCCATAGACATGATTCTGGCGGGGGAAAGGAGGTGTGTGTGAAATACTCCCAGATACCATGACATGCTGCACTTTTATCCCAGATAACACCGGCCCTAACGGGAAAGTAACTATGGCCATCGAGAAGCTTGAAAGCCTCTCTGAAGAGTTAAAAAGAAACTCAGGGATCACCAATTCTTGGGATAGATGGTTTGGATGGATGAACGGATGGCAGAAAGTACTCTTCCAAGTGGGTATGGCTGTCCTAACTGTAATGATTCTTTTCCTCTTCTTTGTCTGCTGTATAATGCCTTGTGCACAGAAATATTTGCAGAAGACTGTAGATCAAACCATTGACCGCACCACCCCAACATTCCTACACCAAGACATTGATGACGGAACCTGTGACACAACACATGCACCTCTTCAGTCCCACCACATTAAGTATACAATTACTTCTCTCTAGGGAAACTATAGGGACAGCGTCTTGTCTAACGGGTAAAAAGTCTGTTGCGGAGATGTAGTGGACAAGCCGCTACGGGTTCTAGTGCAGTGAAGAGTTCAAGAAAACATGTTTGAGAAGATGAGCAGCAGCCTATTAGGGATATTATTAGGGATAGATAGTAGTTGTTTACATCGTAAATAGTAATTTTTAGGGGGGACTGTTGTGGACAGAATATTAACTCTATTAATTTTCGTAAAATGCCTATTTGCTCTGCATAACTATAATCAATATTATTCATAAGTTACTTAAAATGGCCGCTAGGGAATTTCCCCTGTAGTCAACTAACACCCTTGAATTAACAAGATGGCGCTGGAATCTGGAGGAGAGCTCCATGATGCCAGTGACATCACACCCGGTAGGATGAGCAATTGATGAACCACTTAACACCTAACCAATTGTTTTACCGGACCCTCGGAATAAAGATTCCTCAAGTCTTTCATTAACCTGAAACTTGTGTCTGGTGTGAATTACTTTGGGAGCGTGCACGTAAATACTTATTAATTTGGACAGGGGCAGATATGCAAAAATATCAAGCACTTGATTTGATCCACAACAGCTTTTCTGTAAACCCAGCACAAATTTCTTGCAATTTTTCTTCACTTTTGATTAGAAACTAGAAACTGTTTTCCCAGCAACAGGCAATATGGTAATTTTCTCTAATGATTTTTAGGATAGAAAAATCTAAAATAACAACAGATTATTTTTTATATTTGGGTTTCATATAAAGAACATTCTCTAGGCTCATGTACAATTTAGTTCAAACTAGGTACCTTTGTAACCATAGCAGTGAGTTTGATATTCTAATCAAGATTATTGATACTATCAATGTAATCTTCAAACGTGGAAAAGAGCTGCTCCAACACATAAAAAGCATCATCTATGTATCTTCTCCAGATTTTACAAAACCCGAATAAGAGATGATTATACAAAAGGTGTATCTCAATGAAGTTTATATATATATATATATATATATATATATATATATATATATTTACAGATAGATCGATTATTAATACTATTAATCAAATCTACCAACTTGTCCAAGAGCTGCTCCAACACATAACAAATATCTGGACAAGGTATGATTATATTTACACACACACATACATGTATATATATATGTATCTATAATAATTTCAACTCACTACTGGTAAGTCATTGGCAATTTATGGAGAGTATGCCATGGGCTCTCCAGGCTATAGATTTTAAGCTCTCTATGTATATAATATGTGTGTGCTTATATATTATTTAACTAGATGTATATAACAAATTCAAGTAGAGTCCAAGTTGATCACAGGAATAGCAAATAAAGAAAAAACTCCACAAATGTAACATTTAACAATAATTAACAGCGCATGAACTCATATATTGTATATAATAGCGATTATGCACTACTTAGAAATCTATAAGGGACATAGGTATATATATTATTCATTGCTGTTAATAATATAAAAATATATTTCTGTTTTTGTTGTTCGTACAGTCAATTTGAAGTTTAGATTAGAAGTTATATTTCATGCAAAAAAAGCACCTAATGGCCTTTTCAAACCCTCTGCTTTATCTATGAAAAAAATAAGTAATAACAAAGTTGACATTGCAATACTTAGTAAGGCCTATGCACAAGAGCAGAGTCTGTGATGTCATAAATTACAGCAGAGTACGTCTAGGTAACACACAGTGATGTCATTTTCAAACATTCCGTGAACACTCACAGCACTCAGAGCTACACTTCACCTGGACAGTGGTTATATTAACTGGAAATATATATTTGCTACTCACCTGCAAAGGGATCTTGTGAAAAGGCACCTCTTGAGTACAGGACCGTTGACTTGTACTTTGCTATCCTATAAAACAAGTATAATGAGAATGGTGAGTGATTCTTTTTCTGCTTTATATCTATCTGTCTAGCTATCATTTTCAAATAATTAAAACAAATGAAATTACAAATGTTAAGTTTTTATTTTGTTACTTTTTTGCATTAAATAAAAACCTAAAGGAACACTGCTCAATTCTATACCATTTAGGAATTGAATCACTATGTTCATGCAGCCCTAGTCACAACTCCCTGCATGTGACTTACACAACTTTCCTAAACACTTCCTGAAAAGAGCTTTGTAAAGCTTACACTTCCTTTACTACAAATTATGTTTAATTTAGAATTTCGTATCTCCTACTCTGTTAATAGCTTGCTAGACCATGCAGGGGTATCTTGTGTGTGATTAAAGTTTCATTTGAATAGCAGGAGATAAAAACGTTTAAAATAAGTAACATCTAAAAGAAAATTACATGTTTTTTTGCAGGCTTTGTGATTTACAGCCAGGGGAGGTGTAGCTAGGGCTGGATAGACAGAATTAAAAGTGATTTTACTTCAAAATGGTAGAGAATTGAGCAGTAAGACTTCAGAGGCATAATGTATACAGAAAAACTGCTTCATTAATATTAAGTTGTTTTGGTGATTATACTGTTACTTTAAAATATGAGCTTAAACAGCAACACAATAATAAAATGCTTAGATATTAATAACAATAATTAATTATTGATTATAAAGTCCTTACTGATTTCCTTGTGCTATACATAAAGTATTGATATAAACTCCATATAAATACACCATAGGTGATTGTTAAAATAATGGAATCCAACGTTTATTTCTTATGCTGCCGGCAGCCATATATCAATTTTCCCAGAAACCACTGCTTTGACCTTTCAATACCCATACCACTCATTGTTACCCTTTTCTGTTTCTCCAGACACAGTTGATATGTATTTGTGTAATTTTCTCTTCATTTATTCACCAACCCATGCTTCCATAATATGTCCAACTTTACTCTGCATATAAAACCAGCTGCTGCAACAGGATTCTGTTCACACACTTTATTTCAGATACCAGTCCTGTTTTTTACAGCTCCCTTCTTTCCACATTCTATCCCTCTCAATCTACTACCTGCCCAATACATATGGCTACCAACAGGCTATTTCACTGTCAGACTGCCTAAAGTGAGTGGTAGCTAACAATTGGTCAGATTTGTTTGTCTCTAATAGATATTCCAGTTATTGGGTACATTGCTGTGTCCTATGCCATCTTTAATCAATAGAAAAAAAATCAAACTGGAAAGATTGTGACTCGATTGTGACAAAAATCAAACTGGAAAGATTGTGACTCTCGATAAAATTATATACTCCGTCTAACAGTGTTTTTCCTCTTTAATACAGGTAAAATTCTCAGTGAATAGGAAATTTAAACCGCCACCACCCTCCATTAGCAGTGAATATTTCCATATTTGTGCCAGCTCTTTCCTGCTCATATGTTACACGTGCATTTATGTATGTGTTTCTGTGAACTCAGGAACATGTCGGCTAATGCTGGACTCTTTATTTCTACATGGGACGGTCAAATCCCAAGTTCATTATACGGCAGTCTTCCTGAGTACAACATACGCACTGTACCTCCTTCTCCTCCTTATTTATGAGCACCTTTATCTAGTGGCCACAGTTTTCTGTGTATTACAGATAGTCTTAATAGACTTGGCCAAGAGGGGGAAGATGGCAATGGAAGGCATGGAGAAGAAGAATGAGGAAGAGGTGATGGAGGTGACGAAGGTGAAAGAAGAGATGAAATGGAAAGTCTTTTAAAGAAGGAATTGTTGTGGGGAAAAAGACTGCTTGCTTGTAAAGGAAAAAGTTTTTTATTAAAAAAGTTTTATAACTGAATTCTTTATTTTGTTGTTTTTCTGAGGATTCTGCTTTATATTATTAGGGCAAAGCACAGTGAAAACGTAGGAACCGGAAGCAATCATTAGTTTGCAGATTGTAATTTATTGCAAGTCTAGAACCAAAGAGAGCACCAGTAATATTAATTCTTTCATTCCTTAATAATCCCGATCTGCCACCCAGACCATTTTCAGATAGGCGATTTAAGCCCATCAATACATTGTACACAGGGAACCTGACGTTTTGAAATTCTCCAACTTCCTAATGCTGTCTCTCACTTTCCAACCCTCATCATCATTACAACAATGCCTGATTTATTTGCTCTTACAATTCTGATCCTTTCTGTGCAGTGACATGTTATAGATTTAATATTGAGAAAAATGGATTTATAAGGGAAAATAAATAACTTAATGGTAGTTACTGGGCCTGGATATTCCACTGTCCAATGGTCCCAGTGTGGTCGCACACTTCAAAAACCACTGGTGTTTGCACCTTTTGGGAAGACAGATTCCGCAGCACAAAGAAATCATCAAACCTATTCTATATCTCATTGTTTGATCAAATGCTGAAATTGGTGATTGTGCTGTTCTTCTTAGCTGAGCTCTGCTCTTAAAGGGACAGCTCATTAAAATGGATAAGGTGGCTGGTGTCCCTTGGCTCTGTTCAACAGGCAGGGATAAACTCTGCCTTAATTATACCAGTCCACATCAACAATGGGCGGAAATGATATGCAGAGACTACTCAGCCCACGCTCTGAGCCTATCTTCCCATAGCACTGTTTAGCGTGAGGTACACTCCAAGAGGGAAATTTAGCTTGTCCCCCTACGAGATTCTATTTGGTTCAGCTCCCAGGCTAGGCTGTTACTTTCCTCAGCAGCTCCAAATTCAGTCAGATGCAATGGTAAATTACATAACTGCTCTCTCTCATGCCTTGACCAAAATCCATGCGCAAGTGTTTTCTTCTATTCCAGATCCAGTGTCTGATACAATCACCCATAAGTTACTCCCTGGTGATAGGGTTCTGGTTAAGAAATTCCTGAGAAAGCACACACTTGAGCCAAGATTTCATGGTTTATTCCAAGTCCTTCTAACTACATCTACCTCAGTAAAACTAGCTGGGAAGGACACTTGGATACACGCTTCGCACTGCAAGAAAGTTCCAGCTCCAGAGGAAGCTTTACTGTGATATTGTCTCTTGTACTTTTCCACAATCCCAACATTCGACTATATACAAAGACATACCTAATAAAAAGGACCCACACATTTGTGTGACTGGTGACCATTGGGGACATCACTGTAGTTCCTGGAAAGCAGCGGGTTGGAACACGGGCCGACCATGGGGTTACAGACCACAAAGTGCCTTAGATAGAGTGGACAGGAATGGGAAATCCTTGTTACACAGAATGACTTTGTGCAAACCAACTGGGTCTACTCCAATGAAACTTACCTTAAACATAGAACACCCTAGTCCAGGAGACACTGGAGAGTATATAATGGGAATGTACTGGAGAGGGGGTAGTTCATACAATAAATTGGGAACTTTCTATTTACAAGACATGCACACATCACCTGAGTGGGTAGATACAAGACATATGACCATCAACCCTCTCAAACCCCACATTAAGACTCTTAAAGACATGGTAGCCATAGCTAACCCTACATTTGAAGACACTATGGCAGTAGAGACTGGTTTTTCAGACACTAATCTATGGCTTGAGTGGATGAGATATAATGCTAATTCTCATAATAAAACTAACTGTTATGTTTGTGGTGGAGCCAGACCCCATCTAGGTACAGTGCCTCTAAATCTACCTCCTGATGTTGAAACATGTTTCTTAAAGGACCACTCTAGTGCCAGGAAAACATACTCGTTTTCCTGGCACTAGAGTGCCCTGAGGGTGCCCCCACCCTCAGGGACCCCCTCCCGCCCGGCTCTGGAAAGGGGAAAGGGGTAAAAACTTACCTTTTTCCAGCGGTGGGCGGAGAGATCTCCTCCTCCGATCCTCCTATTCTCCTCCCCGTCGGCTGAATGCGCACGCGCGGCAAGAGCTGCGCGCGCATTCAGCCGGTCACATAGGAAAGCATTCATAATGCTTTCCTATGGACGCTTGCGTGCTCTCACTGTGATTTTCACAGTGAGAATCACGCAAGCGCCTCTAGCGGCTGTCAGTGAGACAGCCACTAGAGGAAATAGGGGAAGGCTTAACCCATTCACAAACATAGCAGTTTCTCTGAAACTGCTATGTTTATGAAAAAATGGGTTAACCCTAGAAGGACCTGGCACCCAGACCACTTCATTAAGCTGAAGTGGTCTGGGTGCCTAGAGTGGTCCTTTAACCCCTTAAGGACACATGACGTGTGACATGTCATGATTCCCTTTTATTCCAGAAGTTTGGTCCTTAAGGGGTTAAGTCTCTATGTGCAGTCAATTACAAACTCATCAGTATGTGAATCATGGAAGAAGATATACCCTCTAACCCAAAGGGATATCAGGCCACCTTATGGAGTCACAGTATATTCAGGTAATTACACTTGATACACTACACACAGTACCACAGGGAAGTTTGTGGGAAAATTCTCTTCTGGTTATTGTGCTACATGCCGAAAGCCTCCAGCTACCCTGTTAATACATCAAGTTAAATACTTGAGAGACTTTTATTGGCTATGTGGATACATGCAACTCAGATCCAAATTGACAGGCCTATGGTGGGGGGAATGTGCTTTTACTAAAGTTATCATGCCCATACACATAATATCAGACAACCACCAAGGCCCTCTTGACTCACCACACACATACTTTAGAGTAAAAAGAGACACTCCTGTACAGGGCAGTTTCGACCCTCACATATACATAGATGCCAAGGGGGTGCCAAATGATTTTAAAGCCAGGGATGAGGTTGCAGCTGGATTCAAATCCTTGATTCCACTCATCACGGCCTATAAGAATGTAAATTGGATTAATTACATCTACTAAAACCAACAATGTTTTGTCAATTATACCAGAGATGCCCTCCAGGGACTGGCAGAACAATTACAAGCCACCTCCCAAATGTCATTTCAGAATAGGATGGCCATAGACATGATTCTGGCGGGGGGAAAGGAGGTGTGTGTGAAATACTCCCAGATACCATGACATGCTGCACTTTTATCCCAGATAACACCGGCCCTAACGGGAAAGTAACTATGGCCATCGAGAAGCTTGAAAGCCTCTCTGAAGAGTTAAAAAGAAACTCAGGGATCACCAATTCTTGGGATAGATGGTTTGGATGGATGAACGGATGGCAGAAAGTACTCTTCCAAGTGGGTATGGCTGTCCTAACTGTAATGATTCTTTTCCTCTTCTTTGTCTGCTGTATAATGCCTTGTGCACAGAAATATTTGCAGAAGACTGTAGATCAAACCATTGACCGCACCACCCCAACATTCCTACACCAAGACATTGATGACGGAACCTGTGACACAACACATGCACCTCTTCAGTCCCACCACATTAAGTATACAATTACTTCTCTCTAGGGAAACTATAGGGACAGCGTCTTGTCTAACGGGTAAAAAGTCTGTTGCGGAGATGTAGTGGACAAGCCGCTACGGGTTCTAGTGCAGTGAAGAGTTCAAGAAAACATGTTTGAGAAGATGAGCAGCAGCCTATTAGGGATATTATTAGGGATAGATAGTAGTTGTTTACATCGTAAATAGTAATTTTTAGGGGGGACTGTTGTGGACAGAATATTAACTCTATTAATTTTCGTAAAATGCCTATTTGCTCTGCATAACTATAATCAATATTATTCATAAGTTACTTAAAATGGCCGCTAGGGAATTTCCCCTGTAGTCAACTAACACCCTTGAATTAACAAGATGGCGCTGGAATCTGGAGGAGAGCTCCATGATGCCAGTGACATCACACCCGGTAGGATGAGCAATTGATGAACCACTTAACACCTAACCAATTGTTTTACCGGACCCTCGGAATAAAGATTCCTCAAGTATTTCATTAACCTGAAACTTGTGTCTGGTGTGAATTACTTTGGGAGCGTGCACGTAAATACTTATTAATTTGGACAGGGGCAGATATGCAAAAATATCAAGCACTTGATTTGATCCACAACAGCTTTTCTGTAAACCCAGCACAAATTTCTTGCAATTTTTCTTCACTTTTGATTAGAAACTAGAAACTGTTTTCCCAGCAACAGGCAATATGGTAATTTTCTCTAATGATTTTTAGGATAGAAAAATCTAAAATAACAACAGATTATTTTTTATATTTGGGTTTCATATAAAGAACATTCTCTAGGCTCATGTACAATTTAGTTCAAACTAGGTACCTTTGTAACCATAGCAGTGAGTTTGATATTCTAATCAAGATTATTGATACTATCAATGTAATCTTCAAACGTGGAAAAGAGCTGCTCCAACACATAAAAAGCATCATCTATGTATCTTCTCCAGATTTTACAAAACCCGAATAAGGGATGATTATACAAAAGGTGTATTTCAATGAAGTTTATATATATATATATATATATTTACAGATAGATCGATTATTAATACTATTAATCAAATCTACCAACTTGTCCAAGAGCTGCTCCAACACATAACAAATATCTGGACAAGGTATGATTATATTTACACACACACATACATGTATATATATATGTATCTATAATAATTTCAACTCACTACTGGTAAGTCATTGGCAATTTATGGAGAGTATGCCATGGGCTCTCCAGGCTATAGATTTTAAGCTCTCTATGTATATAATATGTGTGTGCTTATATAGTATTTAACTAGATGTATATAACAAATTCAAGTAGAGTCCAAGTTGATCACAGGAAAAGCAAATAAAGAAAAAACTCCACAAATGTAACATTTAACAATAATTAACAGCGCATGAACTCATATATTGTATATAATAGCGATTATGCACTACTTAGAAATCTATAAGGGACATAGGTATATATATTATTCATTGCTGTTAATAATATAAAAATATATTTCTGTTTTTGTTGTTCGTACAGTCAATTTGAAGTTTAGATTAGAAGTTATATTTCATGCAAAAAAAGTACCTAATGGCCTTTTCAAACCCTCTGCTTTATCTATGAAAAAAATAAGTAATAACAAAGTTGACATTGCAATACTTAGTAAGGCCTATGCACAAGAGCAGAGTCTGTGATGTCATAAATTACAGCAGAGTACGTCTAGGTAACACACAGTGATGTCATTTTCAAACATTCCGTGAACACTCACAGCACTCAGAGCTACACTTCACCTGGACAGTGGTTATATTAACTGGAAATATATATTTGCTACTCACCTGCAAAGGGATCTTGTGAAAAGGCACCTCTTGAGTACAGGACCGTTGACTTGTACTTTGCTATCCTATAAAACAAGTATAATGAGAATGGTGAGTGATTCTTTTTCTGCTTTATATCTATCTGTCTAGCTATCATTTTCAAATAATTAAAACAAATGAAATTACAAATGTTAAGTTTTTATTTTGTTACTTTTTTGCATTAAATAAAAACCTAAAGGAACACTGCTCAATTCTATACCATTTAGGAATTGAATCACTATGTTCATGCAGCCCTAGTCACAACTCCCTGCATGTGACTTACATGTGTGTAGGTAGCGGTTACATGTGGTGCGACACAATACATCACCCCCATTCAAACCCATAACCCAATCAAAACTAGGAAACATAAATGTGTGGTATAAAAAAGGCCACAGCTTTTATTTATAATTTATCAAACATATTTATAAAACCAACCATAAATAAAACAAGGTATAAACATTATTTAACTTGAACTAGTCCTTGCCAACCGTACCACCAACCCTCTAGGGTACACGCCCTACCGAGGCATCAGCCCTCCCCCCTCGTCCATGATACCTGGCCTTCACCTTGGCCTTCCAATACCACATGCCAACCCCTGGCCACCATTCCTGGCACAGAGGGCACGCGCAAATACCCAAACCTTTCCCGAGGTTAGGGGAGGGGGCCCGACCCAGCATCCTTCTTTTTCTTGTACTCCTCTTCCCAATTGGTTCGGCAAGGACCATACCCGCCGGCTGTGACAAGATATTGAACACCTACAGAGAAAGGAAACAAAAACAGCAAAAAGGGGAGGGAGGGAGGGAGATTGTCACCTTGCCGTTATTTTAAGATGGCTGAGGTGAAGGGGACAAAATGTCCGTTATTTATACAGCCCCACCCAAACCCTTGACCTAAATGCCACACCCATTTTACACCCACACCCACCACACCCACACATGCCTCCTATCCGGCTAGCTTTCAGCCCGCCTCCTCTGGGCCTTGTGTGTAGGTAGCGGTTACGTGTGGTGCGACACAATACATCACCCCCATTCAAACCCATAACCCAATCAAAACTAGGAAACATAAATGTGTGGTATAAAAAAGGCCACAGCTTTTATTTATAATTTATCAAACATATTTATAAAACCAACCATAAATAAAACAAGGTATAAACATTATTTAACTTGAACTAGTCCTTGCCAACCGTACCACCAACCCTCTAGGGTACACGCCCTACCGAGGCATCAGCCCTCCCCCCTCGTCCATGATACCTGGCCTTCACCTTGGCCTTCCAATACCACATGCCAACCCCTGGCCACCATTCCTGGCACAGAGGGCACGCGCAAATACCCAAACCTTTCCCGAGGTTAGGGGAGGGGGCCCGACCCAGCATCCTTCTTTTTCTTGTACTCCTCTTCCCAATTGGTTCGGCAAGGACCATACCCGCCACTAGCCCCGCTGCATTTACGCCTGATCAGCTCCCCTAAGCCCCACGCGGGCAGCGAACCTAAATCGTTCCCTCCCAGATGCACCACCAAGATATCCGGGATTCCTAATAACGTGGATAACTGCACGACCTCAGGCAACAGCTGACCCCATTTCATGCCCCGGAACCCGAACCACCGGACCTCCGCCAGCTCCCGAGGTATTCCAAGCCTTGTCCCACCCGGGCGAACCCCAGCCCGCAGGTGGGCCCAGTAGATGTAGGAATGACCGATTATCCAGATCCGTCGGCCGGGCCCTGTGGAGAAAACACAAGGGGAATACCGATCAGCCGAGTGGGCCGAACATAGGACCGAAACCTCCCCGATTCCCATCTACCAATCCTTTGAATGGCCTGGTCCGAGAAACCTAAACGAGAGGCTTCCGTAGCGGCCCCAATCCGAAAAGAGTGACCCCCAAAGTCTGTGCTCGAAATACCCAGATGTTCGAGTGCCAGACGGAAAACCCGGAGAAATTGGAAGCGAGAAAGAAAAGACCCATCCCCATGGATTAACAATGGGCCTACAACATCCGGGCGACACAGAAGGTAAGATTGAAAAGCTGCGACGGGACAGACAGCCGAGCCGGGAATGGCGCGAAGGGACACCCATGCCCCCCTACCAAAAATGTCAGTTTTCGACTTTCGCACCAAAAAACGCACCGTATCATCCACGACCGACACATCATGGAACAACAAGCCGCCTGGAATCCGCTTGCTAGGGCTCACAAGTTCCCCAATCCGCAGAGCACCAAAGAAGGCGAAAGAGAAAGCCACCCGAAACAAACGCGCTTCGAAATCGGACAAACAGACCCTGGATAAGACCGACGCGATACCAAGTAGCAGTGCGCCAGAAACCGGTCTCCTGGAATCCCGAGGCTGCGGACCCCTACGCCAGCCACGCATAGCGAGCCGGACCATGAAATCTTTGGTCACATCCGGCACGCGAGTCAGGTTGAACCAGAAGCTCAGACCTGACAGCTTCCCTGCTACCGTGGCTGGGGAACAACCACTAGCCTCCCAAAACCAGAGCAACCGTAAAACCCCCTGAACCCTCTCCGCAGATGAAGAAAACCCACCTTGGTCCTGCTCCAGAGCGACCCAGTCACCCCATGCCTTACCGTACCGGGCCCAAGTAGCATCCGACACTGAAGACCGAATCCATTCCCTTATTCGCTCAGGCCAAGGGACCATAGCTCTCTGGGACAGGGAAGGCCCTTCGTATCTGCTTCGGGCGCGATCTGACGAAACACCTGCCATTGGAAACGAGAAAGGGCGTCAGCCGTGGTATTCTCTACACCGGGAATATGCACAGCGCGACATGTAACGTTCAAAGACAGGCAACGCAGAACCAAGCTCCGCAGGAGCCTGACCACCGGAGGAGAGGAGGCTGTCAACCGATTAATGGCCTGGACAACGCCCAAATTGTCACAGTGGAACACGACACGCCTGTCCTTGATCTCCGGCCCCCAAAGATGGAGAGCCACCACAATGGGAAAAAGCTCCAAGAACGCCATGTTCTTGGTCAGGCCCGAGTCGAACCACGATCTTGGCCAAGGTTCTGCGCACCATTGTTTTCCCATGATAGCCCCAAAACCCGACGAACCCGCGGCATCCGTAAACAGGTGCAGCACTGAGTTTGCTACCTCGGGCTGCTGCCAGTAAGACCTACCATTGTACTCTTCCAGAAAAACCGCCCAAACCGCTAAATCCTCCCTGAGCGGTTTGGTCAGGCGGACGAAGTGGAACGGCTTCAGTATCCCTGACGTGGCAGCCATGGGCATAATCCGACAGGCAAAGTTTAATTTGCCCAACAAGGACTGAAGTCGTTGCAGCGTGATCTTCCGCAAGGAGCTCGCCTCCTGGACCACCCCACGTAGATCAGCCAACTTGTCCAACGGAAGCCGACATTCCCCGACGACCGAATCAATCTCGATCCCGAGGAAGCACAAGCACGTGGAAGGGCCAATCGTTTTGTCAGGTGCCAGCGGCACGCCGAACATACAGGCCACATCCAACACTGCTTGTAAGATCTGGGAGCATATCGGGGAATGCGCGGGGCCCACACACAGAAAGTCATCTAAGTAGTGAAGCAGGGAATCGTAACCGGACTCCATTCTCACTACCCATTCTAGAAAAGAGCTGAAGCATTCAAAATAAAAACAGGATATTGCACAACCCATGGGGAGACACATATCCACGTAATAATGACCTTCAAATGCACATCCCAAGAGATGATGACACTCTGGGTGAACTGGTAGGAGGCGAAAAGCAGACTCGATATCAGTTTTTGCCATGAGTGCCCCGGGGCCAGCGGCCCTGACTATGCCCACAGCAGCGTCAAAGGACGCATAGGAAACGCGGCATAATTCAGCTGCAATGTCATCGTTTACCGAGCACCCATGAGGGTGCGACAGGTGATGAATCAGCCGGAACTTTCCCGGTTCCCGTTTGGGCACCACGCCCAACGGTGAAACCCTTAGATCGGGGAGTGGCGAATCCCGAAATGGGCCCGCCATTCGGCCCAGCGCCACTTCCTTCGCCAGTTTTTCCCTGACCACCCCTGGATATTCAGAAACAGATCTCAGGTTTCTGCAAAAACCGGAGACCTGCCGAGGCCGGTGAGGGATCCAAAACCCCTGCCCAAATCCCTCCAGCAATAAGGCAGCCGCCTTCTTATTCCTATAACGATTTAGCCATGGGCGCATCGCGTCGACGTCCACCGGCGTCTTCGCTCTTAGCGCCCACGGAGTCCCCTTTGTCGCCAGTTTTGGCTCGTTTGAAGCATTTTGAAGCGGGGTGGGACCCACCGCACCCCGAACACTCATGCTTGAAGCGGCAACTAGACCCGAATTTGCATTGGCCATCGTTATATTGCCAACAGCAGCCTGTTTTACGTTGCCCGGCCGACGCTGCGGTTGAAGAACCCGCGCCGGCCCCCCCAAGAAAGGACGACAGGCCCCCTTGATGTGATGCTGGGCGGGTCATGATAGCTAACCACAAGCCAATGTCCATTTGATCCCAGCCCATGGAAGGCCGAACCGCTAAACGTTGGCGGAACTGCTCATCATACCGCCACCACCCTAAACCGCCGTACACCCGACAAGCGGTCCATATGACGTCCTGGTAGCAGAATAGGGAAGAACATTTGGCGGGAGTCTTCTCACCTATCACGCTGGCTAAGATCGAAAAGGCTCGGATCCAGTTTCCGAAAGTTTTCGGAATCTTCCGGTACCGAAACTTTTCTTTGTCCTTTTCGGACTCTTTAGCGTCAGCGTCAACCCGGGGAAGATCTTCCATAGGGAGGAGAGAAAAAATTTCAACAAATTCCCCCTTGTCTATTTTGGCGCGCAATTCCGGCGTGAGATGGAGGCCCAGAGGACCTGACCAGCACATGTACGCCGCACCGTGCGCAGCCGGAGCAACCCCCAAACCCGAGAGAGCAGCGGCGTCCCCGGCCGTGCCCACTGCAGTTTCCGGCGTCACCGGCAGTAACGCCGAGGTTGAGGGGATGGGGGCCTGTGTCATATTAGCGGGCATTGGCGCCGCGACTGCAGAAGGATCAGACCCTGCGGAACTTGCCCAACCCGCCCGAAGTTGGTTATCTAACGCCACCGGGGGGGAAGCCCCGGGGCGATAACCCCGCTCAAGGGTTAGCAAAACCTGCTTCATAGCCTGGAGTACAGAACCCAATTCTTGCACTTCCCCTGCGCCAGCGCCCCCCAAACCCGACCCCGTTATACCGGAGTACTCACCTGCAGGAGCTGAATTGGCAGGTAGTAGCGGGACTTCAACATGCCCACCAGGCTGCAACGGCCCCAAGGGAACTGCGACCGCAGGAAGCACTGCACCAGTCACAGCATCAGGGAACCGACTTGTCAGCCGACCAGGGGTGACCTGTGAAGACAGGACAGGTGAAAAAGAACCCTGCCCACCCAACCCAGGTAACTGGGGACCCGCAGAAGTGGTAAAGACTGTGTGTGAAACTGGCATGACAGAAAGAGCCCCAGAGGGGGCAGCATGGACCGTGGGTAATGGCGGGGCAGATGCAGAGGGCATCAGGCCCATAGGGAGGGGGCCAAGGGGGGTAGGATGGGCAGGAGATAGTGTTGGGAGAGCTTGATGGGCGGCTGAGGATGATGAGAATGCAGGATGAACGGATGAGGTTGATGGGAGTGCATGCTGTACGGCTGAGGATGATGGGAGTGCATGCTGGCCGGATGAAGCTGATGGAAGTGCCTGTTGAACGGATGAGGCTGATGGGAGTGTGGTAGTGGCCGGGCCAGGGGAGACAGAGCGGGGAGGATGAGAAGGGGGGGGGCTGTGCCCACGAGTAGCCGGACCTGGCTCCATACCCCGACCCCCCGAACCCCCCAACCCCCTACTGGTTGCCCTGCCGCCTCGCGGCCTACTCACCACTCCTGAAGAAGAGCCGGCCGCCGACCTCACTTGCTCGCGCTCCGCCTGGGATCCACCATGAGCCGAGCGCCTGTCAGGTGCACGGGTTGTCGCCATCGTTGTGCTGGAAAGTGATCTCGCGGACGACCTCCTGGAGGCCCGCGAGATCACAGGAGCAGGAACCGGCGCGGGATGGCCATCACCTCCCCGAGAAGCGGCAGCCGCACGGGTAGCTCTAGACCGCCTCGGGGAGGAGGCGACAGGCTGCACTGACACGCTGCCGCCCGCGGCCGCGGGGGACCTGGCGCGCGGGCCGGCAACGGGGCTCCTGCTCCTACCCCTCACCCGACCCTCCCGCGAGGGGCTATAACGGGTAGGAGGACGCGCCCGGCGGCGCGGAGTACCCTGGCTGCCGACAGAGGGAGCAGCTACCAGGGAGGCACCCTGCAGCCTTACCAGCTGGGCCTGCAGGTGCCGGCCACCGTCCTGGAGGGCCTCAGCCCGAAGAGCAGCAAGGATTCCGTCTATATCCATGCTTCTGGCCGTGGGGTAAGCAAAAGCAACACAATGATAGGAAACAGGGGGAGAGATTGTCACCTTGCCGTTATTTTAAGATGGCTGAGGTGAAGGGGACAAAATGTCCGTTATTTATACAGCCCCACCCAAACCCTTGACCTAAATGCCACACCCATTTTACACCCACACCCACCACACCCACACATGCCTCCTATCCGGCTAGCTTTCAGCCCGCCTCCTCTGGGCCTCAACTTTCCTAAACACTTCCTGAAAAGAGCTTTGTAAAGCTTACACTTCCTTTACTACAAATTATGTTTAATTTAGAATTTCGTATCTCCTACTCTGTTAATAGCTTGCTAGACCATGCAAGGGTATCTTGTGTGTGATTAAAGTTTAATTTGAATAGCAGGAGATAAAAACGTTTAAAATAAGTAACATCTAAAAGAAAATTACATGTTTTTTTGCAGGCTTTGTGATTTACAGCCAGGGGAGGTGTAGCTAGGGCTGGATAGACAGAATTAAAAGTGATTTTACTTCAAAATGGTAGAGAATTGAGCAGTAAGACTTCAGAGGCATAATGTATACAGAAAAACTGCTTCATTAATATTAAGTTGTTTTGGTGATTATACTGTTACTTTAAAATATGAGCTTAAACAGCAACACAATAATAAAATGCTTAGATATTAATAACAATAATTAATTATTGATTATAAAGTCCTTACTGATTTCCTTGTGCTATACATAAAGTATTGATATAAACTCCATATAAATACACCATAGGTGATTGTTAAAATAATGGAATCCAACGTTTATTTCTTATGCTGCCGGCAGCCATATATCAATTTTCCCAGAAACCACTGCTTTGACCTTTCAATACCCATACCACTCATTGTTACCCTTTTCTGTTCCTCCAGACACAGTTGATATTTATTTGTGTAATTTTCTCTTCATTTATTCACCAACCCATGCTTCCATAATATGTCCAACTTTACTCTGCATATAAAACCAGCTGCTGCAACAGGATTCTGTTCACACACTTTATTTCAGATACCAGTCCTGTTTTTTACAGCTCCCTTCTTTCCACATTCTATCCCTCTCAATCTACTACCTGCCCAATACATATGGCTACCAACAGGCTATTTCACTGTCAGACTGCCTAAAGTGAGTGGTAGCTAACAAATGGTCAGATTTGTTTGTCTCTAATAGATATTCCAGTTATTGGGTACATTGCTGTGTCCTATGCCATCTTTAATCAATAGAAAAAAAATCAAACTGGAAAGATTGTGACTCGATTGTGACAAAAATCAAACTGGAAAGATTGTGACTCTCGATAAAATTATATACTCCGTCTAACAGTGTTTTTCCTCTTTAATACAGGTAAAATTCTCAGTGAATAGGAAACTTAAACCGCCACCACCCTCCATTAGCAGTGAATATTTCCATATTTGTGCCAGCTCTTTCCTGCTCATATGTTACACGTGCATTTATGTATGTGTTTCTGTGAACTCAGCAACATGTCGGCTAATGCTGGACTCTTTATTTCTACAAGGGACGGTCAAATCCCGTGTTCATTATACGGCAGTCTTCCTGAGCACAACATACGCACTGTACCTTCTTCTCCTCCTTATTTATGAGCACCTTTATCTAGTGGCCACAGTTTTCTGTGTATTCCAGATAGTCTTAATAGACTTGGCCAAGAGGGGGAAGATGGCAATGGAAGGCATGGAGAAGAAGAATGAGGAAGAGGTGATGGAGGTGACGAAGGTGAAAGAAGAGATGAAATGGAAAGTCTTTTAAAGAAGGAATTGTTGTGGGGAAAAAGACTGCTTGCTTGTAAAGGAAAAAGTTTTTTATTAAAAAAGTTTTATAACTGAATTCTTTATTTTGTTGTTTTTCTGAGGATTCTGCTTTATATTATTAGGGCAAAGCACAGTGAAAACGTAGGAACCGGAAGCAATCATTAGTTTGCAGATTGTAATTTATTGCAAGTCTAGAACCAAAGAGAGCACCAGTAATATTAATTCTTTCATTCCTTAATAATCCCGATCTGCCACCCAGACCATTTTCAGATAGGCGATTTAAGCCCATCAATACATTGTACACAGGGAACCTGACGTTTTGAAATTCTCCAACTTCCTAATGCTGTCTCTCACTTTCCAACCCTCATCATCATTACAACAATGCCTGATTTACTTGCTCTTACAATTCTGATCCTTTCTGTGCAGTGACATGTTATAGATTTAATGCTTGAGAAGAATGGATTCATAAGGGAAAATAAATAGCTTAATGGTAGTTACTGGGCCTGGATATTCCACTGTCCAATGGTCCCAGTGTGGTCGCACACTTCAAAAACCACTGTTGTTTGCACCTTTTGGGAAGACAGATTCCGCAGCACAAAGAAATCATCAAACCTATTCTATATCTCATTGTTTGATCAAATGCTGAAATTGGTGATTGTGCTGTTCTTCTTAGCTGAGCTCTGCTCTTAACGGGGACAGCTCATTAAAATGGATAAGGTGGCTGGTGTCCCTTGGCTTTGGATAAAGCCACCCTCAGGGACCCCCTCCCGCCCAGCTCTGGAAAGGGGAAAGGGGTAAAAACTTACCTTTTTCCAGCGGTGGGCGTTGAGATCTCCTCCTCCGATCCTCCTCTTCTCCTCCCCGTCGGCTGAATGCGCACGCGCGGCAAGAGCTGCGCGCGCATTCAGCCGGTCACATAGGAAAGCATTCATAATGCTTTCCTATGGACGCTTGCATGCTCTCACTGTGATTTTCACAGTGAGAATCACGCAAGCGCCTCTAGCGGCTGTCAGTGAGACAGCCACTAGAGGAAATAGGGGAAGGCTTAACCCATTCACAAACATAGCAGTTTCTCTGAAACTGCTATGTTTATGAAAAAATGGGTTAACCCTAGAAGGACCTGGCACCCAGACCACTTCATTAAGCTGAAGTGGTCTGGGTGCCTAGAGTGGTCCTTTAAGTCTCTATGTGCAGTCAATTACAAACTCATCAGTATGTGAATCATGGAAGAAGATATACCCTCTAACCCAAAGGGATATCAGGCCACCTTATGGAGTCACAGTATATTCAGGTAATTACACTTGATACACTACACACAGTACTACAGGGACGTTTGTGGGAAAATTCCCTTCTGGTTATTGTGCTACATACCGAAAGCCTCCAGCTACCCTGTTAATACATCAAGTTAAATACTTGAGAGACATTTATTGGCTATGTGGATACATGCAACTCAGATCCAAATTGACAGGCCTATGGTGGGGGGAATGTGCTTTTACTAAAGTTATCATGCCCATACACATAATATCAGACAACCACCAAGGCCCTCTTGACTCACCACACACATACTTTAGAGTAAAAAGAGACACTCCTGTACAGGGCAGTTTCGACCCTCACATATACATAGATGCCAAGGGGGGTGCCAAATGATTTTAAAGCCAGGGATGAGGTTGCAGCTGGATTCAAATCCTTGATTCCACTCATCACGGCCTATAAGAATGTAAATTGGATTAATTACATCTACTAAAACCAACAATGTTTTGTCAATTATACCAGAGATGCCCTCCAGGGACTGGCAGAACAATTACAAGCCACCTCCCAAATGTCATTTCAGAATAGGATGGCCATAGACATGATTCTGGCGGGGGAAAGGAGGTGTGTGTGAAATACTCCCAGATACCATGACATGCTGCACTTTTATACCAGATAACACAGGCCCTAACGGGAAAGTAACTATGGCCATCGAGAAGCTTGAAAGCCTCTCTGAAGAGTTAAAAAGAAACTCAGGGATCACCAATTCCTGGGATAGATGGTTTGGATGGATAAACGGATGGCAGAAAGTACTCTTCCAAGTGGGTATGGCTGTCCTAACTGTAATGATTCTTTTCCTCTTCTTTGTCTGCTGTATAATGCCTTGTGCACAGAAATATTTGCAGAAGACTGTAGATCAAACCATTGACCGCACCACCCCAACATTCCTACACCAAGACATTGATGACGGAACCTGTGACACAACACATGCACCTCTTCAGTCCCACCACATTAAGTATACAATTACTTCTCTCTAGGGAAACTATAGGGACAGCGTCTTGTCTAACGGGTAAAAAGTCTGTTGCGGAGATGTAGTGGACAAGCCGCTACGGGTTCTAGTGCAGTGAAGAGTTCAAGAAAACATGTTTGAGAAGATGAGCAGCAGCCTATTAGGGATATTATTAGGGATAGATAGTAGTTGTTTATATCGTAAATAGTAATTTTTAGGGGGGACTGTTGTGGACAGAATATTAACTCTATTAATTTTCGTAAAATGCCTATTTGCTCTGCATAACTATAATCAATATTATTCATAAGTTACTTAAAATGGCCGCTAGGGAATTTCCCCTGTAGTCAACTAACACCCTTAAATTAACAAGATGGCGCTGGAATCTGGAGGAGAGCTCCATGATGCCAGTGACATCACACCCGGTAGGATGAGCAATTGATGAACCACTTAACAACTAACCAATTGCTCCGGACGCTCGGAATAAAGATTCCTCAAGTCTTTCATTAACCTGAAACTTGTGTCTGGTGTGAATTACTTTGGGAGCGTGCACGTAAATACTTATTAATTTGGACAGGGGCAGATATGCAAAAATATCAAGCACTTGATTTGATCCACAACAGCTTTTCTGTAAACCCAGCACAAATTTCTTGCAATTTTTCTTCACTTTTGATTAGAAACTAGAAACTGTTTTCCCAGCAACAGGCAATATGGTAATTTTCTCTAATGATTTTTAGGATAGAAAAATCTAAAATAACAACAGATTATTTTTTATATTTGGGTTTCATATAAAGAACATTCTCTAGGCTCATGTACAATTTAGTTCAAACTAGGTACCTTTGTAACCATAGCAGTGAGTTTGATATTCTAATCAAGATTATTGATACTATCAATGTAATCTTCAAACGTGGAAAAGAGCTCTCCAACACATAAAAAGCATCATCTATGTATCTTCTCCAGATTTTACAAAACCCGAATAAGGGATGATTATACAAAAGGTGTATCTCAATGAAGTTTATATATATATATATATTTACAGATAGATCGATTATTAATACTATTAATCAAATCTACCAACTTGTCCAAGAGCTGCTCCAACACATAACAAATATCTGGACAAGGTATGATTATATTTACACACACACATACATGTATATATATATGTATCTGTTACGGACCGTTTCAGCATAAAAGGGGAAAAATCGGTTTAGGCGATAATCCCCTTTTCCCAAAAAGGCACAGCTACTGTAAAAGCACCAAAACTCACGAATTTGGATATAAATGAATGCACCAAACTCCCGAACTGCATACCAGGGAATAAGATAGCACTCTAAGCTGGAACCTCACAAATAGCTGCTAGCAGATGAATAGGAAAAGCAGACATCAGCTTACACTCCTAGCAGTCAAACTCCAACAACATACAGTGAATCCCCCCAAGAACGAGACAAGGCTCCGTGTTGAAGGTCAAGCAGTGGTCTGTTTATTCAGGGCTACCTGCCCCTGTATTTATGCAGGTCTCCCACCTGGTGGACACTCCGCTAGGGGACCAGATGGAAGACTGAAACAGCAGACAGACATGTATCAGATTAGTACACACAGCCACAATACTTTCCCACAATGTATCTTGGTTTCCTCCTCTCTGTCCTGGAAATAATTAATGAAGTAATTCAATTATCTCCTAGGACAAAGGCCAGACTCCATTATGCACATGGTGACACAGAAACAGACTATCACTTTAAAATACATACAGACACATTTTATACACAAAACATAGACATGTAACATATCCCCAGATAGTTCAGGTCTGGGTGCACATTATTAGGTGAATGGCACCCAGATCACACAAATACATTTTAATTGCCATGGAGCCAAAGTCTTTAATTATACGAACAGGCTCCATGGCAGGCTATCTGGGTTACTACAGTTCACATAAAACATAAACTACCGAATTTCCCTGCATTCACCAAATCCATACGAATGAGAACCAGGGGCTGGAGGTTCAGCGGTGCCTGCACGGAAAAGTGTACGATTTTGGTGCATGAAAGCCGGGCAGAAAAGTGCTGGCTGCCCGGGGAGCTCCAGAACAGCGCCACCTAGCGGCCACTAAGTGTAACAGCGGCCACACAGTTAACAGGCAATTAACCGCAGCTTCAGGGAGGTAAATTGGCAGCACACTCCAGCTTCTGGGTGGCCAATTAACAACGCCGGCCGGCTTCCCACGGCTCTGGGGAGGTTGGTGAATGGCTGTTTGTTCGGTAGATTAAATCTACCGAACTGCTGTGCAGAAAGGGAGAAATAAATCCTTCTGCACAGTAAAATTAACCCTTTAGCTGCTGGTCCATAGTCCAGAGGCAGCAGGCGGGCAACCAGGCTCCTCCAATACAATGTGGCGAGATTGGTTTCGTCACAGTATCTATAATAATTTCAACTCACTATTGGTAAGTCATTGGCAATTTATGGAGAGTATGCCATGGGCTCTCCAGGCTATAGATTTTAAGCTCTCTATGTATATAATATGTGTGTGCTTATATAGTATTTAACTAGATGTATATAACAAATTCAAGTAGAGTCCACGTTGATCACAGGAAAAGCAAATAAAGAAAAAACTCCACAAATGTAACATTTAACAATAATTAACAGCGCATGAACTCATATATTGTATATAATAGCGATTATGCACTACTTAGAAATCTATAAGGGACATAGGTATATATATTATTCATTGCTGTTAATAATATAACAATATATTTCTGTTTTTGTTGTTCGTACAGTCAATTTGAAGTTTAGATTAGAAGTTATATTTCATGCAAAAAAAGTACCTAATGGCCTTTTCAAACCCTCTGCTTTATCTATGAAAAAAATAAGTAATAACAAAGTTGACATTGCAATACTTAGTAAGGCCTATGCACAAGAGCAGAGTCTGTGATGTCATAAATTACAGCAGAGTACGTCTAGGTAACACACAGTGATGTCATTTTCAAACATTCCGTGAACACTCACAGCACTCAGAGCTACACTTCACCTGGACAGTGGTTATATTAACTGGAAATATATATTTCCTACTCACCTGCAAAGGGATCTTGTGAAAAGGCACCTCTTGAGTACAGGACCGTTGACTTGTACTTTGCTATCCTATAAAACAAGTATAATGAGAATGGTGAGTGATTCTTTTTCTGCTTTATATCTATCTGTCTAGCTATCATTTTCAAATAATTAAAACAAATGAAATTACAAATTTTAAGTTTTTATTTTGTTACTTTTTTGCATTAAATAAAAACCTAAAGGAACACTGCTCAATTCTATACCATTTAGGAATTGAATCACTATGTTCATGCAGCCCTAGTCACAACTCCCTGCATGTGACTTACACAACTTTCCTAAACACTTCCTGAAAAGAGCTTTGTAAAGCTTACACTTCCTTTACTACAAATTATGTTTAATTTAGAATTTCGTATCTCCTACTCTGTTAATAGCTTGCTAGACCATGCAGGGGTATCTTGTGTGTGATTAAAGTTTCATTTGAATAGCAGGAGATAAAAACGTTTAAAATAAGTAACATCTAAAAGAAAATTACATGTTTTTTTGCAGGCTTTGTCATTTACAGCCAGGGGAGGTGTAGCTAGGGCTGGATAGACAGAATTAAAAGTGATTTTACTTCAAAATGGTAGAGAATTGAGCAGTAAGACTTCAGAGGCATAATGTATACAGAAAAACTGCTTCATTAATATAAAGTTGTTTTGGTGATTATACTGTTACTTTAAAATATGAGCTTAAACAGCAACACAATAATAAAATGCTTAGATATTAATAACAATAATTAATTATTGATTATAAAGTCCTTACTGATTTCCTTGTGCTATACATAAAGTATTGATATAAACTCCATATAAATACACCATAGGTGATTGTTAAAATAATGGAATCCAACGTTTATTTCTTATGCTGCCGGCAGCCATATATCAATTTTCCCAGAAACCACTGCTTTGACCTTTCAATACCCATATCACTCATTGTTACCCTTTTCTGTTCCTCCAGACACAGTTGATATTTATTTGTGTAATTTTCTCTTCATTTATTCACCAACCCATGCTTCCATAATATGTCCAACTTTACTCTGCATATAAAACCAGCTGCTGCAACAGGATTCTGTTCACACACTTTATTTCAGATACCAGTCCTGTTTTTTACAGCTCCCTTCTTTCCACATTCTATCCCTCTCAATCTACTACCTGCCCAATACATATGGCTACCAACAGGCTATTTCACTGTCAGACTGCCTAAAGTGAGTGGTAGCTAACAATTGGTCAGATTTGTTTGTCTCTAATAGATATTCCAGTTATTGGGTACATTGCTGTGTCCTATGCCATCTTTAATCAATAGAAAAAAAATCAAACTGGAAAGATTGTGACTCGATTGTGACAAAAATCAAACTGGAAAGATTGTGACTCTCGATACAATTATATACTCCGTCTAACAGTGTTTTTCCTCTTTAATACAGGTAAAATTCTCAGTGAATAGGAAACTTAAACCGCCACCACCCTCCATTAGCAGTGAATATTTCCATATTTGTGCCAGCTCTTTCCTGCTCATATGTTACACGTGCATTTATGTATGTGTTTCTGTGAACTCAGCAACATGTCGGCTAATGCTGGACTCTTTATTTCTACAAGGGACGGTCAAATCCCGTGTTCATTATACGGCAGTCTTCCTGAGCACAACATACGCACTGTACCTCCTTCTCCTCCTTATTTATGAGCACCTTTATCTAGTGGCCACAGTTTTCTGTGTATTACAGATAGTCTTAATAGACTTGGCCAAGAGGGGGAAGATGGCAATGGAAGGCATGGAGAAGAAGAATGAGGAAGAGGTGATGGAGGTGACGAAGGTGAAAGAAGAGATGAAATGGAAAGTCTTTTAAAGAAAGAATTGTTGTGGGGAAAAAGACTGCTTGCTTGTAAAGGAAAAAGTTTTTTATTAAAAAAGTTTTATAACTGAATTCTTTATTTTGTTGTTTTTCTGAGGATTCTGCTTTATATTATTAGGGCAAAGCACAGTGAAAACGTAGGAACCGGAAGCAATCATTAGTTTGCAGATTGTAATTTATTGCAAGTCTAGAACCAAAGAGAGCACCAGTAATATTAATTCTTTCATTCCTTAATAATCCCGATCTGCCACCCAGACCATTTTCAGATAGGCGATTTAAGCCCATCAATACATTGTACACAGGGAACCTGACGTTTTGAAATTCTCCAACTTCCTAATGCTGTCTCTCACTTTCCAACCCTCATCATCATTACAACAATGCCTGATTTATTTGCTCTTACAATTCTGATCCTTTCTGTGCAGTGACATGTTATAGATTTAATGCTTGAGAAGAATGGATTTATAAGGGAAAATAAATAACTTAATGGTAGTTACTGGGCCTGGATATTCCACTGTCCAATGGTCCCAGTGTGGTCGCACACTTCAAAAACCACTGTTGTTTGCACCTTTTGGGAAGACAGATTCCGCAGCACAAAGAAATCATCAAACCTATTCTATATCTCATTGTTTGATCAAATGCTGAAATTGGTGATTGTGCTGTTCTTCTTAGCTGAGCTCTGCTCTTAAAGGGACAGCTCATTAAAATGGATAAGGTGGCTGGTGTCTCTTGGCTCTGTTCAACAGGCAGGGATAAACTCTGCCTTAATTATACCAGTCCACATCAACAATGGGCGGAAATGATATGCAGAGACTACTCAGCCCACGCTCTGAGCCTATCTTCCCATAGCACTGTTTAGCGTGAGGTACACTCCAAGAGGGAAATTTAGCTTGTCCCCCTACGAGATTCTATTTGGTTCAGCTCCCAGGCTAGGCTGTTACTTTCCTCAGCAGCTCCAAATTCAGTCAGATGCAATGGTAAATTACATAACTGCTCTCTCTCATGCCTTGACCAAAATCCATGCGCAAGTGTTTTCTTCTATTCCAGATCCAGTGTCTGATACAATCACCCATAAGTTACTCCCTGGTGATTGGGTTCTGGTTAAGAAATTCCTGAGAAAGCACACACTTGAGCCAAGATTTCATGGTTTATTCCAAGTCCTTCTAACTACATCTACCTCAGTAAAACTAGCTGGGAAGGACACTTGGATACACGCTTCGCACTGCAAGAAAGTTCCAGCTCCAGAGGAAGCTTTACTGTGATATTGTCTCTTGTACTTTTCCACAATCCCAACATTCGACTATATACAAAGACATACCTAATAAAAAGGACCCACACATTTGTGTGACTGGTGACCATTGGGGACATCACTGTAGTTCCTGGAAAGCAGCGGGTTGGAACACGGGCCGACCATGGGGTTACAGACCACAAAGTGCCTTAGATAGAGTGGACAGGAATGGGAAATCCTTGTTACACAGAATGACTTTGTGCAATCCAACTGGGTCTACTCCAATGAAACTTACCTTAAACATAGAACACCCTAGTCCAGGAGACACTGGAGAGTATATAATGGGAATGTACTGGAGAGGGGGTAGTTCATACAATAAATTGGGAACTTTCTATTTACAAGACATGCACACATCACCTGAGTGGGTAGATACAAGACATATGACCATCAACCCTCTCAAACCCCACATTAAGACTCTTAAAGACATAGTAGCCATAGCTAACCCTACATTTGAAGACACTATGGCAGTAGAGACTGGTTTTTAAGACACTAATCTATGGCTTGAGTGGATGAGATATAATGCTAATTCTCATAATAAAACTAACTGTTATGTTTGTGGTGGAGCCAGACCCCATCTAGGTACAGTGCCTCTAAATCTACCTCCTGATGTTGAAACATGTTTCTTAAAGGACCACTCTAGTGCCAGGAAAACATACTCGTTTTCCTGGCAATAGAGTGCCCTGAGGGTGCCCCCACCCTCAGGGACCCCCTCCCGCCCGGCTCTGGAAAGGGGAAAGGGGTAAAAACTTACCTTTTTCCAGCGGTGGGTGGAGAGATCTCCTCCTCCGATCCTCCTCTTCTCCTCCCCGTCGGCTGAATGCGCACGCGCGGCAAGAGCTGCGCGCGCATTCAGCCGGTCACATAGGAAAGCATTCATAATGCTTTCCTATGGACGCTTGCGTGCTCTCACTGTGATTTTCACAGTGAGAATCACGCAAGCGCCTCTAGCGGCTGTCAGTGAGACAGCCACTAGAGGAAATAGGGGAAGGCTTAACCCATTCACAAACATAGCAGTTTCTCTGAAACTGCTATGTTTATGAAAAAATGGGTTAACCCTAGAAGGACCTGGCACCCAGACCACTTCATTAAGCTGAAGTGGTCTGGGTGCCTAGAGTGGTCCTTTAAGTCTCTATGTGCAGTCAATTACAAACTCATCAGTATGTGAATCATGGAAGAAGATATACCCTCTAACCCAAAGGGATATCAGGCCACCTTATGGAGTCACAGTATATTCAGGTAATTACACTTGATACACTACACACAGTACCACAGGGAAGTTTGTGGGAAAATTCCCTTCTGGTTATTGTGCTACATGCCGAAAGCCTCCAGCTACCCTGTTAATACATCAAGTTAAATACTTGAGAGACATTTATTGGCTATGTGGATACATGCAACTCAGATCCAAATTGACAGGCCTATGGTGGGGGGAATGTGCTTTTACTAAAGTTATCATGCCCATACACATAATATCAGACAACCACCAAGGCCCTCTTGACTCACCACACACATACTTTAGAGTAAAAAGAGACACTCCTGTACAGGGCAGTTTCGACCCTCACATATACATAGATGCCAAGGGGGGTGCCAAATGATTTTAAAGCCAGGGATGAGGTTGCAGCTGGATTCAAATCCTTGATTCCACTCATCACGGCCTATAAGAATGTAAATTGGATTAATTACATCTACTAAAACCAACAATGTTTTGTCAATTATACCAGAGATGCCCTCCAGGGACTGGCAGAACAATTACAAGCCACCTCCCAAATGTCATTTCAGAATAGGATGGCCATAGACATGATTCTGGCGGGGGAAAGGAGGTGTGTGTGAAATACTCCCAGATACCATGACATGCTGCACTTTTATCCCAGATAACACAGGCCCTAACGGGAAAGTAACTATGGCCATCGAGAAGCTTGAAAGCCTCTCTGAAGAGTTAAAAAGAAACTCAGGGATCACCAATTCCTGGGATAGATGGTTTGGATGGATAAACGGATGGCAGAAAGTACTCTTCCAAGTGGGTATGGCTGTCCTAACTGTAATGATTCTTTTCCTCTTCTTTGTCTGCTGTATAATGCCTTGTGCACAGAAATATTTGCAGAAGACTGTAGATCAAACCATTGACCGCACCACCCCAACATTCCTACACCAAGACATTGATGACGGAACCTGTGACACAACACATGCACCTCTTCAGTCCCACCACATTAAGTATACAATTACTTCTCTCTAGGGAAACTATAGGGACAGCGTCTTGTCTAACGGGTAAAAAGTCTGTTGCGGAGATGTAGTGGACAAGCCGCTACGGGTTCTAGTGCAGTGAAGAGTTCAAGAAAACATGTTTGAGAAGATGAGCAGCAGCCTATTAGGGATATTATTAGGGATAGATAGTAGTTGTTTACATCGTAAATAGTAATTTTTAGGGGGGACTGTTGTGGACAGAATATTAACTCTATTAATTTTTGTAAAATGCCTATTTGCTCTGCATAACTATAATCAATATTATTCATAAGTTACTTAAAATGGCTGCTAGGGAATTTCCCCTGTAGTCAACTAACACCCTTGAATTAACAACTGGAGGAGAGCTCCATGATGCCAGTGACATCACACCCGGTAGGATGAGCAATTGATGAACCACTTAACAACTAACCAATTGCTTTACCGGACCCTCGGAATAAAGATTCCTCAAGTCTTTCATTAACCTGAAACTTGTGTCTGGTGTGAATTACTTTGGGAGCGTGCACGTAAATACTTATTAATTTGGACAGGGGCAGATATGCAAAAATATCAAGCACTTGATTTGATCCACAACAGCTTTTCTGTAAACCCAGCACAAATTTCTTGCAATTTTTCTTCACTTTTGATTAGAAACTAGAAACTGTTTTCCCAGCAACAGGCAATATGGTAATTTTCTCTAATGATTTTTAGGATAGAAAAATCTAAAATAACAACTGATTATTTTTTATATTTGGGTTTCATATAAAGAACATTCTCTAGGCTCATGTACAATTTAGTTCAAACTAGGTACCTTTGTAACCATAGCAGTGAGTTTGATATTCTAATCAAGATTATTGATACTATCAATGTAATCTTCAAATGTGGAAAAGAGCTGCTCTAACACATAAAAAGCATCATCTATGTATCTTTTTCAGATTTTACAAAACCCGAATAAGGGATGATTATACAAAAGGTGTATCTCAATGAAGTTTATATATATATATATATTTACAGATAGATCGATTATTAATACTATTAATAAAATCTACCAAGATCCAAGAGCTGCTCCAACACATAACAAATATCTGGACAAGGTATGATTATATTTACACACACACATACATGTATATATATATATGTATCTATAATAATTTCAACTCACTACTGGTAAGTCATTGGCAATTTATGGAGAGTATGCCATGGGCTCTCCAGGCTATAGATTTTAAGCTCTCTATGTATATAATATGTGTGTGCTTATATAGTATTTAACTAGATGTATATAACAAATTCAAGTAGAGTCCAAGTTGATCACAGGAAAAGCAAATAAAGAAAAAACTCCACAAATGTAACATTTAACAATAATTAACAGCGCATGAACTCATATATTGTATATAATAGCGATTATGCACTACTTAGAAATCTATAAGGGACATAGGTATATATATTATTCAATGCTGTTAATAATATAAAAATATATTTCTGTTTTTGTTGTTCGTACAGTCAATTTGAAGTTTAGATTAGAAGTTATATTTCATGCAAAAAAGTACCTAATGGCCTTTTCAAACCCTCTGCTTTATCTATGAAAAAAATAAGTAATAACAAAGTTGACATTGCAATACTTAGTAAGGCCTATGCACAAGAGCAGAGTCTGTGATGTCATAAATTACAGCAGAGTACGTCTAGGTAACACACAGTGATGTCATTTTCAAACATTCCGTGAACACTCACAGCACTCAGAGCTACACTTCACCTGGACAGTGGTTATATTAACTGGAAATATATATTTCCTACTCACCTGCAAAGGGATCTTGTGAAAAGGCACCTCTTGAGTACAGGACCGTTGACTTGTACTTTGCTATCCTATAAAACAAGTATAATGAGAATGGTGAGTGATTCTTTTTCTGCTTTATATCTATCTGTCTAGCTATCATTTTCAAATAGTTAGGGATTATTCTAGCTTTAGTGACTGAATAATCTAAATTTTATTAATGACAGGAGGCGAATATTTGCTTTATCTTTCTTTACTGAACCTCCCAGCAGCAAAGGAACAGTTAACAGTAATGTAAAAAGTTCAAGCAATCAGATAGTATAACAGTATTATATGATGTCATCAAACTCCTCCCATATCCTCTTTCTTGCTGTGGTCGATGATATGTCTGTGTCAACCGTGTAAACTCTAACGATGAACTGCGGACTAAGTTGGAGTCCTGAAGTAGTCAACATGTGGAATCTTCAGCGTGCTTGAAGGAGCCGTATATACAAAGGTATTTTTCACACTAAAGGAATAGAGAAGAGACGTGAGAGTATAGGTTCTCATACTACGTGAATGCAATTTATGGCATGTATGTTAAGAACAAATTGTAGTTACTCTTTGAATATAATATTGAATATTTCAAACACTAGATTAGAAGTGTTATGGCTTACCTGGGCGGGTGTTAAAAAGTGAAAATAAAGAAGGGGGGGAAAATATTCGCCTCCTGTCATTACTAAAATTTAGATTATTCAGTCACTAAAGCTAGAATAATCCCTAATTTTATGGCAAGACAGGAGGCTTCATATTTGCTGTTTTAACGCTCCTATATGATAGAAGATGCAGCATGTGTCATAGGTTTGAAATAAAATGTACGGAATGTGGACTCTCTGGACCAATCTGCAGATGACAAAATGTCTGAGAGGAAGCTTCCCGCGCGAAAGGCTGAGGATGTGGCTGCTCCTCTGACTGAATATGCGCCAAAATTTGAGTCAATGCCTGCTTGCGCTAGTATCCATCTGATCCACCATGCGACGGTTTGTGTGGTTTTACATAAGACACGAGGAGGGGTCCCGTAGGGGGGGCGTAGAGTGGTGGTGGCAGCTAAATAATGCCTTACGCAGAGTGCCACGCAGAGTGACTGTCTATTAGGAAAGTAAGGTAGAATACGGAGGAAGAATTAGTTTTGTTCGCTAATTTTCATTAGCGGTCCAGGATTCTAAAAGGGAAAAGACTTGAGTGATATCCCAGAAACAGGAGTATTTAGGAAGAGGGGGTCTGGCTAACCTGATCCCTCGTAAAAGTCTACAGACTGAAGGATGTTTCCCTATTGACGCATTGTCAATGGGATTATGGGCCGTAGAGATAGTGGATCTATAGACATTAATTGATCGATAGGATTTACCTTGATCAAATAGGGTAGACAGAAAATTTAGGATGATTGTCAGAGGTGCTGAAAAACACCAGCTGACCCATGTCTTCCTCGACTAGTGCCTGGGGCCCAGGAGTCCCATAGGAGAGCCTGAGTTGTCTCAGAAAGTCCTGAGACGTTCCAAGATCCCCTGAAACGGTCCAAGCTACAAGCTGGAGCCGGTCCTGAAGGGCGAGTGGGTGAAAGTGCCCTGTTGGGTTCCTGAGGATGTCGGGTGATCGAGGTAGAAGAATTGGATAGTTCACTGATAATTCTAACAGGGTTGGAAACCAAGTCTGGGTTCTCCTTAGTGGAGTGACAATGACTATCGTCACTAGTAGGGCTTTGACCCGGTAGAGGGTGCGTTGGATCATGGAGAAAGGTGGGAACGCATAGGCTCCTGTCTCCAGCCAAGGATGTAGAAAGGCGTTGACTGCCCATGACTGGGGTCTGGGAGCCAGCTGATAAAGGCTTCCATCTGGCGGTTCAGACGGGATGCAAACAGGTCCAGTGTAAGGGGCCTGCGAAGGCAATGAATTTGGTGGAACACGCGGGGGTCTAATTGCCAGTCGCTTACATCCCTCCAATGGCGAGAGAACCAATCCGCGACTAGGTTGTCCGTGCCCGGAAGATATTCCGCTCTGATAGATAAGTTCCGTTCTAGACAGAATTGGTAAAGATCTTTGGTCAGATCGGATAGTAGCTTGGATCGAGAGCCTCCTAACCGATTCACATAGCGCACTGCAGAGACGTTGTCCATGCGCAGTACTACAGTTGAAACAGTCTTTCGTGAAACTGCGAAAGATCCTGTAATCAATTCCAAACAATTGATGTGCAGTGCTTGTTCGGATGGGGACCAAAGTCCCCCTGTGGACCCTTGGGCGCATGTGGCGCCCCATCCCAGGAGACTGGCATCGGATTCCAGAATTAAATCTGGTTGTGATCCGAAGATGGCTTTGCCATTCCAGGCTTCCATATTGTGAAGCCACCAGTGAAGTTCTATATGAACTTCGTCTGTCAGTTGGATGTACTGATCGTAGGAGGTGGAACGGTGTAGGTAGTATGTCTTGAGCCGTTGCATGGCTCGGTAGTGTAAAGGTCCTGGGTAAATGGCTTGGATAGAGGCGGACAGTAGGCCTATAGTATGGGCCAGATCGCGTAAGCGAATCTGATGAGTTGATAACAATTTGCGAATGTCTTGTGCCATTATCAGGATGTCATCCAAATATATGATGGATCGAATCCCCTGTGATCGGAGTAGCGCCATCACTGGTTTCATCAGTTTCGTGAAACATGGTGCGGAGCATAGTCCGAACGGGAGGCATGTGAATTGCCAGATTTCCTCTTGCCAGAGGAATTGAAGGAAAAGCTCGATGGTTGCGAGCAATAGGAACTGTGAGGTATGCGTCTTTGAGATCGAAGCTGGAGAACCAATCTCCCACGCAAAGGAGGTCCCTGAGTAGATGGACGCCCTCCATCTTGAAGTGGCGATACCTGACAAAGTGATTCAGGTTTTTTTAAGTTGATAATTGGGCGTAGGTCTCCAGTTTTTTGTGGCCAAAAAAAAAAAATGTTGCTTAGAAAAGTATGCGGGAAAGGGGATTTCTCTATTGGCTCTTTTTTTACTAGCTTGCGCAGTTCGGTTTGTAGTGTCAGGTTGTCTGCTGCAGACATCTGTAGTGGTGTAGGTGGGGTGTCCTGGAAGGGGTGGAAATGAAATCTATTTGAACCCTTGGACTGTGTGTAGGATCCATAGATCCTGAGAAAGTAATTCCCACTGTTGGAAAAACTGGTTAATCGACCTGCTATAGGTACATTGAAAGAAGGGAGATTTATTACCTGGAGCAGCTCTTCCGCGTAGGAAGGCAGATCCACGTCCCCGGATAGACCCTCTATTAGTGAATAGTTGCCTGTGGTAGGGTCGGGGTTGTCCCGATTGCCAATAGTTTTCAGAGGGGCGAGGCCTGTAGCCTGTGAAGGCGATTCTGCTGTTCGTTCGGCCTCTATAACGTCCAGCTCTCCCAGAAAAACGGCCTGACTGAGAACGAAAAACCCTGCGCAAGGAGGATTGAGCCTTATTTAGGGTGGTGAACACCGCTACATGTTTGGAAAGGTCTTTCATGAACGAGTCCCCAAACAGTAATCCATTGCCTCTGGTCCCAGTTCTCGGGAGCTCAGATCGGCTAATTTTGCATCCAGTTTGTACAGTGCCGCCTAGCGTCTCTCAGTGGACATGGCCACATTAGCGTTGCCTAGTAAGCATAAGGCTCTCTGGCCCACTCTCTAACTGTTTTTGGGTCAAATCTGGCGTGAGAGCTACCTTGTTTGGCATGGTCGGTCGAGGGCACTCGGAGTTTTGCCCTCATTTCTTTGTCCAGTGGTTTGCATAACCACATTTTACAAAAGTTGGAAATGTGCTCTGGTGGAGGCCATTCTGACGACCGTGGGTGTCTGATGACCCTGGGGTCAAATAAAGGATCACCCGAAGCATCCAGAAGGATGTTGAATCGGGTCCTTTTGATAAGGTAGTATAGCATCTAGATCTTTATGTGTGAGAAAGGTTTCCTTGACAAATTCCGAAGGGGTATCCCCTAGCGCATTCGCCGAGGGGTCGTCACCAGAATATCCAAGGAAATAATCGTCAACCCCGTCTAACGTGTGGGATGTAGACCCTCTAAGGGGTTAAAGTTAGCTTGAACGGGGCGAGTGGCAATCCATTTTTGGGACTTGGCAGGAGCCTTGCCCTTGCCCGCAGACCAACTCTCCCCTTTCCAGGGGCGTTTGCGTGTAACCTCCTGATCCGAGGGTTGAGAGTCCTCGGAATCAGAGAGTTGACGTGCAGTAGGGGTGACTTCGGCCGAAGTCTTCTCATGAAAGGCTGCTAATGCCTTGGGGATGGAATCTGCAATGGGTGAAACCAACCAGGCTCTGAGTACCTGGGATATAGCGGGCTCATTATTGTCAGACATGGTATGTCTTAGAGCGGTTGCCAAACAGTTAAGTATATTAATTTGAAAGAATGGAGTTGAATGGGGTTCACCCAAAATTATTTCAGAGTATAGATGGGGGTCACCCAAAATATTTGTGTAGTTTAATACGTAGGCGGCACTCAATATTTAGTGGGGTTGTCCACTAAAATATACACAAGTGGGTTGTACCACTATGATAGTAAACAGTGGGGTTAACCACTTAATTATAACCATAGACAGTGGGGTTCACCACTGAGTAGTAATAAAGTGGTGTATCACTTAATTATAGTGTATTTGTATAAGGGGGTCACCCTTAACAGTAATATTGGTGTTAAAACACCTTAATAATTGATATTAAAGTGTTGTATCACTTTAATTATAGTGCATTTGTATAAGGGGGTCACCCTTAACAGTAATATTGGTGTTAAAACACCTTAAGAATTGATATTAAAGTGTTGTATACTTTAATTATAGTGCATTTGTATAAGGGGGTCACCCTGAACAGTAATATTGGTGTTAAAACACCTTAAGAATTGATATTAAAGTGTTGTATCACTTTAATTATAGTGCATTTGTATAAGGGGATCACCCTTAACAGTAATATTGGTGTTAAAACACCTTAATAATTGATATTAAAGTGTTGTATCACTTTAATTATAGTGCATTTGTATAAGGGGGTCACCCTTAACAGTAATATTGGTGTTAAAACACCTTAAGAATTGATATTAAAGTGTTGTATACTTTAATTATAGTGCATTTGTATAAGGGGGTCACCCTGAACAGTAATATTGGTGTTAAAACACCTTAAGAATTGATATTAAAGTGTTGTATCACTTTAATTATAGTGCATTTGTATAAGGGGATCACCCTTAACAGTAATATTGGTGTTAAAACACCTTAAGAATTGATATTAAAGTGTTGTATCACTTTAATTATAGTGCATTTGTATAAGGGGGGCACCCTTAACAGTAATATTGGTGTTAAAACACCTTAAGAATTGATATTAAAGTGTTGTATCACTTTAATTATAGTGCATTTGTATAAGGGGGGCACCCTTAACAGTAATATTGGTGTTAAAACACCTTAAGAATTGATATTAAAGTGTTGTATCACTGTAATTATAGTGTATTTGTATACGGGGGTCACCCTTAACAGTAATATTGGTGTTAAAAACACCTTAAGAATTGATATTAAAGACACTCAATATAATGAAGTGGCAGATAATAAAATGGTGGGGGTCACCCACAAAGCCTTCCTTTATTTAGTAACAACAATGATAATACAGCAGGTGTTGGAAAAAATCCTGAGAAGGAAATAAAAGGGGGGAAAAAAATCACTAAAAGACATTCAGGTATTAGCACTTTAAGGTGCTATAACAGAAGAGGAAAATAGTACTTACCAGATCCGAAGTCAGGCGAGTTGATCGCTGCTCTGGTGACTGGAATGCAAATAAAATGGCCGCCGCCAGCAAAAGGGCGGGAAACAATGCACTTGCTAAGTGCTGATGCGAACGGGCGGGGTAACGCGAGGGCGCGAAACTGAGAATAGTAAAAAGCAGTAATGAGTCGCAGGAGGAAAAACCTCCTGCGATTTAAAGGGGAAATCTAAATAAAGTTTAATAGGAAATTGACAAAGTAGTCCAAGATTGAATAGAATGAAATTAAAATAAATAGAGCATAAATGTTTCCACAGAAAGTGTTGTTAAAGTGATAAGTGAATAAAGTGTTAAAGGTATATGACCATTGTAATACATTTTTTAATTGAAATAGTGTATTAAAGGTTAAATGATACAGCAATATAATTGGAACAGACTCACCTGGGAGGCAAGCAGCAAAGAAAGAGGATATGGGAGGAGTTTGATGACATCATATAATACTGTTATACTATCTGATTGGTTGAACTTTTTACATTACTGTTAACTGTTCCTTTGCTGCTGGGAGGTTCAGTAAAGAAAGATAAAGCAAATATGAAGCCTCCTGTCTTGCCATGAAATTAAAACAAATGAAATTACAAATTTTAAGTTTTTATTTTGTTACTTTTTTGCATTAAATAAAAACCTAAAGGAACACTGCTCAATTCTATACCATTTAGGAATTGAATCACTATGTTCATGCAGCCCTAGTCACAACTCCCTGCATGTGACTTACACAACTTTCCTAAACACTTCCTGAAAAGAGCTTTGTAAAGCTTACACTTCCTTTACTACAAATTATGTTTAATTTAGAATTTCGTATCTCCTACTCTGTTAATAGCTTGCTAGACCATGCAGGGGTATCTTGTGTGTGATTAAAGTTTCATTTGAATAGCAGGAGATAAAAACGTTTAAAATAAGTTACATCTAAAAGAAAATTACATGTTTTTTTGCAGGCTTTGTGATTTACAGCCAGGGGAGGTGTAGCTAGGGCTGGATAGACAGAATTAAAAGTGATTTTACTTCAAAATGGTAGAGAATTGAGCAGTAAGACTTCAGAGGCATAATGTATACAGAAAAACGGCTTCATTAATATAAAGTTGTTTTGGTGATTATACTGTTACTTTAAAATATGAGCTTAAACAGCAACACAATAATAAAATGCTTAGATATTAATAACAATAATTAATTATTGATTATAAAGTCCTTACTGATTTCCTTGTGCTATACATAAAGTATTGATATAAACTCCAGCCATATATCAATTTTCCCAGAAACCACTGCTTTGACCTTTCAATACCCATGACATATGCACCGTCGTTATTCGGCAGGTGCTACTTTTAGTTTTACCTTAAATAAAACACTGACACCAAATTTATCTGTTGGATTATAACAGCTTTATTAATTATTAAATATATAAATAAATAAATTAACAATTTAGGGTCATTGTCCAGCTAACATTATATTACTATCCCCCCGCACAATACCCCTGACAATGACCCTATCTTTTGAACAATAATTAACATTCACTTAACATATAACTAGTAACACACGGCCTACCAGAGAGGCCCCAAAACCATACTGTTAACTGTAGGGGTGTACCCAGACACCCCTGCCCCCTAGGTTCGTAGCCACCGAAGAGCTTGAACCTACCAACACTCTAATCCATCTGGCCTACTCCAGCCTAGGCCTTGGCCTGTCCATTCCCAATTCCAGCTAACTCCTGGCTTTAACACGCCCTGTTCCCGCCGCTGTGACCAAACGGGATCAAACCTCAACTATAGGGAGGGAGGGAGGGACAAGTGACAGGTCAGTGCAATTCAGATTAACTGGCTCCTCACTTAAGATGGCCGCCTATTTACACTACCTGACTCCTCCCCTACTTAGCCCCGCCCTAAACCATTCCATAATTTTCCACCTGCCCACTTCCTGGCCTTGTCAAGGCCCACTCCCCTGTTTCACTGTTCCATGGGCTTCATACCACTCATTGTTACCCTTTTCTGTTCCTCCAGACACAGTTGATATTTATTTGTGTAATTTTCTCTTCATTTATTCACCAACCCATGCTTCCATAATATGTCCAACTTTACTCTGCATATAAAACCAGCTGCTGCAACAGGATTCTGTTCACACACTTTATTTCAGATACCAGTCCTGTTTTTTACAGCTCCCTTCTTTCCACATTCTATCCCTCTCAATCTACTACCTGCCCAATACATATGGCTACCAACAGGCTATTTCACTGTCAGACTGCCTAAAGTGAGTGGTAGCTAACAATTGGTCAGATTTGTTTGTCTCTAATAGATATTCCAGTTATTGGGTACATTGCTGTGTCCTATGCCATCTTTAATCAATAGAAAAAAAATCAAACTGGAAAGATTGCGACTCGATTGTGACAAAAATCAAACTGGAAAGATTGTGACTCTCGATAAAATTATATACTCCGTCTAACAGTGTTTTTCCTCTTTAATGCAGGTAAAATTCTCAGTGAATAGGAAATTTAAACCGCCACCACCCTCCATTAGCAGTGAATATTTCCATATTTGTGCCAGCTCTTTCCTGCTCATATGTTACACGTGCATTTATGTATGTGTTTCTGTGAACTCAGCAACATGTCGGCTAATGCTGGACTCTTTATTTCTACAAGGGATGGTCAAATCCCGTGTTCATTATACGGCAGTCTTCCTGAGCACAACATACGCACTGTACCTCCTTCTCCTCCTTATTTATGAGCACCTTTATCTAGTGGCCACAGTTTTCTGTGTATTACAGATAGTCTTAATAGACTTGGCCAAGAGGGGGAAGATGGCAATGGAAGGCATGGAGAAGAAGAATGAGGAAGAGGTGATGGAGGTGACGAAGGTGAAAGAAGAGATGAATTGGAAAGTCTTTTAAAGAAGGAATTGTTGTGGGGAAAAAGACTGCTTGCTTGTAAAGGAAAAAGTTTTTTATTAAAAAAGTTTTATAACTGAATTCTTTATTTTGTTGTTTTTCTGAGGATTCTGCTTTATATTATTAGGGCAAAGCACAGTGAAAAAGTAGGAACCGGAAGCAATCATTAGTTTGCAGATTGTAATTTATTGCAAGTCTAGAACCAAAGAGAGCACCAGTAATATTAATTCTTTCATTCCTTAATAATCCCGATCTGCCACCCAGACCATTTTCAGATAGGCGATTTAAGCCCATCAATACATTGTACACAGGGAACCTGACGTTTTGAAATTCTCCAACTTCCTAATGCTGTCTCTCACTTTCCAACCCTCATCATCATTACAACAATGCCTGATTTATTTGCTCTTACAATTCTGATCCTTTCTGTGCAGTGACATGTTATAGATTTAATGCTTGAGAAGAATGGATTTATAAGGGAAAATAAATAACTTAATGGTAGTTACTGGGCCTGGATATTCCACTGTCCAATGGTCCCAGTGTGGTCGCACACTTCAAAAACCACTGGTGTTTGCACCTTTTGGGAAGACAGATTCCGCAGCACAAAGAAATCATCAAACCTATTCTATATCTCATTGTTTGATCAAATGCTGAAATTGGTGATTGTGCTGTTCTTCTTATCTGAGCTCTGCTCTTAAAGGGACAGCTCATTAAACTGGATAAGGTGGCTGGTGTCCCTTGGCTCTGTTCAACAGGCAGGGATAAACTCTGCCTTAATTATACCAGTCCACATCAACAATGGGCGGAAATGATATGCAGAGACTACTCAGCCCACGCTCTGAGCCTATCTTCCCATAGCACTGTTTAGCGTGAGGTACACTCCAAGAGGGAAATTTAGCTTGTCCCCCTACGAGATTCTATTTGGTTCAGCTCCCAGGCTAGGCTGTTACTTTCCTCAGCAGCTCCAAATTCAGTCAGATGCAATGGTAAATTACATAACTGCTCTCTCTCATGCCTTGACCAAAATCCATGCGCAAGTGTTTTCTTCTATTCCAGATCCAGTGTCTGATACAATCACCCATAAGTTACTCCCTGGTGATTGGGTTCTGGTTAAGAAATTCCTGAGAAAGCACACACTTGAGCCAAGATTTCATGGTTTATTCCAAGTCCTTCTAACTACATCTACCTCAGTAAAACTAGCTGGGAAGGACACTTGGATACACGCTTCGCACTGCAAGAAAGTTCCAGCTCCAGAGGAAGCTTTACTGTGATATTGTCTCTTGTACTTTTCCACAATCCCAACATTCGACTATATACAAAGACATACCTAATAAAAAGGACCCACACATTTGTGTGACTGGTGACCATTGGGGACATCACTGTAGTTCCTGGAAAGCAGCGGGTTGGAACACGGGCCGACCATGGGGTTACAGACCACAAAGTGCCTTAGATAGAGTGGACAGGAATGGGAAATCCTTGTTACACAGAATGACTTTGTGAAAACCAACTGGGTCTACTCCAATGAAACTTACCTTAAACATAGAACACCCTAGTCCAGGAGACACTGGAGAGTATATAATGGGAATGTACTGGAGAGGGGGTAGTTCATACAATAAATTGGGAACTTTCTATTTACAAGACATGCACACATCACCTGAGTGGGTAGATACAAGACATATGACCATCAACCCTCTCAATCCCCACATTAAGACTCTTAAAGACATGGTAGCCATAGCTAACCCTACATTTGAAGACACTATGGCAGTAGAGACTGTTTTTTCAGACACTAATCTATGGCTTGAGTGGATGAGATATAATGCTAATTCTCATAATAAAACTAACTGTTATGTTTGTGGTGGAGCCAGACCCCAACTAGGTACAGTGCCTCTAAATCTACCTCCTGATGTTGAAACATGTTTCTTAAAGGACCACTCTAGTGCCAGGAAAACATACTCGTTTTCCTGGCACTAGAGTGCCCTGAGGGTGCCCCCACCCTCAGGGACCCCCTCCCGCCCGGCTCTGGAAAGGGGAAAGGGGTAAAAACGTACTCTTTTCCAGCGGTGGGCGGAGAGATCTCCTCCTCCGATCCTCCTCTTCTCCTCCCCGTCGGCTGAATGCGCACGCATTCAAGTTAAATACTTGAGAGACATTTATTGGCTATGTGGATACATGCAACTCAGATCCAAATTGACAGGCCTATGGTGGGGGGAATGTGCTTTTACTAAAGTTATCATGCCCATACACATAATATCAGACAACCACCAAGGCCCTCTTGACTCACCACACACATACTTTAGAGTAAAAAGAGACACTCCTGTACAGGGCAGTTTCGACCCTCACATATACATAGATGCCAAGGGGGGTGCCAAATGATTTTAAAGCCAGGGATGAGGTTGCAGCTGGATTCAAATCCTTGATTCCACTCATCACGGCCTATAAGAATGTAAATTGGATTAATTACATCTACTAAAACCAACAATGTTTTGTCAATTATACCAGAGATGCCCTCCAGGGACTGGCAGAACAATTACAAGCCACCTCCCAAATGTCATTTCAGAATAGGATGGCCATAGACATGATTCTGGCGGGGGAAAGGAGGTGTGTGTGAAATACTCCCAGATACTATGACATGCTGCACTTTTATCCCAGATAACACAGGCCCTAACGGGAAAGTAACTATGGCCATCGAGAAGCTTGAAAGCCTCTCTGAAGAGTTAAAAAGAAACTCAGGGATCACCAATTCCTGGGATAGATGGTTTGGATGGATGAACGGATGGCAGAAAGTACTCTTCCAAGTGGGTATGGCTGTCCTAACTGTAATGATTCTTTTCCTCTTCTTTGTCTGCTGTATAATGCCTTGTGCACAGAAATATTTGCAGAAGACTGTAGATCAAACCATTGACCGCACCACTCCAACATTCCTACACCAAGACATTGATGACGGAACCTGTGACACAACACATGCACCTCTTCAGTCCCACCAAATTAAGTATACAATTACTTCTCTCTAGGGAAACTATAGGGACAGCGTCTTGTCTAACGGGTAAAAAGTCTGTTGCGGAGATGTAGTGGACAAGCCGCTACGGGTTCTAGTGCAGTGAAGAGTTCAAGAAAACATGTTTGAGAAGATGAGCAGCAGCCTATTAGGGATATTATTAGGGATAGATAGTAGTTGTTTACATCGTAAATAGTAATTTTTAGGGGGGACTGTTGTGGACAGAATATTAACTCTATTAATTTTCGTAAAATGCCTATTTGCTCTGCATAACTATAATCAATATTATTCATAAGTTACTTAAAATGGCCGCTAGGGAATTTCCCCTGTAGTCAACTAACACCCTTGAATTAAAAGGATGGCGCTAGAATCTGGAGGAGAGCTCCATGATGCCAGTGACATCACACCCGGTAGGATGAGCAATTGATGAACCACTTAACACCTAACCAATTGCTTTACCGGACCCTCGGAATAAAGATTCCTCAAGTCTTTCATTAACCTGAAACTTGTGTCTGGTGTGAATTACTTTGGGAGCGTGCCCGTAAATACTTATTAATTTGGACAGGGGCAGATATGCAAAAATATCAAGCACTTGATTTGATCCACAACAGCTTTTCTGCAAACCCAGCACAAATGTCTTGCAATTTTTCTTCACTTTTGATTAGAAACTAGAAACTGTTTTCCCAGCAACAGGCAATATGGTAATTTTCTCTAATGATTTTTAGGATAGAAAAATCTAAAATAAGAACAGATTATTTTGGGGGGCGTGGCCGACTGCGGAGCCTAATGGACGCATGCTGAATTAGCTCCAAAGGACCCGGACACCAATCCACTATAATCGGAGACCACTAAACGAAATGGGCAATCAGAAGAAGCAAGGTACCACTCAGGGGCAATCAGGGAAAACACCTTCCGTGAAATCGGGAACATTAACCCGATACTTTAAAGAAAATCCTGATCGCGGGGAGGAGGCCGCGGCGTCCCCTCTCGTAATGGCGGACACAGATCCGCAACCGAGCAGCCCCTCAGCCTCAGAAATATCACACATCTCCTCCGACACAACAAATGAGGCAGACATTCGTACATTGCTGAAAAACTTGCCTTCGAAAATGGATTTACAAAGTATGAAAAACGATCTACAAACCACAATGGGAAAATTGGAAGCCACGTTTCATACAAAAATGGAGGCGATTGGCACAGAGGTCCGCCAGCTGAATCTCAGAGTGGTGGATCTAGAAGAAGAAAGAGACATAATCCAAGCTCATTTAACCAATATTACAACTACAATAGACTCCCTGCATCTAGCATCCACACAGAGGCACTTAGACGATCTTGATAATCGTGGGAGAAGGAACAATCTGCGAATCAGAGGCCTACCAGAATCTCAAGGTGAGAACATAGAGGTTATTTTAACAGAACTCTTTAACCTAATACTGGGAGAACAAAGTGACAATAGAATTTTAATGGATAGGGCCCACCGATCCCTGCGTCCTAGGGGCCTTTCACCTGAAACCCCCAGAGACGCCATCTGCAGGATCCATTACTTCTCCATAAAGGAGAATATTCTAAAATCTCTAAGAGGCACCTCTCAACCTCTCCTTTTTCATGGGCATCCAGTGCAGATATATCCGGATCTTTCTCCCTCAAAGACAACGATGGGTCACACCTGCCAAAAAAAGAAGAAATGACCAACGATTTGTCTCACCACAACAGAGATCAAGGATTCCAACAGACAATGTCAACCTCCGTACCATGCAATCCCCTGAATAAGGGAATTTGGGTCCCTTGCACATCACATACTATACCCCTACTGTCTCTTACTGTTTACAGAAACAAGCCAGAAAATCACAAATTGACTCTCATGGTGCCGTATCCAAATATGGACGACAACTATTTACAACAACCTCTCCTCTAATACCCGCAGCTGTTCAGAAGAAAATCTCAGTCACTTTAATTCAACATCCTTCAGACAGCTCTCCAATCAACAATGATGTTCGATTTAAACCACAAGTGTTTACCTACAATATCGAAGATACCAGTCTTGAACTTAAATTGGACTATCCAGCCTAATCTAAGAAAGTTTCACTTAACCAAGCCACTCAGACTTCACAATTGAGGACAGGTTGTATATAAAATAATGTATGTCGGAAAAACTGTTAATGTTAATCTCAAACTCGATAAGTGATTTCATGCAATCCTAGCGAATTGTAAATACGACAGATTTTTTGTATCAGCTGATGTACACGAGATAGGTTATGGTTAAGAGACATGTAAATTGTGAACAGTACAAATGCCGGTTTCTTTTCCTCCTTCTCTCACCTATCTCCATACCTCCTCTTCCTAACCTCTCTCCGCTGATACTATTAGTTAATTAGATCTTTCATCCGTATAACTAGATCTCTGTTCGATAGATCTAAACGCTAGTCTCCATAAGTCTACTCTATTGTCAAATACTAAAAGATTGGATGGTCCGGGATCCTTACCCTTGGTATTGGCACACCGATCCCCCATTCATAAGTAGGCATCTATCGGTTGCGTCACGATAGATTGCCCCCACTCTCATCAACTGAGAGAATCCCCGCCACTGGGGAAAAGATGACCTCCTCTTCACAATCTCTAACCCACTTTCCACACTTCCAACCATCATATCCGAAATGGAGCTTTATGGGAAGTTATCCAATTTCCAAGCAAATATCACAAAATGCGACCTTATGCCTCTACACTCCACTAAATTCCTAAACAACCAACTAAAGACAAGGTTTCAATTTAATTGGCAACATACCTCAATCAAATATCTGGGGGTCCACATTCCACACAAACTAAAGCTCTTATATGACTTAAACTTCCACAAACTACTTACAGAAATCAATCTGGACTTACAGAAATGGCACAAACCCTGCTTCGGATGGTTCAGTAGAATTAACATCATTAAGATGAACATCCTTCCCCGCCTACTTTACACTCTCCAAACTCTCCCAATTCAATTGCATTCTAGTTTCTTCTCTAAACTTAGATCAACCTTCACAAACTTTATTTGGTCACATGCTCAACCAAGAATAGCCTACGAGACCCTGATCAAAAATAGAAATAATGGGGGTCTAAACTTCCCTGACCTAGATACATACCACAAAGCAATCCATCTCAGTAGAATATATGAATGGACTAGAGCTGGAGCGATCCAGCACTGGGTTCAGATAGAAAACAAATTCTCAGTTACCCCCCTGATGGTTCTCCCATGGTTGCCCAAACAACCTCCACACACTCCCCACCTCTTTGATCCTCACCCGACCATCAAAACCACTATTCAGATCTGGCATAAACTAGTAAACACTACTAAGATCTCCCCCTGCCCCTCTCCTCTATACCCGCTAACAAACAATCCGAAATTTCAAAGAGGTCAATCAGGGACGACTTACGATAATTACCACAAAGGCAACATACTTCTGCTCCGTGACATGATCACAAATAATAAATTGAGAACAATACAACAAATTTTCCCTAATAGACTTCTAACAGGAAACCAAATACTTCAATATACGCAACTTAAAAACTTTATAGACTCTCAAGACTTGTTACCTGATGGTAACCGCCCCTTGACAGACTTTGAAAACATATGTGCACATCACAAGCCCCAAAAGAAAATATTGTCTACCTTATACCAGGTGATTAAAAACTCAAGACCTCTTGAATTCCCAAAATTCACACAAAAATGGTCGCAGGAATTACAAACGAATTTCTCACATAAACAATGGCAAGCCATATTCACATCTACACATAGAGCATCAATCTCTCTAACGGTCCAAGAAAGTAATTATAAGCGAATATCACGCTGGCACTACACTCCAGCTAAAATCCAGCATATACATAATACAGAAAGCGACAACTGTTGGAGATGCAATAATAGCACTGCAGATCACTCCCACATTTGGTGGCAGTGCCCAATTGTCACTAAATATTGGAAAAGAATCCACACGATTACCCAAATGATCCTGGGCAAAAAATTCCCTCTAGAGCAGGGGTAGGCAACCTTTTAGCAGCACTGTGCCGATATAGGATTGTGATGTCCGGTAGTATGCCGGTCCTATTTTTTTAAAATTGAGGTCTGTATGCTGCCGTTTTCTGCTTGTGTTATTTATACTGTAATTGCTTTGTATCTTTATATTTGTGCGTATATGAACTATTATATTGTATATGTTCATTAGTAGCAGGGCCGGCCTTAGGGGTGTGCGAACTGTGCGGCCGCACAGGGCGCCATGGAGCAGGGGTCGCCCTGCGGCCGCATAGCTCACACGGCAGGGGCGTATTAGCCGCGAGGCAAACAAGGCATTTGCCTTGGGCGGCATTTTCCAGGGGGCGGCAAAAAAAAGCCGCCCCCAAATGCCCAAGGCAAATGTCTTGTTAGCCTTGCGGCTAACAGACATGCCGGCGGGCTGCTGGGCGGTCGGGCGGCGCTGGTGGGCAGGCTGGCGAGGGAGCACTTCCTCTGAGCTGTCTGCTCAGCTCCCTCGCGCGCCGCAGAGTGAGGCTGGGAGCCGGAATTCCCAAAGGTAAGGAGGCTGGGGGGGGTGTTTAAATAAATCTTTAAAAATGTGTTAATGTGGGTGAGTGTGTGTGTGTATGTTAGTGTGTGTCTGTTAGTGTGTGTCTGTGTCTGTTAGTGTGTGTGTCTGTTAGTGTGTGTCTGTTAGTGTGTTTGCCTGTGAGTGTGTGTGTGTGTGTCTGACTGTGTGTGTGTGGCTGTCTGCCTGTGTGTGTGTGACTGTTTGCCTATGTGTGTGTGTGTGTGTGTGTGACTGTCTGCGTGTGTGACTGTCTGCGTGTGTGTGTGTGTCTGTCTGCGTGTGTGTGTGGCTGTCTGCCTGTGTGTGTGTGGCTGTCTGCCAGTGTGTGTTTGACTGTTTGTCTATGTGTGTGTGTGTGTGTGTGTGTGTGGCTGTTTGCCTCTGTGTGTGTGGCTGTCTGCCTGTGTATTTGTGTGTGTTTCTGTCTGTGTGTGACTGCCGGCCTGTGTGTGTGGCTGTCTGCCTGTGTGTGTTTGTGTGTGTGTGGGTCTGCCTGTGTGTGTGTGTTTGTGTGTGTGACTGCCTATGTGTGACTGTCTGGGCAGACTAGATGGGCCAAATGGTTCTTATCTGCCGTCACATTCTATGTCTGTGTGTGTGTTTGTGTGTGGCTGTCTGTGTATGACTGCCTGAGTGTGTTTGTGTGTGTGTGTGTATATGGCTGTCTGCCTGTGTGTGTGTGTGACAGGGTGTGTGGGAAGGGGGAAGGAGTGGGGGAGAGTGGGACGGGAAGGGGGGGCGCTGTGAAGCTTTTTCGCACAGGGCGCCCAAATGTCTAAGGCCGGCCCTGATTAGTAGTTTATGGTATCGTGTATGATACACATGAATGTGGGCTGTGTATGAGGGCTGCTTGTGGAATTGTGTGTGTGGATGGATAAGTCACATTGTGTAGATAGTGTGTGTATGTGTGGAGGCTGTTTGGGGTATTGCATGTGAGAGGCTGCATGTGGGGTTGTGTGCATGTATGTGGATTGTTAGCGGGTTAAGTTTGTGCGGATTGTGTGTATGTTTGTTTGTGGGCTGTTCGTATTATTTGTATGAGGGGAGGGTTATTGTGCATTTCTGTGTATATCTAGCAGTGTGGGTGGCTTCCCAGGGTTACAGTGGGGGCCGGGTTGCACAGGTACAGGTCAAGGACAGGAGCTGCAACAGCAGCTGCAGGCTGCTCTACTACAGTTTGGATTCCCATTTACAAGTGCTGGGAGGAAGTGATATGAGATAGTTATCTGACATCACTTCCTCTACGTGCAGCAATGCATAACTTGAGGATTTTCCTTCACCACCTTTTCATATTATCAGATATCTGAAGTTTCACTGGGACTCCTGATAGGCCAGAGCCTGTTTGGCTCTAGCAGCCTTGAGTGCCGTGCAAAGACACCTTGAGTGCCGTGCATGGCACTAGTGCCGTAGGTTGCCTACCCCTGCTCTAGAGCCTTTACACTTTATTTTTCTAGAACCGCCCAATATTCTGAAATTAAACAAAATGCAATGCACTCTCTTTCAACATTTAGCTATGGCGGCGGCTCAACTAATTCCCATATACTGGAAAACGACGCAAGTCCCTTCCACAAGAGAGTGGATCATGAGAGTGGAAAGCACTAAACAAATGGAAGCGATAACATTCGCCAAGTCAAAAGATTACACCAAGTTCACCAATATTTGGAAACCTTGGACACAATTCATGGAAACAACAACCACCTACTAAACCCTTCATCCTCCCCCCCCCCCCCACCCCATCCCTTCCTCTCCTACCATTCCACTCCCACCGTTATTTTTTCATCCATACAAATTCCTCTCACTGAGGTTAGTAGAACCTTCTATTACAAGGTCGCAACAGAACCTTAAACCGTTATGACTATCTTTGAAGCGGTTCCACGAATGCATATTTCATGTTAAACCTTTTTTTATGATTCTTTGTATAACTAATTTACCCTTCTTGATTTAATGTACAACTGTAATGTTTTATTGTTGCAATTGCGACATATGTTTTCAGATTTATATTCAGTCAAATTTTGACCTTATGTACCAATTGCATGTCGATGTTGTAAAACTATATGCACATAAAAAGAATAAAAATTTGAAATAAAAAAAAAAAAACAACAGATTATTTTTTATATTTGGGTTTCATATAAAGAACATTCTCTAGGCTCATGTACAATTTAGTTCAAACTAGGTACCTTTGTAACCATAGCAGTGAGTTTGATATTCTAATCAAGATTATTGATACTATCAATGTAATCTTCAAACGTGGAAAAGAGCTGCTCCAACACATAAAAAGCATCATCTATGTATCTTCTCCAGATTTTACAAAACCCGAATAAGGGATGATTATACAAAAGGTGTATCTCAATGAAGTTTATATATATATATATATATTTACAGATAGATCGATTATTAATACTATTAATCAAATCTACCAACTTGTCCAAGAGCTGCTCCAACACATAACAAATATCTGGACAAGGTATGATTATATTTACACACACACATACATGTATATATATATGTATCTATAATAATTTCAACTCACTACTGGTAAGTCATTGGCAATTTATGGAGAGTATGCCATGGGCTCTCCAGGCTATAGATTTTACGCTCTCTATGTATATAATATGTGTGTGCTTATATATTATTTAACTAGATGTATATAACAAATTCAAGTAGAGTCCAAGTTGATCACAGGAAAAGCAAATAAAGAACAAACTCCACAAATGTAACATTTAACAATAATTAACAGCGCATGAACTCATATATTGTATATAATAGCGATTATGCACTACTTAGAAATCTATAAGGGACATAGGTATATATATTATTCATTGCTGTTAATAATATAAAAATATATTTCTGTTTTTGTTGTTCGTACAGTCAATTTGAAGTTTAGATTAGAAGTTATATTTCATGCAAAAAAAGTACCTAATGGCCTTTTCAAACCCTCTGCTTTATCTATGAAAAAAATAAGTAATAACAAAGTTGACATTGCAATACTTAGTAAGGCCTATGCACAAGAGCAGAGTCTGTGATGTCATAAATTACAGCAGAGTACGTCTAGGTAACACACAGTGATGTCATTTTCAAACATTCCGTGAACACTCACAGCACTCAGAGCTACACTTTACCTGGACAGTGGTTATATTAACTGGAAATATATATTTCCTACTCACCTGCAAAGGGATCTTGTGAAAAGGCACCTCTTGAGTACAGGACCGTTGACTTGTACTTTGCTATCCTATAAAACAAGTATAATGAGAATGGTGAGTGATTCTTTTTCTGCTTTATATCTATCTGTCTAGCTATCATTTTCAAATAATTAAAACAAATGAAATTACAAATTTTAAGTTTTTATTTTGTTACTTTTTTGCATTAAATAAAAACCTAAAGGAACACTGCTCAATTCTATACCATTTAGGAATTGAATCACTATGTTCATGCAGCCCTAGTCACAACTCCCTGCATGTGACTTACACAACTTTCCTAAACACTTCCTGAAAAGAGCTTTGTAAAGCTTACACTTCCTTTACTACAAATTATGTTTAATTTAGAATTTCGTATCTCCTACTCTGTTAATAGCTTGCTAGACCATGCAGGGGTATCTTGTGTGTGATTAAAGTTTCATTTGAATAGCAGGAGATAAAAACGTTTAAAATAAGTAACATCTAAAAGAAAATTACATGTTTTTTTGCAGGCTTTGTGATTTACAGCCAGGGGAGGTGTAGCTAGGGCTGGATAGACAGAATTAAAAGTGATTTTACTTCAAAATGGTAGAGAATTGAGCAGTAAGACTTCAGAGGCATAATGTATACAGAAAAACTGCTTCATTAATATAAAGTTGTTTTGGTGATTATACTGTTACTTTAAAATATGAGCTTAAACAGCAACACAATAATAAAATGCTTAGATATTAATAACAATAATTAATTATTGATTATAAAGTCCTTACTGATTTCCTTGTGCTATACATAAAGTATTGATATAAACTCCATATAAATACACCATAGGTGATTGTTAAAATAATGGAATCCAACGTTTATTTCTTATGCTGCCGGCAGCCATATATCAATTTTCCCAGAAACCACTGCTTTGACCTTTCAATACCCATACCACTCATTGTTACCCTTTTCTGTTCCTCCAGACACAGTTGATATTTATTTGTGTAATTTTCTCTTCATTTATTCACCAACCCATGCTTCCATAATATGTCCAACTTTACTCTGCATATAAAACCAGCTGCTGCAACAGGATTCTGTTCACACACTTTATTTCAGATACCAGTCCTGTTTTTTACAGCTCCCTTCTTTCCACATTCTATCCCTCTCAATCTACTACCTGCCCAATACATATGGCTACCAACAGGCTATTTCACTGTCAGACTGCCTAAAGTGAGTGGTAGCTAACAATTGGTCAGATTTGTTTGTCTCTAATAGATATTCCAGTTATTGGGTACATTGCTGTGTCCAATGCCATCTTTAATCAATAGAAAAAAATCAAACTGGAAAGATTGTGACTCGATTGTGACAAAAATCAAACTGGAAAGATTGTGACTCTCGATAAAATTATATACTCCGTCTAACAGTGTTTTTCCTCTTTAATACAGGTAAAATTTTCAGTGAATAGGAAACTTAAACCGCCACCACCCTCCATTAGCAGTGAATATTTCCATATTTGTGCCAGCTCTTTCCTGCTCATATGTTACACGTGCATTTATGTATGTGTTTCTGTGAACTCAGCAACATGTCGGCTAATGCTGGACTCTTTATTTCTACAAGAGACGGTCAAATCCCGTGTTCATTATACGGCAGTCTTCCTGAGCACAACATACGCACTGTACCTCCTTCTCCTCCTTATTTATGAGCACCTTAATCTAGTGGCCACAGTTTTCTGTGTATTACAGATAGTCTTAATAGACTTGGCCAAGAGGGGGAAGATGGCAATGGAAGGCATGGAGAAGAAGAATGAGGAAGAGGTGATGGAGGTGACGAAGGTGAAAGAAGAGATGCAATGGAAAGTCTTTTAAAGAAGGAATTGTTGTGGGGAAAAAGACTGCTTGCTTGTAAAGGAAAAAGTTTTTTATTAAAAAAGTTTTATAACTGAATTCTTTATTTTGTTGTTTTTCTGAGGATTCTGCTTTATATTATTAGGGCAAAGCACAGTGAAAACGTAGGAACCGGAAGCAATCATTAGTTTGCAGATTGTAATTTATTGCAAGTCTAGAACCAAAGAGAGCACCAGTAATATTAATTCTTTCATTCCTTAATAATCCCGATCTGCCACCCAGACCATTTTCAGATAGGCGATTTAAGCCCATCAATACATTGTACACAGGGAACCTGACGTTTTGAAATTCTCCAACTTCCTAATGCTGTCTCTCACTTTCCAACCCTCATCATCATTACAACAATGCCTGATTTATTTGCTCTTACAATTCTGATCCTTTCTGTGCAGTGACATGTTATAGATTTAATGCTTGAGAAGAATGGATTTATAAGGGAAAATAAATAACTTAATGGTAGTTACTGGGCCTGGATATTCCACTGTCCAATGGTCCCAGTGTGGTCGCACACTTCAAAAACCACTGGTGTTTGCACCTTTTGGGAAGACAGATTCAGCAGCACAAAGAAATCATCAAACCTATTCTATATCTCATTGTTTGATCAAATGCTGAAATTGGTGATTGTGCTGTTCTTCTTAGCTGAGCTCTGCTCTTAAAGGGACAGCTCATTAAAATGGATAAGGTGGCTGGTGTCCCTTGGCTCTGTTCAACAGGCAGGGATAAACTCTGCCTTAATTATACAAGTCCACATCAACAATGGGCGGAAATGATATGCAGAGACTACTCAGCCCACGCTCTGAGCCTATCTTCCCATAGCACTGTTTAGCGTGAGGTACACTCCAAGAGGGAAATTTAGCTTGTCCCCCTACGAGATTCTATTTGGTTCAGCTCCCAGGCTAGGCTGTTACTTTCCTCAGCAGCTCCAAATTCAGTCAGATGCAATGGTAAATTACATAACTGCTCTCTCTCATGCCTTGACCAAAATCCATGCGCAAGTGTTTTCTTCTATTCCAGATCCAGTGTCTGATACAATCACCCATAAGTTACTCCCTGGTGATTGGGTTCTGGTTAAGAAATTCCTGAGAAAGCACACACTTGAGCCAAGATTTCATGGTTTATTCCAAGTCCTTCTAACTACATCTACCTCAGTAAAACTAGCTGGGAAGGACACTTGGATACACGCTTCGCACTGCAAGAAAGTTCCAGCTCCAGAGGAAGCTTTACTGTGATATTGTCTCTTGTACTTTTCCACAATCCCAACATTCGACTATATACAAAGACATACCTAATAAAAAGGACCCACACATTTGTGTGACTGGTGACCATTGGGGACATCACTGTAGTTCCTGGAAAGCAGCGGGTTGGAACACGGGCCGACCATGGGGTTACAGACCACAAAGTGCCTTAGATAGAGTGGACAGGAATGGGAAATCCTTGTTACACAGAATGACTTTGTGCAAACCAACTGGGTCTACTCCAATGAAACTTACCTTAAACATAGAACACCCTAGTCCAGGAGACACTGGAGAGTATATAATGGGAATGTACTGGAGAGGGGGTAGTTCATATAATACATTGGGAACTTTCTATTTACAAGACATGCACACATCACCTGAGTGGGTAGATACAAGACATATGACCATCAACCCTCTCAAACCCCACATTAAGACTCTTAAAGACATGGTAGCCATAGCTAACCCTACATTTGAAGACACTATGGCAGTAGAGACTATGGCTTGAGTGGATGAGATATAATGCTAATTCTCATAATAAAACTAACTGTTATGTTTGTGGTGGAGCCAGACCCCATCTAGGTACAGTGCCTCTAAATCTACCTCCTGATGTTGAAACATGTTTCTTAAAGGACCACTCTAGTGCCAGGAAAACATACTCGTTTTCCTGGCACTAGAGTGCCCTGAGGGTGCCCCCACCCTCAGGGACCCCCTCCCGCCCGGCTCTGGAAAGGGGAAAGGGGTAAAAACTTACCTTTTTCCAGCGGTGGGCGGAGAGATCTCCTCCTCCGATCCTCCTCTTCTCCTCCCCGTCGGCTGAATGCGCACGCGCGGCAAGAGCTGCGCGCGCATTCAGCCGGTCACATAGGAAAGCATTCATAATGCTTTCCTATGGACGCTTGCGTGCTCTCACTGTGATTTTCACAGTGAGAATCACGCAAGCGCCTCTAGCGGCTGTCAGTGAGACAGCCACTAGAGGAAATAGGGGAAGGCTTAACCCATTCACAAACATAGCAGTTTCTCTGAAACTGCTATGTTTATGAAAAAATGGGTTAACCCTAGAAGGACCTGGCACCCAGACCACTTCATTAAGCTGAAGTGGTCTGGGTGCCTAGAGTGGTCCTTTAAGTCTCTATGTGCAGTCAATTACAAACTCATCAGTATGTGAATCATGGAAGAAGATATACCCTCTAACCCAAAGGGATATCAGGCCACCTTATGGAGTCACAGTATATTCAGGTAATTACACTTGATACACTACACACAGTACCACAGGGAAGTTTGTGGGAAAATTCCCTTCTGGTTATTGTGCTACATGCCGAAAGCCTCCAGCTACCCTGTTAATACATCAAGTTAAATACTTGAGAGACATTTATTGGCTATGTGGATACATGCAACTCAGATCCAAATTGACAGGCCTATGGTGGGGGGGAATGTGCTTTTACTAAAGTTATCATGCCCATACACATAATATCAGACAACCACCAAGGCCCTCTTGACTCACCACACACATACTTTAGAGTAAAAAGAGACACTCCTGTACAGGGCAGTTTCGACCCTCACATATACATAGATGCCAAGGGGGGTGCCAAATGATTTTAAAGCCAGGGATGAGGTTGCAGCTGGATTCAAATCCTTGATTCCACTCATCACGGCATATAAGAATGTAAATTGGATTAATTACATCTACTAAAACCAACAATGCCCTCCAGGGACTGGCAGAACAATTACAAGCCACCTCCCAAATGTCATTTCAGAATAGGATGGCCATAGACATGATTCTGGCGGGGGAAAGGAGGTGTGTGTGAAATACTCCCAGATACCATGACATGCTGCACTTTTATCCCAGATAACACAGGCCCTAACGGGAAAGTAACTATGGCCATCGAGAAGCTTGAAAGCCTCTCTGAAGAGTTAAAAAGAAACTCAGGGATCACCAATTCTTGGGATAGATGGTTTGGATGGATGAACGGATGGCAGAAAGTACTCTTCCAAGTGGGTATGGCTGTCCTAACTGTAATGATTCTTTTCCTCTTCTTTGTCTGCTGTATAATGCCTTGTGCACAGAAATATTTGCAGAAGACTGTAGATCAAACCATTGACCGCACCACCCCAACATTCCTACAACAAGACATTGATGACGGAACCTGTGACACAACACATGCACCTCTTCAGTCCCACCACATTAAGTATACAATTACTTCTCTCTAGGGAAACTATAGGGACAGCGTCTTGTCTAACGGGTAAAAAGTCTGTTGCGGAGATGTAGTGGACAAGCCGCTACGGGTTCTAGTGCAGTGAAGAGTTCAAGAAAACATGTTTGAGAAGATGAGCAGCAGCCTATTAGGGATATTATTAGGGATAGATAGTAGTTGTTTACATCGTAAATAGTAATTTTTAGGGGGGACTGTTGTGGACAGAATATTAACTCTATTAATTTTCGTAAAATGCCTATTTGCTCTGCATAACTATAATCAATATTATTCATAAGTTACTTAAAATGGCCGCTAGGGAATTTCCCCTGTAGTCAACTAACACCCTTGAATTAACAAGATGGCGCTGGAATCTGGAGGAGAGCTCCATGATGCCAGTGACATCACACCCGGTAGGATGAGCAATTGATGAACCACTTAACACCTAACCAATTGCTTTACCGGACCCTCGGAATAAAGATTCCTCAAGTCTTTCATTAACCTGAAACTTGTGTCTGGTGTGAATTACTTTGGGAGCGTGCACGTAAATACTTATTAATTTGGACAGGGGCAGATATGCAAAAATATCAAGCACTTGATTTGATCCACAACAGCTTTTCTGTAAACCCAGCACAAATTTCTTGCAATTTTTCTTCACTTTTGATTAGAAACTAGAAACTGTTTTCCCAGCAACAGGCAATATGGTAATTTTCTCTAATGATTTTTAGGATAGAAAAATCTAAAATAACAACAGATTATTTTTTTATATTTGGGTTTCATATAAAGAACATTCTCTAGGCTCATGTACAATTTAGTTCAAACTAGGTACCTTTGTAACCATAGCAGTGAGTTTGATATTCTAATCAAGATTATTGATACTATCAATGTAATCTTCAAACGTGGAAAAGAGCTGCTCCAACACATAAAAAGCATCATCTATGTATCTTCTCCAGATTTTACAAAACCCGAATAAGAGATGATTATACAAAAGGTGTATCTCAATGAAGTTTATATATATATATATATATATATATTTACAGATAGATCGATTATTAATACTATTAATCAAATCTACCAACTTGTCCAAGAGCTGCTCCAACACATAACAAATATCTGGACAAGGTATGATTATATTTACACACACACATACATGTATATATATATGTATCTATAATAATTTCAACTCACTACTGGTAAGTCATTGGCAATTTATGGAGAGTATGCCATGGGCTCTCCAGGCTATAGATGTTAAGCTCTCTATGTATATAATATGTGTGTGCTTATATATTATTTAACTAGATGTATATAACAAATTCAAGTAGAGTCCTAGTTGATCACAGGAAAAGCAAATAAAGAAAAAACTCCACAAATGTAACATTTAACAATAATTAACAGCGCATGAACTCATATATTGTATATAATAGCGATTATGCACTACTTAGAAATCTATAAGGGACATAGGTATATATATTATTCATTGCTGTTAATAATATAAAAATATATTTCTGTTTTTGTTGTTCGTACAGTCAATTTGAAGTTTAGATTAGAAGTTATATTTCATGCAAAAAAGTACCTAATGGCCTTTTCAAACCCTCTGCTTTATCTATGAAAAAAATAAGTAATAACAAAGTTGACATTGCAATACTTAGTAAGGCCTATGCAGAAGAGCAGAGTCTGTGATGTCATAAATTACAGCAGAGTACGTCTAGGTAACACACAGTGATGTCATTTTCAAACATTCCGTGAACACTCACAGCACTCAGAGCTACACTTCACCTGGACAGTGGTTATATTAACTGGAAATATATATTTCCTACTCACCTGCAAAGGGATCTTGTGAAAAGGCACCTCTTGAGTACAGGACCGTTGACTTGTACTTTGCTATCCTATAAAACAAGTATAATGAGAATGGTGAGTGATTATTTTTCTGCTTTATATCTATCTGTCTAGCTATCATTTTCAAATAATTAAAACAAATGAAATTACAAATTTTAAGTTTTTATTTTGTTACTTTTTTGCATTAAATAAAAACCTAAAGGAACACTGCTCAATTCTATACCATTTAGGAATTGAATCACTATGTTCATGCAGCCCTAGTCACAACTCCCTGCATGTGACTTACACAACTTTCCTAAACACTTCCTGAAAAGAGCTTTGTAAAGCTTACACTTCCTTTACTACAAATTATGTTTAATTTAGAATTTCGTATCTCCTACTCTGTTAATAGCTTGCTAGACCATGCAGGGGTATCTTGTGTGTGATTAAAGTTTCATTTGAATAGCAGGAGATAAAAACATTTAAAATAAGTAACATCTAAAATAAAATTATATGTTTTTTTGCAGGCTTTGTGATTTACAGCCAGGGGAGGTGTAGCTAGGGCTGGATAGACAGAATTAAAAGTGATTTTACTTCAAAATGGTAGAGAATTGAGCAGTAAGACTTCAGAGGCATAATGTATACAGAAAAACTGCTTCATTAATATAAAGTTGTTTTGGTGATTATACTGTTACTTTAAAATATGAGCTTAAACAGCAACACAATAATAAAATGCTTAGATATTAATAACAATAATTAATTATTGATTATAAAGTCCTTACTGATTTCCTTGTGCTATACATAAAGTATTGATATAAACTCCATATAAATACACCATAGGTGATTGTTAAAATAATGGAATCCAACGTTTATTTCTTATGCTGCCGGCAGCCATATATCAATTTTCCCAGAAACCCTTTTCTGTTCCTCCAGACACAGTTGATATTTATTTGTGTAATTTTCTCTTCATTTATTCACCAACCCATGCTTCCATAATATGTCCAACTTTACTCTGCATATAAAACCAGCTGCTGCAACAGGATTCTGTTCACACACTTTATTTCAGATACCAGTCCTGTTTTTTACAGCTCCCTTCTTTCCACATTCTATCCCTCTCAATCTACTACCTGCCCAATACATATGGCTACCAACAGGCTATTTCACTGTCAGACTGCCTAAAGTGAGTGGTAGCTAACAATTGGTCAGATTTGTTTGTCTCTAATAGATATTCCAGTTATTGGGTACATTGCTGTGTCCTATGCCATCTTTAATCAATAGAAAAAAAATCAAACTGGAAAGATTGTGACTCGATTGTGACAAAAATCAAACTGGAAAGATTGTGACTCTCGATAAAATTATATACTCCGTCTAACAGTGTTTTTCCTCTTTAATACAGGTAAAATTCTCAGTGAATAGGAAATTTAAACCGCCACCACCCTCCATTAGCAGTGAATATTTCCATATTTGTGCCAGCTCTTTCCTGCTCATATGTTACACGTGCATTTATGTATGTGTTTCTGTGAACTCAGCAACATGTCGGCTAATGCTGGACTCTTTATTTCTACAAGGGACGGTCAAATCCCGTGTTCATTATACGGCAGTCTTCCTGAGTACAACATACGCACTGTACCTCCTTCTCCTTCTTATTTATGAGCACCTTTATCTAGTGGCCACAGTTTTCTGTGTATTACAGATAGTCTTAATAGACTTGGCCAAGAGGGGGAAGATGGCAATGGAAGGCATGGAGAAGAAGAATGAGGAAGAGGTGATGGAGGTGACGAAGGTGAAAGAAGAGATGAAATGGAAAGTCTTTTAAAGAAGGAATTGTTGTGGGGAAAAAGACTGCTTGCTTGTAAAGGAAAAAGTTTTTTATTAAAAAAGTTTTATAACTGAATTCTTTATTTTGTTGTTTTTCTGAGGATTCTGCTTTATATTATTAGGGCAAAGCACAGTGAAAACGTAGGAACCGGAAGCAATCATTAGTTTGCAGATTGTAATTTATTGCAAGTCTAGAACCAAAGAGAGCACCAGTAATATTAATTCTTTCATTCCTTAATAATCCCGATCTGCCACCCAGACCATTTTCAGATAGGCGATTTAAGCCCATCAATACATTGTACACAGGGAACCTGACGTTTTGAAATTCTCCAACTTCCTAATGCTGTCTCTCACTTTCCAACCCTCATCATCATTACAACAATGCCTGATTTATTTGCTCTTACAATTCTGATCCTTTCTGTGCAGTGACATGTTATAGATTTAATATTGAGAAAAATGGATTTATAAGGGAAAATAAATAACTTAATGGTAGTTACTGGGCCTGGATATTCCACTGTCCAATGGTCCCAGTGTGGTCGCACACTTCAAAAACCACTGGTGTTTGCACCTTTTGGGAAGACAGATTCCGCAGCACAAAGAAATCATCAAACCTATTCTATATCTCATTGTTTGATCAAATGCTGAAATTGGTGATTGTGCTGTTCTTCTTAGCTGAGCTCTGCTCTTAAAGGGACAGCTCATTAAAATGGATAAGGTGGCTGGTGTCCCTTGGCTCTGTTCAACAGGCAGGGATAAACTCTGCCTTAATTATACCAGTCCACATCAACAATGGGCGGAAATGATATGCAGAGACTACTCAGCCCACGCTCTGAGCCTATCTTCCCATAGCACTGTTTAGCGTGAGGTACACTCCAAGAGGGAAATTTAGCTTGTCCCCCTACGAGATTCTATTTGGTTCAGCTCCCAGGCTAGGCTGTTACTTTCCTCAGCAGCTCCAAATTCAGTCAGATGCAATGGTAAATTACATAACTGCTCTCTCTCATGCCTTGACCAAAATCCATGCACAAGTGTTTTCTTCTATTCCAGATCCAGTGTCTGATACAATCACCCATAAGTTACTCCCTGGTGATAGGATTCTGGTTAAGAAATTCCTGAGAAAGCACACACTTGAGCCAAGATTTCATGGTTTATTCCAAGTCCTTCTAACTACATCTACCTCAGTAAAACTAGCTGGGAAGGACACTTGGATACACGCTTCGCACTGCAAGAAAGTTCCAGCTCCAGAGGAAGCTTTACTGTGATATTGTCTCTTGTACTTTTCCACAATCCCAACATTCGACTATATACAAAGACATACCTAATAAAAAGGACCCACACATTTGTGTGACTGGTGACCATTGGGGACATCACTGTAGTTCCTGGAAAGCAGCGGGTTGGAACACGGGCCGACCATGGGGTTACAGACCACAAAGTGCCTTAGATAGAGTGGACAGGAATGGGAAATCCTTGTTACACAGAATGACTTTGTGCAAACCAACTGGGTCTACTCCAATGAAACTTACCTTAAACATAGAACACCCTAGTCCAGGAGACACTGGAGAGTATATAATGGGAATGTACTGGAGAGGGGGTAGTTCATACAATAAATTGGGAACTTTCTATTTACAAGACATGCACACATCACCTGAGTGGGTAGATACAAGACATATGACCATCAACCCTCTCAAACCCCACATTAAGACTCTTAAAGACATGGTAGCCATAGCTAACCCTACATTGGAAGACACTATGGCAGTAGAGACTGGTTTTTCAGACACTAATCTATGGCTTGAGTGGATGAGATATAATGCTAATTCTCATAATAAAACTAACTGTTATGTTTGTGGTGGAGCCAGACCCCATCTAGGTACAGTGCCTCTAAATCTACCTCCTGATGTTGAAATATGTTTCTTAAAGGACCACTCTAGTGCCAGGAAAACATACTCGTTTTCCTGGCACTAGAGTGCCCTGAGGGTGCCCCCACCCTCAGGGACCCCCTCCCGCCCGGCTCTGGAAAGGGGAAAGGGGTAAAAACTTACCTTTTTCCAGCAGTGGGCGGAGAGATCTCCTCCTCCGATCCTCCTATTCTCCTCCCCGTCGGCTGAATGCGCACGCGCGGCAAGAGCTGCGCGCGCATTCAGCCGGTCACATAGGAAAGCATTCATAATGCTTTCCTATGGACGCTTGCGTGCTCTCACTGTGATTTTCACAGTGAGAATCACGCAAGCGCCTCTAGCGGCTGTCAGTGAGACAGCCACTAGAGGAAATAGGGGAAGGCTTAACCCATTCACAAACATAGCAGTTTCTCTGAAACTGCTATGTTTATGAAAAAATGGGTTAACCCTAGAAGGACCTGGCACCCAGACCACTTCATTAAGCTGAAGTGGTCTGGGTGCCTAGAGTGGTCCTTTAACCCCTTAAGGACACATGACATGTGTGACATGTCATGATTCCCTTTTATTCCAGAAGTTTGGTCCTTAAGGGGTTAAGTCTCTATGTGCAGTCAATAACAAACTCATCAGTATGTGAATCATGGAAGAAGATATACCCTCTAACCCAAAGGGATATCAGGCCACCTTATGGAGTCACAGTATATTCAGGTAATTACACTTGATACACTACACACAGTACCACAGGGAAGTTTGTGGGAAAATTCTCTTCTGGTTATTGTGCTACATGCCGAAAGCCTCCAGCTACCCTGTTAATACATCAAGTTAAATACTTGAGAGACATTTATTGGCTATGTGGATACATGCAACTCAGATCCAAATTGACAGGCCTATGGTGGGGGGAATGTGCTTTTACTAAAGTTATCATGCCCATACACATAATATCAGACAACCACCAAGGCCCTCTTGACTCACCACACACATACTTTAGAGTAAAAAGAGACACTCCTGTACAGGGCAGTTTCGACCCTCACATATACATAGATGCCAAGGGGGTGCCAAATGATTTTAAAGCCAGGAATGAGGTTGCAGCTGGATTCAAATCCTTGATTCCACTCATCACGGCCTATAAGAATGTAAATTGGATTAATTACATCTACTAAAACCAACAATGTTTTGTCAATTATACCAGAGATGCCCTCCAGGGACTGGCAGAACAATTACAAGCCACCTCCCAAATGTCATTTCAGAATAGGATGGCCATAGACATGATTCTGGCGGGGGAAAGGAGGTGTGTGTGAAATACTCCCAGATACCATGACATGCTGCACTTTTATCCCAGATAACACAGGCCCTAACGGGAAAGTAACTATGGCCATCGAGAAGCTTGAAAGCCTCTCTGAAGAGTTAAAAAGAAACTCAGGGATCACCAATTCCTGGGATAGATGGTTTGGATGGATAAACGGATGGCAGAAAGTACTCTTCCAAGTGGGTATGGCTGTCCTAACTGTAATGATTCTTTTCCTCTTCTTTGTCTGCTGTATAATGCCTTGTGCACAGAAATATTTGCAGAAGACTGTAGATCAAACCATTGACCGCACCACCCCAACATTCCTACACCAAGACATTGATGACGGAACCTGTGACACAACACATGCACCTCTTCAGTCCCACCACATTAAGTATACAATTACTTCTCTCTAGGGAAACTATAGGGACAGCGTCTTGTCTAACGGGTAAAAAGTCTGTTGCGGAGATGTAGTGGACAAGCCGCTACGGGTTCTAGTGCAGTGAAGAGTTCAAGAAAACATGTTTGAGAAGATGAGCAGCAGCCTATTAGGGATATTATTAGGGATAGATAGTAGTTGTTTACATCGTAAATAGTAATTTTTAGGGGGGACTGTTGTGGACAGAATATTAACTCTATTAATTTTCGTAAAAATGCCTATTTGCTCTGCATAACTATAATCAATATTATTCATAAGTTACTTAAAATGGCCGCTAGGGAATTTCCCCTGTAGTCAACTAACACCCTTGAATTAACAAGATGGCGCTGGAATCTGGAGGAGAGCTCCATGATGCCAGTGACATCACACCCGGTAGGATGAGCAATTGATGAACCACTTAACACCTAACCAATTGTTTTACCGGACCCTCGGAATAAAGATTCCTCAAGTCTTTCATTAACCTGAAACTTGTGTCTGGTGTGAATTACTTTGGGAGCGTGCACGTAAATACTTATTAATTTGGACAGGGGCAGATATGAAAAAATATCAAGCACTTGATTTGATCCACAACAGCTTTTCTGTAAACCCAGCACAAATTTCTTGCAATTTTTCTTCACTTTTGATTAGAAACTAGAAACTGTTTTCCCAGCAACAGGCAATATGGTAATTTTCTCTAATGATTTTTAGGATAGAAAAATCTAAAATAACAACAGATTATTTTTTATATTTGGGTTTCATATAAAGAACATTCTCTAGGCTCATGTACAATTTAGTTCAAACTAGGTACCTTTGTAACCATAGCAGTGAGTTTGATATTCTAATCAAGATTATTGATACTATCAATGTAATCTTCAAACGTGGAAAAGAGCTGCTCCAACACATAAAAAGCATCATCTATGTATCTTCTCCAGATTTTACAAAACCCGAATAAGAGATGATTATACAAAAGGTGTATCTCAATGAAGTTTATATATATATATATATATATATATATATATATATATATATATATATATATTTACAGATAGATCGATTATTAATACTATTAATCAAATCTACCAACTTGTCCAAGAGCTGCTCCAACACATAACAAATATCTGGACAAGGTATGATTATATTTACACACACACATACATGTATATATATATGTATCTATAATAATTTCAACTCACTACTGGTAAGTCATTGGCAATTTATGGAGAGTATGCCATGGGCTCTCCAGGCTATAGATTTTAAGCTCTCTATGTATATAATATGTGTGTGCTTATATATTATTTAACTAGATGTATATAACAAATTCAAGTAGAGTCCAAGTTGATCACAGGAAAAGCAAATAAAGAAAAAACTCCACAAATGTAACATTTAACAATAATTAACAGCGCATGAACTCATATATTGTATATAATAGCGATTATGCACTACTTAGAAATCTATAAGGGACATAGGTATATATATTATTCATTGCTGTTAATAATATAAAAATATATTTCTGTTTTTGTTGTTCGTACAGTCAATTTGAAGTTTAGATTAGAAGTTATATTTCATGCAAAAAAAGTACCTAATGGCCTTTTCAAACCCTCTGCTTTATCTATGAAAAAAATAAGTAATAACAAAGTTGACATTGCAATACTTAGTAAGGCCTATGCACAAGAGCAGAGTCTGTGATGTCATAAATTACAGCAGAGTACGTCTAGGTAACACACAGTGATGTCATTTTCAAACATTCCGTGAACACTCACAGCACTCAGAGCTACACTTCACCTGGACAGTGGTTATATTAACTGGAAATATATATTTGCTACTCACCTGCAAAGGGATCTTGTGAAAAGGCACCTCTTGAGTACAGGACCGTTGACTTGTACTTTGCTATCCTATAAAACAAGTATAATGAGAATGGTGAGTGATTCTTTTTCTGCTTTATATCTATCTGTCTAGCTATCATTTTCAAATAATTAAAACAAATGAAATTACAAATGTTAAGTTTTTATTTTGTTACTTTTTTGCATTAAATAAAAACCTAAAGGAACACTGCTCAATTCTATACCATTTAGGAATTAAATCACTATGTTCATGCAGCCCTAGTCACAACTCCCTGCATGTGACTTACACAACTTTCCTAAACACTTCCTGAAAAGAGCTTTGTAAAGCTTACACTTCCTTTACTACAAATTATGTTTAATTTAGAATTTCGTATCTCCTACTCTGTTAATAGCTTGCTAGACCATGCAGGGGTATCTTGTGTGTGATTAAAGTTTAATTTGAATAGCAGGAGATAAAAACGTTTAAAATAAGTAACATCTAAAAGAAAATTACATGTTTTTTTGCAGGCTTTGTGATTTACAGCCAGGGGAGGTGTAGCTAGGGCTGGATAGACAGAATTAAAAGTGATTTTACTTCAAAATGGTAGAGAATTGAGCAGTAAGACTTCAGAGGCATAATGTATACAGAAAAACTGCTTCATTAATATTAAGTTGTTTTGGTGATTATACTGTTACTTTAAAATATGAGCTTAAACAGCAACACAATAATAAAATGCTTAGATATTAATAACAATAATTAATTATTGATTATAAAGTCCTTACTGATTTCCTTGTGCTATACATAAAGTATTGATATAAACTCCATATAAATACACCATAGGTGATTGTTAAAATAATGGAATCCAACGTTTATTTCTTATGCTGCCGGCAGCCATATATCAATTTTCCCAGAAACCACTGCTTTGACCTTTCAATACCCATACCACTCATTGTTACCCTTTTCTGTTTCTCCAGACACAGTTGATATTTATTTGTGTAATTTTCTCTTCATTTATTCACCAACCCATGCTTCCATAATATGTCCAACTTTACTCTGCATATAAAACCAGCTGCTGCAACAGGATTCTGTTCACACACTTTATTTCAGATACCAGTCCTGTTTTTTACAGCTCCCTTCTTTCCACATTCTATCCCTCTCAATCTACTACCTGCCCAATACATATGGCTACCAACAGGCTATTTCACTGTCAGACTGCCTAAAGTGAGTGGTAGCTAACAATTGGTCAGATTTGTTTGTCTCTAATAGATATTCCAGTTATTGGGTACATTGCTGTGTCCTATGCCATCTTTAATCAATAGAAAAAAAATCAAACTGGAAAGATTGTGACTCGATTGTGACAAAAATCAAACTGGAAAGATTGTGACTCTCGATAAAATTATATACTCCGTCTAACAGTGTTTTTCCTCTTTAATACAGGTAAAATTCTCAGTGAATAGGAAATTTAAACCGCCACCACCCTCCATTAGCAGTGAATATTTCCATATTTGTGCCAGCTCTTTCCTGCTCATATGTTACACGTGCATTTATGTATGTGTTTCTGTGAACTCAGGAACATGTCGGCTAATGCTGGACTCTTTATTTCTACAAGGGACGGTCAAATCCCGAGTTCATTATACGGCAGTCTTCCTGAGTACAACATACGCACTGTACCTCCTTCTCCTCCTTATTTATGAGCACCTTTATCTAGTGGCCACAGTTTTCTGTGTATTACAGATAGTCTTAATAGACTTGGCCAAGAGGGGGAAGATGGCAATGGAAGGCATGGAGAAGAAGAATGAGGAAGAGGTGATGGAGGTGACGAAGGTGAAAGAAGAGATGAAATGGAAAGTCTTTTAAAGAAGGAATTGTTGTGGGGAAAAAGACTGCTTGCTTGTAAAGGAAAAAGTTTTTTATTAAAAAAGTTTTATAACTGAATTCTTTATTTTGTTGTTTTTCTGAGGATTCTGCTTTATATTATTAGGGCAAAGCACAGTGAAAACGTAGGAACCGGAAGCAATCATTAGTTTGCAGATTGTAATTTATTGCAAGTCTAGAACCAAAGAGAGCACCAGTAATATTAATTCTTTCATTCCTTAATAATCCCGATCTGCCACCCAGACCATTTTCAGATAGGCGATTTAAGCCCATCAATACATTGTACACAGGGAACCTGACGTTTTGAAATTCTCCAACTTCCTAATGCTGTCTCTCACTTTCCAACCCTCATCATCATTACAACAATGCCTGATTTATTTGCTCTTACAATTCTGATCCTTTCTGTGCAGTGACATGTTATAGATTTAATATTGAGAAAAATGGATTTATAAGGGAAAATAAATAACTTAATGGTAGTTACTGGGCCTGGATATTCCACTGTCCAATGGTCCCAGTGTGGTCGCACACTTCAAAAACCACTGGTGTTTGCACCTTTTGGGAAGACAGATTCCGCAGCACAAAGAAATCATCAAACCTATTCTATATCTCATTGTTTGATCAAATGCTGAAATTGGTGATTGTGCTGTTCTTCTTAGCTGAGCTCTGCTCTTAAAGGGACAGCTCATTAAAATGGATAAGGTGGCTGGTGTCCCTTGGCTCTGTTCAACAGGCAGGGATAAACTCTGCCTTAATTATACCAGTCCACATCAACAATGGGCGGAAATGATATGCAGAGACTACTCAGCCCACGCTCTGAGCCTATCTTCCCATAGCACTGTTTAGCGTGAGGTACACTCCAAGAGGGAAATTTAGCTTGTCCCCCTACGAGATTCTATTTGGTTCAGCTCCCAGGCTAGGCTGTTACTTTCCTCAGCAGCTCCAAATTCAGTCAGATGCAATGGTAAATTACATAACTGCTCTCTCTCATGCCTTGACCAAAATCCATGCGCAAGTGTTTTCTTCTATTCCAGATCCAGTGTCTGATACAATCACCCATAAGTTACTCCCTGGTGATAGGGTTCTGGTTAAGAAATTCCTGAGAAAGCACACACTTGAGCCAAGATTTCATGGTTTATTCCAAGTCCTTCTAACTACATCTACCTCAGTAAAACTAGCTGGGAAGGACACTTGGATACACGCTTCGCACTGCAAGAAAGTTCCAGCTCCAGAGGAAGCTTTACTGTGATATTGTCTCTTGTACTTTTCCACAATCCCAACATTCGACTATATACAAAGACATACCTAATAAAAAGGACCCACACATTTGTGTGACTGGTGACCATTGGGGACATCACTGTAGTTCCTGGAAAGCAGCGGGTTGGAACACGGGCCGACCATGGGGTTACAGACCACAAAGTGCCTTAGATAGAGTGGACAGGAATGGGAAATCCTTGTTACACAGAATGACTTTGTGCAAACCAACTGGGTCTACTCCAATGAAACTTACCTTAAACATAGAACACCCTAGTCCAGGAGACACTGGAGAGTATATAATGGGAATGTACTGGAGAGGGGGTAGTTCATACAATAAATTGGGAACTTTCTATTTACAAGACATGCACACATCACCTGAGTGGGTAGATACAAGACATATGACCATCAACCCTCTCAAACCCCACATTAAGACTCTTAAAGACATGGTAGCCATAGCTAACCCTACATTTGAAGACACTATGGCAGTAGAGACTGTTTTTTCAGACACTAATCTATGGCTTGAGTGGATGAGATATAATGCTAATTCTCATAATAAAACTAACTGTTATGTTTGTGGTGGAGCCAGACCCCATCTAGGTACAGTGCCTCTAAATCTACCTCCTGATGTTGAAACATGTTTCTTAAAGGACCACTCTAGTGCCAGGAAAACATACTCGTTTTCCTGGCACTAGAGTGCCCTGAGGGTGCCCCCACCCTCAGGGACCCCCTCCCGCCCGGCTCTGGAAAGGGGTAAAAACTTACCTTTTTCCAGCGGTGGGCGGAGAGATCTCCTCCTCCGATCCTCCTATTCTCCTCCCCGTCGGCTGAATGCGCACGCGCGGCAAGAGCTGCGCGCGCATTCAGCCGGTCACATAGGAAAGCATTCATAATGCTTTCCTATGGACGCTTGCGTGCTCTCACTGTGATTTTCACAGTGAGAATCACGCAAGCGCCTCTAGCGGCTGTCAGTGAGACAGCCACTAGAGGAAATAGGGGAAGGCTTAACCCATTCACAAACATAGCAGTTTCTCTGAAACTGCTATGTTTATGAAAAAATGGGTTAACCCTAGAAGGACCTGGCACCCAGACCACTTCATTAAGCTGAAGTGGTCTGGGTGCCTAGAGTGGTCCTTTAACCCCTTAAGGACACATGACATGTGTGACATGTCATGATTCCCTTTTATTCCAGAAGTTTGGTCCTTAAGGGGTTAAGTCTCTATGTGCAGTCAATAACAAACTCATCAGTATGTGAATCATGGAAGAAGATATACCCTCTAACCCAAAGGGATATCAGGCCACCTTATGGAGTCACAGTATATTCAGGTAATTACACTTGATACACTACACACAGTACCACAGGGAAGTTTGTGGGAAAATTCTCTTCTGGTTATTGTGCTACATGCCGAAAGCCTCCAGCTACCCTGTTAATACATCAAGTTAAATACTTGAGAGACATTTATTGGCTATGTGGATACATGCAACTCAGATCCAAATTGACAGGCCTATGGTGGGGGGAATGTGCTTTTACTAAAGTTATCATGCCCATACACATAATATCAGACAACCACCAAGGCCCTCTTGACTCACCACACACATACTTTAGAGTAAAAAGAGACACTCCTGTACAGGGCAGTTTCGACCCTCACATATACATAGATGCCAAGGGGGTGCCAAATGATTTTAAAGCCAGGAATGAGGTTGCAGCTGGATTCAAATCCTTGATTCCACTCATCACGGCCTATAAGAATGTAAATTGGATTAATTACATCTACTAAAACCAACAATGTTTTGTCAATTATACCAGAGATGCCCTCCAGGGACTGGCAGAACAATTACAAGCCACCTCCCAAATGTCATTTCAGAATAGGATGGCCATAGACATGATTCTGGCGGGGGAAAGGAGGTGTGTGTGAAATACTCCCAGATACCATGACATGCTGCACTTTTATCCCAGATAACACAGGCCCTAACGGGAAAGTAACTATGGCCATCGAGAAGCTTGAAAGCCTCTCTGAAGAGTTAAAAAGAAACTCAGGGATCACCAATTCCTGGGATAGATGGTTTGGATGGATAAACGGATGGCAGAAAGTACTCTTCCAAGTGGGTATGGCTGTCCTAACTGTAATGATTCTTTTCCTCTTCTTTGTCTGCTGTATAATGCCTTGTGCACAGAAATATTTGCAGAAGACTGTAGATCAAACCATTGACCGCACCACCCCAACATTCCTACACCAAGACATTGATGACGGAACCTGTGACACAACACATGCACCTCTTCAGTCCCACCACATTAAGTATACAATTACTTCTCTCTAGGGAAACTATAGGGACAGCGTCTTGTCTAACGGGTAAAAAGTCTGTTGCGGAGATGTAGTGGACAAGCCGCTACGGGTTCTAGTGCAGTGAAGAGTTCAAGAAAACATGTTTGAGAAGATGAGCAGCAGCCTATTAGGGATATTATTAGGGATAGATAGTAGTTGTTTACATCGTAAATAGTAATTTTTAGGGGGGACTGTTGTGGACAGAATATTAACTCTATTAATTTTCGTAAAAATGCCTATTTGCTCTGCATAACTATAATCAATATTATTCATAAGTTACTTAAAATGGCCGCTAGGGAATTTCCCCTGTAGTCAACTAACACCCTTGAATTAACAAGATGGCGCTGGAATCTGGAGGAGAGCTCCATGATGCCAGTGACATCACACCCGGTAGGATGAGCAATTGATGAACCACTTAACACCTAACCAATTGTTTTACCGGACCCTCGGAATAAAGATTCCTCAAGTCTTTCATTAACCTGAAACTTGTGTCTGGTGTGAATTACTTTGGGAGCGTGCACGTAAATACTTATTAATTTGGACAGGGGCAGATATGAAAAAATATCAAGCACTTGATTTGATCCACAACAGCTTTTCTGTAAACCCAGCACAAATTTCTTGCAATTTTTCTTCACTTTTGATTAGAAACTAGAAACTGTTTTCCCAGCAACAGGCAATATGGTAATTTTCTCTAATGATTTTTAGGATAGAAAAATCTAAAATAACAACAGATTATTTTTTATATTTGGGTTTCATATAAAGAACATTCTCTAGGCTCATGTACAATTTAGTTCAAACTAGGTACCTTTGTAACCATAGCAGTGAGTTTGATATTCTAATCAAGATTATTGATACTATCAATGTAATCTTCAAACGTGGAAAAGAGCTGCTCCAACACATAAAAAGCATCATCTATGTATCTTCTCCAGATTTTACAAAACCCGAATAAGAGATGATTATACAAAAGGTGTATCTCAATGAAGTTTATATATATATATATATATATATATATATATATATATATATATATATATTTACAGATAGATCGATTATTAATACTATTAATCAAATCTACCAACTTGTCCAAGAGCTGCTCCAACACATAACAAATATCTGGACAAGGTATGATTATATTTACACACACACATACATGTATATATATATGTATCTATAATAATTTCAACTCACTACTGGTAAGTCATTGGCAATTTATGGAGAGTATGCCATGGGCTCTCCAGGCTATAGATTTTAAGCTCTCTATGTATATAATATGTGTGTGCTTATATATTATTTAACTAGATGTATATAACAAATTCAAGTAGAGTCCAAGTTGATCACAGGAAAAGCAAATAAAGAAAAAACTCCACAAATGTAACATTTAACAATAATTAACAGCGCATGAACTCATATATTGTATATAATAGCGATTATGCACTACTTAGAAATCTATAAGGGACATAGGTATATATATTATTCATTGCTGTTAATAATATAAAAATATATTTCTGTTTTTGTTGTTCGTACAGTCAATTTGAAGTTTAGATTAGAAGTTATATTTCATGCAAAAAAAGTACCTAATGGCCTTTTCAAACCCTCTGCTTTATCTATGAAAAAAATAAGTAATAACAAAGTTGACATTGCAATACTTAGTAAGGCCTATGCACAAGAGCAGAGTCTGTGATGTCATAAATTACAGCAGAGTACGTCTAGGTAACACACAGTGATGTCATTTTCAAACATTCCGTGAACACTCACAGCACTCAGAGCTACACTTCACCTGGACAGTGGTTATATTAACTGGAAATATATATTTGCTACTCACCTGCAAAGGGATCTTGTGAAAAGGCACCTCTTGAGTACAGGACCGTTGACTTGTACTTTGCTATCCTATAAAACAAGTATAATGAGAATGGTGAGTGATTCTTTTTCTGCTTTATATCTATCTGTCTAGCTATCATTTTCAAATAATTAAAACAAATGAAATTACAAATGTTAAGTTTTTATTTTGTTACTTTTTTGCATTAAATAAAAACCTAAAGGAACACTGCTCAATTCTATACCATTTAGGAATTGAATCACTATGTTCATGCAGCCCTAGTCACAACTCCCTGCATGTGACTTACACAACTTTCCTAAACACTTCCTGAAAAGAGCTTTGTAAAGCTTACACTTCCTTTACTACAAATTATGTTTAATTTAGAATTTCGTATCTCCTACTCTGTTAATAGCTTGCTAGACCATGCAGGGGTATCTTGTGTGTGATTAAAGTTTAATTTGAATAGCAGGAGATAAAAACGTTTAAAATAAGTAACATCTAAAAGAAAATTACATGTTTTTTTGCAGGCTTTGTGATTTACAGCCAGGGGAGGTGTAGCTAGGGCTGGATAGACAGAATTAAAAGTGATTTTACTTCAAAATGGTAGAGAATTGAGCAGTAAGACTTCAGAGGCATAATGTATACAGAAAAACTGCTTCATTAATATTAAGTTGTTTTGGTGATTATACTGTTACTTTAAAATATGAGCTTAAACAGCAACACAATAATAAAATGCTTAGATATTAATAACAATAATTAATTATTGATTATAAAGTCCTTACTGATTTCCTTGTGCTATACATAAAGTATTGATATAAACTCCATATAAATACACCATAGGTGATTGTTAAAATAATGGAATCCAACGTTTATTTCTTATGCTGCCGGCAGCCATATATCAATTTTCCCAGAAACCACTGCTTTGACCTTTCAATACCCATACCACTCATTGTTACCCTTTTCTGTTTCTCCAGACACAGTTGATATTTATTTGTGTAATTTTCTCTTCATTTATTCACCAACCCATGCTTCCATAATATGTCCAACTTTACTCTGCATATAAAACCAGCTGCTGCAACAGGATTCTGTTCACACACTTTATTTCAGATACCAGTCCTGTTTTTTACAGCTCCCTTCTTTCCACATTCTATCCCTCTCAATCTACTACCTGCCCAATACATATGGCTACCAACAGGCTATTTCACTGTCAGACTGCCTAAAGTGAGTGGTAGCTAACAATTGGTCAGATTTGTTTGTCTCTAATAGATATTCCAGTTATTGGGTACATTGCTGTGTCCTATGCCATCTTTAATCAATAGAAAAAAAATCAAACTGGAAAGATTGTGACTCGATTGTGACAAAAATCAAACTGGAAAGATTGTGACTCTCGATAAAATTATATACTCCGTCTAACAGTGTTTTTCCTCTTTAATACAGGTAAAATTCTCAGTGAATAGGAAATTTAAACCGCCACCACCCTCCATTAGCAGTGAATATTTCCATATTTGTGCCAGCTCTTTCCTGCTCATATGTTACACGTGCATTTATGTATGTGTTTCTGTGAACTCAGGAACATGTCGGCTAATGCTGGACTCTTTATTTCTACAAGGGACGGTCAAATCCCGAGTTCATTATACGGCAGTCTTCCTGAGTACAACATACGCACTGTACCTCCTTCTCCTCCTTATTTATGAGCACCTTTATCTAGTGGCCACAGTTTTCTGTGTATTACAGATAGTCTTAATAGACTTGGCCAAGAGGGGGAAGATGGCAATGGAAGGCATGGAGAAGAAGAATGAGGAAGAGGTGATGGAGGTGACGAAGGTGAAAGAAGAGATGAAATGGAAAGTCTTTTAAAGAAGGAATTGTTGTGGGGAAAAAGACTGCTTGCTTGTAAAGGAAAAAGTTTTTTATTAAAAAAGTTTTATAACTGAATTCTTTATTTTGTTGTTTTTCTGAGGATTCTGCTTTATATTATTAGGGCAAAGCACAGTGAAAACGTAGGAACCGGAAGCAATCATTAGTTTGCAGATTGTAATTTATTGCAAGTCTAGAACCAAAGAGAGCACCAGTAATATTAATTCTTTCATTCCTTAATAATCCCGATCTGCCACCCAGACCATTTTCAGATAGGCGATTTAAGCCCATCAATACATTGTACACAGGGAACCTGACGTTTTGAAATTCTCCAACTTCCTAATGCTGTCTCTCACTTTCCAACCCTCATCATCATTACAACAATGCCTGATTTATTTGCTCTTACAATTCTGATCCTTTCTGTGCAGTGACATGTTATAGATTTAATATTGAGAAAAATGGATTTATAAGGGAAAATAAATAACTTAATGGTAGTTACTGGGCCTGGATATTCCACTGTCCAATGGTCCCAGTGTGGTCGCACACTTCAAAAACCACTGGTGTTTGCACCTTTTGGGAAGACAGATTCCGCAGCACAAAGAAATCATCAAACCTATTCTATATCTCATTGTTTGATCAAATGCTGAAATTGGTGATTGTGCTGTTCTTCTTAGCTGAGCTCTGCTCTTAAAGGGACAGCTCATTAAAATGGATAAGGTGGCTGGTGTCCCTTGGCTCTGTTCAACAGGCAGGGATAAACTCTGCCTTAATTATACCAGTCCACATCAACAATGGGCGGAAATGATATGCAGAGACTACTCAGCCCACGCTCTGAGCCTATCTTCCCATAGCACTGTTTAGCGTGAGGTACACTCCAAGAGGGAAATTTAGCTTGTCCCCCTACGAGATTCTATTTGGTTCAGCTCCCAGGCTAGGCTGTTACTTTCCTCAGCAGCTCCAAATTCAGTCAGATGCAATGGTAAATTACATAACTGCTCTCTCTCATGCCTTGACCAAAATCCATGCGCAAGTGTTTTCTTCTATTCCAGATCCAGTGTCTGATACAATCACCCATAAGTTACTCCCTGGTGATAGGGTTCTGGTTAAGAAATTCCTGAGAAAGCACACACTTGAGCCAAGATTTCATGGTTTATTCCAAGTCCTTCTAACTACATCTACCTCAGTAAAACTAGCTGGGAAGGACACTTGGATACACGCTTCGCACTGCAAGAAAGTTCCAGCTCCAGAGGAAGCTTTACTGTGATATTGTCTCTTGTACTTTTCCACAATCCCAACATTCGACTATATACAAAGACATACCTAATAAAAAGGACCCACACATTTGTGTGACTGGTGACCATTGGGGACATCACTGTAGTTCCTGGAAAGCAGCGGGTTGGAACACGGGCCGACCATGGGGTTACAGACCACAAAGTGCCTTAGATAGAGTGGACAGGAATGGGAAATCCTTGTTACACAGAATGACTTTGTGCAAACCAACTGGGTCTACTCCAATGAAACTTACCTTAAACATAGAACACCCTAGTCCAGGAGACACTGGAGAGTATATAATGGGAATGTACTGGAGAGGGGGTAGTTCATACAATAAATTGGGAACTTTCTATTTACAAGACATGCACACATCACCTGAGTGGGTAGATACAAGACATATGACCATCAACCCTCTCAAACCCCACATTAAGACTCTTAAAGACATGGTAGCCATAGCTAACCCTACATTTGAAGACACTATGGCAGTAGAGACTGTTTTTTCAGACACTAATCTATGGCTTGAGTGGATGAGATATAATGCTAATTCTCATAATAAAACTAACTGTTATGTTTGTGGTGGAGCCAGACCCCATCTAGGTACAGTGCCTCTAAATCTACCTCCTGATGTTGAAACATGTTTCTTAAAGGACCACTCTAGTGCCAGGAAAACATACTCGTTTTCCTGGCACTAGAGTGCCCTGAGGGTGCCCCCACCCTCAGGGACCCCCTCCCGCCCGGCTCTGGAAAGGGGAAAGGGGTAAAAACTTACCTTTTTCCAGCGGTGGGCGGAGAGATCTCCTCCTCCGATCCTCCTATTCTCCTCCCCGTCGGCTGAATGCGCACGCGCGGCAAGAGCTGCGCGCGCATTCAGCCGGTCACATAGGAAAGCATTCATAATGCTTTCCTATGGACGCTTGCGTGCTCTCACTGTGATTTTCACAGTGAGAATCACGCAAGCGCCTCTAGCGGCTGTCAGTGAGACAGCCACTAGAGGAAATAGGGGAAGGCTTAACCCATTCACAAACATAGCAGTTTCTCTGAAACTGCTATGTTTATGAAAAAATGGGTTAACCCTAGAAGGACCTGGCACCCAGACCACTTCATTAAGCTGAAGTGGTCTGGGTGCCTAGAGTGGTCCTTTAACCCCTTAAGGACACATGACATGTGTGACATGTCATGATTCCCTTTTATTCCAGAAGTTTGGTCCTTAAGGGGTTAAGTCTCTATGTGCAGTCAATTACAAACTCATCAGTATGTGAATCATGGAAGAAGATATACCCTCTAACCCAAAGGGATATCAGGCCACCTTATGGAGTCACAGTATATTCAGGTAATTACACTTGATACACTACACACAGTACCACAGGGAAGTTTGTGGGAAAATTCTCTTCTGGTTATTGTGCTACATGCCGAAAGCCTCCAGCTACCCTGTTAATACATCAAGTTAAATACTTGAGAGACATTTATTGGCTATGTGGATACATGCAACTCAGATCCAAATTGACAGGCCTATGGTGGGGGGAATGTGCTTTTACTAAAGTTATCATGCCCATACACATAATATCAGACAACCACCAAGGCCCTCTTGACTCACCACACACATACTTTAGAGTAAAAAGAGACACTCCTGTACAGGGCAGTTTCGACCCTCACATATACATAGATGCCAAGGGGGTGCCAAATGATTTTAAAGCCAGGGATGAGGTTGCAGCTGGATTCAAATCCTTGATTCCACTCATCACGGCCTATAAGAATGTAAATTGGATTAATTACATCTACTAAAACCAACAATGTTTTGTCAATTATACCAGAGATGCCCTCCAGGGACTGGCAGAACAATTACAAGCCACCTCCCAAATGTCATTTCAGAATAGGATGGCCATAGACATGATTCTGGCGGGGGGAAAGGAGGTGTGTGTGAAATACTCCCAGATACCATGACATGCTGCACTTTTATCCCAGATAACACCGGCCCTAACGGGAAAGTAACTATGGCCATCGAGAAGCTTGAAAGCCTCTCTGAAGAGTTAAAAAGAAACTCAGGGATCACCAATTCTTGGGATAGATGGTTTGGATGGATGAACGGATGGCAGAAAGTACTCTTCCAAGTGGGTATGGCTGTCCTAACTGTAATGATTCTTTTCCTCTTCTTTGTCTGCTGTATAATGCCTTGTGCACAGAAATATTTGCAGAAGACTGTAGATCAAACCATTGACCGCACCACCCCAACATTCCTACACCAAGACATTGATGACGGAACCTGTGACACAACACATGCACCTCTTCAGTCCCACCACATTAAGTATACAATTACTTCTCTCTAGGGAAACTATAGGGACAGCGTCTTGTCTAACGGGTAAAAAGTCTGTTGCGGAGATGTAGTGGACAAGCCGCTACGGGTTCTAGTGCAGTGAAGAGTTCAAGAAAACATGTTTGAGAAGATGAGCAGCAGCCTATTAGGGATATTATTAGGGATAGATAGTAGTTGTTTACATCGTAAATAGTAATTTTTAGGGGGGACTGTTGTGGACAGAATATTAACTCTATTAATTTTCGTAAAATGCCTATTTGCTCTGCATAACTATAATCAATATTATTCATAAGTTACTTAAAATGGCCGCTAGGGAATTTCCCCTGTAGTCAACTAACACCCTTGAATTAACAAGATGGCGCTGGAATCTGGAGGAGAGCTCCATGATGCCAGTGACATCACACCCGGTAGGATGAGCAATTGATGAACCACTTAACACCTAACCAATTGTTTTACCGGACCCTCGGAATAAAGATTCCTCAAGTCTTTCATTAACCTGAAACTTGTGTCTGGTGTGAATTACTTTGGGAGCGTGCACGTAAATACTTATTAATTTGGACAGGGGCAGATATGCAAAAATATCAAGCACTTGATTTGATCCACAACAGCTTTTCTGTAAACCCAGCACAAATTTCTTGCAATTTTTCTTCACTTTTGATTAGAAACTAGAAACTGTTTTCCCAGCAACAGGCAATATGGTAATTTTCTCTAATGATTTTTAGGATAGAAAAATCTAAAATAACAACAGATTATTTTTTATATTTGGGTTTCATATAAAGAACATTCTCTAGGCTCATGTACAATTTAGTTCAAACTAGGTACCTTTGTAACCATAGCAGTGAGTTTGATATTCTAATCAAGATTATTGATACTATCAATGTAATCTTCAAACGTGGAAAAGAGCTGCTCCAACACATAAAAAGCATCATCTATGTATCTTCTCCAGATTTTACAAAACCCGAATAAGGGATGATTATACAAAAGGTGTATTTCAATGAAGTTTATATATATATATATATATATATATATTTACAGATAGATCGATTATTAATACTATTAATCAAATCTACCAACTTGTCCAAGAGCTGCTCCAACACATAACAAATATCTGGACAAGGTATGATTATATTTACACACACACATACATGTATATATATATGTATCTATAATAATTTCAACTCACTACTGGTAAGTCATTGGCAATTTATGGAGAGTATGCCATGGGCTCTCCAGGCTACAGATTTTAAGCTCTCTATGTATATAATATGTGTGTGCTTATATATTATTTAACTAGATGTATATAACAAATTCAAGTAGAGTCCAAGTTGATCACAGGAAAAGCAAATAAAGAAAAAACTCCACAAATGTAACATTTAACAATAATTAACAGCGCATGAACTCATATATTGTATATAATAGCGATTATGCACTACTTAGAAATCTATAAGGGACATAGGTATATATATTATTCATTGCTGTTAATAATATAAAAATATATTTCTGTTTTTGTTGTTCGTACAGTCAATTTGAAGTTTAGATTAGAAGTTATATTTCATGCAAAAAAAGTACCTAATGGCCTTTTCAAACCCTCTGCTTTATCTATGAAAAAAATAAGTAATAACAAAGTTGACATTGCAATACTTAGTAAGGCCTATGCACAAGAGCAGAGTCTGTGATGTCATAAATTACAGCAGAGTACGTCTAGGTAACACACAGTGATGTCATTTTCAAACATTCCGTGAACACTCACAGCACTCAGAGCTACACTTCACCTGGACAGTGGTTATATTAACTGGAAATATATATTTGCTACTCACCTGCAAAGGGATCTTGTGAAAAGGCACCTCTTGAGTACAGGACCGTTGACTTGTACTTTGCTATCCTATAAAACAAGTATAATGAGAATGGTGAGTGATTCTTTTTCTGCTTTATATCTATCTGTCTAGCTATCATTTTCAAATAATTAAAACAAATGAAATTACAAATGTTAAGTTTTTATTTTGTTACTTTTTTGCATTAAATAAAAACCTAAAGGAACACTGCTCAATTCTATACCATTTAGGAATTGAATCACTATGTTCATGCAGCCCTAGTCACAACTCCCTGCATGTGACTTACATGTGTGTAGGTAGCGGTTACGTGTGGTGCGACACAATACATCACCCCCATTCAAACCCATAACCCAATCAAAACTAGGAAACATAAATGTGTGGTATAAAAAAGGCCACAGCTTTTATTTATAATTTATCAAACATATTTATAAAACCAACCATAAATAAAACAAGGTATAAACATTATTTAACTTGAACTAGTCCTTGCCAACCGTACCACCAACCCTCTAGGGTACACGCCCTACCGAGGCATCAGCCCTCCCCCCTCGTCCATGATACCTGGCCTTCACCTTGGCCTTCCAATACCACATGCCAACCCCTGGCCACCATTCCTGGCACAGAGGGCACGCGCAAATACCCAAACCTTTCCCGAGGTTAGGGGAGGGGGCCCGACCCAGCATCCTTCTTTTTCTTGTACTCCTCTTCCCAATTGGTTCGGCAAGGACCATACCCGCCGGCTGTGACAAGATATTGAACACCTACAGAGAAAGGAAACAAAAACAGCAAAAAGGGGAGGGAGGGAGGGAGATTGTCACCTTGCCGTTATTTTAAGATGGCTGAGGTGAAGGGGACAAAATGTCCGTTATTTATACAGCCCCACCCAAACCCTTGACCTAAATGCCACACCCATTTTACACCCACACCCACCACACCCACACATGCCTCCTATCCGGCTAGCTTTCAGCCCGCCTCCTCTGGGCCTTGTGTGTAGGTAGCGGTTACGTGTGGTGCGACACAATACATCACCCCCATTCAAACCCATAACCCAATCAAAACTAGGAAACATAAATGTGTGGTATAAAAAAGGCCACAGCTTTTATTTATAATTTATCAAACATATTTATAAAACCAACCATAAATAAAACAAGGTATAAACATTATTTAACTTGAACTAGTCCTTGCCAACCGTACCACCAACCCTCTAGGGTACACGCCCTACCGAGGCATCAGCCCTCCCCCCTCGTCCATGATACCTGGCCTTCACCTTGGCCTTCCAATACCACATGCCAACCCCTGGCCACCATTCCTGGCACAGAGGGCACGCGCAAATACCCAAACCTTTCCCGAGGTTAGGGGAGGGGGCCCGACCCAGCATCCTTCTTTTTCTTGTACTCCTCTTCCCAATTGGTTCGGCAAGGACCATACCCGCCACTAGCCCCGCTGCATTTACGCCTAAATCAGCGGGCGCGACCCCCAAGCAACGCCATGGCCTGCTCCAACGCATCCTGCAGCTCTAGGTTAAACAAGTCCAAACCGACATCAGTGAGATGGACCCCATCCGGGCGGAAAAAGATAGCCGCCTCCCGCTCAAAAATACGGTGTCGAACTGCCAAGCCCCCGATACCTAGCACAAACTTGGAAACCCGATTATTAATCTTTATGCGACAGCGCTCCATAGCACCCTGATCTCGTGCGCACTTCCAATAGTTCCTGGAAACTATTCCTGACCATATTAAGCAAATTTTTGGAAAAAGTACTCGCAAGCGCGCCAAGTCTCGCCTGATCAGCTCCCCTAAGCCCCACGCGGGCAGCGAACCTAAATCGTTCCCTCCCAGATGCACCACCAAGATATCCGGGATTCCTAATAACGTGGATAACTGCACGACCTCAGGCAACAGCTGACCCCATTTCATGCCCCGGAACCCGAACCACCGGACCTCCGCCAGCTCCCGAGGTATTCCAAGCCTTGTCCCACCCGGGCGAACCCCAGCCCGCAGGTGGGCCCAGTAGATGTAGGAATGACCGATTATCCAGATCCGTCGGCCGGGCCCTGTGGAGAAAACACAAGGGGAATACCGATCAGCCGAGTGGGCCGAACATAGGACCGAAACCTCCCCGATTCCCATCTACCAATCCTTTGAATGGCCTGGTCCGAGAAACCTAAACGAGAGGCTTCCGTAGCGGCCCCAATCCGAAAAGAGTGACCCCCAAAGTCTGTGCTCGAAATACCCAGATGTTCGAGTGCCAGACGGAAAACCCGGAGAAATTGGAAGCGAGAAAGAAAAGACCCATCCCCATGGATTAACAATGGGCCTACAACATCCGGGCGACACAGAAGGTAAGATTGAAAAGCTGCGACGGGACAGACAGCCGAGCCGGGAATGGCGCGAAGGGACACCCATGCCCCCCTACCAAAAATGTCAGTTTTCGACTTTCGCACCAAAAAACGCACCGTATCATCCACGACCGACACATCATGGAACAACAAGCCGCCTGGAATCCGCTTGCTAGGGCTCACAAGTTCCCCAATCCGCAGAGCACCAAAGAAGGCGAAAGAGAAAGCCACCCGAAACAAGCGCGCTTCGAAATCGGACAAACAGACCCTGGATAAGACCGACGCGATACCAAGTAGCAGTGCGCCAGAAACCGGTCTCCTGGAATCCCGAGGCTGCGGACCCCTACGCCAGCCACGCATAGCGAGCCGGACCATGAAATCTTTGGTCACATCCGGCACGCGAGTCAGGTTGAACCAGAAGCTCAGACCTGACAGCTTCCCTGCTACCGTGGCTGGGGAACAACCACTAGCCTCCCAAAACCAGAGCAACCGTAAAACCCCCTGAACCCTCTCCGCAGATGAAGAAAACCCACCTTGGTCCTGCTCCAGAGCGACCCAGTCACCCCATGCCTTACCGTACCGGGCCCAAGTAGCATCCGACACTGAAGACCGAATCCATTCCCTTATTCGCTCAGGCCAAGGGACCATAGCTCTCTGGGACAGGGAAGGCCCTTCGTATCTGCTTCGGGCGCGATCTGACGAAACACCTGCCATTGGAAACGAGAAAGGGCGTCAGCCGTGGTATTCTCTACACCGGGAATATGCACAGCGCGACATGTAACGTTCAAAGACAGGCAACGCAGAACCAAGCTCCGCAGGAGCCTGACCACCGGAGGAGAGGAGGCTGTCAACCGATTAATGGCCTGGACAACGCCCAAATTGTCACAGTGGAACACGACACGCCTGTCCTTGATCTCCGGCCCCCAAAGATGGAGAGCCACCACAATGGGAAAAAGCTCCAAGAACGCCATGTTCTTGGTCAGGCCCGAGTCGAACCACGATCTTGGCCAAGGTTCTGCGCACCATTGTTTTCCCATGATAGCCCCAAAACCCGACGAACCCGCGGCATCCGTAAACAGGTGCAGCACTGAGTTTGCTACCTCGGGCTGCTGCCAGTAAGACCTACCATTGTACTCTTCCAGAAAAACCGCCCAAACCGCTAAATCCTCCCTGAGCGGTTTGGTCAGGCGGACGAAGTGGAACGGCTTCAGTATCCCTGACGTGGCAGCCGCCAGGCGTCGGTTAAATACTCTACCCATGGGCATAATCCGACAGGCAAAGTTTGATTTGCCCAACAAGGACTGAAGTCGTTGCAGCGTGATCTTCCGCAAGGAGCTCGCCTCCTGGACCACCCCACGTAGATCAGCCAACTTGTCCAACGGAAGCCGACATTCCCCGACGACCGAATCAATCTCGATCCCGAGGAAGCACAAGCACGTGGAAGGGCCAATCGTTTTGTCAGGTGCCAGCGGCACGCCGAACATACAGGCCACATCCGACACTGCTTGTAAGATCTGGGAGCATATCGGGGAATGCGCGGGGCCCACACACAGAAAGTCATCTAAGTAGTGAAGCAGGGAATCGTAACCGGACTCCATTCTCACTACCCATTCTAGAAAAGAGCTGAAGCATTCAAAATAAAAACAGGATATTGCACAACCCATGGGGAGACACATATCCACGTAATAATGACCTTCAAATGCACATCCCAAGAGATGATGACACTCTGGGTGAACTGGTAGGAGGCGAAAAGCAGACTCGATATCAGTTTTTGCCATGAGTGCCCCGGGGCCAGCGGCCCTGACTATGCCCACAGCAGCGTCAAAGGACGCATAGGAAACGCGGCATAATTCAGCTGCAATGTCATCGTTTACCGAGCACCCATGAGGGTGCGACAGGTGATGAATCAGCCGGAACTTTCCCGGTTCCCGTTTGGGCACCACGCCCAACGGTGAAACCCTTAGATCGGGGAGTGGCGAATCCCGAAATGGGCCCGCCATTCGGCCCAGCGCCACTTCCTTCGCCAGTTTTTCCCTGACCACCCCTGGATATTCAGAAACAGATCTCAGGTTTCTGCGAAAACCGGAGACCTGCCGAGGCCGGTGAGGGATCCAAAACCCCTGCCCAAATCCCTCCAGCAATAAGGCAGCCGCCTTCTTATTCCTATAACGATTTAGCCATGGGCGCATCGCGTCGACGTCCACCGGCGTCTTCGCTCTTAGCGCCCACGGAGTCCCCTTTGTCGCCAGTTTTGGCTCGTTTGAAGCATTTTGAAGCGGGGTGGGACCCACCGCACCCCGAACACTCATGCTTGAAGCGGCAACTAGACCCGAATTTGCATTGGCCATCGTTATATTGCCAACAGCAGCCTGTTTTACGTTGCCCGGCCGACGCTGCGGTTGAAGAACCCACGCCGGCCCCCCCAAGAAAGGACGACAGGCCCCCTTGATGTGATGCTGGGCGGGTCATGATAGCTAACCACAAGCCAATGTCCATTTGATCCCAGCCCATGGAAGGCCGAACCGCTAAACGTTGGCGGAACTGCTCATCATACCGCCACCACCCTAAACCGCCGTACACCCGACAAGCGGTCCATATGACGTCCTGGTAGCAGAATAGGGAAGAACATTTGGCGGGAGTCTTCTCACCTATCACGCTGGCTAAGATCGAAAAGGCTCGGATCCAGTTTCCGAAAGTTTTCGGAATCTTCCGGTACCGAAACTTTTCTTTGTCCTTTTCGGACTCTTTAGCGTCAGCGTCAACCCGGGGAAGATCTTCCATAGGGAGGAGAGAAAAAATTTCAACAAATTCCCCCTTGTCTATTTTGGCGCGCAATTCCGGCGTGAGATGGAGGCCCAGAGGACCTGACCAGCACATGTACGCCGCACCGTGCGCAGCCGGAGCAACCCCCAAACCCGAGAGAGCAGCGGCGTCCCCGGCCGTGCCCACTGCAGTTTCCGGCGTCACCGGCAGTAACGCCGAGGTTGAGGGGATGGGGGTCTGTGTCATATTAGCGGGCATTGGCGCCGCGACTGCAGAAGGATCAGACCCTGCGGAACTTGCCCAACCCGCCCGAAGTTGGTTATCTAACGCCACCGGGGGGGAAGCCCCGGGGCGATAACCCCGCTCAAGGGTTAGCAAAACCTGCTTCATAGCCTGGAGTACAGAACCCAATTCTTGCACTTCCCCTGCGCCAGCGCCCCCCAAACCCGACCCCGTTATACCGGAGTACTCACCTGCAGGAGCTGAATTGGCAGGTAGTAGCGGGACTTCAACATGCCCACCAGGCTGCAACGGCCCCAAGGGAACTGCGACCGCAGGAAGCACTGCACCAGTCACAGCATCAGGGAACCGACTTGTCAGCCGACCAGGGGTGACCTGTGAAGACAGGACAGGTGAAAAAGAACCCTGCCCACCCAACCCAGGTAACTGGGGACCCGCAGAAGTGGTAAAGACTGTGTGTGAAACTGGCATGACAGAAAGAGCCCCAGAGGGGGCAGCATGGACCGTGGGTAATGGCGGGGCAGATGCAGAGGGCATCAGGCCCATAGGGAGGGGGCCAAGGGGGGTAGGTTGGGCAGGAGATAGTGTTGGGAGAGCTTGATGGGCGGCTGAGGATGATGAGAATGCAGGATGAACGGATGAGGTTGATGGGAGTGCATGCTGTACGGCTGAGGATGATGGGAGTGCATGCTGGCCGGATGAAGCTGATGGAAGTGCCTGTTGAACGGATGAGGCTGATGGGAGTGTGGTAGTGGCCGGGCCAGGGGAGACAGAGCGGGGAGGATGAGAAGGGGGGGGGCTGTGCCCACGAGTAGCCGGACCTGGCTCCATACCCCGACCCCCCGAACCCCCCAACCCCCTACTGGTTGCCCTGCCGCCTCGCGGCCTACTCACCACTCCTGAAGAAGAGCCGGCCGCCGACCTCACTTGCTCGCGCTCCGCCTGGGATCCACCATGAGCCGAGCGCCTGTCAGGTGCACGGGTTGTCGCCATCGTTGTGCTGGAAAGTGATCTCGCGGACGACCTCCTGGAGGCCCGCGAGATCACAGGAGCAGGAACCGGCGCGGGGTGGCCATCACCTCCCCGAGAAGCGGCAGCCGCACGGGTAGCTCTAGACCGCCTCGGGGAGGAGGCGACAGGCTGCACTGACACGCTGCCGCCCGCGGCCGCGGGGGACCTGGCGCGCGGGCCGGCAACGGGGCTCCTGCTCCTACCCCTCACCCGACCCTCCCGCGAGGGGATATAACAGGTAGGAGGACGCGCCCGGCGGCGCGGAGTACCCTGGCTGCCGACAGAGGGAGCAGCTACCAGGGAGGCACCCTGCAGCCTTACCAGCTGGGCCTGCAGGTGCCGGCCACCGTCCTGGAGGGCCTCAGCCCGAAGAGCAGCAAGGATTCCGTCTATATCCATGCTTCTGGCCGTGGGGTAAGCAAAAGCAACACAATGATAGGAAACAGGGGGAGAGATTGTCACCTTGCCGTTATTTTAAGATGGCTGAGGTGAAGGGGACAAAATGTCCGTTATTTATACAGCCCCACCCAAACCCTTGACCTAAATGCCACACCCATTTTACACCCACACCCACCACACCCACACATGCCTCCTATCCGGCTAGCTTTCAGCCCGCCTCCTCTGGGCCTCAACTTTCCTAAACACTTCCTGAAAAGAGCTTTGTAAAGCTTACACTTCCTTTACTACAAATTATGTTTAATTTAGAATTTCGTATCTCCTACTCTGTTAATAGCTTGCTAGACCATGCAGGGGTATCTTGTGTGTGATTAAAGTTTAATTTGAATAGCAGGAGATAAAAACGTTTAAAATAAGTAACATCTAAAAGAAAATTACATGTTTTTTTGCAGGCTTTGTGATTTACAGCCAGGGGAGGTGTAGCTAGGGCTGGATAGACAGAATTAAAAGTGATTTTACTTCAAAATGGTAGAGAATTGAGCAGTAAGACTTCAGAGGCATAATGTATACAGAAAAACTGCTTCATTAATATTAAGTTGTTTTGGTGATTATACTGTTACTTTAAAATATGAGCTTAAACAGCAACACAATAATAAAATGCTTAGATATTAATAACAATAATTAATTATTGATTATAAAGTCCTTACTGATTTCCTTGTGCTATACATAAAGTATTGATATAAACTCCATATAAATACACCATAGGTGATTGTTAAAATAATGGAATCCAACGTTTATTTCTTATGCTGCCGGCAGCCATATATCAATTTTCCCAGAAACCACTGCTTTGACCTTTCAATACCCATACCACTCATTGTTACCCTTTTCTGTTCCTCCAGACACAGTTGATATTTATTTGTGTAATTTTCTCTTCATTTATTCACCAACCCATGCTTCCATAATATGTCCAACTTTACTCTGCATATAAAACCAGCTGCTGCAACAGGATTCTGTTCACACACTTTATTTCAGATACCAGTCCTGTTTTTTACAGCTCCCTTCTTTCCACATTCTATCCCTCTCAATCTACTACCTGCCCAATACATATGGCTACCAACAGGCTATTTCACTGTCAGACTGCCTAAAGTGAGTGGTAGCTAACAAATGGTCAGATTTGTTTGTCTCTAATAGATATTCCAGTTATTGGGTACATTGCTGTGTCCTATGCCATCTTTAATCAATAGAAAAAAAATCAAACTGGAAAGATTGTGACTCGATTGTGACAAAAATCAAACTGGAAAGATTGTGACTCTCGATAAAATTATATACTCCGTCTAACAGTGTTTTTCCTCTTTAATACAGGTAAAATTCTCAGTGAATAGGAAACTTAAACCGCCACCACCCTCCATTAGCAGTGAATATTTCCATATTTGTGCCAGCTCTTTCCTGCTCATATGTTACACGTGCATTTATGTATGTGTTTCTGTGAACTCAGCAACATGTCGGCTAATGCTGGACTCTTTATTTCTACAAGGGACGGTCAAATCCCGTGTTCATTATACGGCAGTCTTCCTGAGCACAACATACGCACTGTACCTTCTTCTCCTCCTTATTTATGAGCACCTTTATCTAGTGGCCACAGTTTTCTGTGTATTCCAGATAGTCTTAATAGACTTGGCCAAGAGGGGGAAGATGACAATGGAAGGCATGGAGAAGAAGAATGAGGAAGAGGTGATGGAGGTGACGAAGGTGAAAGAAGAGATGAAATGGAAAGTCTTTTAAAGAAGGAATTGTTGTGGGGAAAAAGACTGCTTGCTTGTAAAGGAAAAAGTTTTTTATTAAAAAAGTTTTATAACTGAATTCTTTATTTTGTTGTTTTTCTGAGGATTCTGCTTTATATTATTAGGGCAAAGCACAGTGAAAACGTAGGAACCGGAAGCAATCATTAGTTTGCAGATTGTAATTTATTGCAAGTCTAGAACCAAAGAGAGCACCAGTAATATTAATTCTTTCATTCCTTAATAATCCCGATCTGCCACCCAGACCATTTTCAGATAGGCGATTTAAGCCCATCAATACATTGTACACAGGGAACCTGACGTTTTGAAATTCTCCAACTTCCTAATGCTGTCTCTCACTTTCCAACCCTCATCATCATTACAACAATGCCTGATTTACTTGCTCTTACAATTCTGATCCTTTCTGTGCAGTGACATGTTATAGATTTAATGCTTGAGAAGAATGGATTCATAAGGGAAAATAAATAGCTTAATGGTAGTTACTGGGCCTGGATATTCCACTGTCCAATGGTCCCAGTGTGGTCGCACACTTCAAAAACCACTGGTGTTTGCACCTTTTGGGAAGACAGATTCCGCAGCACAAAGAAATCATCAAACCTATTCTATATCTCATTGTTTGATCAAATGCTGAAATTGGTGATTGTGCTGTTCTTCTTAGCTGAGCTCTGCTCTTAACGGGGACAGCTCATTAAAATGGATAAGGTGGCTGGTGTCCCTTGGCTTTGGATAAAGCCACCCTCAGGGACCCCCTCCCGCCCAGCTCTGGAAAGGGGAAAGGGGTAAAAACTTACCTTTTTCCAGCAGTGGGCGTTGAGATCTCCTCCTCCGATCCTCCTCTTCTCCTCCCCGTCGGCTGAATGCGCACGCGCGGCAAGAGCTGCGCGCGCATTCAGCCGGTCACATAGGAAAGCATTCATAATGCTTTCCTATGGACGCTTGCATGCTCTCACTGTGATTTTCACAGTGAGAATCACGCAAGCGCCTCTAGCGGCTGTCAGTGAGACAGCCACTAGAGGAAATAGGGGAAGGCTTAACCCATTCACAAACATAGCAGTTTCTCTGAAACTGCTATGTTTATGAAAAAATGGGTTAACCCTAGAAGGACCTGGCACCCAGACCACTTCATTAAGCTGAAGTGGTCTGGGTGCCTAGAGTGGTCCTTTAAGTCTCTATGTGCAGTCAATTACAAACTCATCAGTATGTGAATCATGGAAGAAGATATACCCTCTAACCCAAAGGGATATCAGGCCACCTTATGGAGTCACAGTATATTCAGGTAATTACACTTGATACACTACACACAGTACTACAGGGAAGTTTGTGGGAAAATTCCCTTCTGGTTATTGTGCTACATACCGAAAGCCTCCAGCTACCCTGTTAATACATCAAGTTAAATACTTGAGAGACATTTATTGGCTATGTGGATACATGCAACTCAGATCCAAATTGACAGGCCTATGGTGGGGGGAATGTGCTTTTACTAAAGTTATCATGCCCATACACATAATATCAGACAACCACCAAGGCCCTCTTGACTCACCACACACATACTTTAGAGTAAAAAGAGACACTCCTGTACAGGGCAGTTTCGACCCTCACATATACATAGATGCCAAGGGGGGTGCCAAATGATTTTAAAGCCAGGCATGAGGTTGCAGCTGGATTCAAATCCTTGATTCCACTCATCACGGCCTATAAGAATGTAAATTGGATTAATTACATCTACTAAAACCAACAATGTTTTGTCAATTATACCAGAGATGCCCTCCAGGGACTGGCAGAACAATTACAAGCCACCTCCCAAATGTCATTTCAGAATAGGATGGCCATAGACATGATTCTGGCGGGGGAAAGGAGGTGTGTGTGAAATACTCCCAGATACCATGACATGCTGCACTTTTATACCAGATAACACAGGCCCTAACGGGAAAGTAACTATGGCCATCGAGAAGCTTGAAAGCCTCTCTGAAGAGTTAAAAAGAAACTCAGGGATCACCAATTCCTGGGATAGATGGTTTGGATGGATAAACGGATGGCAGAAAGTACTCTTCCAAGTGGGTATGGCTGTCCTAACTGTAATGATTCTTTTCCTCTTCTTTGTCTGCTGTATAATGCCTTGTGCACAGAAATATTTGCAGAAGACTGTAGATCAAACCATTGACCGCACCACCCCAACATTCCTACACCAAGACATTGATGACGGAACCTGTGACACAACACATGCACCTCTTCAGTCCCACCACATTAAGTATACAATTACTTCTCTCTAGGGAAACTATAGGGACAGCGTCTTGTCTAACGGGTAAAATGTCTGTTGCGGAGATGTAGTGGACAAGCCGCTACGGGTTCTAGTGCAGTGAAGAGTTCAAGAAAACATGTTTGAGAAGATGAGCAGCAGCCTATTAGGGATATTATTAGGGATAGATAGTAGTTGTTTATATCATAAATAGTAATTTTTAGGGGGGACTGTTGTGGACAGAATATTAACTCTATTAATTTTCGTAAAATGCCTATTTGCTCTGCATAACTATAATCAATATTATTCATAAGTTACTTAAAATGGCCGCTAGGGAATTTCCCCTGTAGTCAACTAACACCCTTAAATTAACAAGATGGCGCTGGAATCTGGAGGAGAGCTCCATGATGCCAGTGACATCACACCCGGTAGGATGAGCAATTGATGAACCACTTAACAACTAACAAATTGCTCCGGACCCTCGGAATAAAGATTCCTCAAGTCTTTCATTAACCTGAAACTTGTGTCTGGTGTGAATTACTTTGGGAGCGTGCACGTAAATACTTATTAATTTGGACAGGGGCAGATATGCAAAAATATCAAGCACTTGATTTGATCCACAACAGCTTTTCTGTAAACCCAGCACAAATTTCTTGCAATTTTTCTTCACTTTTGATTAGAAACTAGAAACTGTTTTCCCAGCAACAGGCAATATGGTAATTTTCTCTAATGATTTTTAGGATAGAAAAATCTAAAATAACAACAGATTATTTTTTATATTTGGGTTTCATATAAAGAACATTCTCTAGGCTCATGTACAATTTAGTTCAAACTAGGTACCTTTGTAACCATAGCAGTGAGTTTGATATTCTAATCAAGATTATTGATACTATCAATGTAATCTTCAAACGTGGAAAAGAGCTGCTCCAACACATAAAAAGCATCATCTATGTATCTTCTCCAGATTTTACAAAACCCGAATAAGGGATGATTATACAAAAGGTGTATCTCAATGAAGTTTATATATATATATATATTTACAGATAGATCGATTATTAATACTATTAATCAAATCTACCAACTTGTCCAAGAGCTGCTCCAACACATAACAAATATCTGGACAAGGTATGATTATATTTACACACACACATACATGTATATATATATGTATCTGTTACGGACCGTTTCAGCATAAAAGGGGAAAAATCGGTTTAGGCGATAATCCCCTTTTCCCAAAAAGGCACAGCTACTGTAAAAGCACCAAAACTCACGAATTTGGATATAAATGAATGCACCAAACTCCCGAACTGCATACCAGGGAATAAGATAGCACTCTAAGCTGGAACCTCACAAATAGCTGCTAGCAGATGAATAGGAAAAGCAGACATCAGCTTACACTCCTAGCAGTCAAACTCCAACAACATACAGTGAATCCCCCCAAGAACGAGACAAGGCTCCGTGTTGAAGGTCAAGCAGTGGTCTGTTTATTAAGGGCTACCTGCCCCTGTATTTATGCAGGTCTCCCACCTGGTGGACACTCCCCTAGGGGACCAGATGGAAGACTGAAACAGCAGACAGACATGTATCAGATTAGTACACACAGCCACAATACTTTCCCACAATGTATCTTGGTTTCCTCCTCTCTGTCCTGGAAATAATTAATGAAGTAATTCAATTATCTCCTAGGACAAAGGCCAGACTCCATTATGCACATGGTGACACAGAAACAGACTATCACTTTAAAATACATACAGACACATTTTATACACAAAACATAGACATGTAACATATCCCCAGATAGTTCAGGTCTGGGTGCACATTATTAGGTGAATGGCACCCAGATCACACAAATACATTTTAATTGCCATGGAGCCAAAGTCTTTAATTATACGAACAGGCTCCATGGCAGGCTATCTGGGTTACTACAGTTCACATAAAACATAAACTACCGAATTTCCCTGCATTCACCAAATCCATACGAATGAGAACCAGGGGCTGGAGGTTCAGCGGTGCCTGCACGGAAAAGTGTACGATTTTGGTGCATGAAAGCCGGGCAGAAAAGTGCTGGCTGCCCGGGGAGCTCCAGAACAGCGCCACCTAGCGGCCACTAAGTGTAACAGCGGCCACACAGTTAACAGGCAATTAACCGCAGCTTCAGGGAGGTAAATTGGCAGCACACTCCAGCTTCTGGGTGGCCAATTAACAACGCCGGCCGGCTTCCCACGGCTCTGGGGAGGTTGGTGAATGGCTGTTTGTTCGGTAGATTAAATCTACCGAACTGTTGTGCAGAAAGGGAGAAATAAATCCTTCTGCACAGTAAAATTAACCCTTTAGCTGCTGGTCCATAGTCCAGAGGCAGCAGGCGGGCAACCAGGCTCCTCCAATACAATGTGGCGAGATTGGTTTCGTCACAGTATCTATAATAATTTCAACTCACTATTGGTAAGTCATTGGCAATTTATGGAGAGTATGCCATGGGCTCTCCAGGCTATAGATTTTAAGCTCTCTATGTATATAATATGTGTGTGCTTATATAGTATTTAACTAGATGTATATAACAAATTCAAGTAGAGTCCAAGTTGATCACAGGAAAAGCAAATAAAGAAAAAACTCCACAAATGTAACATTTAACAATAATTAACAGCGCATGAACTCATATATTGTATATAATAGCGATTATGCACTACTTAGAAATCTATAAGGGACATAGGTATATATATTATTCATTGCTGTTAATAATATAACAATATATTTCTGTTTTTGTTGTTCGTACAGTCAATTTGAAGTTTAGATTAGAAGTTATATTTCATGCAAAAAAAGTACCTAATGGCCTTTTCAAACCCTCTGCTTTATCTATGAAAAAAATAAGTAATAACAAAGTTGACATTGCAATACTTAGTAAGGCCTATGCACAAGAGCAGAGTCTGTGATGTCATAAATTACAGCAGAGTACGTCTAGGTAACACACAGTGATGTCATTTTCAAACATTCCGTGAACACTCACAGCACTCAGAGCTACACTTCACCTGGACAGTGGTTATATTAACTGGAAATATATATTTCCTACTCACCTGCAAAGGGATCTTGTGAAAAGGCACCTCTTGAGTACAGGACCGTTGACTTGTACTTTGCTATCCTATAAAACAAGTATAATGAGAATGGTGAGTGATTCTTTTTCTGCTTTATATCTATCTGTCTAGCTATCATTTTCAAATAATTAAAACAAATGAAATTACAAATTTTAAGTTTTTATTTTGTTACTTTTTTGCATTAAATAAAAACCTAAAGGAACACTGCTCAATTCTATACCATTTAGGAATTGAATCACTATGTTCATGCAGCCCTAGTCACAACTCCCTGCATGTGACTTACACAACTTTCCTAAACACTTCCTGAAAAGAGCTTTGTAAAGCTTACACTTCCTTTACTACAAATTATGTTTAATTTAGAATTTCGTATCTCCTACTCTGTTAATAGCTTGCTAGACCATGCAGGGGTATCTTGTGTGTGATTAAAGTTTCATTTGAATAGCAGGAGATAAAAACGTTTAAAATAAGTAACATCTAAAAGAAAATTACATGTTTTTTTGCAGGCTTTGTCATTTACAGCCAGGGGAGGTGTAGCTAGGGCTGGATAGACAGAATTAAAAGTGATTTTACTTCAAAATGGTAGAGAATTGAGCAGTAAGACTTCAGAGGCATAATGTATACAGAAAAACTGCTTCATTAATATAAAGTTGTTTTGGTGATTATACTGTTACTTTAAAATATGAGCTTAAACAGCAACACAATAATAAAATGCTTAGATATTAATAACAATAATTAATTATTGATTATAAAGTCCTTACTGATTTCCTTGTGCTATACATAAAGTATTGATATAAACTCCATATAAATACACCATAGGTGATTGTTAAAATAATGGAATCCAACGTTTATTTCTTATGCTGCCGGCAGCCATATATCAATTTTCCCAGAAACCACTGCTTTGACCTTTCAATACCCATACCACTCATTGTTACCCTTTTCTGTTCCTCCAGACACAGTTGATATTTATTTGTGTAATTTTCTCTTCATTTATTCACCAACCCATGCTTCCATAATATGTCCAACTTTACTCTGCATATAAAACCAGCTGCTGCAACAGGATTCTGTTCACACACTTTATTTCAGATACCAGTCCTGTTTTTTACAGCTCCCTTCTTTCCACATTCTATCCCTCTCAATCTACTACCTGCCCAATACATATGGCTACCAACAGGCTATTTCACTGTCAGACTGCCTAAAGTGAGTGGTAGCTAACAATTGGTCAGATTTGTTTGTCTCTAATAGATATTCCAGTTATTGGGTACATTGCTGTGTCCTATGCCATCTTTAATCAATAGAAAAAAAATCAAACTGGAAAGATTGTGACTCGATTGTGACAAAAATCAAACTGGAAAGATTGTGACTCTCGATACAATTATATACTCCGTCTAACAGTGTTTTTCCTCTTTAATACAGGTAAAATTCTCAGTGAATAGGAAACTTAAACCGCCACCACCCTCCATTAGCAGTGAATATTTCCATATTTGTGCCAGCTCTTTCCTGCTCATATGTTACACGTGCATTTATGTATGTGTTTCTGTGAACTCAGCAACATGTCGGCTAATGCTGGACTCTTTATTTCTACAAGGGACGGTCAAATCCCGTGTTCATTATACGGCAGTCTTCCTGAGCACAACATACGCACTGTACCTCCTTCTCCTCCTTATTTATGAGCACCTTTATCTAGTGGCCACAGTTTTCTGTGTATTACAGATAGTCTTAATAGACTTGGCCAAGAGGGGGAAGATGGCAATGGAAGGCATGGAGAAGAAGAATGAGGAAGAGGTGATGGAGGTGACGAAGGTGAAAGAAGAGATGAAATGGAAAGTCTTTTAAAGAAAGAATTGTTGTGGGGAAAAAGACTGCTTGCTTGTAAAGGAAAAAGTTTTTTATTAAAAAAGTTTTATAACTGAATTCTTTATTTTGTTGTTTTTCTGAGGATTCTGCTTTATATTATTAGGGCAAAGCACAGTGAAAACGTAGGAACCGGAAGCAATCATTAGTTTGCAGATTGTAATTTATTGCAAGTCTAGAACCAAAGAGAGCACCAGTAATATTAATTCTTTCATTCCTTAATAATCCCGATCTGCCACCCAGACCATTTTCAGATAGGCGATTTAAGCCCATCAATACATTGTACACAGGGAACCTGACGTTTTGAAATTCTCCAACTTCCTAATGCTGTCTCTCACTTTCCAACCCTCATCATCATTACAACAATGCCTGATTTATTTGCTCTTACAATTCTGATCCTTTCTGTGCAGTGACATGTTATAGATTTAATGCTTGAGAAGAATGGATTTATAAGGGAAAATAAATAACTTAATGGTAGTTACTGGGTCTGGATATTCCACTGTCCAATGGTCCCAGTGTGGTCGCACACTTCAAAAACCACTGTTGTTTGCACCTTTTGGGAAGACAGATTCCGCAGCACAAAGAAATCATCAAACCTATTCTATATCTCATTGTTTGATCAAATGCTGAAATTGGTGATTGTGCTGTTCTTCTTAGCTGAGCTCTGCTCTTAAAGGGACAGCTCATTAAAATGGATAAGGTGGCTGGTGTCTCTTGGCTCTGTTCAACAGGCAGGGATAAACTCTGCCTTAATTATACCAGTCCACATCAACAATGGGCGGAAATGATATGCAGAGACTACTCAGCCCACGCTCTGAGCCTATCTTCCCATAGCACTGTTTAGCGTGAGGTACACTCCAAGAGGGAAATTTAGCTTGTCCCCCTACGATATTCTATTTGGTTCAGCTCCCAGGCTAGGCTGTTACTTTCCTCAGCAGCTCCAAATTCAGTCAGATGCAATGGTAAATTACATAACTGCTCTCTCTCATGCCTTGACCAAAATCCATGCGCAAGTGTTTTCTTCTATTCCAGATCCAGTGTCTGATACAATCACCCATAAGTTACTCCCTGGTGATTGGGTTCTGGTTAAGAAATTCCTGAGAAAGCACACACTTGAGCCAAGATTTCATGGTTTATTCCAAGTCCTTCTAACTACATCTACCTCAGTAAAACTAGCTGGGAAGGACACTTGGATACACGCTTCGCACTGCAAGAAAGTTCCAGCTCCAGAGGAAGCTTTACTGTGATATTGTCTCTTGTACTTTTCCACAATCCCAACATTCGACTATATACAAAGACATACCTAATAAAAAGGACCCACACATTTGTGTGACTGGTGACCATTGGGGACATCACTGTAGTTCCTGGAAAGCAGCGGGTTGGAACACGGGCCGACCATGGGGTTACAGACCACAAAGTGCCTTAGATAGAGTGGACAGGAATGGGAAATCCTTGTTACACAGAATGACTTTGTGCAATCCAACTGGGTCTACTCCAATGAAACTTACCTTAAACATAGAACACCCTAGTCCAGGAGACACTGGAGAGTATATAATGGGAATGTACTGGAGAGGGGGTAGTTCATACAATAAATTGGGAACTTTCTATTTACAAGACATGCACACATCACCTGAGTGGGTAGATACAAGACATATGACCATCAACCCTCTCAAACCCCACATTAAGACTCTTAAAGACATAGTAGCCATAGCTAACCCTACATTTGAAGACACTATGGCAGTAGAGACTGGTTTTTAAGACACTAATCTATGGCTTGAGTGGATGAGATATAATGCTAATTCTCATAATAAAACTAACTGTTATGTTTGTGGTGGAGCCAGACCCCATCTAGGTACAGTGCCTCTAAATCTACCTCCTGATGTTGAAACATGTTTCTTAAAGGACCACTCTAGTGCCAGGAAAACATACTCGTTTTCCTGGCAATAGAGTGCCCTGAGGGTGCCCCCACCCTCAGGGACCCCCTCCCGCCCGGCTCTGGAAAGGGGAAAGGGGTAAAAACTTACCTTTTTCCAGCGGTGGGCGGAGAGATCTCCTCCTCCGATCCTCCTCTTCTCCTCCCCGTCGGCTGAATGCGCACGCGCGGCAAGAGCTGCGCGCGCATTCAGCCGGTCACATAGGAAAGCATTCATAATGCTTTCCTATGGACGCTTGCGTGCTCTCACTGTGATTTTCACAGTGAGAATCACGCAAGCGCCTCTAGCGGCTGTCAGTGAGACAGCCACTAGAGGAAATAGGGGAAGGCTTAACCCATTCACAAACATAGCAGTTTCTCTGAAACTGCTATGTTTATGAAAAAATGGGTTAACCCTAGAAGGACCTGGCACCCAGACCACTTCATTAAGCTGAAGTGGTCTGGGTGCCTAGAGTGGTCCTTTAAGTCTCTATGTGCAGTCAATTACAAACTCATCAGTATGTGAATCATGGAAGAAGATATACCCTCTAACCCAAAGGGATATCAGGCCACCTTATGGAGTCACAGTATATTCAGGTAATTACACTTGATACACTACACACAGTACCACAGGGAAGTTTGTGGGAAAATTCCCTTCTGGTTATTGTGCTACATGCCGAAAGCCTCCAGCTACCCTGTTAATACATCAAGTTAAATACTTGAGAGACATTTATTGGCTATGTGGATACATGCAACTCAGATCCAAATTGACAGGCCTATGGTGGGGGGAATGTGCTTTTACTAAAGTTATCATGCCCATACACATAATATCAGACAACCACCAAGGCCCTCTTGACTCACCACACACATACTTTAGAGTAAAAAGAGACACTCCTGTACAGGGCAGTTTCGACCCTCACATATACATAGATGCCAAGGGGGGTGCCAAATGATTTTAAAGCCAGGGATGAGGTTGCAGCTGGATTCAAATCCTTGATTCCACTCATCACGGCCTATAAGAATGTAAATTGGATTAATTACATCTACTAAAACCAACAATGTTTTGTCAATTATACCAGAGATGCCCTCCAGGGACTGGCAGAACAATTACAAGCCACCTCCCAAATGTCATTTCAGAATAGGATGGCCATAGACATGATTCTGGCGGGGGAAAGGAGGTGTGTGTGAAATACTCCCAGATACCATGACATGCTGCACTTTTATCCCAGATAACACAGGCCCTAACGGGAAAGTAACTATGGCCATCGAGAAGCTTGAAAGCCTCTCTGAAGAGTTAAAAAGAAACTCAGGGATCACCAATTCCTGGGATAGATGGTTTGGATGGATAAACGGATGGCAGAAAGTACTCTTCCAAGTGGGTATGGCTGTCCTAACTGTAATGATTCTTTTCCTCTTCTTTGTCTGCTGTATAATGCCTTGTGCACAGAAATATTTGCAGAAGACTGTAGATCAAACCATTGACCGCACCACCCCAACATTCCTACACCAAGACATTGATGACGGAACCTGTGACACAACACATGCACCTCTTCAGTCCCACCACATTAAGTATACAATTACTTCTCTCTAGGGAAACTATAGGGACAGCGTCTTGTCTAACGGGTAAAAAGTCTGTTGCGGAGATGTAGTGGACAAGCCGCTACGGGTTCTAGTGCAGTGAAGAGTTCAAGAAAACATGTTTGAGAAGATGAGCAGCAGCCTATTAGGGATATTATTAGGGATAGATAGTAGTTGTTTACATCGTAAATAGTAATTTTTAGGGGGGACTGTTGTGGACAGAATATTAACTCTATTAATTTTTGTAAAATGCCTATTTGCTCTGCATAACTATAATCAATATTATTCATAAGTTACTTAAAATGGCTGCTAGGGAATTTCCCCTGTAGTCAACTAACACCCTTGAATTAACAACTGGAGGAGAGCTCCATGATGCCAGTGACATCACACCCGGTAGGATGAGCAATTGATGAACCACTTAACAACTAACCAATTGCTTTACCGGACCCTCGGAATAAAGATTCCTCAAGTCTTTCATTAACCTGAAACTTGTGTCTGGTGTGAATTACTTTGGGAGCGTGCACGTAAATACTTATTAATTTGGACAGGGGCAGATATGCAAAAATATCAAGCACTTGATTTGATCCACAACAGCTTTTCTGTAAACCCAGCACAAATTTCTTGCAATTTTTCTTCACTTTTGATTAGAAACTAGAAACTGTTTTCCCAGCAACAGGCAATATGGTAATTTTCTCTAATGATTTTTAGGATAGAAAAATCTAAAATAACAACTGATTATTTTTTATATTTGGGTTTCATATAAAGAACATTCTCTAGGCTCATGTACAATTTAGTTCAAACTAGGTACCTTTGTAACCATAGCAGTGAGTTTGATATTCTAATCAAGATTATTGATACTATCAATGTAATCTTCAAATGTGGAAAAGAGCTGCTCTAACACATAAAAAGCATCATCTATGTATCTTTTTCAGATTTTACAAAACCCGAATAAGGGATGATTATACAAAAGGTGTATCTCAATGAAGTTTATATATATATATATATTTACAGATAGATCGATTATTAATACTATTAATAAAATCTACCAAGATCCAAGAGCTGCTCCAACACATAACAAATATCTGGACAAGGTATGATTATATTTACACACACACATACATGTATATATATATGTATCTATAATAATTTCAACTCACTACTGGTAAGTCATTGGCAATTTATGGAGAGTATGCCATGGGCTCTCCAGGCTATAGATTTTAAGCTCTCTATGTATATAATATGTGTGTGCTTATATAGTATTTAACTAGATGTATATAACAAATTCAAGTAGAGTCCAAGTTGATCACAGGAAAAGCAAATAAAGAAAAAACTCCACAAATGTAACATTTAACAATAATTAACAGCGCATGAACTCATATATTGTATATAATAGCGATTATGCACTACTTAGAAATCTATAAGGGACATAGGTATATATATTATTCAATGCTGTTAATAATATAAAAATATATTTCTGTTTTTGTTGTTCGTACAGTCAATTTGAAGTTTAGATTAGAAGTTATATTTCATGCAAAAAAGTACCTAATGGCCTTTTCAAACCCTCTGCTTTATCTATGAAAAAAATAAGTAATAACAAAGTTGACATTGCAATACTTAGTAAGGCCTATGCACAAGAGCAGAGTCTGTGATGTCATAAATTACAGCAGAGTACGTCTAGGTAACACACAGTGATGTCATTTTCAAACATTCCGTGAACACTCACAGCACTCAGAGCTACACTTCACCTGGACAGTGGTTATATTAACTGGAAATATATATTTCCTACTCACCTGCAAAGGGATCTTGTGAAAAGGCACCTCTTGAGTACAGGACCGTTGACTTGTACTTTGCTATCCTATAAAACAAGTATAATGAGAATGGTGAGTGATTCTTTTTCTGCTTTATATCTATCTGTCTAGCTATCATTTTCAAATAGTTAGGGATTATTCTAGCTTTAGTGACTGAATAATCTAAATTTTATTAATGACAGGAGGCGAATATTTGCTTTATCTTTCTTTACTGAACCTCCCAGCAGCAAAGGAACAGTTAACAGTAATGTAAAAAGTTCAAGCAATCAGATAGTATAACAGTATTATATGATGTCATCAAACTCCTCCCATATCCTCTTTCTTGCTGTGGTCGATGATATGTCTGTGTCAACCGTGTAAACTCTAACGATGAACTGCGGACTAAGTTGGAGTCCTGAAGTAGTCAACATGTGGAATCTTCAGCGTGCTTGAAGGAGCCGTATATACAAAGGTATTTTTCACACTAAGGGAATAGAGAAGAGACGTGAGAGTATAGGTTCTCATACTACGTGAATGCAATTTATGGCATGTATGTTAAGAACAAATTGTAGTTACTCTTTGAATATAATATTGAATATTTCAAACACTAGATTAGAAGTGTTATGGCTTACCTGGGCGGGTGTTAAAAAGTGAAAATAAAGAAGGGGGGGAAAATATTCGCCTCCTGTCATTACTAAAATTTAGATTATTCAGTCACTAAAGCTAGAATAATCCCTAATTTTATGGCAAGACAGGAGGCTTCATATTTGCTGTTTTAACGCTCCTATATGATAGAAGATGCAGCATGTGTCATAGGTTTGAAATAAAATGTACGGAATGTGGACTCTCTGGACCAATCTGCAGATGACAAAATGTCTGAGAGGAAGCTTCCCGCGCGAAAGGCTGAGGATGTGGCTGCTCCTCTGACTGAATATGCGCCAAAATTTGAGTCAATGCCTGCTTGCGCTAGTATCCATCTGATCCACCATGCGACGGTTTGTGTGGTTTTACATAAGACACGAGGAGGGGTCCCGTAGGGGGGGCGTAGAGTGGTGGTGGCATCTAAATAATGCCTTACGCAGAGTGCCACGCAGAGTGACTGTCTATTAGGAAAGTAAGGTAGAATACGGAGGAAGAATTAGTTTTGTTCGCTAATTTTCATTAGCGGTCCAGGATTCTAAAAGGGAAAAGACTTGAGTGATATCCCAGAAACAGGAGTATTTAGGAAGAGGGGGTCTGGCTAACCTGATCCCTCGTAAAAGTCTACAGACTGAAGGATGTTTCCCTATTGACGCATTGTCAATGGGATTATGGGCCGTAGAGATAGTGGATCTATAGACATTAATTGATCGATAGGATTTACCTTGATCAAATAGGGTAGACAGAAAATTTAGGATGATTGTCAGAGGTGCTGAAAAACACCAGCTGACCCATGTCTTCCTCGACTAGTGCCTGGGGCCCAGGAGTCCCATAGGAGAGCCTGAGTTGTCTCAGAAAGTCCTGAGACGTTCCAAGATCCCCTGAAACGGTCCAAGCTACAAGCTGGAGCCGGTCCTGAAGGGCGAGTGGGTGAAAGTGCCCTGTTGGGTTCCTGAGGATGTCGGGTGATCGAGGTAGAAGAATTGGATAGTTCACTGATAATTCTAACAGGGTTGGAAACCAAGTCTGGGTTCTCCTTAGTGGAGTGACAATGACTATCGTCACTAGTAGGGCTTTGACCCGGTAGAGGGTGCGTTGGATCATGGAGAAAGGTGGGAACGCATAGGCTCCTGTCTCCAGCCAAGGATGTAGAAAGGCGTTGACTGCCCATGACTGGGGTCTGGGAGCCAGCTGATAAAGGCTTCCATCTGGCGGTTCAGACGGGATGCAAACAGGTCCAGTGTAAGGGGCCCGCGAAGGCAATGAATTTGGTGGAACACGCGGGGGTCTAATTGCCAGTCGCTTACATCCCTCCAATGGCGAGAGAACCAATCCGCGACTAGGTTGTCCGTGCCCGGAAGATATTCCGCTCTGATAGATAAGTTCCGTTCTAGACAGAATTGGTAAAGATCTTTGGTCAGATCGGATAGTAGCTTGGATCGAGAGCCTCCTAACCGATTCACATAGCGCACTGCAGAGACGTTGTCCATGCGCAGTACTACAGTTGAAACAGTCTTTCGTGAAACTGCGAAAGATCCTGTAATCAATTCCAAACAATTGATGTGCAGTGCTTGTTCGGATGGGGACCAAAGTCCCCCTGTGGACCCTTGGGCGCATGTGGCGCCCCATCCCAGGAGACTGGCATCGGATTCCAGAATGAAATCTGGTTGTGATCCGAAGATGGCTTTGCCATTCCAGGCTTCCATATTGTGAAGCCACCAGTGAAGTTCTATATGAACTTCGTCTGTCAGTTGGATGTACTGATCGTAGGAGGTGGAACGGTGTAGGTAGTATGTCTTGAGCCGTTGCATGGCTCGGTAGTGTAAAGGTCCTGGGTAAATGGCTTGGATAGAGGCGGACAGTAGGCCTATAGTATGGGCCAGATCGCGTAAGCGAATCTGATGAGTTGATAACAATTTGCGAATGTCTTGTGCCATTATCAGGATGTCATCCAAATATATGATGGATCGAATCCCCTGTGATCGGAGTAGCGCCATCACTGGTTTCATCAGTTTCGTGAAACATGGTGCGGAGCATAGTCCGAACGGGAGGCATGTGAATTGCCAGATTTCCTCTTGCCAGAGGAATTGAAGGAAAAGCTCGATGGTTGCGAGCAATAGGAACTGTGAGGTATGCGTCTTTGAGATCGAAGCTGGAGAACCAATCTCCCACGCAAAGGAGGTCCCTGAGTAGATGGACGCCCTCCATCTTGAAGTGGCGATACCTGACAAAGTGATTCAGGTTTTTTTAAGTTGATAATTGGGCGTAGGTCTCCAGTTTTTTGTGGCCAAAAAAAAAAAATGTTGCTTAGAAAAGTATGCGGGAAAGGGGATTTCTCTATTGGCTCTTTTTTTACTAGCTTGCGCAGTTCGGTTTGTAGTGTCAGGTTGTCTGCTGCAGACATCTGTAGTGGTGTAGGTGGGGTGTCCTGGAAGGGGTGGAAATGAAATCTATTTGAACCCTTGGACTGTGTGTAGGATCCATAGATCCTGAGAAAGTAATTCCCACTGTTGGAAAAACTGGTTAATCGACCTGCTATAGGTACATTGAAAGAAGGGAGATTTATTACCTGGAGCAGCTCTTCCGCGTAGGAAGGCAGATCCACGTCCCCGGATAGACCCTCTATTAGTGAATAGTTGCCTGTGGTAGGGTCGGGGTTGTCCCGATTGCCAATAGTTTTCAGAGGGGCGAGGCCTGTAGCCTGTGAAGGCGATTCTGCTGTTCGTTCGGCCTCTATAACGTCCAGCTCTCCCAGAAAAACGGCCTGACTGAGAACGAAAAACCCTGCGCAAGGAGGATTGAGCCTTATTTAGGGTGGTGAACACCGCTACATGTTTGGAAAGGTCTTTCATGAACGAGTCCCCAAACAGTAATCCATTGCCTCTGGTCCCAGTTCTCGGGAGCTCAGATCGGCTAATTTTGCATCCAGTTTGTACAGTGCCGCCTAGCGTCTCTCAGTGGACATGGCCACATTAGCGTTGCCTAGTAAGCATAAGGCTCTCTGGCCCACTCTCTAACTGTGTTTGGGTCAAATCTGGCGTGAGAGCTACCTTGTTTGGCATGGTCGGTCGAGGGCACTCGGAGTTTTGCCCTCATTTCTTTGTCCAGTGGTTTGCATAACCACATTTTACAAAAGTTGGAAATGTGCTCTGGTGGAGGCCATTCTGACGACCGTGGGTGTCTGATGACCCTGGGGTCAAATAAAGGATCACCCGAAGCATCCAGAAGGATGTTGAATCGGGTCCTTTTGATAAGGTAGTATAGCATCTAGATCTTTATGTGTGAGAAAGGTTTCCTTGACAAATTCCGAAGGGGTATCCCCTAGCGCATTCGCCGAGGGGTCGTCACCAGAATATCCAAGGAAATAATCGTCAACCCCGTCTAACGTGTGGGATGTAGACCCTCTAAGGGGTTAAAGTTAGCTTGAACGGGGCGAGTGGCAATCCATTTTTGGGACTTGGCAGGAGCCTTGCCCTTGCCCGCAGACCAACTCTCCCCTTTCCAGGGGCGTTTGCGTGTAACCTCCTGATCCGAGGGTTGAGAGTCCTCGGAATCAGAGAGTTGACGTGCAGTAGGGGTGACTTCGGCCGAAGTCTTCTCATGAAAGGCTGCTAATGCCTTGGGGATGGAATCTGCAATGGGTGAAACCAACCAGGCTCTGAGTACCTGGGATATAGCGGGCTCATTATTGTCAGACATGGTATGTCTTAGAGCGGTTGCCAAACAGTTAAGTATATTAATTTGAAAGAATGGAGTTGAATGGGGTTCACCCAAAATTATTTCAGAGTATAGATGGGGGTCACCCAAAATATTTGTGTAGTTTAATACGTAGGCGGCACTCAATATTTAGTGGGGTTGTCCACTAAAATATACACAAGTGGGTTGTACCACTATGATAGTAAACAGTGGGGTTAACCACTTAATTATAACCATAGACAGTGGGGTTCACCACTGAGTAGTAATAAAGTGGTGTATCACTTAATTATAGTGTATTTGTATAAGGGGGTCACCCTTAACAGTAATATTGGTGTTAAAACACCATAATAATTGATATTAAAGTGTTGTATCACTTTAATTATAGTGCATTTGTATAAGGGGGTCACCCTTAACAGTAATATTGGTGTTAAAACACCTTAAGAATTGATATTAAAGTGTTGTATACTTTAATTATAGTGCATTTGTATAAGGGGGTCACCCTGAACAGTAATATTGGTGTTAAAACACCTTAAGAATTGATATTAAAGTGTTGTATCACTTTAATTATAGTGCATTTGTATAAGGGGATCACCCTTAACAGTAATATTGGTGTTAAAACACCTTAAGAATTGATATTAAAGTGTTGTATCACTTTAATTATAGTGCATTTGTATAAGGGGGGCACCCTTAACAGTAATATTGGTGTTAAAACACCTTAAGAATTGATATTAAAGTGTTGTATCACTTTAATTATAGTGCATTTGTATAAGGGGGGCACCCTTAACAGTAATATTGGTGTTAAAACACCTTAAGAATTGATATTAAAGTGTTGTATCACTGTAATTATAGTGTATTTGTATACGGGGGTCACCCTTAACAGTAATATTGGTGTTAAAAACACCTTAAGAATTGATATTAAAGACACTCAATATAATGAAGTGGCAGATAATAAAATGGTGGGGGTCACCCACAAAGCCTTCCTTTATTTAGTAACAACAATGATAATACAGCAGGTGTTGGAAAAAATCCTGAGAAGGAAATAAAAGGGGGGAAAAAAATCACTAAAAGACATTCAGGTATTAGCACTTTAAGGTGCTATAACAGAAGAGGAAAATAGTACTTACCAGATCCGAAGTCAGGCGAGTTGATCGCTGCTCTGGTGACTGGAATGCAAATAAAATGGCCGCCGCCAGCAAAAGGGCGGGAAACAATGCACTTGCTAAGTGCTGATGCGAACGGGCGGGGTAACGCGAGGGCGCGAAACTGAGAATAGTAAAAAGCAGTAATGAGTCGCAGGAGGAAAAACCTCCTGCGATTTAAAGGGGAAATCTAAATAAAGTTTAATAGGAAATTGACAAAGTAGTCCAAGATTGAATAGAATTAAATTAAAATAAATAGAGCATAAATGTTTCCACAGAAAGTGTTGTTAAAGTGATAAGTGAATAAAGTGTTAAAGGTATATGACCATTGTAATACATTTTTTAATTGAAATAGTGTATTAAAGGTTAAATTGTGATGTAATTCCAGTAAAATACAAGTTTAGCAGGCTAAGATTGCCACAAGGCATATGTATGTATATGTGTTTGTAGTATCAGTTAGTTAATTACACGTAGCTAAGATACTGTTATCACTGTACTGACCAGGTGCAGGAATGTAAGAACTGGAATTACGCGTCCCTCTCCTTTGTATCAGATGAGCCACGTGGTTAGACCGGATGGATGAGTTTAGACTCTATTTATTAAATAGGTTAAGGGTATGTGTGGGTGTAGTTAATTGTGGGAGGAGCTACAGTGCTATATAAGGAATGTACTCTATGTATTCAGTACTCAGACTTTGCTGTATTTTGGTGACGCTAGTCCCTCTGAGTCCCGATCGGTGATCCAATAAAGAATCTCTTCCTTCCTGAAGAAACCTGTGTCCATCTCTCTGTGCTTGGCTTCCGTCAGTTTCTCCGGTATCATTTGGTGCGTTGGCCGGGAAGCTCATCGTTCAACGGTAGCTGAGAGGCAGAGGCGTGAGACGGTCTATCTTTGCCCACGTTCTCTACGGCTGCACCCCTGAACTTCTGCGTGGACCTCCCTTCGTCTCGGCGCCACTGGTCTGTTGTCCAGGAGATCATCGGCCTCTACGTGAGAAGTGCTGGGGTGTCCCCGTCGATGAGTGTGAACTCAGGTTCAGGAACGAGGAGGTAAGACAACTGCTGTTTTAGACGGCAGGACCCACTAGGGGTATACCGATTGTGCGGTAGGCCCAAAGGGGTTTTGAATCTGTGTATCTGCCCCCTCTGTCGGAGGGAAGGAGCGAAGGCGCACCGCTCGATCGAACGCTCTTTAGTCAGACCGTTTGATTTGGTTAGTCAGGCGGGGTCCTGGTGTAAATAGCCCTAGCCGGACACCGGTGTCTTGTCTAGACTAGCGTTCTAGGGTGTATATTACGTTCGCTAGGTCGGAGGGACCGGGAGACTAAGCGGCGCCTGTGTAAATTCGGTTCGCTAGTTCTCATCCTATCTGGGCTAAGTGGGAAGGCGTGTAAATTTGGAACCCACTAGACTTTTGATAGTGCGACTAAGAGGCGCCTGTGTAAATTCGGTTCTCTAGCTCGCTATATATGTGGTGATTGGGCAGTGTGGCTAACCAAAACGGGTGTATATAGTTTTAGGTAGTCCATTCAAGGTACTGGCCAATAGTTTAGTTGGGAATTGTAAATGTGTTAACGATTGTTTTAGTAAAGTGTATATCTTGTTAGATAGCGCGAGCTCAGCCGTCTAGCGAGAGTGTTAATAGTGTGTTGCTGTATTATAGTGCACGGTACCATAACCCTGTATATTTACTGACATTATATAATAAGTACTAATCATTGTCGTCCATTGCATGTTTAACACCATAACCACTAATAATTGTATTGTGACCTTAACTTGTGCTTTGACCTATGCTAACCGTACTGTAACCGCTATTTGTAAAAGACGATGTTACTGGGGTGTGTTATAGACGGGTAATTCGTATATAGAGAATTATAGCGTGGGTGACTGTATAGTTACGCCAAAGGGCATAATATTGATTATATAGTGACTGGTGTAACAGCTGTGTGTGTACGGGAATTCCCTGAGTGTTTATTGTTATTGTGTACGTTTCACTTGGTAACCGTACCACGTGGTGCTGTTGCCAGAGGAAACGGGTGTGACTGTTGAATAGTACGCGTGTATAGTATTCGTTGTCGACGACGTTCCATTGTTAAGTATGGGTGCGTCGCAGTCAACGATTCCGGATCCCTTAGGATGTATGGTTAAGAATTTTAAAAAGGGATTCAAAGTTTGTGATTTTGGGGTAAAGATGTCTCCTGTACGTTTGGTCACTTTGTGTACTAGGGAGTGGCCTACTTTGGTTGCGGCATGGCCGCCACGTGGCAGTTTGGATCCAACTCTGGTACAGCGCTTACACGTGGCTGTATCGGGTAGGCCTGAACTTTACGGCCAGTTTCCTTATATTGACTGTTGGAGACAGGCCGTAAATGACTCGCCAAAATGGCTCCAGACATGCCACGAGGAGCAGTGTCGCCTCATGGTAGCTAGGACTTGCTCGTCCACTAGGACTGGTGTTAGGCCCATTTTGGACACGCCCCCTGAGTCCGAGATCCCTTTGCCGCCCCCTTACTTTCCGTTAAGAAGAAGTGACGCAAACGCAGGAAGTCCTGCACCCCTCCCCTCATTACCCTCATCCACTTCCGCTTCCTCCTCCAGTACAGGATCCACCCCCCCTCGTAATAAATCTCCCCTTCCGGAACCAGAATCCACCCCCATTAGAAACGAATATCCTGATTTGGCGCCACTTCAGACTTCCGGTCAAGCTTCATCTAGCTCGGCTCGAAGTGTTTTATTTACGACCTTTTCCCAAAACCGACCTCCCACATCCCCATACCCTATCTCTCCCCGACCGGAACCCATGACTGACGCCTCTCTACGTAGCCCCATCCAAACCCGACAGTTGACTGGTGCCCAACAATTAAAGCACTATCAGATGCCTCTTCGTCTGAATCCCGGGTCAGCTTATATCGATGCCGCAGGTCAAATGGCACACGCTGACCCAGTCTTCGTATATGTCCCATTTACCACAACCGATCTTTTAAACTGGAAGACCCATAATTCCTCGTATACTGAGAAACCACAAGCTATGACTGATCTGTTCACCTCAATAGTACAGACGCATAATCCGACATGGGCTGATTGCCAGCAGTTACTAATGACTTTATTTAACAATGAGGAAAGGACAAGAATAAATCAAGCAGCCATTAAAGCATTAGAGGATAGAGCCCGTGCTTTGAACCAAGCCAATCCAGCAGCATGGGCCGCGACACACTATCCCAACACCGATCCCGATTGGAACGTAAATGGTGCTGATATGGTTCAACTCAGGGCCTATAGAGACGCTATAATTGCTGGCATGAAAGCCGGAGGAAAGAAAGCCATTAACATGTCGAAGACAGTTGAGGTGATCCAGAAAAGCGATGAAGCGCCCAGTGTCTTTTATGACCGATTATTGGAGGCATACCGCTTGTATACCCCCTTTAATCCGGAAGACGCAGACAATTCCCGAATGGTTAACTCCGCCTTTGTCAGCCAAGCATACGGAGATATTAAGCGCAAGCTACAAAAGTTAGAAGGGTTTGCAGGTATGTCCATCACCCAACTAATGGAGGTAGCAAATAAGGTCTATATGAACAGGGATACAGAAAGTAAGAAAGAGGAAGAGCGCAAGATGCGTAAAAAGGCTGATATGCTAGCGGTAGCGATCGCAGGCGTAGATAAACGGGGCCCAGATAGAGGCAATAATAGATGGAGTAGGGAGCCTTTGAGTAGGGATCAATGCGCGTATTGCAAGGAAGAAGGGCATTGGAGGAACGAATGTCCGCAAAGAGAGCAGTACGAGAGAGACCAACCCAGGGCAGGCTACGGAAACTTTAGAGGTAGAGCGAGAGGTAGAGGAGGCCCCGGAGGGAGTAATGGTTATAGAGGGAGTAATGGGAACAGAGGAAGTGTTAGGGAAGACAGGTATATTCCAGCAGCGCAAAGGTCCCGCGATAGAGAAGGTAGGGACTTTGTAGGATTGGCTGACACTGTCATGGAGGACTATTGATACCGACCGGGCTCCATCCCCCTTGGTCGAGCGGAGCCTATGGTCGATGTATCAATAGGGGGGAAAAGGAGTGCGTTCATGATCGACACTGGTGCTGAACATTCAGTGGTGACTAATCTAGTTGCTCCTCCATCTGGAAGGACTATTACTGTGATAGGAGCAACTGGAAGAAGTGCTGAAAAACCGGTTCTTAAAAGTCGACTCTGTACATTGGGAGGCCACGTAGTAAAACACCAATTCCTTTATATGCCTGAATGTCCAGTCCAATTGCTGGGACGTGATATGCTATCAAAATTACAAGCGCAGATTACGTTCCTACCAAATGGAACAACATCCTTAAAGTTTAATGGACCTTCAGGTATTATGACTTTATCCGTACCAAAGGAAGAAGAGTGGCGACTTTATACAGTGTTGACTAGCCAAAACCCTAGGAGTGATGAGACATTGTTTAACATACCAGGAGTTTGGGCAGAGAACAACCCACCAGGACTGGCCCGCAATATTCCACCAATAAAAATTGAACTGAAACATGGGGTTTATCCAGTGAGCCTAAGACAATATCACATTCCGCAGAAGGCTAAGAAGAACATCCAATCCTATCTGGATAAGTTCATACGGTATGGTATCCTAAAATTCTGTACTTCCCCCTGGAACACCCCATTGCTGCCTGTTCAAAAGCCCGGTACAGATGAGTATCGACCTGTACAGGACTTAAGAGCAGTCAATGATGCGGTTGTTAGCATACATCCAGTTGTACCCAATCCATATAACCTGCTTGCTTTAATTCCGGGCGGGGCTACTTACTTCACAGTCTTAGATCTCAAAGATGCCTTCGTTTGCCTCCGAATTGCCGCAGAAAGCCAATGTATTTTCGCTTTCCAATGGGAGAACGCTGTAACGGGCTCAAAACGCCAAATGACTTGGACAAGACTGCCCCAAGGGTTTAAAAATTCACCTACCCTATTTGGTTCAGCTCTAAGTCAAGATCTACTGGATTTCGAGTCTATCCCAGGAGAATGTGTATTGTTACAATATGTAGATGACTTGTTGATAGCAGCAGTTACAAAAGAAAAATGTCAGCAAGCAACGCACGATCTACTACATATTCTCTGGAAGGCAGGATACAAGGTGTCCAGGAAGAAGGCTCAGTTGTGTTTGCCAACTGTCAAGTATCTGGGATTCCATATCTCTGAAGGTCAAAGGATTATGGGGCCAGAGAGAAAAGAAGCTGTCTGCCAAATACCAATACCCAAGAATAGAAGACAAGTGCGAGAATTCTTGGGGGCAGCAGGCTTCTGTAGGATATGGATTCCCAGCTATGCGATACTGGCAAAACCTCTGTACGCAGCCATCAAAGGTACAGAGCACGACCCCTTCTTATGGACCCAAGAACAGCAAACGGCATTTGAAGATGTGAAGAAGGCTTTGATGAGTGCCCCAGCATTAGGTCTACCTGATCACACACGACCATTCTACTTATATGTACACGAGCAAAGAAGAATGGCTGTGGGAGTATTGACACAGTACTTGGGATCATGGCAAAGACCTGTTGCCTACATGTCTAAGCAACTGGATGCAGTGGCCAGCGGACTTCCACCTTGTCTAAGAGCCGTAGCTGCAGCCGCCCTGCTAGTAGCTGAAGCCGATAAACTCACTCTGGGTCAAGAACTTTATGTACGAGTCCCACATGCAGTACAGACGTTGTTGGATTACAAAGGAAATCATTGGTTTAGTAACAGCCGTATGACCAAGTATCAAGCAATGTTGTGTGAAAACCCAAGAGTGCATTTAGAGACTGTAAACACCTTAAATCCAGCTACCCTTTTGCCGCAACCTACTGAAAGTCAACATGATTGTTTGGAAGTAATGGATGAAGTATTTTCAAGTAGACCAGATCTTCGTGATTTTCCCATCCAGAACCCCGATGTTCAATATTACACCGACGGCAGTAGTTATGTGAAAGAAGGGATCCGCTATGCAGGATATGCAGTGACAACAATAGACAAGGTGATAGAAGCTCGGCCACTGGCGAAAGGAACATCAGCACAAAAGGCAGAATTAATAGCACTAACACGAGCGTTACAATTGGCTGAAGGTTTAAGAGTAAATATCTATACGGACTCTAAGTATGCGTTTTTAACCACTCATGCCCACGGAGCTTTGTATAAAGAAAGAGGACTACTGAATTCAGAAGGCAAAGAAATCAAGTACGCAGCTGAAATCCTACAACTATTGGAAGCAGTGTGGGAGCCGAAAGAAGTCGGTATCATACATTGTCGAGCGCATCTGAGAGGAGATGGTGATGTAACCAAGGGAAATCGGATGGCAGATAGTGCAGCTAAGCGTGCTGCTGAATCAGGAAGACAGGAGTATGTGGGGCATATAGCTGCTCTTATACCAACTCCACTGTCCCAATGGACTCCAGTTTATACAGCTCAAGAAGAGGAGTGGTTAAAGACTGAACCGGGAAAGTATTTGGAGAACAAGTGGTATCAGCTAGAAGATGGAAGAATAGTCATACCAGCATCACTAGCGGTAGAAATTGTCCAAAATTATCACAACGGGACACATTCTGGGAGAGACAGTACTGAAGAATCTCTCAGGAAACATTTCTACATACCAAGATTGTCCAACTTGACTCAGGCCATTGTACGCAGATGTGTAACGTGTGCTAAGAATAATGCAAGACAAGGACCAGTAAAGCCACCAGGAGTCCAGTTTATGGGGGGACTCCCCATGTCCGATCTACAAATAGACTTTACAGTAATGCCTAAATCGGGTGGACATCGTTACCTGTTGGTAATTGTGTGCACCTATTCAGGCTGGGTAGAAGCATGTCCTACTCGTACAGAGAAAGCAGGAGAAGTTGTAAGATTCCTGCTACGAGAAATAATACCCCGATATGGACTACCCTGTTCTATAGGATCGGACAATGGTCCAGCTTTTGTTCATCAGTGCCTACAACAACTGACTCATATGCTTGGTATAAAGTGGAGGCTTCATACTGCATATAGACCCCAGAGTTCTGGTAAGGTAGAGAGAATGAATAGAACTATAAAGAACCAGTTGGCTAAAATGTGTCAGGAAACCCAACTTAAGTGGAACGTTCTCTTACCCATAGCTTTATTGCGAATCCGCAGTACCCCTACCAGAAGGATGGGCCTCTCTCCTTTTGAAATCATGTATGGGCGACCACCTCCCGTACTTGGTAACTTAAGGGGGGACTTGAGTCAGTTGGGAGAAGGAATTACCCGGCAGCAGGTTGTAGAGTTGGGTAAGACTATGGAGGAGGTACAGAAATGGGTACAAGATAGATTACCTGTGAATATTTATCCCCCTGTTCATAGTTATCATCCAGGAGACCAAGTGTGGATTAAAGAGTGGAATAATGTACCGTTAGGGCCCAAGTGGAGAGGTCCTTATGTTGTTCTTTTGTCTACCCCTACAGCGATAAAAGTAGCCGAAGTAACTCCGTGGATACATCACTCCAGGGTTAAACCAGCAGCAGTCGATTCTTGGCAAATTACAGCAGATCCAGAGAATCCCTGCAAGATCCGGTTGAAACGCACTACTCAGTCGGAGTAACGAGGAATTATTGTGGATTACAAATTTTATTGTTACAGGTGTGAGTGAGAAGGCCATAATAAAGCCTGTCCGCTTACCAACACATAGTGTATAAGCCAGGAAAGTCTCGAAGGGACACCTGTGAAGACGAGCAGAACTCCATTCCCTGCAGCCCTCACATCCTGGAAGCTGAGGTTCCATCGCACGGACGAAGACTGAGGATGACGGCGAAAGATGTGCTTTTGATTGTGTTTATTTATATGTGTTTTTATATTCAGGAAGGTAGAGGTACCGACACTCCTAGCTGTGAGGTATGCATTAAGACTACGAGAACAGGTAACCATATTTCCCAAACCCTAATTTGGCATTCACAATACGAATGTAAAGGAGAGGTATCAAGATGTAGATACCTAAATATAGACTATAGTGTGTGCCATTTAGGAGTAGGAGAACCTAAGTGCTTCAGTCCAGAGTATCAACCTCGTACAATTTGGTTGACTCTCAGGAATGGAGATCCTCAGGGGACCCTAATTAATAAGACGGTGTTAGAATCCGTACATTCTTCGGGTGTTCTGCTATTTGATGCATGTAAGGCGATATCAAGTGGTAGAAAACCGTGGAATGTATGTGGGGATCTTAGATGGGAGAGGACGTATGGGTCTAATGATAAATATATTTGTCCCAGTAGTAAAAATAAATATGTGAGTCCTAGATGCCCAAATAAAGACATGATAGTGACTAAGTTGCCGACTAGCCCTTATTGTAAGTCTATGGAATGCAACCCAGTCCATATACTTATTAATAACCCCGACAAGTTCCTAGATAAGTATGGAAATTTATTTGGGTTTCAGATATACGGGACGGGTTTAGATCCTGGGACATTATTGTTTATAGGAATAGAGACTGATACGGTATCCTCCCAGACTCATCAAGTATACCATTCCTTTTATGAAGAGATGAGTATAGATAATAAGATCCCCCATAACGCTAAAAACCTGTTCATTGACCTAGCTGAAAGTATTGCCGGTAGTCTTAATGTTACCAACTGCTATGTGTGTGGAGGTACTAACATGGGAGACCAATGGCCTTGGGAAGCAAAGGAGGTAATGTCCGGTTCTGAGGCAGTTGACCAACTAATATCTACACAAGCCGATTATCATTTGAGTGTTAGAGGTAAATCTGAGTGGAGATTAAAGACCTCCATCATAGGTTATGTTTGCATAGCAAGGAAAGGAATAATGTATAATACTTCTGTAGGAGAATTAACTTGTCTAGGGCAAAAAGCTTATGATGATGATACTAAAAATACAACTTGGTGGTCGGCTTCAAATGTCTCAGAACCATCTAACCCGTTTGCTAGATATGCCAGTTTAAAGGATGTGTGGTTTGATTTATCCATCACATCTACCTGGAGAGCCCCAGCAAATTTGTACTGGATCTGTGGTAAGAAAGCCTATTCGGAGTTGCCACAGCACTGGGAAGGGGCATGTGTGTTGGGTATGCTCAAACCATCCTTCTTCTTGTTACCGATTGAAACAGGTGAGACTTTAGGTGTTAAAGTGTATGATGTGAATCATAGGAAGAAAAGGGGACCCTTAGAGATAGGCACCTGGGAAGATAATGAATGGCCTCCCCAGCGTATCATAGATTATTATGGGCCAGCCACGTGGGCAGAAGATGGTACCTTTGGTTATAGAACCCCAATTTATATGCTCAACCGTATTATAAGATTACAGGCGGTGGTTGAGATTATTACTAATGAGACCTCACAAGCACTCAATCTTCTAGCGAAGCATAATACCAGGATGAGGACAGCAGTGTACCAAAATAGATTAGCCTTGGATTACCTTTTGGCAGTAGAGGGAGGTGTATGTGGGAAGTTTAACCTGAGCAATTGCTGTCTTCAAATAGATGACGAAGGGCAAGCAATAGCTGAGCTTACTAGCCATATGGTTAAACTAGTGCATGTGCCTACTCAGGTATGGAAAGGGTACAATCCAAGTAGTTGGTTTGGTAGCTGGTATGAGTGGTTTGGAGGGCTTAAGGCAGTGGTAGGTGGAGTCCTACTGATTTTACTGTTGTGTCTACTCCTACCGTGTCTTATACCCTTAGTAGTTAGGTCTGTGCAAAGCCTGATAGGAAGTATAGCAGAGAGGAAGGCTGCTGCACAGATAATGGCGATATATAAGTATAAGGCTCTAGATCAAGGAGAACCAATGCAGGAAGATGAGTGTTAAAAGATTCACATCATAAGATAAGTCTGGTCTGGTTCATGGTAACCTGAGGTATATGCAAACCAAGGTTAAGTGATGCCTCAAGTAATTGTGAAATATCAGAGGCATCAAAGGGGGGAATGTGATGTAATTCCAGTAAAATACAAGTTTAGCAGGCTAAGATTGCCACAAGGCATATGTATGTATATGTGTTTGTAGTATCAGTTAGTTAATTACACGTAGCTAAGATACTGTTATCACTGTACTGACCAGGTGCAGGAATGTAAGAACTGGAATTACGCGTCCCTCTCCTTTGTATCAGATGAGCCACGTGGTTAGACCGGATGGATGAGTTTAGACTCTATTTATTAAATAGGTTAAGGGTATGTGTGGGTGTAGTTAATTGTGGGAGGAGCTACAGTGCTATATAAGGAATGTACTCTATGTATTCAGTACTCAGACTTTGCTGTATTTTGGTGACGCTAGTCCCTCTGAGTCCCGATCGGTGATCCAATAAAGAATCTCTTCCTTCCTGAAGAAACCTGTGTCCATCTCTCTGTGCTTGGCTTCCGTCAGTTTCTCCGGTATCAAAATGATACAGCAATATAATTGGAACAGACTCACCTGGGAGGCAAGCAGCAAAGAAAGAGGATATGGGAGGAGTTTGATGACATCATATAATACTGTTATACTATCTGATTGGTTGAACTTTTTACATTACTGTTAACTGTTCCTTTGCTGCTGGGAGGTTCAGTAAAGAAAGATAAAGCAAATATGAAGCCTCCTGTCTTGCCATGAAATTAAAACAAATGAAATTACAAATTTTAAGTTTTTATTTTGTTACTTTTTTGCATTAAATAAAAACCTAAAGGAACACTGCTCAATTCTATACCATTTAGGAATTGAATCACTATGTTCATGCAGCCCTAGTCACAACTCCCTGCATGTGACTTACACAACTTTCCTAAACACTTCCTGAAAAGAGCTTTGTAAAGCTTACACTTCCTTTACTACAAATTATGTTTAATTTAGAATTTCGTATCTCCTACTCTGTTAATAGCTTGCTAGACCATGCAGGGGTATCTTGTGTGTGATTAAAGTTTCATTTGAATAGCAGGAGATAAAAACGTTTAAAATAAGTAACATCTAAAAGAAAATTACATGTTTTTTTGCAGGCTTTGTGATTTACAGCCAGGGGAGGTGTAGCTAGGGCTGGATAGACAGAATTAAAAGTGATTTTACTTCAAAATGGTAGAGAATTGAGCAGTAAGACTTCAGAGGCATAATGTATACAGAAAAACGGCTTCATTAATATAAAGTTGTTTTGGTGATTATACTGTTACTTTAAAATATGAGCTTAAACAGCAACACAATAATAAAATGCTTAGATATTAATAACAATAATTAATTATTGATTATAAAGTCCTTACTGATTTCCTTGTGCTATACATAAAGTATTGATATAAACTCCATAGAAATACACCATAGGTGATTGTTAAAATAATGGAATCCAACGTTTATTTCTTATGCTGCCGGCAGCCATATATCAATTTTCCCAGAAACCACTGCTTTGACCTTTCAATACCCATGACATATGCACCGTCGTTATTCGGCAGGTGCTACTTTTAGTTTTTCCTTAAATAAAACACTGACACCAAATTTATCTGTTGGATTATAACGTCCACAGCTTTATTAATTATTAAATATATAAATAAATAAATTAACAATTTAGGGTCATTGTCCAGCTAACATTATATTACTATCCCCCCGCACAATACCCCTGACAATGACCCTATCTTTTGAACAATAATTAACATTCACTTAACATATAACTAGTAACACACGGCCTACCAGAGAGGCCCCAAAACCATACTGTTAACTGTAGGGGTGTACCCAGACACCCCTGCCCCCTAGGTTCGTAGCCACCGAAGAGCTTGAACCTACCAACACTCTAATCCATCTGGCCTACTCCAGCCTAGGCCTTGGCCTGTCCATTCCCAATTCCAGCTAACTCCTGGCTTTAACACGCCCTGTTCCCGCCGCTGTGACCAAACGGGATCAAACCTCAACTATAGGGAGGGAGGGAGGGACAAGTGACAGGTCAGTGCAATTCAGATTAACTGGCTCCTCACTTAAGATGGCCGCCTATTTACACTACCTGACTCCTCCCCTACTTAGCCCCGCCCTAAACCATTCCATAATTTTCCACCTGCCCACTTCCTGGCCTTGTCAAGGCCCACTCCCCTGTTTCACTGTTCCATGGGCTTCATACCACTCATTGTTACCCTTTTCTGTTCCTCCAGACACAGTTGATATTTATTTGTGTAATTTTCTCTTCATTTATTCACCAACCCATGCTTCCATAATATGTCCAACTTTACTCTGCATATAAAACCAGCTGCTGCAACAGGATTCTGTTCACACACTTTATTTCAGATACCAGTCCTGTTTTTTACAGCTCCCTTCTTTCCACATTCTATCCCTCTCAATCTACTACCTGCCCAATACATATGGCTACCAACAGGCTATTTCACTGTCAGACTGCCTAAAGTGAGTGGTAGCTAACAATTGGTCAGATTTGTTTGTCTCTAATAGATATTCCAGTTATTGGGTACATTGCTGTGTCCTATGCCATCTTTAATCAATAGAAAAAAAATCAAACTGGAAAGATTGCGACTCGATTGTGACAAAAATCAAACTGGAAAGATTGTGACTCTCGATAAAATTATATACTCCGTCTAACAGTGTTTTTCCTCTTTAATGCAGGTAAAATTCTCAGTGAATAGGAAATTTAAACCGCCACCACCCTCCATTAGCAGTGAATATTTCCATATTTGTGCCAGCTCTTTCCTGCTCATATGTTACACGTGCATTTATGTATGTGTTTCTGTGAACTCAGCAACATGTCGGCTAATGCTGGACTCTTTATTTCTACAAGGGATGGTCAAATCCCGTGTTCATTATACGGCAGTCTTCCTGAGCACAACATACGCACTGTACCTCCTTCTCCTCCTTATTTATGAGCACCTTTATCTAGTGGCCACAGTTTTCTGTGTATTACAGATAGTCTTAATAGACTTGGCCAAGAGGGGGAAGATGGCAATGGAAGGCATGGAGAAGAAGAATGAGGAAGAGGTGATGGAGGTGACGAAGGTGAAAGAAGAGATGAATTGGAAAGTCTTTTAAAGAAGGAATTGTTGTGGGGAAAAAGACTGCTTGCTTGTAAAGGAAAAAGTTTTTTATTAAAAAAGTTTTATAACTGAATTCTTTATTTTGTTGTTTTTCTGAGGATTCTGCTTTATATTATTAGGGCAAAGCACAGTGAAAAAGTAGGAACCGGAAGCAATCATTAGTTTGCAGATTGTAATTTATTGCAAGTCTAGAACCAAAGAGAGCACCAGTAATATTAATTCTTTCATTCCTTAATAATCCCGATCTGCCACCCAGACCATTTTCAGATAGGCGATTTAAGCCCATCAATACATTGTACACAGGGAACCTGACGTTTTGAAATTCTCCAACTTCCTAATGCTGTCTCTCACTTTCCAACCCTCATCATCATTACAACAATGCCTGATTTATTTGCTCTTACAATTCTGATCCTTTCTGTGCAGTGACATGTTATAGATTTAATGCTTGAGAAGAATGGATTTATAAGGGAAAATAAATAACTTAATGGTAGTTACTGGGCCTGGATATTCCACTGTCCAATGGTCCCAGTGTGGTCGCACACTTCAAAAACCACTGGTGTTTGCACCTTTTGGGAAGACAGATTCTGCAGCACAAAGAAATCATCAAACCTATTCTATATCTCATTGTTTGATCAAATGCTGAAATTGGTGATTGTGCTGTTCTTCTTATCTGAGCTCTGCTCTTAAAGGGACAGCTCATTAAACTGGATAAGGTGGCTGGTGTCCCTTGGCTCTGTTCAACAGGCAGGGATAAACTCTGCCTTAATTATACCAGTCCACATCAACAATGGGCGGAAATGATATGCAGAGACTACTCAGCCCACGCTCTGAGCCTATCTTCCCATAGCACTGTTTAGCGTGAGGTACACTCCAAGAGGGAAATTTAGCTTGTCCCCCTACGAGATTCTATTTGGTTCAGCTCCCAGGCTAGGCTGTTACTTTCCTCAGCAGCTCCAAATTCAGTCAGATGCAATGGTAAATTACATAACTGCTCTCTCTCATGCCTTGACCAAAATCCATGCGCAAGTGTTTTCTTCTATTCCAGATCCAGTGTCTTATACAATCACCCATAAGTTACTCCCTGGTGATTGGGTTCTGGTTAAGAAATTCCTGAGAAAGCACACACTTGAGCCAAGATTTCATGGTTTATTCCAAGTCCTTCTAACTACATCTACCTCAGTAAAACTAGCTGGGAAGGACACTTGGATACACGCTTCGCACTGCAAGAAAGTTCCAGCTCCAGAGGAAGCTTTACTGTGATATTGTCTCTTGTACTTTTCCACAATCCCAACATTCGACTATATACAAAGACATACCTAATAAAAAGGACCCACACATTTGTGTGACTGGTGACCATTGGGGACATCACTGTAGTTCCTGGAAAGCAGCGGGTTGGAACACGGGCCGACCATGGGGTTACAGACCACAAAGTGCCTTAGATAGAGTGGACAGGAATGGGAAATCCTTGTTACACAGAATGACTTTGTGAAAACCAACTGGGTCTACTCCAATGAAACTTACCTTAAACATAGAACACCCTAGTCCAGGAGACACTGGAGAGTATATAATGGGAATGTACTGGAGAGGGGGTAGTTCATACAATAAATTGGGAACTTTCTATTTACAAGACATGCACACATCACCTGAGTGGGTAGATACAAGACATATGACCATCAACCCTCTCAATCCCCACATTAAGACTCTTAAAGACATGGTAGCCATAGCTAACCCTACATTTGAAGACACTATGGCAGTAGAGACTGTTTTTTCAGACACTAATCTATGGCTTGAGTGGATGAGATATAATGCTAATTCTCATAATAAAACTAACTGTTATGTTTGTGGTGGAGCCAGACCCCAACTAGGTACAGTGCCTCTAAATCTACCTCCTGATGTTGAAACATGTTTCTTAAAGGACCACTCTAGTGCCAGGAAAACATACTCGTTTTCCTGGCACTAGAGTGCCCTGAGGGTGCCCCCATCCTCAGGGACCCCCTCCCGCCCGGCTCTGGAAAGGGGAAAGGGGTAAAAACGTACTCTTTTCCAGCGGTGGGCGGAGAGATCTCCTCCTCCGATCCTCCTCTTCTCCTCCCCGTCGGCTGAATGCGCACGCATTCAAGTTAAATACTTGAGAGACATTTATTGGCTATGTGGATACATGCAACTCAGATCCAAATTGACAGGCCTATGGTGGGGGTAATGTGCTTTTACTAAAGTTATCATGCCCATACACATAATATCAGACAACCACCAAGGCCCTCTTGACTCACCACACACATACTTTAGAGTAAAAAGAGACACTCCTGTACAGGGCAGTTTCGACCCTCACATATACATAGATGCCAAGGGGGGTGCCAAATGATTTTAAAGCCAGGGATGAGGTTGCAGCTGGATTCAAATCCTTGATTCCACTCATCACGGCCTATAAGAATGTAAATTGGATTAATTACATCTACTAAAACCAACAATGTTTTGTCAATTATACCAGAGATGCCCTCCAGGGACTGGCAGAACAATTACAAGCCACCTCCCAAATGTCATTTCAGAATAGGATGGCCATAGACATGATTCTGGCGGGGGAAAGGAGGCGTGTGTGAAATACTCCCAGATACTATGACATGCTGCACTTTTATCCCAGATAACACAGGCCCTAACGGGAAAGTAACTATGGCCATCGAGAAGCTTGAAAGCCTCTCTGAAGAGTTAAAAAGAAACTCAGGGATCACCAATTCCTGGGATAGATGGTTTGGATGGATGAACGGATGGCAGAAAGTACTCTTCCAAGTGGGTATGGCTGTCCTAACTGTAATGATTCTTTTCCTCTTCTTTGTCTGCTGTATAATGCCTTGTGCACAGAAATATTTGCAGAAGACTGTAGATCAAACCATTGACCGCACCACTCCAACATTCCTACACCAAGACATTGATGACGGAACCTGTGACACAACACATGCACCTCTTCAGTCCCACCAAATTAAGTATACAATTACTTCTCTCTAGGGAAACTATAGGGACAGCGTCTTGTCTAACGGGTAAAAAGTCTGTTGCGGAGATGTAGTGGACAAGCCGCTACGGGTTCTAGTGCAGTGAAGAGTTCAAGAAAACATGTTTGAGAAGATGAGCAGCAGCCTATTAGGGATATTATTAGGGATAGATAGTAGTTGTTTACATCGTAAATAGTAATTTTTAGGGGGGACTGTTGTGGACAGAATATTAACTCTATTAATTTTCGTAAAATGCCTATTTGCTCTGCATAACTATAATCAATATTATTCATAAGTTACTTAAAATGGCCGCTAGGGAATTTCCCCTGTAGTCAACTAACACCCTTGAATTAAAAGGATGGCGCTAGAATCTGGAGGAGAGCTCCATGATGCCAGTGACATCACACCCGGTAGGATGAGCAATTGATGAACCACTTAACACCTAACCAATTGCTTTACCGGACCCTCGGAATAAAGATTCCTCAAGTCTTTCATTAACCTGAAACTTGTGTCTGGTGTGAATTACTTTGGGAGCGTGCCCGTAAATACTTATTAATTTGGACAGGGGCAGATATGCAAAAATATCAAGCACTTGATTTGATCCACAACAGCTTTTCTGCAAACCCAGCACAAATGTCTTGCAATTTTTCTTCACTTTTGATTAGAAACTAGAAACTGTTTTCCCAGCAACAGGCAATATGGTAATTTTCTCTAATGATTTTTAGGATAGAAAAATCTAAAATAAGAACAGATTATTTTGGGGGGCGTGGCCGACTGCGGAGCCTAATGGACGCATGCTGAATTAGCTCCAAAGGACCCGGACACCAATCCACTATAATCGGAGACCACTAAACGAAATGGGCAATCAGAAGAAGCAAGGTACCACTCAGGGGCAATCAGGGAAAACACCTTCCGCGAAATCGGGAACATTAACCCGATACTTTAAAGAAAATCCTGATCGCGGGGAGGAGGCCGCGGCGTCCCCTCTCGTAATGGCGGACACAGATCCGCAACCGAGCAGCCCCTCAGCCTCAGAAATATCACACATCTCCTCCGACACAACAAATGAGGCAGACATTCGTACATTGCTGAAAAACTTGCCTTCGAAAATGGATTTACAAAGTATGAAAAACGATCTACAAACCACAATGGGAAAATTGGAAGCCACGTTTCATACAAAAATGGAGGCGATTGGCACAGAGGTCCGCCAGCTGAATCTCAGAGTGGTGGATCTAGAAGAAGAAAGAGACATAATCCAAGCTCATTTAACCAATATTACAACTACAATAGACTCCCTGCATCTAGCATCCACACAGAGGCACTTAGACGATCTTGATAATCGTGGGAGAAGGAACAATCAGAATCTCAAGGTGAGAACATAGAGGTTATTTTAACAGAACTCTTTAACCTAATACTGGGAGAACAAAGTGACAATAGAATTTTAATGGATAGGGCCCACCGATCCCTGCGTCCTAGGGGCCTTTCACCTGAAACCCCCAGAGACGCCATCTGCAGGATCCATTACTTCTCCATAAAGGAGAATATTCTAAAATCTCTAAGAGGCACCTCTCAACCTCTCCTTTTTCATGGGCATCCAGTGCAGATATATCCGGATCTTTCCCGGTACACTCTACAGGCACGTAGAGCCTTAAAACCAGTTACTGAACATCTCAGGAACAGAAATATTAAATACCGTTGGGGGTTCCCTTTTGCCCTAATAGTGAATCACAAGGGAAACCTGCTGTCAATCTCATCTATACTGGATGTTCCCCCATTCCTTCAAGCACTCGACTTACCTGTCACCAATGTCATGGATTGGAACGGGATACATCCGCAACAGGATACAGCAATTCTCCCTCAAAGACAACGATGGGTCACACCTGCCAAAAAAAGAAGAAATGACCAACGATTTGTCTCACCACAACAGAGATCAAGGATTCCAACAGACAATGTCAACCTCCGTACCATGCAATCCCCTGAATAAGGGAATTTGGGTCCCTTGCACATCACATACTATACCCCTACTGTCTCTTACTGTTTACAGAAACAAGCCAGAAAATCACAAATTGACTCTCATGGTGCCGTATCCAAATATGGACGACAACTATTTACAACAACCTCTCCTCTAATACCCGCAGCTGTTCAGAAGAAAATCTCAGTCACTTTAATTCAACATCCTTCAGACAGCTCTCCAATCAACAATGATGTTCGATTTAAACCACAAGTGTTTACCTACAATATCGAAGATACCAGTCTTGAACTTAAATTGGACTATCCAGCCTAATCTAAGAAAGTTTCACTTAACCAAGCCACTCAGACTTCACAATTGAGGACAGGTTGTATATAAAATAATGTATGTCGGAAAAACTGTTAATGTTAATCTCAAACTCGATAAGTGATTTCATGCAATCCTAGCGAATTGTAAATACGACAGATTTTTTGTATCAGCTGATGTACACGAGATAGGTTATGGTTAAGAGACATGTAAATTGTGAACAGTACAAATGCCGGTTTCTTTTCCTCCTTCTCTCACCTATCTCCATACCTCCTCTTCCTAACCTCTCTCCGCTGATACTATTAGTTAATTAGATCTTTCATCCGTATAACTAGATCTCTGTTCGATAGATCTAAACGCTAGTCTCCATAAGTCTACTCTATTGTCAAATACTAAAAGATTGGATGGTCCGGGATCCTTACCCTTGGTATTGGCACACCGATCCCCCATTCATAAGTAGGCATCTATCGGTTGCGTCACGATAGATTGCCCCCACTCTCATCAACTGAGAGAATCCCCGCCACTGGGGAAAAGATGACCTCCTCTTCACAATCTCTAACCCACTTTCCACACTTCCAACCATCATATCCGAAATGGAGCTTTATGGGAAGTTATCCAATTTCCAAGCAAATATCACAAAATGCGACCTTATGCCTCTACACTCCACTAAATTCCTAAACAACCAACTAAAGACAAGGTTTCAATTTAATTGGCAACATACCTCAATCAAATATCTGGGGGTCCACATTCCACACAAACTAAAGCTCTTATATGACTTAAACTTCCACAAACTACTTACAGAAATCAATCTGGACTTACAGAAATGGCACAAACCCTGCTTCGGATGGTTCAGTAGAATTAACATCATTAAGATGAACATCCTTCCCCGCCTACTTTACACTCTCCAAACTCTCCCAATTCAATTGCATTCTAGTTTCTTCTCTAAACTTAGATCAACCTTCACAAACTTTATTTGGTCACATGCTCAACCAAGAATAGCCTACGAGACCCTGATCAAAAATAGAAATAATGGGGGTCTAAACTTCCCTGACCTAGATACATACCACAAAGCAATCCATCTCAGTAGAATATATGAATGGACTAGAGCTGGAGCGATCCAGCACTGGGTTCAGATAGAAAACAAATTCTCAGTTACCCCCCTGATGGTTCTCCCATGGTTGCCCAAACAACCTCCACACACTCCCCACCTCTTTGATCCTCACCCGACCATCAAAACCACTATTCAGATCTGGCATAAACTAGTAAACACTACTAAGATCTCCCCCTGCCCCTCTCCTCTATACCCGCTAACAAACAATCCGAAATTTCAAAGAGGTCAATCAGGGACGACTTACGATAATTACCACAAAGGCAACATACTTCTGCTCCGTGACATGATCACAAATAATAAATTGAGAACAATACAACAAATTTTCCCTAATAGACTTCTAACAGGAAACCAAATACTTCAATATACGCAACTTAAAAACTTTATAGACTCTCAAGACTTGTTACCTGATGGTAACCGCCCCTTGACAGACTTTGAAAACATATGTGCACATCACAAGCCCCAAAAGAAAATATTGTCTACCTTATACCAGGTGATTAAAAACTCAAGACCTCTTGAATTCCCAAAATTCACACAAAAATGGTCGCAGGAATTACAAACGAATTTCTCACATAAACAATGGCAAGCCATATTCACATCTACACATAGAGCATCAATCTCTCTAACGGTCCAAGAAAGTAATTATAAGCGAATATCACGCTGGCACTACACTCCAGCTAAAATCCAGCATATACATAATACAGAAAGCGACAACTGTTGGAGATGCAATAATAGCACTGCAGATCACTCCCACATTTGGTGGCAGTGCCCAATTGTCACTAAATATTGGAAAAGAATCCACACGATTACCCAAATGATCCTGGGCAAAAAATTCCCTCTAGAGCAGGGGTAGGCAACCTTTTAGCAGCACTGTGCCGATATAGGATTGTGATGTCCGGTAGTATGCCGGTCCTATTTTTTTAAAATTGAGGTCTGTATGCTGCCGTTTTCTGCTTGTGTTATTTATACTGTAATTGCTTTGTATCTTTATATTTGTGCGTATATGAACTATTATATTGTATATGTTCATTAGTAGCAGGGCCGGCCTTAGGGGTGTGCGAACTGTGCGGCCGCACAGGGCGCCATGGAGCAGGGGTCGCCCTGCGGCCGCATAGCTCACACGGCAGGGGCGTATTAGCCGCGAGGCAAACAAGGCATTTGCCTTGGGCGGCATTTTCCAGGGGGCGGCAAAAAAAAGCCGCCCCCAAATGCCCAAGGCAAATGTCTTGTTAGCCTTGCGGCTAACAGACATGCCGGCGGGCTGCTGGGCGGTCGGGCGGCGCTGGTGGGCAGGCTGGCGAGGGAGCACTTCCTCTGAGCTGTCTGCTCAGCTCCCTCGCGCGCCGCAGAGTGAGGCTGGGAGCCGGAATTCCCAAAGGTAAGGAGGCTGGGGGGGGTGTTTAAATAAATCTTTAAAAATGTGTTAATGTGGGTGAGTGTGTGTGTGTATGTTAGTGTGTGTCTGTTAGTGTGTGTCTGTGTCTGTTAGTGTGTGTGTCTGTTAGTGTGTGTCTGTTAGTGTGTTTGCCTGTGAGTGTGTGTGTGTGTGTCTGACTGTGTGTGTGTGGCTGTCTGCCTGTGTGTGTGTGACTGTTTGCCTATGTGTGTGTGTGTGTGTGTGTGACTGTCTGCGTGTGTGACTGTCTGCGTGTGTGTGTGTGTCTGTCTGTCTGTGTGTGTGGCTGTCTGCCTGTGTGTGTGTGGCTGTCTGCCAGTGTGTGTTTGACTGTTTGTCTATGTGTGTGTGTGTGTGTGTGTGTGTGTGTGGCTGTTTGCCTCTGTGTGTGTGGCTGTCTGCCTGTGTATTTGTGTGTGTTTCTGTCTGTGTGTGACTGCCGGCCTGTGTGTGTGGCTGTCTGCCTGTGTGTGTTTGTGTGTGTGTGGGCCTGCCTGTGTGTGTGTGTTTGTGTGTGTGACTGCCTATGTGTGACTGTCTGGGCAGACTAGATGGGCCAAATGGTTCTTATCTGCCGTCACATTCTATGTCTGTGTGTGTGTTTGTGTGTGGCTGTCTGTGTATGACTGCCTGAGTGTGTTTGTGTGTGTGTGTGTATATGGCTGTCTGCCTGTGTGTGTGTGTGACAGGGTGTGTGGGAAGGGGGAAGGAGTGGGGGAGAGTGGGACGGGAAGGGGGGGCGCTGTGAAGCTTTTTCGCACAGGGCGCCCAAATGTCTAAGGCCGGCCCTGATTAGTAGTTTATGGTATCGTGTATGATACACATGAATGTGGGCTGTGTATGAGGGCTGCTTGTGGAATTGTGTGTGTGGATGGATAAGTCACATTGTGTAGATAGTGTGTGTATGTGTGGAGGCTGTTTGGGGTATTGCATGTGAGAGGCTGCATGTGGGGTTGTGTGCATGTATGTGGATTGTTAGCGGGTTAAGTTTGTGCGGATTGTGTGTATGTTTGTTTGTGGGCTGTTCGTATTATTTGTATGAGGGGAGGGTTATTGTGCATTTCTGTGTATATCTAGCAGTGTGGGTGGCTTCCCAGGGTTACAGTGGGGGCCAGGTTGCACAGGTACAGGTCAAGGACAGGAGCTGCAACAGCAGCTGCAGGCTGCTCTACTACAGTTTGGATTCCCATTTACAAGTGCTGGGAGGAAGTGATATGAGATAGTTATCTGACATCACTTCCTCTACGTGCAGCAATGCATAACTTGAGGATTTTCCTTCACCACCTTTTCATATTATCAGATATCTGAAGTTTCACTGGGACTCCTGATAGGCCAGAGCCTGTTTGGCTCTAGCAGCCTTGAGTGCCGTGCAAAGACACCTTGAGTGCCGTGCATGGCACTAGTGCCGTAGGTTGCCTACCCCTGCTCTAGAGCCTTTACACTTTATTTTTCTAGAACCGCCCAATATTCTGAAATTAAACAAAATGCAATGCACTCTCTTTCAACATTTAGCTATGGCGGCGGCTCAACTAATTCCCATATACTGGAAAACGACGCAAGTCCCTTCCACAAGAGAGTGGATCATGAGAGTGGAAAGCACTAAACAAATGGAAGCGATAACATTCGCCAAGTCAAAAGATTACACCAAGTTCACCAATATTTGGAAACCTTGGACACAATTCATGGAAACAACAACCACCTACTAAACCCTTCATCCTCCCCCCCCCCCACCCCATCCCTTCCTCTCCTACCATTCCACTCCCACCGTTATTTTTTCATACATACAAATTCCTCTCACTGAGGTTAGTAGAACCTTCTATTACAAGGTCGCAACAGAACCTTAAACCGTTATGACTATCTTTGAAGCGGTTCCACGAATGCATATTTCATGTTAAACCTTTTTTTATGATTCTTTGTATAACTAATTTACCCTTCTTGATTTAATGTACAACTGTAATGTTTTATTGTTGCAATTGCGACATATGTTTTCAGATTTATATTCAGTCAAATTTTGACCTTATGTACCAATTGCATGTCGATGTTGTAAAACTATATGCACATAAAAAGAATAAAAATTTGAAATAAAAAAAAAAAAACAACAGATTATTTTTTATATTTGGGTTTCATATAAAGAACATTCTCTAGGCTCATGTACAATTTAGTTCAAACTAGGTACCTTTGTAACCATAGCAGTGAGTTTGATATTCTAATCAAGATTATTGATACTATCAATGTAATCTTCAAACGTGGAAAAGAGCTGCTCCAACACATAAAAAGCATCATCTATGTATCTTCTCCAGATTTTACAAAACCCGAATAAGGGATGATTATACAAAAGGTGTATCTCAATGAAGTTTATATATATATATATATATTTACAGATAGATCGATTATTAATACTATTAATCAAATCTACCAACTTGTCCAAGAGCTGCTCCAACACATAACAAATATCTGGACAAGGTATGATTATATTTACACACACACATACATGTATATATATATGTATCTATAATAATTTCAACTCACTACTGGTAAGTCATTGGCAATTTATGGAGAGTATGCCATGGGCTCTCCAGGCTATAGATTTTACGCTCTCTATGTATATAATATGTGTGTGCTTATATATTATTTAACTAGATGTATATAACAAATTCAAGTAGAGTCCAAGTTGATCACAGGAAAAGCAAATAAAGAACAAACTCCACAAATGTAACATTTAACAATAATTAACAGCGCATGAACTCATCTATTGTATATAATAGCGATTATGCACTACTTAGAAATCTATAAGGGACATAGGTATATATATTATTCATTGCTGTTAATAATATAAAAATATATTTCTGTTTTTGTTGTTCGTACAGTCAATTTGAAGTTTAGATTAGAAGTTATATTTCATGCAAAAAAAGTACCTAATGGCCTTTTCAAACCCTCTGCTTTATCTATGAAAAAAATAAGTAATAACAAAGTTGACATTGCAATACTTAGTAAGGCCTATGCACAAGAGCAGAGTCTGTGATGTCATAAATTACAGCAGAGTACGTCTAGGTAACACACAGTGATGTCATTTTCAAACATTCCGTGAACACTCACAGCACTCAGAGCTACACTTTACCTGGACAGTGGTTATATTAACTGGAAATATATATTTCCTACTCACCTGCAAAGGGATCTTGTGAAAAGGCACCTCTTGAGTACAGGACCGTTGACTTGTACTTTGCTATCCTATAAAACAAGTATAATGAGAATGGTGAGTGATTCTTTTTCTGCTTTATATCTATCTGTCTAGCTATCATTTTCAAATAATTAAAACAAATGAAATTACAAATTTTAAGTTTTTATTTTGTTACTTTTTTGCATTAAATAAAAACCTAAAGGAACACTGCTCAATTCTATACCATTTAGGAATTGAATCACTATGTTCATGCAGCCCTAGTCACAACTCCCTGCATGTGACTTACACAACTTTCCTAAACACTTCCTGAAAAGAGCTTTGTAAAGCTTACACTTCCTTTACTACAAATTATGTTTAATTTAGAATTTCGTATCTCCTACTCTGTTAATAGCTTGCTAGACCATGCAGGGGTATCTTGTGTGTGATTAAAGTTTCATTTGAATAGCAGGAGATAAAAACGTTTAAAATAAGTAACATCTAAAAGAAAATTACATGTTTTTTTGCACGCTTTGTGATTTACAGCCAGGGGAGGTGTAGCTAGGGCTGGATAGACAGAATTAAAAGTGATTTTACTTCAAAATGGTAGAGAATTGAGCAGTAAGACTTCAGAGGCATAATGTATACAGAAAAACTGCTTCATTAATATAAAGTTGTTTTGGTGATTATACTGTTACTTTAAAATATGAGCTTAAACAGCAACACAATAATAAAATGCTTAGATATTAATAACAATAATTAATTATTGATTATAAAGTCCTTACTGATTTCCTTGTGCTATACATAAAGTATTGATATAAACTCCATATAAATACACCATAGGTGATTGTTAAAATAATGGAATCCAACGTTTATTTCTTATGCTGCCGGCAGCCATATATCAATTTTCCCAGAAACCACTGCTTTGACCTTTCAATACCCATACCACTCATTGTTACCCTTTTCTGTTCCTCCAGACACAGTTGATATTTATTTGTGTAATTTTCTCTTCATTTATTCACCAACCCATGCTTCCATAATATGTCCAACTTTACTCTGCATATAAAACCAGCTGCTGCAACAGGATTCTGTTCACACACTTTATTTCAGATACCAGTCCTGTTTTTTACAGCTCCCTTCTTTCCACATTCTATCCCTCTCAATCTACTACCTGCCCAATACATATGGCTACCAACAGGCTATTTCACTGTCAGACTGCCTAAAGTGAGTGGTAGCTAACAATTGGTCAGATTTGTTTGTCTCTAATAGATATTCCAGTTATTGGGTACATTGCTGTGTCCAATGCCATCTTTAATCAATAGAAAAAAATCAAACTGGAAAGATTGTGACTCGATTGTGACAAAAATCAAACTGGAAAGATTGTGACTCTCGATAAAATTATATACTCCGTCTAACAGTGTTTTTCCTCTTTAATACAGGTAAAATTCTCAGTGAATAGGAAACTTAAACCGCCACCACCCTCCATTAGCAGTGAATATTTCCATATTTGTGCCAGCTCTTTCCTGCTCATATGTTACACGTGCATTTATGTATGTGTTTCTGTGAACTCAGCAACATGTCGGCTAATGCTGGACTCTTTATTTCTACAAGAGACGGTCAAATCCCGTGTTCATTATACGGCAGTCTTCCTGAGCACAACATACGCACTGTACCTCCTTCTCCTCCTTATTTATGAGCACCTTTATCTAGTGGCCACAGTTTTCTGTGTATTACAGATAGTCTTAATAGACTTGGCCAAGAGGGGGAAGATGGCAATGGAAGGCATGGAGAAGAAGAATGAGGAAGAGGTGATGGAGGTGACGAAGGTGAAAGAAGAGATGCAATGGAAAGTCTTTTAAAGAAGGAATTGTTGTGGGGAAAAAGACTGCTTGCTTGTAAAGGAAAAAGTTTTTTATTAAAAAAGTTTTATAACTGAATTCTTTATTTTGTTGTTTTTCTGAGGATTCTGCTTTATATTATTAGGGCAAAGCACAGTGAAAACGTAGGAACCGGAAGCAATCATTAGTTTGCAGATTGTAATTTATTGCAAGTCTAGAACCAAAGAGAGCACCAGTAATATTAATTCTTTCATTCCTTAATAATCCCGATCTGCCACCCAGACCATTTTCAGATAGGCGATTTAAGCCCATCAATACATTGTACACAGGGAACCTGACGTTTTGAAATTCTCCAACTTCCTAATGCTGTCTCTCACTTTCCAACCCTCATCATCATTACAACAATGCCTGATTTATTTGCTCTTACAATTCTGATCCTTTCTGTGCAGTGACATGTTATAGATTTAATGCTTGAGAAGAATGGATTTATAAGGGAAAATAAATAACTTAATGGTAGTTACTGGGCCTGGATATTCCACTGTCCAATGGTCCCAGTGTGGTCGCACACTTCAAAAACCACTGGTGTTTGCACCTTTTGGGAAGACAGATTCCGCAGCACAAAGAAATCATCAAACCTATTCTATATCTCATTGTTTGATCAAATGCTGAAATTGGTGATTGTGCTGTTCTTCTTAGCTGAGCTCTGCTCTTAAAGGGACAGCTCATTAAAATGGATAAGGTGGCTGGTGTCCCTTGGCTCTGTTCAACAGGCAGGGATAAACTCTGCCTTAATTATACAAGTCCACATCAACAATGGGCGGAAATGATATGCAGAGACTACTCAGCCCACGCTCTGAGCCTATCTTCCCATAGCACTGTTTAGCGTGAGGTACACTCCAAGAGGGAAATTTAGCTTGTCCCCCTACGAGATTCTATTTGGTTCAGCTCCCAGGCTAGGCTGTTACTTTCCTCAGCAGCTCCAAATTCAGTCAGATGCAATGGTAAATTACATAACTGCTCTCTCTCATGCCTTGACCAAAATCCATGCGCAAGTGTTTTCTTCTATTCCAGATCCAGTGTCTGATACAATCACCCATAAGTTACTCCCTGGTGATTGGGTTCTGGTTAAGAAATTCCTGAGAAAGCACACACTTGAGCCAAGATTTCATGGTTTATTCCAAGTCCTTCTAACTACATCTACCTCAGTAAAACTAGCTGGGAAGGACACTTGGATACACGCTTCGCACTGCAAGAAAGTTCCAGCTCCAGAGGAAGCTTTACTGTGATATTGTCTCTTGTACTTTTCCACAATCCCAACATTCGACTATATACAAAGACATACCTAATAAAAAGGACCCACACATTTGTGTGACTGGTGACCATTGGGGACATCACTGTAGTTCCTGGAAAGCAGCGGGTTGGAACACGGGCCGACCATGGGGTTACAGACCACAAAGTGCCTTAGATAGAGTGGACAGGAATGGGAAATCCTTGTTACACAGAATGACTTTGTGCAAACCAACTGGGTCTACTCCAATGAAACTTACCTTAAACATAGAACACCCTAGTCCAGGAGACACTGGAGAGTATATAATGGGAATGTACTGGAGAGGGGGTAGTTCATACAATACATTGGGAACTTTCTATTTACAAGACATGCACACATCACCTGAGTGGGTAGATACAAGACATATGACCATCAACCCTCTCAAACCCCACATTAAGACTCTTAAAGACATGGTAGCCATAGCTAACCCTACATTTGAAGACACTATGGCAGTAGAGACTATGGCTTGAGTGGATGAGATATAATGCTAATTCTCATAATAAAACTAACTGTTATGTTTGTGGTGGAGCCAGACCCCATCTAGGTACAGTGCCTCTAAATCTACCTCCTGATGTTGAAACATGTTTCTTAAAGGACCACTCTAGTGCCAGGAAAACATACTCGTTTTCCTGGCACTAGAGTGCCCTGAGGGTGCCCCCACCCTCAGGGACCCCCTCCCGCCCGGCTCTGGAAAGGGGAAAGGGGTAAAAACTTACCTTTTTCCAGCGGTGGGCGGAGAGATCTCCTCCTCCGATCCTCCTCTTCTCCTCCCCGTCGGCTGAATGCGCACGCGCGGCAAGAGCTGCGCGCGCATTCAGCCGGTCACATAGGAAAGCATTCATAATGCTTTCCTATGGACGCTTGCGTGCTCTCACTGTGATTTTCACAGTGAGAATCACGCAAGCGCCTCTAGCGGCTGTCAGTGAGACAGCCACTAGAGGAAATAGGGGAAGGCTTAACCCATTCACAAACATAGCAGTTTCTCTGAAACTGCTATGTTTATGAAAAAATGGGTTAACCCTAGAAGGACTTGGCACCCAGACCACTTCATTAAGCTGAAGTGGTCTGGGTGCCTAGAGTGGTCCTTTAAGTCTCTATGTGCAGTCAATTACAAACTCATCAGTATGTGAATCATGGAAGAAGATATACCCTCTAACCCAAAGGGATATCAGGCCACCTTATGGAGTCACAGTATATTCAGGTAATTACACTTGATACACTACACACAGTACCACAGGGAAGTTTGTGGGAAAATTCCCTTCTGGTTATTGTGCTACATGCCGAAAGCCTCCAGCTACCCTGTTAATACATCAAGTTAAATACTTGAGAGACATTTATTGGCTATGTGGATACATGCAACTCAGATCCAAATTGACAGGCCTATGGTGGGGGGAATGTGCTTTTACTAAAGTTATCATGCCCATACACATAATATCAGACAACCACCAAGGCCCTCTTGACTCACCACACACATACTTTAGAGTAAAAAGAGACACTCCTGTACAGGGCAGTTTCGACCCTCACATATACATAGATGCCAAGGGGGGTGCCAAATGATTTTAAAGCCAGGGATGAGGTTGCAGCTGGATTCAAATCCTTGATTCCACTCATCACGGCATATAAGAATGTAAATTGGATTAATTACATCTACTAAAACCAACAATGCCCTCCAGGGACTGGCAGAACAATTACAAGCCACCTCCCAAATGTCATTTCAGAATAGGATGGCCATAGACATGATTCTGGCGGGGGAAAGGAGGTGTGTGTGAAATACTCCCAGATACCATGACATGCTGCACTTTTATCCCAGATAACACAGGCCCTAACGGGAAAGTAACTATGGCCATCGAGAAGCTTGAAAGCCTCTCTGAAGAGTTAAAAAGAAACTCAGGGATCACCAATTCTTGGGATAGATGGTTTGGATGGATGAACGGATGGCAGAAAGTACTCTTCCAAGTGGGTATGGCTGTCCTAACTGTAATGATTCTTTTCCTCTTCTTTGTCTGCTGTATAATGCCTTGTGCACAGAAATATTTGCAGAAGACTGTAGATCAAACCATTGACCGCACCACCCCAACATTCCTACAACAAGACATTGATGACGGAACCTGTGACACAACACATGCACCTCTTCAGTCTCACCACATTAAGTATACAATTACTTCTCTCTAGGGAAACTATAGGGACAGCGTCTTGTCTAACGGGTAAAAAGTCTGTTGCGGAGATGTAGTGGACAAGCCGCTACGGGTTCTAGTGCAGTGAAGAGTTCAAGAAAACATGTTTGAGAAGATGAGCAGCAGCCTATTAGGGATATTATTAGGGATAGATAGTAGTTGTTTACATCGTAAATAGTAATTTTTAGGGGGGACTGTTGTGGACAGAATATTAACTCTATTAATTTTCGTAAAATGCCTATTTGCTCTGCATAACTATAATCAATATTATTCATAAGTTACTTAAAATGGCCGCTAGGGAATTTCCCCTGTAGTCAACTAACACCCTTGAATTAACAAGATGGCGCTGGAATCTGGAGGAGAGCTCCATGATGCCAGTGACATCACACCCGGTAGGATGAGCAATTGATGAACCACTTAACACCTAACCAATTGCTTTACCGGACCCTCGGAATAAAGATTCCTCAAGTCTTTCATTAACCTGAAACTTGTGTCTGGTGTGAATTACTTTGGGAGCGTGCCCGTAAATACTTATTAATTTGGACAGGGGCAGATATGCAAAAATATCAAGCACTTGATTTGATCCACAACAGCTTTTCTGCAAACCCAGCACAAATGTCTTGCAATTTTTCTTCACTTTTGATTAGAAACTAGAAACTGTTTTCCCAGCAACAGGCAATATGGTAATTTTCTCTAATGATTTTTAGGATAGAAAAATCTAAAATAAGAACAGATTATTTTGGGGGGCGTGGCCGACTGCGGAGCCTAATGGACGCATGCTGAATTAGCTCCAAAGGACCCGGACACCAATCCACTATAATCGGAGACCACTAAACGAAATGGGCAATCAGAAGAAGCAAGGTACCACTCAGGGGCAATCAGGGAAAACACCTTCCGCGAAATCGGGAACATTAACCCGATACTTTAAAGAAAATCCTGATCGCGGGGAGGAGGCCGCGGCGTCCCCTCTCGTAATGGCGGACACAGATCCGCAACCGAGCAGCCCCTCAGCCTCAGAAATATCACACATCTCCTCCGACACAACAAATGAGGCAGACATTCGTACATTGCTGAAAAACTTGCCTTCGAAAATGGATTTACAAAGTATGAAAAACGATCTACAAACCACAATGGGAAAATTGGAAGCCACGTTTCATACAAAAATGGAGGCGATTGGCACAGAGGTCCGCCAGCTGAATCTCAGAGTGGTGGATCTAGAAGAAGAAAGAGACATAATCCAAGCTCATTTAACCAATATTACAACTACAATAGACTCCCTGCATCTAGCATCCACACAGAGGCACTTAGACGATCTTGATAATCGTGGGAGAAGGAACAATCAGAATCTCAAGGTGAGAACATAGAGGTTATTTTAACAGAACTCTTTAACCTAATACTGGGAGAACAAAGTGACAATAGAATTTTAATGGATAGGGCCCACCGATCCCTGCGTCCTAGGGGCCTTTCACCTGAAACCCCCAGAGACGCCATCTGCAGGATCCATTACTTCTCCATAAAGGAGAATATTCTAAAATCTCTAAGAGGCACCTCTCAACCTCTCCTTTTTCATGGGCATCCAGTGCAGATATATCCGGATCTTTCCCGGTACACTCTACAGGCACGTAGAGCCTTAAAACCAGTTACTGAACATCTCAGGAACAGAAATATTAAATACCGTTGGGGGTTCCCTTTTGCCCTAATAGTGAATCACAAGGGAAACCTGCTGTCAATCTCATCTATACTGGATGTTCCCCCATTCCTTCAAGCACTCGACTTACCTGTCACCAATGTCATGGATTGGAACGGGATACATCCGCAACAGGATACAGCAATTCTCCCTCAAAGACAACGATGGGTCACACCTGCCAAAAAAAGAAGAAATGACCAACGATTTGTCTCACCACAACAGAGATCAAGGATTCCAACAGACAATGTCAACCTCCGTACCATGCAATCCCCTGAATAAGGGAATTTGGGTCCCTTGCACATCACATACTATACCCCTACTGTCTCTTACTGTTTACAGAAACAAGCCAGAAAATCACAAATTGACTCTCATGGTGCCGTATCCAAATATGGACGACAACTATTTACAACAACCTCTCCTCTAATACCCGCAGCTGTTCAGAAGAAAATCTCAGTCACTTTAATTCAACATCCTTCAGACAGCTCTCCAATCAACAATGATGTTCGATTTAAACCACAAGTGTTTACCTACAATATCGAAGATACCAGTCTTGAACTTAAATTGGACTATCCAGCCTAATCTAAGAAAGTTTCACTTAACCAAGCCACTCAGACTTCACAATTGAGGACAGGTTGTATATAAAATAATGTATGTCGGAAAAACTGTTAATGTTAATCTCAAACTCGATAAGTGATTTCATGCAATCCTAGCGAATTGTAAATACGACAGATTTTTTGTATCAGCTGATGTACACGAGATAGGTTATGGTTAAGAGACATGTAAATTGTGAACAGTACAAATGCCGGTTTCTTTTCCTCCTTCTCTCACCTATCTCCATACCTCCTCTTCCTAACCTCTCTCCGCTGATACTATTAGTTAATTAGATCTTTCATCCGTATAACTAGATCTCTGTTCGATAGATCTAAACGCTAGTCTCCATAAGTCTACTCTATTGTCAAATACTAAAAGATTGGATGGTCCGGGATCCTTACCCTTGGTATTGGCACACCGATCCCCCATTCATAAGTAGGCATCTATCGGTTGCGTCACGATAGATTGCCCCCACTCTCATCAACTGAGAGAATCCCCGCCACTGGGGAAAAGATGACCTCCTCTTCACAATCTCTAACCCACTTTCCACACTTCCAACCATCATATCCGAAATGGAGCTTTATGGGAAGTTATCCAATTTCCAAGCAAATATCACAAAATGCGACCTTATGCCTCTACACTCCACTAAATTCCTAAACAACCAACTAAAGACAAGGTTTCAATTTAATTGGCAACATACCTCAATCAAATATCTGGGGGTCCACATTCCACACAAACTAAAGCTCTTATATGACTTAAACTTCCACAAACTACTTACAGAAATCAATCTGGACTTACAGAAATGGCACAAACCCTGCTTCGGATGGTTCAGTAGAATTAACATCATTAAGATGAACATCCTTCCCCGCCTACTTTACACTCTCCAAACTCTCCCAATTCAATTGCATTCTAGTTTCTTCTCTAAACTTAGATCAACCTTCACAAACTTTATTTGGTCACATGCTCAACCAAGAATAGCCTACGAGACCCTGATCAAAAATAGAAATAATGGGGGTCTAAACTTCCCTGACCTAGATACATACCACAAAGCAATCCATCTCAGTAGAATATATGAATGGACTAGAGCTGGAGCGATCCAGCACTGGGTTCAGATAGAAAACAAATTCTCAGTTACCCCCCTGATGGTTCTCCCATGGTTGCCCAAACAACCTCCACACACTCCCCACCTCTTTGATCCTCACCCGACCATCAAAACCACTATTCAGATCTGGCATAAACTAGTAAACACTACTAAGATCTCCCCCTGCCCCTCTCCTCTATACCCGCTAACAAACAATCCGAAATTTCAAAGAGGTCAATCAGGGACGACTTACGATAATTACCACAAAGGCAACATACTTCTGCTCCGTGACATGATCACAAATAATAAATTGAGAACAATACAACAAATTTTCCCTAATAGACTTCTAACAGGAAACCAAATACTTCAATATACGCAACTTAAAAACTTTATAGACTCTCAAGACTTGTTACCTGATGGTAACCGCCCCTTGACAGACTTTGAAAACATATGTGCACATCACAAGCCCCAAAAGAAAATATTGTCTACCTTATACCAGGTGATTAAAAACTCAAGACCTCTTGAATTCCCAAAATTCACACAAAAATGGTCGCAGGAATTACAAACGAATTTCTCACATAAACAATGGCAAGCCATATTCACATCTACACATAGAGCATCAATCTCTCTAACGGTCCAAGAAAGTAATTATAAGCGAATATCACGCTGGCACTACACTCCAGCTAAAATCCAGCATATACATAATACAGAAAGCGACAACTGTTGGAGATGCAATAATAGCACTGCAGATCACTCCCACATTTGGTGGCAGTGCCCAATTGTCACTAAATATTGGAAAAGAATCCACACGATTACCCAAATGATCCTGGGCAAAAAATTCCCTCTAGAGCAGGGGTAGGCAACCTTTTAGCAGCACTGTGCCGATATAGGATTGTGATGTCCGGTAGTATGCCGGTCCTATTTTTTTAAAATTGAGGTCTGTATGCTGCCGTTTTCTGCTTGTGTTATTTATACTGTAATTGCTTTGTATCTTTATATTTGTGCGTATATGAACTATTATATTGTATATGTTCATTAGTAGCAGGGCCGGCCTTAGGGGTGTGCGAACTGTGCGGCCGCACAGGGCGCCATGGAGCAGGGGTCGCCCTGCGGCCGCATAGCTCACACGGCAGGGGCGTATTAGCCGCGAGGCAAACAAGGCATTTGCCTTGGGCGGCATTTTCCAGGGGGCGGCAAAAAAAAGCCGCCCCCAAATGCCCAAGGCAAATGTCTTGTTAGCCTTGCGGCTAACAGACATGCCGGCGGGCTGCTGGGCGGTCGGGCGGCGCTGGTGGGCAGGCTGGCGAGGGAGCACTTCCTCTGAGCTGTCTGCTCAGCTCCCTCGCGCGCCGCAGAGTGAGGCTGGGAGCCGGAATTCCCAAAGGTAAGGAGGCTGGGGGGGGTGTTTAAATAAATCTTTAAAAATGTGTTAATGTGGGTGAGTGTGTGTGTGTATGTTAGTGTGTGTCTGTTAGTGTGTGTCTGTGTCTGTTAGTGTGTGTGTCTGTTAGTGTGTGTCTGTTAGTGTGTTTGCCTGTGAGTGTGTGTGTGTGTGTCTGCCTGTGTGTGTGTGACTGTTTGCCTATGTGTGTGTGTGTGTGTGTGTGACTGTCTGCGTGTGTGACTGTCTGCGTGTGTGTGTCTGTCTGTCTGTGTGTGTGGCTGTCTGCCTGTGTGTGTGTGGCTGTCTGCCAGTGTGTGTTTGACTGTTTGTCTATGTGTGTGTGTGTGTGTGTGTGTGTGTGGCTGTTTGCCTCTGTGTGTGTGGCTGTCTGCCTGTGTATTTGTGTGTGTTTCTGTCTGTGTGTGACTGCCGGCCTGTGTGTGTGGCTGTCTGCCTGTGTGTGTTTGTGTGTGTGTGGGTCTGCCTGTGTGTGTGTGTTTGTGTGTGTGACTGCCTATGTGTGACTGTCTGGGCAGACTAGATGGGCCAAATGGTTCTTATCTGCCGTCACATTCTATGTCTGTGTGTGTGTTTGTGTGTGGCTGTCTGTGTATGACTGCCTGAGTGTGTTTGTGTGTGTGTGTGTATATGGCTGTCTGCCTGTGTGTGTGTGTGACAGGGTGTGTGGGAAGGGGGAAGGAGTGGGGGAGAGTGGGACGGGAAGGGGGGGCGCTGTGAAGCTTTTTCGCACAGGGCGCCCAAATGTCTAAGGCCGGCCCTGATTAGTAGTTTATGGTATCGTGTATGATACACATGAATGTGGGCTGTGTATGAGGGCTGCTTGTGGAATTGTGTGTGTGGATGGATAAGTCACATTGTGTAGATAGTGTGTGTATGTGTGGAGGCTGTTTGGGGTATTGCATGTGAGAGGCTGCATGTGGGGTTGTGTGCATGTATGTGGATTGTTAGCGGGTTAAGTTTGTGCGGATTGTGTGTATGTTTGTTTGTGGGCTGTTCGTATTATTTGTATGAGGGGAGGGTTATTGTGCATTTCTGTGTATATCTAGCAGTGTGGGTGGCTTCCCAGGGTTACAGTGGGGGCCAGGTTGCACAGGTACAGGTCAAGGACAGGAGCTGCAACAGCAGCTGCAGGCTGCTCTACTACAGTTTGGATTCCCATTTACAAGTGCTGGGAGGAAGTGATATGAGATAGTTATCTGACATCACTTCCTCTACGTGCAGCAATGCATAACTTGAGGATTTTCCTTCACCACCTTTTCATATTATCAGATATCTGAAGTTTCACTGGGACTCCTGATAGGCCAGAGCCTGTTTGGCTCTAGCAGCCTTGAGTGCCGTGCAAAGACACCTTGAGTGCCGTGCATGGCACTAGTGCCGTAGGTTGCCTACCCCTGCTCTAGAGCCTTTACACTTTATTTTTCTAGAACCGCCCAATATTCTGAAATTAAACAAAATGCAATGCACTCTCTTTCAACATTTAGCTATGGCGGCGGCTCAACTAATTCCCATATACTGGAAAACGACGCAAGTCCCTTCCACAAGAGAGTGGATCATGAGAGTGGAAAGCACTAAACAAATGGAAGCGATAACATTCGCCAAGTCAAAAGATTACACCAAGTTCACCAATATTTGGAAACCTTGGACACAATTCATGGAAACAACAACCACCTACTAAACCCTTCATCCTCCCCCCCCCCCCCCACCCCATCCCTTCCTCTCCTACCATTCCACTCCCACCGTTATTTTTTCATACATACAAATTCCTCTCACTGAGGTTAGTAGAACCTTCTATTACAAGGTCGCAACAGAACCTTAAACCGTTATGACTATCTTTGAAGCGGTTCCACGAATGCATATTTCATGTTAAACCTTTTTTTATGATTCTTTGTATAACTAATTTACCCTTCTTGATTTAATGTACAACTGTAATGTTTTATTGTTGCAATTGCGACATATGTTTTCAGATTTATATTCAGTCAAATTTTGACCTTATGTACCAATTGCATGTCGATGTTGTAAAACTATATGCACATAAAAAGAATAAAAATTTGAAATAAAAAAAAAAAACAACAGATTATTTTTTATATTTGGGTTTCATATAAAGAACATTCTCTAGGCTCATGTACAATTTAGTTCAAACTAGGTACCTTTGTAACCATAGCAGTGAGTTTGATATTCTAATCAAGATTATTGATACTATCAATGTAATCTTCAAACGTGGAAAAGAGCTGCTCCAACACATAAAAAGCATCATCTATGTATCTTCTCCAGATTTTACAAAACCCGAATAAGGGATGATTATACAAAAGGTGTATCTCAATGAAGTTTATATATATATATATATATTTACAGATAGATCGATTATTAATACTATTAATCAAATCTACCAACTTGTCCAAGAGCTGCTCCAACACATAACAAATATCTGGACAAGGTATGATTATATTTACACACACACATACATGTATATATATATGTATCTATAATAATTTCAACTCACTACTGGTAAGTCATTGGCAATTTATGGAGAGTATGCCATGGGCTCTCCAGGCTATAGATTTTACGCTCTCTATGTATATAATATGTGTGTGCTTATATATTATTTAACTAGATGTATATAACAAATTCAAGTAGAGTCCAAGTTGATCACAGGAAAAGCAAATAAAGAACAAACTCCACAAATGTAACATTTAACAATAATTAACAGCGCATGAACTCATATATTGTATATAATAGCGATTATGCACTACTTAGAAATCTATAAGGGACATAGGTATATATATTATTCATTGCTGTTAATAATATAAAAATATATTTCTGTTTTTGTTGTTCGTACAGTCAATTTGAAGTTTAGATTAGAAGTTATATTTCATGCAAAAAAAGTACCTAATGGCCTTTTCAAACCCTCTGCTTTATCTATGAAAAAAATAAGTAATAACAAAGTTGACATTGCAATACTTAGTAAGGCCTATGCACAAGAGCAGAGTCTGTGATGTCATAAATTACAGCAGAGTACGTCTAGGTAACACACAGTGATGTCATTTTCAAACATTCCGTGAACACTCACAGCACTCAGAGCTACACTTTACCTGGACAGTGGTTATATTAACTGGAAATATATATTTCCTACTCACCTGCAAAGGGATCTTGTGAAAAGGCACCTCTTGAGTACAGGACCGTTGACTTGTACTTTGCTATCCTATAAAACAAGTATAATGAGAATGGTGAGTGATTCTTTTTCTGCTTTATATCTATCTGTCTAGCTATCATTTTCAAATAATTAAAACAAATGAAATTACAAATTTTAAGTTTTTATTTTGTTACTTTTTTGCATTAAATAAAAACCTAAAGGAACACTGCTCAATTCTATACCATTTAGGAATTGAATCACTATGTTCATGCAGCCCTAGTCACAACTCCCTGCATGTGACTTACACAACTTTCCTAAACACTTCCTGAAAAGAGCTTTGTAAAGCTTACACTTCCTTTACTACAAATTATGTTTAATTTAGAATTTCGTATCTCCTACTCTGTTAATAGCTTGCTAGACCATGCAGGGGTATCTTGTGTGTGATTAAAGTTTCATTTGAATAGCAGGAGATAAAAACGTTTAAAATAAGTAACATCTAAAAGAAAATTACATGTTTTTTTGCACGCTTTGTGATTTACAGCCAGGGGAGGTGTAGCTAGGGCTGGATAGACAGAATTAAAAGTGATTTTACTTCAAAATGGTAGAGAATTGAGCAGTAAGACTTCAGAGGCATAATGTATACAGAAAAACTGCTTCATTAATATAAAGTTGTTTTGGTGATTATACTGTTACTTTAAAATATGAGCTTAAACAGCAACACAATAATAAAATGCTTAGATATTAATAACAATAATTAATTATTGATTATAAAGTCCTTACTGATTTCCTTGTGCTATACATAAAGTATTGATATAAACTCCATATAAATACACCATAGGTGATTGTTAAAATAATGGAATCCAACGTTTATTTCTTATGCTGCCGGCAGCCATATATCAATTTTCCCAGAAACCACTGCTTTGACCTTTCAATACCCATACCACTCATTGTTACCCTTTTCTGTTCCTCCAGACACAGTTGATATTTATTTGTGTAATTTTCTCTTCATTTATTCACCAACCCATGCTTCCATAATATGTCCAACTTTACTCTGCATATAAAACCAGCTGCTGCAACAGGATTCTGTTCACACACTTTATTTCAGATACCAGTCCTGTTTTTTACAGCTCCCTTCTTTCCACATTCTATCCCTCTCAATCTACTACCTGCCCAATACATATGGCTACCAACAGGCTATTTCACTGTCAGACTGCCTAAAGTGAGTGGTAGCTAACAATTGGTCAGATTTGTTTGTCTCTAATAGATATTCCAGTTATTGGGTACATTGCTGTGTCCAATGCCATCTTTAATCAATAGAAAAAAATCAAACTGGAAAGATTGTGACTCGATTGTGACAAAAATCAAACTGGAAAGATTGTGACTCTCGATAAAATTATATACTCCGTCTAACAGTGTTTTTCCTCTTTAATACAGGTAAAATTCTCAGTGAATAGGAAACTTAAACCGCCACCACCCTCCATTAGCAGTGAATATTTCCATATTTGTGCCAGCTCTTTCCTGCTCATATGTTACACGTGCATTTATGTATGTGTTTCTGTGAACTCAGCAACATGTCGGCTAATGCTGGACTCTTTATTTCTACAAGAGACGGTCAAATCCCGTGTTCATTATACGGCAGTCTTCCTGAGCACAACATACGCACTGTACCTCCTTCTCCTCCTTATTTATGAGCACCTTTATCTAGTGGCCACAGTTTTCTGTGTATTACAGATAGTCTTAATAGACTTGGCCAAGAGGGGGAAGATGGCAATGGAAGGCATGGAGAAGAAGAATGAGGAAGAGGTGATGGAGGTGACGAAGGTGAAAGAAGAGATGCAATGGAAAGTCTTTTAAAGAAGGAATTGTTGTGGGGAAAAAGACTGCTTGCTTGTAAAGGAAAAAGTTTTTTATTAAAAAAGTTTTATAACTGAATTCTTTATTTTGTTGTTTTTCTGAGGATTCTGCTTTATATTATTAGGGCAAAGCACAGTGAAAACGTAGGAACCGGAAGCAATCATTAGTTTGCAGATTGTAATTTATTGCAAGTCTAGAACCAAAGAGAGCACCAGTAATATTAATTCTTTCATTCCTTAATAATCCCGATCTGCCACCCAGACCATTTTCAGATAGGCGATTTAAGCCCATCAATACATTGTACACAGGGAACCTGACGTTTTGAAATTCTCCAACTTCCTAATGCTGTCTCTCACTTTCCAACCCTCATCATCATTACAACAATGCCTGATTTATTTGCTCTTACAATTCTGATCCTTTCTGTGCAGTGACATGTTATAGATTTAATGCTTGAGAAGAATGGATTTATAAGGGAAAATAAATAACTTAATGGTAGTTACTGGGCCTGGATATTCCACTGTCCAATGGTCCCAGTGTGGTCGCACACTTCAAAAACCACTGGTGTTTGCACCTTTTGGGAAGACAGATTCCGCAGCACAAAGAAATCATCAAACCTATTCTATATCTCATTGTTTGATCAAATGCTGAAATTGGTGATTGTGCTGTTCTTCTTAGCTGAGCTCTGCTCTTAAAGGGACAGCTCATTAAAATGGATAAGGTGGCTGGTGTCCCTTGGCTCTGTTCAACAGGCAGGGATAAACTCTGCCTTAATTATACAAGTCCACATCAACAATGGGCGGAAATGATATGCAGAGACTACTCAGCCCACGCTCTGAGCCTATCTTCCCATAGCACTGTTTAGCGTGAGGTACACTCCAAGAGGGAAATTTAGCTTGTCCCCCTACGAGATTCTATTTGGTTCAGCTCCCAGGCTAGGCTGTTACTTTCCTCAGCAGCTCCAAATTCAGTCAGATGCAATGGTAAATTACATAACTGCTCTCTCTCATGCCTTGACCAAAATCCATGCGCAAGTGTTTTCTTCTATTCCAGATCCAGTGTCTGATACAATCACCCATAAGTTACTCCCTGGTGATTGGGTTCTGGTTAAGAAATTCCTGAGAAAGCACACACTTGAGCCAAGATTTCATGGTTTATTCCAAGTCCTTCTAACTACATCTACCTCAGTAAAACTAGCTGGGAAGGACACTTGGATACACGCTTCGCACTGCAAGAAAGTTCCAGCTCCAGAGGAAGCTTTACTGTGATATTGTCTCTTGTACTTTTCCACAATCCCAACATTCGACTATATACAAAGACATACCTAATAAAAAGGACCCACACATTTGTGTGACTGGTGACCATTGGGGACATCACTGTAGTTCCTGGAAAGCAGCGGGTTGGAACACGGGCCGACCATGGGGTTACAGACCACAAAGTGCCTTAGATAGAGTGGACAGGAATGGGAAATCCTTGTTACACAGAATGACTTTGTGCAAACCAACTGGGTCTACTCCAATGAAACTTACCTTAAACATAGAACACCCTAGTCCAGGAGACACTGGAGAGTATATAATGGGAATGTACTGGAGAGGGGGTAGTTCATACAATACATTGGGAACTTTCTATTTACAAGACATGCACACATCACCTGAGTGGGTAGATACAAGACATATGACCATCAACCCTCTCAAACCCCACATTAAGACTCTTAAAGACATGGTAGCCATAGCTAACCCTACATTTGAAGACACTATGGCAGTAGAGACTATGGCTTGAGTGGATGAGATATAATGCTAATTCTCATAATAAAACTAACTGTTATGTTTGTGGTGGAGCCAGACCCCATCTAGGTACAGTGCCTCTAAATCTACCTCCTGATGTTGAAACATGTTTCTTAAAGGACCACTCTAGTGCCAGGAAAACATACTCGTTTTCCTGGCACTAGAGTGCCCTGAGGGTGCCCCCACCCTCAGGGACCCCCTCCCGCCCGGCTCTGGAAAGGGGAAAGGGGTAAAAACTTACCTTTTTCCAGCGGTGGGCGGAGAGATCTCCTCCTCCGATCCTCCTCTTCTCCTCCCCGTCGGCTGAATGCGCACGCGCGGCAAGAGCTGCGCGCGCATTCAGCCGGTCACATAGGAAAGCATTCATAATGCTTTCCTATGGACGCTTGCGTGCTCTCACTGTGATTTTCACAGTGAGAATCACGCAAGCGCCTCTAGCGGCTGTCAGTGAGACAGCCACTAGAGGAAATAGGGGAAGGCTTAACCCATTCACAAACATAGCAGTTTCTCTGAAACTGCTATGTTTATGAAAAAATGGGTTAACCCTAGAAGGACCTGGCACCCAGACCACTTCATTAAGCTGAAGTGGTCTGGGTGCCTAGAGTGGTCCTTTAAGTCTCTATGTGCAGTCAATTACAAACTCATCAGTATGTGAATCATGGAAGAAGATATACCCTCTAACCCAAAGGGATATCAGGCCACCTTATGGAGTCACAGTATATTCAGGTAATTACACTTGATACACTACACACAGTACCACAGGGAAGTTTGTGGGAAAATTCCCTTCTGGTTATTGTGCTACATGCCGAAAGCCTCCAGCTACCCTGTTAATACATCAAGTTAAATACTTGAGAGACATTTATTGGCTATGTGGATACATGCAACTCAGATCCAAATTGACAGGCCTATGGTGGGGGGAATGTGCTTTTACTAAAGTTATCATGCCCATACACATAATATCAGACAACCACCAAGGCCCTCTTGACTCACCACACACATACTTTAGAGTAAAAAGAGACACTCCTGTACAGGGCAGTTTCGACCCTCACATATACATAGATGCCAAGGGGGGTGCCAAATGATTTTAAAGCCAGGGATGAGGTTGCAGCTGGATTCAAATCCTTGATTCCACTCATCACGGCATATAAGAATGTAAATTGGATTAATTACATCTACTAAAACCAACAATGCCCTCCAGGGACAATTACAAGCCACCTCCCAAATGTCATTTCAGAATAGGATGGCCATAGACATGATTCTGGCGGGGGAAAGGAGGTGTGTGTGAAATACTCCCAGATACCATGACATGCTGCACTTTTATCCCAGATAACACAGGCCCTAACGGGAAAGTAACTATGGCCATCGAGAAGCTTGAAAGCCTCTCTGAAGAGTTAAAAAGAAACTCAGGGATCACCAATTCTTGGGATAGATGGTTTGGATGGATGAACGGATGGCAGAAAGTACTCTTCCAAGTGGGTATGGCTGTCCTAACTGTAATGATTCTTTTCCTCTTCTTTGTCTGCTGTATAATGCCTTGTGCACAGAAATATTTGCAGAAGACTGTAGATCAAACCATTGACCGCACCACCCCAACATTCCTACAACAAGACATTGATGACGGAACCTGTGACACAACACATGCACCTCTTCAGTCCCACCACATTAAGTATACAATTACTTCTCTCTAGGGAAACTATAGGGACAGCGTCTTGTCTAACGGGTAAAAAGTCTGTTGCGGAGATGTAGTGGACAAGCCGCTACGGGTTCTAGTGCAGTGAAGAGTTCAAGAAAACATGTTTGAGAAGATGAGCAGCAGCCTATTAGGGATATTATTAGGGATAGATAGTAGTTGTTTACATCGTAAATAGTAATTTTTAGGGGGGACTGTTGTGGACAGAATATTAACTCTATTAATTTTCGTAAAATGCCTATTTGCTCTGCATAACTATAATCAATATTATTCATAAGTTACTTAAAATGGCCGCTAGGGAATTTCCCCTGTAGTCAACTAACACCCTTGAATTAACAAGATGGCGCTGGAATCTGGAGGAGAGCTCCATGATGCCAGTGACATCACACCCGGTAGGATGAGCAATTGATGAACCACTTAACACCTAACCAATTGCTTTACCGGACCCTCGGAATAAAGATTCCTCAAGTCTTTCATTAACCTGAAACTTGTGTCTGGTGTGAATTACTTTGGGAGCGTGCACGTAAATACTTATTAATTTGGACAGGGGCAGATATGCAAAAATATCAAGCACTTGATTTGATCCACAACAGCTTTTCTGTAAACCCAGCACAAATTTCTTGCAATTTTTCTTCACTTTTGATTAGAAACTAGAAACTGTTTTCCCAGCAACAGGCAATATGGTAATTTTCTCTAATGATTTTTAGGATAGAAAAATCTAAAATAACAACAGATTATTTTTTATATTTGGGTTTCATATAAAGAACATTCTCTAGGCTCATGTACAATTTAGTTCAAACTAGGTACCTTTGTAACCATAGCAGTGAGTTTGATATTCTAATCAAGATTATTGATACTATCAATGTAATCTTCAAACGTGGAAAAGAGCTGCTCCAACACATAAAAAGCATCATCTATGTATCTTCTCCAGATTTTACAAAACCCGAATAAGGGATGATTATACAAAAGGTGTATCTCAATGAAGTTTATATATATATATATATATATATATATATATATATATATATATATATATATATATATATATATATATTTACAGATAGATCGATTATTAATACTATTAATCAAATCTACCAACTTGTCCAAGAGCTGCTCCAACACATAACAAATATCTGGACAAGGTATGATTATATTTACACACACACATACATGTATATATATATGTATCTATAATAATTTCAACTCACTACTGGTAAGTCATTGGCAATTTATGGAGAGTATGCCATGGGCTCTCCAGGCTATAGATTTTAAGCTCTCTATGTATATAATATGTGTGTGCTTATATATTATTTAACTAGATGTATATAACAAATTCAAGTAGAGTCCAAGTTGATCACAGGAAAAGCAAATAAAGAAAAAACTCCACAAATGTAACATTTAACAATAATTAACAGCGCATGAACTCATATATTGTATATAATAGCGATTATGCACTACTTAGAAATCTATAAGGGACATAGGTATGTATATTATTCATTGCTGTTAATAATATAAAAATATATTTCTGTTTTTGTTGTTCGTACAGTCAATTTGAAGTTTAGATTAGAAGTTATATTTCATGCAAAAAAAGTACCTAATGGCCTTTTCAAACCCTCTGCTTTATCTATGAAAAAAATAAGTAATAACAAAGTTGACATTGCAATACTTAGTAAGGCCTATGCACAAGAGCAGAGTCTGTGATGTCATAAATTACAGCAGAGTACGTCTAGGTAACACACAGTGATGTCATTTTCAAACATTCCGTGAACACTCACAGCACTCAGAGCTACACTTCACCTGGACAGTGGTTATATTAACTGGAAATATATATTTCCTACTCACCTGCAAAGGGATCTTGTGAAAAGGCACCTCTTGAGTACAGGACCGTTGACTTGTACTTTGCTATCCTATAAAACAAGTATAATGAGAATGGTGAGTGATTATTTTTCTGCTTTATATCTATCTGTCTAGCTATCATTTTCAAATAATTAAAACAAATGAAATTCCAAATTTTAAGTTTTTATTTTGTTACTTTTTTGCATTAAATAAAAACCTAAAGGAACACTGCTCAATTCTATACCATTTAGGAATTGAATCACTATGTTCATGCAGCCCTAGTCACAACTCCCTGCATGACTTACACAACTTTCCTAAACACTTCCTGAAAAGAGCTTTGTAAAGCTTACACTTCCTTTACTACAAATTATGTTTAATTTAGAATTTCGTATCTCCTACTCTGTTAATAGCTTGCTAGACCATGCAGGGGTATCTTGTGTGTGATTAAAGTTTCATTTGAATAGCAGGAGATAAAAACGTTTAAAATAAGTAACATCTAAAAGAAAATTACATGTTTTTTTGCACGCTTTGTGATTTACAGCCAGGGGAGGTGTAGCTAGGGCTGGATAGACAGAATTAAAAGTGATTTTACTTCAAAATGGTAGAGAATTGAGCAGTAAGACTTCAGAGGCATAATGTATACAGAAAAACTGCTTCATTAATATAAAGTTGTTTTGGTGATTATACTGTTACTTTAAAATATGAGCTTAAACAACAACACAATAATAAAATGCTTAGATATTAATAACAATAATTAATTATTGATTATAAAGTCCTTACTGATTTCCTTGTGCTATACATAAAGTATTGATATAAACTCCATATAAATACACCATAGGTGATTGTTAAAATAATGGAATCCAACGTTTATTTCTTATGCTGCCGGCAGCCATATATCAATTTTCCCAGAAACCACTGCTTTGGCCTTTCAATACCCATACCACTCATTGTTACCCTTTTCTGTTCCTCCAGACACAGTTGATATTTATTTGTGTAATTTTCTCTTCATTTATTCACCAACCCATGCTTCCATAATATGTCCAACTTTACTCTGCATATAAAACGAGCTGCTGCAACAGGATTCTGTTCACACACTTTATTTCAGATACCAGTCCTGTTTTTTACAGCTCCCTTCTTTCCACATTCTATCCCTCTCAATCTACTACCTGCCCAATACATATGGCTACCAACAGGCTATTTCACTGTCAGACTGCCTAAAGTGAGTGGTAGCTAACAATTGGTCAGATTTGTTTGTCTCTAATAGATATTCCAGTTATTGGGTACATTGCTGTGTCCTATGCCATCTTTAATCAATAGAAAAAAAATCAAACTGGAAAGATTGTGACTCGATTGTGACAAAAATCAAACTGGAAAGATTGTGACTCTCGATAAAATTATATACTCCGTATAACAGTGTTTTTCCTCTTTAATACAGGTAAAATTCTCAGTGAATAGGAAATTTAAACCGCCACCACCCTCCATTAGCAGTGAATATTTCCATATTTGTGCCAGCTCTTTCCTGCTCATATGTTACACGTGCATTTATGTATGTGTTTCTGTGAACTCAGCAACATGTCGGCTAATGCTGGACTCTTTATTTCTACAAGGGACGGTCAAATCCCGTGTTCATTATACGGCAGTCTTCCTGAGTACAACATACGCACTGTACCTCCTTCTCCTCCTTATTTATGAGCACCTTTATCTAGTGGCCACAGTTTTCTGTGTATTCCAGATAGTCTTAATAGACTTGGCCAAGAGGGGGAAGATGGCAATGGAAGGCATGGAGGAGAAGAATGAGGAAGAGGTGATGGAGGTGACGAAGGTGAAAGAAGAGATGAAATGGAAAGTCTTTTAAAGAAGGAATTGTTGTGGGGAAAAAGACTGCTTGCTTGTAAAGGAAAAAGTTTTTTATTAAAAAAGTTTTATAACTGAATTCTTTATTTTGTTGTTTTTCTGAGGATTCTGCTTTATATTATTAGGGCAAAGCACAGTGAAAACGTAGGAACCGGAAGCAATCATTAGTTTGCAGATTGTAATTTATTGCAAGTCTAGAACCAAAGAGAGCACCAGTAATATTAATTATTTCATTCCTTAATAATCCCGATCTGCCACCCAGACCATTTTCAGATAGGCGATTTAAGCCCATCAATACATTGTACACAGGGAACCTGACGTTTTGAAATTCTCCAACTTCCTAATGCTGTCTCTCACTTTCCAACCCTCATCATCATTACAACAATGCCTGATTTATTTGCTCTTACAATTCTGATCCTTTCTGTGCAGTGACATGTTATAGATTTAATGCTTGAGAAGAATGGATTAATAAGGGAAAATAAATAACTTAATGGTAGTTACTGGGCCTGGATATTCCACTGTCCAATGGTCCCAGTGTGGTCGCACACTTCAAAAACCACTGGTGTTTGCACCTTTTGGGAAGACAGATTCCGCAGCACAAAGAAATCATCAAACCTATTCTATATCTCATTGTTTGATCAAATGCTGAAATTGGTGATTGTGCTGTTCTTCTTAGCTGAGCTCTGCTCTTAAAGGGACAGCTCATTAAAATGGATAAGGTGGCTGGTGTCCCTTGGCTCTGTTCAACAGGCAGGGATAAACTCTGCCTTAATTATACCAGTCCACATCAACAATGGGCGGAAATGATATGCAGAGACTACTCAGCCCACGCTCTGAGCCTATCTTCCCATAGCACTGTTTAGCGTGAGGTACACTTCAAGAGGGAAATTTAGCTTGTCCCCCTACGAGAATCTATTTGGTTCAGCTCCCATGCTATGCTGTTACTTTCCTCAGCAGCTCCAAATTCAGTCAGATGCAATGGTAAATTACATAACTGCTCTCTCTCATGCCTTGACCAAAATCCATGCGCAAGTGTTTTCTTCTATTCCAGATCCAGTGTCTGATACAATCACCCATAAGTTACTCCCTGGTGATTGGGTTCTGGTTAAGAAATTCCTGAGAAAGCACACACTTGAGCCAAGATTTCATGGTTTATTCCAAGTCCTCCTAACTACATCTACCTCAGTAAAACTAGCTGGGAAGGACACTTGGATACACGCTTCGCACTGCAAGAAAGTTCCAGCTCCAGAGGAAGCTTTACTGTGATATTGTCTCTTGTACTTTTCCACAATCCCAACATTCGACTATATACAAAGACATACCTAATAAAAAGGACCCACACATTTGTGTGACTGGTGACCATTGGGGACATCACTGTAGTTCCTGGAAAGCAGCGGGTTGGAACACGGGCCGACCATGGGGTTACAGACCACAAAGTGCCTTAGATAGAGTGGACAGGAATGGGAAATCCTTGTTACACAGAATGACTTTGTGCAAACCAACTGGGTCTACTCCAATGAAACTTACCTTAAACATAGAACACCCTAGTCCAGGAGACACTGGAGAGTATATAATGGGAATGTACTGGAGAGGGGGTAGTTCATACAATAAATTGGGAACTTTCTATTTACAAGACATGCACACATCACCTGAGTGGGTAGATACAAGACATATGACCATCAACCCTCTCAAACCCCACATTAAGACTCTTAAAGAGATGGTAGCCATAGCTAACCCTACATTTGAAGACACTATGGCAGTAGAGACTATGGCTTGAGTGGATGAGATATAATGCTAATTCTCATAATAAAACTAACTGTTATGTTTGTGGTGGAGCCAGACCCCATCTAGGTACAGTGCCTCTAAATCTACCTCCTGATGTTGAAACATGTTTCTTAAAGGACCACTCTAGTGCCAGGAAAACATACTCGTTTTCCTGGCACTAGAGTGCCCTGAGGGTGCCCCCACCCTCAGGGACCCCCTCCCGCCCGGCTCTGGAAAGGGGAAAGGGGTAAAAACTTACCTTTTTCCAGCGGTGGGCGGAGAGATCTCCTCCTCCGATCCTCCTCTTCTCCTCCCCGTCGGCTGAATGCGCACGCGCGGCAAGAGCTGCGCGCGCATTCAGCCGGTCACATAGGAAAGCATTCATAATGCTTTCCTATGGACGCTTGCCTGCTCTCACTGTGATTTTCACAGTGAGAATCACGCAAGCGCCTCTAGCGGCTGTCAGTGAGACAGCCACTAGAGGAAATAGGGGAAGGCTTAACCCATTCACAAACATAGCAGTTTCTCTGAAACTGCTATGTTTATGAAAAAATGGGTTAACCCTAGAAGGACCTGGCACCCAGACCACTTCATTAAGCTGAAGTGGTCTGGGTGCCTAGAGTGGTCCTTTAAGTCTCTATATGCAGTCAATTACAAACTCATCAGTATGTGAATCATGGAAGAAGATATACCCTCGAACCCAAAGGGATATCAGGCCACCTTATGGAGTCACAGTATATTCAGGTAATTACACTTGATACACTACACACAGTACCACAGGGAAGTTTGTGGGAAAATTCCCTTCTGGTTATTGTGCTACATGCCGAAAGCCTCCAGCTACCCTGTTAATACATCAAGTTAAATACTTGAGAGACATTTATTGGCTATGTGGATACATGCAACTCAGATCCAAATTGACAGGCCTATGGTGGGGGGAATGCGCTTTTACTAAAGTTATCATGCCCATACACATAATATCAGACAACCACCAAGGCCCTCTTGACTCACCACACACATACTTTAGAGTAAAAAGAGACACTCCTGTACAGGGCAGTTTCGACCCTCACATATACATAGATGCCAAGGGGGGTACCAAATGATTTTAAAGCCAGGGATGAGGTTGCAGCTTGATTCAAATCCTTGATTCCACTCATCACGGCCTATAAGAATGTAAATTGGATTAATTACATCTACTAAAACCAACAATGTTTTGTCAATTATACCAGAGATGCCCTCCAGGGACTGGCAGAACAATTACAAGCCACCTCCCAAATGTCATTTCAGAATAGGATGGCCATAGACATGATTCTGGCGGGGGAAAGGAGGTGTGTGTGAAATACTCCCAGATACCATGACATGCTGCACTTTTATCCCAGATAACACCGGCCCTAACGGGAAAGTAACTATGGCCATCGAGAAGCTTGAAATCCTCTCTGAAGAGTTAAAAAGAAACTCAGGGATCACCAATTCTTGGGATAGATGGTTTGGATGGATGAACGGATGGCAGAAAGTACTCTTCCAAGTGGGTATGGCTGTCCTAACTGTATTCTTTTCCTCTTCTTTGTCTGCTGTATAATGCCTTGTGCACAGAAATATTTGCAGAAGACTGTAGATCAAACCATTGACCGCACCACCCCAACATTCCTACACCAAGACATTGATGACGGAACCTGTGACACAACACATGCACCTCTTCAGTCCCACCACATTAAGTATACAATTACTTCTCTCTAGGGAAACTATAGGGACAGCGTCTTGTCTAACGGGTAAAAAGTCTGTTGCGGAGATGTAGTGGACAAGCCGCTACGGGTTCTAGTGCAGTGAAGAGTTCAAGAAAACATGTTTGAGAAGATGAGCAGCAGCCTATTAGGGATATTATTAGGGATAGATAGTAGTTGTTTACATCGTAAATAGTAATTTTTAGGGGGGACTGTTGTGGACAGAATATTAACTCTATTAATTTTCGTAAAAATGCCTATTTGCTCTGCATAACTATAATCAATATTATTCATAAGTTACTTAAAATGGCCGCTAGGGAATTTCCCCTGTAGTCAACTAACACCCTTGAATTAGCAAGATGGCGCTGGAATCTGGAGGAGAGCTCCATGATGCCAGTGACATCACACCCGGTAGGATGAGCAATTGATGAACCACTTAACACCTAACCAATTGTTTTACCGGACCCTCGGAATAAAGATTCCTCAAGTCTTTCATTAACCTGAAACTTGTGTCTGGTGTGAATTACTTTGGGAGCGTGCACGTAAATACTTATTAATTTGGACAGGGGCAGATATGCAAAAATATCAAGCACTTGATTTGATCCACAACAGCTTTTCTGTAAACCCAGCACAAATTTCTTGCAATTTTTCTTCACTTTTGATTAGAAACTAGAAACTGTTTTCCCAGCAACAGGCAATATGGTAATTTTCTCTAATGATTTTTAGGATAGAAAAATCTAAAATAACAACAGATTATTTTTTATATTTGGGTTTCATATAAAGAACATTCTCTAGGCTCATGTACAATTTAGTTCAAACTAGGTACCTTTGTAACCATAGCAGTGAGTTTGATATTCTAATCAAGATTATTGATACTATCAATGTAATCTTCAAACGTGGAAAAGAGCTGCTCCAACACATAAAAAGCATCATCTATGTATCTTCTCCAGATTTTACAAAACCCGAATAAGAGATGATTATACAAAAGGTGTATCTCAATGAAGTTTATATATATATATATATATATATATATATATATATATATATATTTACAGATAGATCGATTATTAATACTATTAATCAAATCTACCAACTTGTCCAAGAGCTGCTCCAACACATAACAAATATCTGGACAAGGTATGATTATATTTACACACACACATACATGTATATATATATGTATCTATAATAATTTCAACTCACTACTGGTAAGTCATTGGCAATTTATGGAGAGTATGCCATGGGCTCTCCAGGCTATAGATTTTAAGCTCTCTATGTATATAATATGTGTGTGCTTATAAATTATTTAACTAGATGTATATAACAAATTCAAGTAGAGTCCAAGTTGATCACAGGAAAAGCAAATAAAGAAAAAACTCCACAAATGTAACATTTAACAATAATTAACAGCGCATGAACTCATATATTGTATATAATAGCGATTATGCACTACTTAGAAATCTATAAGGGACATAGGTATATATATTATTCATTGCTGTTAATAATATAAAAATATATTTCTGTTTTTGTTGTTCGTACAGTCAATTTGAAGTTTAGATTAGAAGTTATATTTCATGCAAAAAAGTACCTAATGGCCTTTTCAAACCCTCTGCTTTATCTATGAAAAAAATAAGTAATAACAAAGTTGACATTGCAATACTTAGTAAGGCCTATGCAGAAGAGCAGAGTCTGTGATGTCATAAATTACAGCAGAGTACGTCTAGGTAACACACAGTGATGTCATTTTCAAACATTCCGTGAACACTCACAGCACTCAGAGCTACACTTCACCTGGACAGTGGTTATATTAACTGGAAATATATATTTCCTACTCACCTGCAAAGGGATCTTGTGAAAAGGCACCTCTTGAGTACAGGACCGTTGACTTGTACTTTGCTATCCTATAAAACAAGTATAATGAGAATGGTGAGTGATTATTTTTCTGCTTTATATCTATCTGTCTAGCTATCATTTTCAAATAATTAAAACAAATGAAATTACAAATTTTAAGTTTTTATTTTGTTACTTTTTTGCATTAAATAAAAACCTAAAGGAACACTGCTCAATTCTATACCATTTAGGAATTGAATCACTATGTTCATGCAGCCCTAGTCACAACTCCCTGCATGTGACTTACACAACTTTCCTAAACACTTCCTGAAAAGAGCTTTGTAAAGCTTACACTTCCTTTACTACAAATTATGTTTAATTTAGAATTTCGTATCTCCTACTCTGTTAATAGCTTGCTAGACCATGCAGGGGTATCTTGTGTGTGATTAAAGTTTCATTTGAATAGCAGGAGATAAAAACATTTAAAATAAGTAACATCTAAAATAAAATTATATGTTTTTTTGCAGGCTTTGTGATTTACAGCCAGGGGAGGTGTAGCTAGGGCTGGATAGACAGAATTAAAAGTGATTTTACTTCAAAATGGTAGAGAATTGAGCAGTAAGACTTCAGAGGCATAATGTATACAGAAAAACTGCTTCATTAATATAAAGTTGTTTTGGTGATTATACTGTTACTTTAAAATATGAGCTTAAACAGCAACACAATAATAAAATGCTTAGATATTAATAACAATAATTAATTATTGATTATAAAGTCCTTACTGATTTCCTTGTGCTATACATAAAGTATTGATATAAACTCCATATAAATACACCATAGGTGATTGTTAAAATAATGGAATCCAACGTTTATTTCTTATGCTGCCGGCAGCCATATATCAATTTTCCCAGAAACCCTTTTCTGTTCCTCCAGACACAGTTGATATTTATTTGTGTAATTTTCTCTTCATTTATTCACCAACCCATGCTTCCATAATATGTCCAACTTTACTCTGCATATAAAACCAGCTGCTGCAACAGGATTCTGTTCACACACTTTATTTCAGATACCAGTCCTGTTTTTTACAGCTCCCTTCTTTCCACATTCTATCCCTCTCAATCTACTACCTGCCCAATACATATGGCTACCAACAGGCTATTTCACTGTCAGACTGCCTAAAGTGAGTGGTAGCTAACAATTGGTCAGATTTGTTTGTCTCTAATAGATATTCCAGTTATTGGGTACATTGCTGTGTCCTATGCCATCTTTAATCAATAGAAAAAAAATCAAACTGGAAAGATTGTGACTCGATTGTGACAAAAATCAAACTGGAAAGATTGTGACTCTCGATAAAATTATATACTCCGTCTAACAGTGTTTTTCCTCTTTAATACAGGTAAAATTCTCAGTGAATAGGAAATTTAAACCGCCACCACCCTCCATTAGCAGTGAATATTTCCATATTTGTGCCAGCTCTTTCCTGCTCATATGTTACACGTGCATTTATGTATGTGTTTCTGTGAACTCAGGAACATGTCGGCTAATGCTGGACTCTTTATTTCTACAAGGGACGGTCAAATCCCGAGTTCATTATACGGCAGTCTTCCTGAGTACAACATACGCACTGTACCTCCTTCTCCTCCTTATTTATGAGCACCTTTATCTAGTGGCCACAGTTTTCTGTGTATTACAGATAGTCTTAATAGACTTGGCCAAGAGGGGGAAGATGGCAATGGAAGGCATGGAGAAGAAGAATGAGGAAGAGGTGATGGAGGTGACGAAGGTGAAAGAAGAGATGAAATGGAAAGTCTTTTAAAGAAGGAATTGTTGTGGGGAAAAAGACTGCTTGCTTGTAAAGGAAAAAGTTTTTTATTAAAAAAGTTTTATAACTGAATTCTTTATTTTGTTGTTTTTCTGAGGATTCTGCTTTATATTATTAGGGCAAAGCACAGTGAAAACGTAGGAACCGGAAGCAATCATTAGTTTGCAGATTGTAATTTATTGCAAGTCTAGAACCAAAGAGAGCACCAGTAATATTAATTCTTTCATTCCTTAATAATCCCGATCTGCCACCCAGACCATTTTCAGATAGGCGATTTAAGCCCATCAATACATTGTACACAGGGAACCTGACGTTTTGAAATTCTCCAACTTCCTAATGCTGTCTCTCACTTTCCAACCCTCATCATCATTACAACAATGCCTGATTTATTTGCTCTTACAATTCTGATCCTTTCTGTGCAGTGACATGTTATAGATTTAATATTGAGAAAAATGGATTTATAAGGGAAAATAAATAACTTAATGGTAGTTACTGGGCCTGGATATTCCACTGTCCAATGGTCCCAGTGTGGTCGCACACTTCAAAAACCACTGGTGTTTGCACCTTTTGGGAAGACAGATTCCGCAGCACAAAGAAATCATCAAACCTATTCTATATCTCATTGTTTGATCAAATGCTGAAATTGGTGATTGTGCTGTTCTTCTCAGCTGAGCTCTGCTCTTAAAGGGACAGCTCATTAAAATGGATAAGGTGGCTGGTGTCCCTTGGCTCTGTTCAACAGGCAGGGATAAACTCTGCCTTAATTATACCAGTCCACATCAACAATGGGCGGAAATGATATGCAGAGACTACTCAGCCCACGCTCTGAGCCTATCTTCCCATAGCACTGTTTAGCGTGAGGTACACTCCAAGAGGGAAATTTAGCTTGTCCCCCTACGAGATTCTATTTGGTTCAGCTCCCAGACTAGGCTGTTACTTTCCTCAGCAGCTCCAAATTCAGTCAGATGCAATGGTAAATTACATAACTGCTCTCTCTCATGCCTTGACCAAAATCCATGCGCAAGTGTTTTCTTCTATTCCAGATCCAGTGTCTGATACAATCACCCATAAGTTACTCCCTGGTGATAGGGTTCTGGTTAAGAAATTCCTGAGAAAGCACACACTTGAGCCAAGATTTCATGGTTTATTCCAAGTCCTTCTAACTACATCTACCTCAGTAAAACTAGCTGGGAAGGACACTTGGATACACGCTTCGCACTGCAAGAAAGTTCCAGCTCCAGAGGAAGCTTTACTGTGATATTGTCTCTTGTACTTTTCCACAATCCCAACATTCGACTATATACAAAGACATACCTAATAAAAAGGACCCACACATTTGTGTGACTGGTGACCATTGGGGACATCACTGTAGTTCCTGGAAAGCAGCGGGTTGGAACACGGGCCGACCATGGGGTTACAGACCACAAAGTGCCTTAGATAGAGTGGACAGGAATGGGAAATCCTTGTTACTCAGAATGACTTTGTGCAAACCAACTGGGTCTACTCCAATGAAACTTACCTTAAACATAGAACACCCTAGTCCAGGAGACACTGGAGAGTATATAATGGGAATGTACTGGAGAGGGGGTAGTTCATACAATAAATTGGGAACTTTCTATTTACAAGACATGCACACATCACCTGAGTGGGTAGATACAAGACATATGACCATCAACCCTCTCAAACCCCACATTAAGACTCTTAAAGACATGGTAGCCATAGCTAACCCTACATTTGAAGACACTATGGCAGTAGAGACTGGTTTTTCAGACACTAATCTATGGCTTGAGTGGATGAGATATAATGCTAATTCTCATAATAAAACTAACTGTTATGTTTGTGGTGGAGCCAGACCCCATCTAGGTACAGTGCCTCTAAATCTACCTCCTGATGTTGAAACATGTTTCTTAAAGGACCACTCTAGTGCCAGGAAAACATACTCGTTTTCCTGGCACTAGAGTGCCCTGAGGGTGCCCCCACCCTCAGGGACCCCCTCCCGCCCGGCTCTGGAAAGGGGAAAGGGGTAAAAACTTACCTTTTTCCAGCGGTGGGCGGAGAGATCTCCTCCTCCGATCCTCCTATTCTCCTCCCCGTCGGCTGAATGCGCACGCGCGGCAAGAGCTGCGCGCGCATTCAGCCGGTCACATAGGAAAGCATTCATAATGCTTTCCTATGGACGCTTGCGTGCTCTCACTGTGATTTTCACAGTGAGAATCACGCAAGCGCCTCTAGCGGCTGTCAGTGAGACAGCCACTAGAGGAAATAGGGGAAGGCTTAACCCATTCACAAACATAGCAGTTTCTCTGAAACTGCTATGTTTATGAAAAAATGGGTTAACCCTAGAAGGACCTGGCACCCAGACCACTTCATTAAGCTGAAGTGGTCTGGGTGCCTAGAGTGGTCCTTTAAGCCCTTAAGGACACATGACATGTGTGACATGTCATGATTCCCTTTTATTCCAGAAGTTTGGTCCTTAAGGGGTTAAGTCTCTATGTGCAGTCAATTACAAACTCATCAGTATGTGAATCATGGAAGAAGATATACCCTCTAACCCAAAGGGATATCAGGCCACCTTATGGAGTCACAGTATATTCAGGTAATTACACTTGATACACTACACACAGTACCACAGGGAAGTTTGTGGGAAAATTCTCTTCTGGTTATTGTGCTACATGCCGAAAGCCTCCAGCTACCCTGTTAATACATCAAGTTAAATACTTGAGAGACATTTATTGGCTATGTGGATACATGCAACTCAGATCCAAATTGACAGGCCTATGGTGGGGGGAATGTGCTTTTACTAAAGTTATCATGCCCATACACATAATATCAGACAACCACCAAGGCCCTCTTGACTCACCACACACATACTTTAGAGTAAAAAGAGACACTCCTGTACAGGGCAGTTTCGACCCTCACATATACATAGATGCCAAGGGGGTGCCAAATGATTTTAAAGCCAGGGATGAGGTTGCAGCTGGATTCAAATCCTTGATTCCACTCATCACGGCCTATAAGAATGTAAATTGGATTAATTACATCTACTAAAACCAACAATGTTTTGTCAATTATACCAGAGATGCCCTCCAGGGACTGGCAGAACAATTACAAGCCACCTCCCAAATGTCATTTCAGAATAGGATGGCCATAGACATGATTCTGGCGGGGGGAAAGGAGGTGTGTGTGAAATACTCCCAGATACCATGACATGCTGCACTTTTATCCCAGATAACACCGGCCCTAACGGGAAAGTAACTATGGCCATCGAGAAGCTTGAAAGCCTCTCTGAAGAGTTAAAAAGAAACTCAGGGATCACCAATTCTTGGGATAGATGGTTTGGATGGATGAACGGATGGCAGAAAGTACTCTTCCAAGTGGGTATGGCTGTCCTAACTGTAATGATTCTTTTCCTCTTCTTTGTCTGCTGTATAATGCCTTGTGCACAGAAATATTTGCAGAAGACTGTAGATCAAACCATTGACCGCACCACCCCAACATTCCTACACCAAGACATTGATGACGGAACCTGTGACACAACACATGCACCTCTTCAGTCCCACCACATTAAGTATACAATTACTTCTCTCTAGGGAAACTATAGGGACAGCGTCTTGTCTAACGGGTAAAAAGTCTGTTGCGGAGATGTAGTGGACAAGCCGCTACGGGTTCTAGTGCAGTGAAGAGTTCAAGAAAACATGTTTGAGAAGATGAGCAGCAGCCTATTAGGGATATTATTAGGGATAGATAGTAGTTGTTTACATCGTAAATAGTAATTTTTAGGGGGGACTGTTGTGGACAGAATATTAACTCTATTAATTTTTGTAAAATGCCTATTTGCTCTGCATAACTATAATCAATATTATTCATAAGTTACTTAAAATGGCCGCTAGGGAATTTCCCCTGTAGTCAACTAACACCCTTGAATTAACAAGATGGCGCTGGAATCTGGAGGAGAGCTCCATGATGCCAGTGACATCACACCCGGTAGGATGAGCAATTGATGAACCACTTAACACCTAACCAATTGTTTTACCGGACCCTCGGAATAAAGATTCCTCAAGTCTTTCATTAACCTGAAACTTGTGTCTGGTGTGAATTACTTTGGGAGCGTGCACGTAAATACTTATTAATTTGGACAGGGGCAGATATGCAAAAATATCAAGCACTTGATTTGATCCACAACAGCTTTTCTGTAAACCCAGCACAAATTTCTTGCAATTTTTCTTCACTTTTGATTAGAAACTAGAAACTGTTTTCCCAGCAACAGGCAATATGGTAATTTTCTCTAATGATTTTTAGGATAGAAAAATCTAAAATAACAACAGATTATTTTTTATATTTGGGTTTCATATAAAGAACATTCTCTAGGCTCATGTACAATTTAGTTCAAACTAGGTACCTTTGTAACCATAGCAGTGAGTTTGATATTCTAATCAAGATTATTGATACTATCAATGTAATCTTCAAACGTGGAAAAGAGCTGCTCCAACACATAAAAAGCATCATCTATGTATCTTCTCCAGATTTTACAAAACCCGAATAAGAGATGATTATACAAAAGGTGTATCTCAATGAAGTTTATATATATATATATATATATATATATTTACAGATAGATCGATTATTAATACTATTAATCAAATCTACCAACTTGTCCAAGAGCTGCTCCAACACATAACAAATATCTGGACAAGGTATGATTATATTTACACACACACATACATGTATATATATATGTATCTATAATAATTTCAACTCACTACTGGTAAGTCATTGGCAATTTATGGAGAGTATGCCATGGGCTCTCCAGGCTATAGATTTTAAGCTCTCTATGTATATAATATGTGTGTGCTTATATATTATTTAACTAGATGTATATAACAAATTCAAGTAGAGTCCTAGTTGATCACAGGAAAAGCAAATAAAGAAAAAACTCCACAAATGTAACATTTAACAATAATTAACAGCGCATGAACTCATATATTGTATATAATAGCGATTATGCACTACTTAGAAATCTATAAGGGACATAGGTATATATATTATTCATTGCTGTTAATAATATAAAAATATATTTCTGTTTTTGTTGTTCGTACAGTCAATTTGAAGTTTAGATTAGAAGTTATATTTCATGCAAAAAAGTACCTAATGGCCTTTTCAAACCCTCTGCTTTATCTATGAAAAAAATAAGTAATAACAAAGTTGACATTGCAATACTTAGTAAGGCCTATGCAGAAGAGCAGAGTCTGTGATGTCATAAATTACAGCAGAGTATGTCTAGGTAACACACAGTGATGTCATTTTCAAACATTCCGTGAACACTCACAGCACTCAGAGCTACACTTCACCTGGACAGTGGTTATATTAACTGGAAATATATATTTCCTACTCACCTGCAAAGGGATCTTGTGAAAAGGCACCTCTTGAGTACAGGACCGTTGACTTGTACTTTGCTATCCTATAAAACAAGTATAATGAGAATGGTGAGTGATTATTTTTCTGCTTTATATCTATCTGTCTAGCTATCATTTTCAAATAATTAAAACAAATGAAATTACAAATTTTAAGTTTTTATTTTGTTACTTTTTTGCATTAAATAAAAACCTAAAGGAACACTGCTCAATTCTATACCATTTAGGAATTGAATCACTATGTTCATGCAGCCCTAGTCACAACTCCCTGCATGTGACTTACACAACTTTCCTAAACACTTCCTGAAAAGAGCTTTGTAAAGCTTACACTTCCTTTACTACAAATTATGTTTAATTTAGAATTTCGTATCTCCTACTCTGTTAATAGCTTGCTAGACCATGCAGGGGTATCTTGTGTGTGATTAAAGTTTCATTTGAATAGCAGGAGATAAAAACATTTAAAATAAGTAACATCTAAAAGAAAATTATATGTTTTTTTGCAGGCTTTGTGATTTACAGCCAGGGGAGGTGTAGCTAGGGCTGGATAGACAGAATTAAAAGTGATTTTACTTCAAAATGGTAGAGAATTGAGCAGTAAGACTTCAGAGGCATAATGTATACAGAAAAACTGCTTCATTAATATAAAGTTGTTTTGGTGATTATACTGTTACTTTAAAATATGAGCTTAAACAGCAACACAATAATAAAATGCTTAGATATTAATAACAATAATTAATTATTGATTATAAAGTCCTTACTGATTTCCTTGTGCTATACATAAAGTATTGATATAAACTCCATATAAATACACCATAGGTGATTGTTAAAATAATGGAATCCAACGTTTATTTCTTATGCTGCCGGCAGCCATATATCAATTTTCCCAGAAACCCTTTTCTGTTCCTCCAGACACAGTTGATATTTATTTGTGTAATTTTCTCTTCATTTATTCACCAACCCATGCTTCCATAATATGTCCAACTTTACTCTGCATATAAAACCAGCTGCTGCAACAGGATTCTGTTCACACACTTTATTTCAGATACCAGTCCTGTTTTTTACAGCTCCCTTCTTTCCACATTCTATCCCTCTCAATCTACTACCTGCCCAATACATATGGCTACCAACAGGCTATTTCACTGTCAGACTGCCTAAAGTGAGTGGTAGCTAACAATTGGTCAGATTTGTTTGTCTCTAATAGATATTCCAGTTATTGGGTACATTGCTGTGTCCTATGCCATCTTTAATCAATAGAAAAAAAATCAAACTGGAAAGTGTCAGGATCGGGACAGGGATCCAACACGCAGGGTACAAAGAGTGGAAAGGTACGTATACCGGGCCTTAGAATGGCCGGACTAACGTACCGAGAGTAATAGAGAATAGTCAGAGACAAGCCGAGGTCGAGGGAACGAGAAGACAGATAAGCGAGAGACAAGCCGGGTCAAGGGATAACAGAGATAAGCAGGGTAGTACAACAAGCCGAGTCAAAACCAATAGAGCAAACTAGAATACCAGAGCACTGAGTGACTAGACAAGCTAGAACCACGACAGGGCAATGAGCTGAAGTGAGAAGTAAGCTTAAATACCCTGGCTCCGGATGGTAGACACGCCTCTGACAAGTACCGATTGGATATCGGACACTTGAGTGGCAGGTCGCTCGTGATAGCGTCATGACGTCACGTATTGAGCGTCCCGCTAGAAAAGGACGTGGATTCCTCGCGGTCGGTGTTTAAGTGACTGGATGAACCGCGAGGAACGAAGGAAACAGCTCGTTTGGACGGATAAACTACTAAGTCTCTACCTCTTTTAGAGGTAGAGACCTCAGGTACCCTGACAGTACCCCCCCTCTCAGATACGCCCACCGGGCGGAAGGAACCGGGACGAGATGGGAAGCGGAGGTGAAATGCTCTGCGAAGGCGAGAAGCATGAACGTCCTCCTGAGGTACCCAACTCCTCTCCTCAGGACCATATCCCCTCCAGTTGACCAGATATTGCAATTTTCCCCTTGAAATTCTGGAATCAATGATGGAACTGACCTCGTACTCCTCCCGACCCTCCACCTGAACAGGACGAGGTGAGGAAACCTTAGAGGAGAATTTGTTGCAAATAAGAGGTTTCAACAAGGAGACATGAAAAGAGTTAGGAATGCGTAAGGCAGGTGGCAGAGCAAGGCGATACGCAACCGGGTTGATACGAGTGAGAACCCTGTAAGGACCTATGTAGCGAGGAGCAAATTTCATAGATGGAACTTTTAGGCGAATATTCTTAGTACTCAACCACACCCTATCCCCAGGAACAAAGACAGGAGCCGCTCTTCTATGCTTGTCAGCGTGTTTCTTGAATAACGAGGAATTATGTAACAGAATTTGCCGAGTCTGATCCCATAATTTCTTCAGGTTGGCGACATGATCATCAACCGACGGTATCCCCTGAGAAGAGGAAACCGAAGGAAAAATTGAAGGATGAAAGCCATAGTTCATGAAGAAAGGGCTAGAGCGAGTTGAATCACAAACAAGGTTATTGTGTGCGAACTCCGCCCAAGGAATCAAACCGACCCAATCGTCCTGGTGTTCGGAAACAAAGCAACGTAGATAATGCTCGATCTTTTGATTGGTACGTTCAGCAGCTCCGTTAGACTGAGGGTGATAGGCAGAGGAGAAGTTCAATTTGATTCCCATTTGAGAACAAAAGGATCTCCAGAAACGTGAGACAAATTGAGAACCTCTATCAGAAACAATCTCCGAAGGAATCCCATGTAGGCGAAAAACCTCTCTCGCAAAAATCTCTGCCAATTCAGGAGAAGTCGGAAGTTTAGGTAATGGCACGAAATGGGCCATCTTAGTAAATCTATCCACCACCGTGAGAATAACAGTCTGTCTCTTGGAAGCAGGCAAATCTACGATAAAGTCTATGGACAAACAGGACCAAGGTTTCTCAGGAATGTCCAAGGGGTGTAACAGACCACAAGGAGATGTATGAGGTTGTTTAGTCTTGGCACAAGTCTCACAAGCTGCGACGAACTCCTCAATATCTTTTCGTAGTGAAGACCACCAGAAATCCTTGGATATCAGAGAGTATGTCTTGCGAATACCAGGATGGCCAGCTACTTTACTTTCGTGAAAACATTGTAAGAGCTCCAGTTGGAGTCCAGGAGGGACAAAGTTTCTTCCCTCAGGAGTGTTTCCGGGTGCCAGATGTTGTGACTTCAAGATCTGGTCAAGTAGCGGAGAATGGATTTTGAGACTGGTATTAGCAATAATATTGCTTTTGGGTACAATGGAGGACAAAAGTGGTTCAACTGAAGCAGAAGGCTCATATTGGCGAGATAGCGCATCGGCTTTAGAATTTTTTGACCCAGGTCTGTAAGTCAGAACGTAATTGAAATGGGTAAGAAATAACGACCAACGAGCCTGCCTGGAGGACAAACGCTTGGCCTCTCCGATATAAGACAAATTTTTGTGGTCCGTTAGAATGGTAACAGGATGTAATGTGCCTTCCAATAAATGTCTCCACTCTTTCAAAGCCTTGATAACCGCTAGTAGTTCTCTGTCACCAATGTCATATCTGCTCTCTGTACCAGACAATTTTTTAGAGAAAAATCCACATGGATGTAATGGTTTATCAACACCCAACCTTTGAGATAGGACAGCACCTAAACCAGTCTCTGATGCGTCTACCTCAAGTAGAAAAGGCAGGGAAGTGTCGGGGTGAACTAAAATTGGAGCGGAAGCGAAAAGCTCCTTGAGAGTTTTGAACGCAAGAAGAGCTTCAGTAGTCCAATTCTTAGTATCAGCCCCCTGTTTGGTCATATTGGTGATAGGCGCGATAATTGAAGAATAACCCTTAATAAAGCGCCTATAATAATTAGAAAAACCAATAAATCTCTGTACGGCTTTAAGACCTTTGGGTAAAGGCCACTCTAGAATGGACTGGAGCTTATCCGGATCCATCTTAAATCCCTCCCCAGAGATCACATAGCCGAGAAAGGTTACCTGGGTTTGATCAAAGCTACATTTCTCCAACTTGCAGTACAAGCCATGCTGGAGAAGCTTGTGCAAAACCCTCCTGACTTGCTTGTGATGAGTCTCAATCTCACTAGAATGTATGAGTATATCATCTAGGTATACAATGACGCAATCTTGCTGAAATTCCCTAAGAACCTCATTTATCAGATCCTGGAATACAGCTGGTGCATTGCATAACCCAAAAGGCATAACTGTATATTCATAGTGGCCATATCGAGTATTGAATGCCGTCATCCACTCATGTCCCTGCTGGATTCTCACCAAGTTATATGCCCCTCTGAGATCTAACTTGGTGAAAATTGTAGAGCCCTTCAAACGATCGAAGAGTTCGGTGATCAAGGGAATCGGGTAGGCATTTTTAATGGTTATCTTATTTAGGCCTCGATAATCAATACAAGGTCTTAAAGAACCATCCTTCTTTTTAACAAAAAAAAATCCAGCCCCGGCAGGAGAGGAGGACCTCCTAATGAATCCCTTGTCTAAATTTTCGTGAATATACTCCTCTAGAACTGAGTTCTCTTTCGTAGATAACGGGTATACATGACCTCTGGGCGGCATGGTACCAGGGAGTAGGTTAATTTTGCAATCAAAGGACCTGTGTGGGGGTAAGGTATCGGCTTTCTTTTTGTCAAATACTGCCTTTAAATCTAGATACTGAGGCGGAATTTGTGTCTCTGTAGGATTGTCAGAGTTAGCCGAGGTGTTGGTTAAGCAGAGAGGTGAGACCTTCCGCAAGCATTTCTCTTGACAATTCTGTCCCCATGAAACTATCTCCCCTGACTCCCAATTAATAATAGGGTTATGTCTCCTCAACCAGGAGTACCCCAGGACTATGGGAATAGACGGAGAAGAAATGAGCAGTAAGGATATGTCCTCTCTATGTAGGATGCCAACAGTTAAGTTAATCGGTATGGTCTCACGGAAAATAACAGGCTCAAGTAACGGTCTACCATCGATGGCCTCAACAGCCAGTGGTGTCTCTTTTAACTGGGATGGAATAGCATGCTTGGCAGCAAAACCCTGATCTATAAAGCTCTCAGCAGCTCCAGAATCGATTAGTGCCATAGTCTTTACTACTCCCTTTTCCCACTTTAAAGAAACGGGTAACAGAAGCCTGAGCTCTTTGTAGTTGTGAATAGAGGACAAAGTAGAAACACCCAAGGCCTGTCCTCTAGAGAAACTTAGGTGCGAGCGTTTCCCGAACGATTAGGACAATTTAGGCGTAAATGACCTCTGACTCCACAATACATACATAAACCCTCCCTTCTCCTGTACTGTCTCTCCCTCTCTGTGAGATGAGTACTGCCTATCTGCATAGGTTCAGAAATACGTAAGTCCTCGAACTCAGAATTTTGAAAGGTAGGCGCTAGTTTAAAGGAGGGTCTACGGGTCCTATCTCGAGTGTTCTGCCTCTCTCTTAGGCGTTCATCAATACGAGATATAAAAGAAATTAAATCCTCCAAATTCTCAGGGAGTTCTCTAGTAGCGACCTCGTCAAGAATTACATCTGATAACCCATTCAGAAACACATCTATATAAGCCTGTTCGTTCCATTTAACTTCTGCCGCCAAGGACCTGAACTCTAGTGCATAATCCACAAGTGTTCGATTGTCCTGTCTAAGGCGCAACAGTAATCTAGCTGCATTGACCTTTCTACCAGGAGGGTCAAAAGTTCTTCTAAACGCAGCTACAAAGGCATTATAATTATAGACTAGTGGATTATCATTCTCCCATAAAGGAGTGGCCCATCTCAGAGCTTTCTCAATGAGTAAAGTAATAACAAATCCAACCTTCGCTCTATCTGTAGGATAAGAGCGGGGTTGTAATTCGAAATGGATGCTAATCTGGTTCAGAAAGCCACGACACTTCTCCGGTGACCCGCCATAACGTACTGGTGGGGTAATACGGGAAGAAGCACCTACAGTGGCTACCTCTAGACCTGAGACTGCAGGAGAAATAGAAGGAGTACGTGTCTCCTCAGGTGGGTTACTAGCACGAGACAAAAGTGCCTGTAGTGCTAGAGCCATCTGATCCATCCTATGCTCCATGGCGTCAAACCTGGGATCAGAAGAGCCAAGCTGACTGTTTGTACCTGCAGGATCCATTGGCCCTGTCGTAATGTCAGGATCGGGACAGGGATCCAACACGCAGGGTACAAAGAGTGGAAAGGTACGTATACCGGGCCTTAGAATGGCCGGACTAACATACCGAGAGTAATAGAGAATAGTCAGAGACAAGCCGAGGTCGAGGGAACGAGAAGACAGATAAGCGAGAGACAAGCCGGGTCAAGGGATAACAGAGATAAGCAGGGTAGTACAACAAGCCGAGTCAAAACCAATAGAGCAAACTAGAATACCAGAGCACTGAGTGACTAGACAAGCTAGAACCACGACAGGGCAATGAGCTGAAGTGAGAAGTAAGCTTAAATACCCTGGCTCCGGATGGTAGACACGCCTCTGACAAGTACCGATTGGATATCGGACACTTGAGTGGCAGGTCGCTCGTGATAGCGTCATGACGTCACGTATTGAGCGTCCCGCTAGAAAAGGACGTGGATTCCTCGCGGTCGGTGTTTAAGTGACTGGATGAACCGCGAGGAACGAAGGAAACAGCTCGTTTGGACGGATAAACTACTAAGTCTCTACCTCTTTTAGAGGTAGAGACCTCAGGTACCCTGACAGAAAGATTGTGACTCGATTGTGACAAAAATCAAACTGGAAAGATTGTGACTCTCGATAAAATTATATACTCCGTCTAACAGTGTTTTTCCTCTTTAATACAGGTAAAATTCTCAGTGAATAGGAAATTTAAACCGCCACCACCCTCCATTAGCAGTGAATATTTCCATATTTGTGCCAGCTCTTTCCTGCTCATATGTTACACGTGCATTTATGTATGTGTTTCTGTGAACTCAGCAACATGTCGGCTAATGCTGGACTCTTTATTTCTACAAGGGACGGTCAAATCCCGTGTTCATTATACGGCAGTCTTCCTGAGTACAACATACGCACTGTACCTCCTTCTCCTCCTTATTTATGAGCACCTTTATCTAGTGGCCACAGTTTTCTGTGTATTACAGATAGTCTTAATAGACTTGGCCAAGAGGGGGAAGATGGCAATGGAAGGCATGGAGAAGAAGAATGAGGAAGAGGTGATGGAGGTGACGAAGGTGAAAGAAGAGATGAAATGGAAAGTCTTTTAAAGAAGGAATTGTTGTGGGGAAAAAGACTGCTTGCTTGTAAAGGAAAAAGTTTTTTATTAAAAAAGTTTTATAACTGAATTCTTTATTTTGTTGTTTTTCTGAGGATTCTGCTTTATATTATTAGGGCAAAGCACAGTGAAAACGTAGGAACCGGAAGCAATCATTAGTTTGCAGATTGTAATTTATTGCAAGTCTAGAACCAAAGAGAGCACCAGTAATATTAATTCTTTCATTCCTTAATAATCCCGATCTGCCACCCAGACCATTTTCAGATAGGCGATTTAAGCCCATCAATACATTGTACACAGGGAACCTGACGTTTTGAAATTCTCCAACTTCCTAATGCTGTCTCTCACTTTCCAACCCTCATCATCATTACAACAATGCCTGATTTATTTGCTCTTACAATTCTGATCCTTTCTGTGCAGTGACATGTTATAGATTTAATATTGAGAAAAATGGATTTATAAGGGAAAATAAATAACTTAATGGTAGTTACTGGGCCTGGATATTCCACTGTCCAATGGTCCCAGTGTGGTCGCACACTTCAAAAACCACTGGTGTTTGCACCTTTTGGGAAGACAGATTCCGCAGCACAAAGAAATCATCAAACCTATTCTATATCTCATTGTTTGATCAAATGCTGAAATTGGTGATTGTGCTGTTCTTCTTAGCTGAGCTCTGCTCTTAAAGGGACAGCTCATTAAAATGGATAAGGTGGCTGGTGTCCCTTGGCTCTGTTCAACAGGCAGGGATAAACTCTGCCTTAATTATACCAGTCCACATCAACAATGGGCGGAAATGATATGCAGAGACTACTCAGCCCACGCTCTGAGCCTATCTTCCCATAGCACTGTTTAGCGTGAGGTACACTCCAAGAGGGAAATTTAGCTTGTCCCCCTACGAGATTCTATTTGGTTCAGCTCCCAGGCTAGGCTGTTACTTTCCTCAGCAGCTCCAAATTCAGTCAGATGCAATGGTAAATTACATAACTGCTCTCTCTCATGCCTTGACCAAAATCCATGCGCAAGTGTTTTCTTCTATTCCAGATCCAGTGTCTGATACAATCACCCATAAGTTACTCCCTGGTGATAGGGTTCTGGTTAAGAAATTCCTGAGAAAGCACACACTTGAGCCAAGATTTCATGGTTTATTCCAAGTCCTTCTAACTACATCTACCTCAGTAAAACTAGCTGGGAAGGACACTTGGATACACGCTTCGCACTGCAAGAAAGTTCCAGCTCCAGAGGAAGCTTTACTGTGATATTGTCTCTTGTACTTTTCCACAATCCCAACATTCGACTATATACAAAGACATACCTAATAAAAAGGACCCACACATTTGTGTGACTGGTGACCATTGGGGACATCACTGTAGTTCCTGGAAAGCAGCGGGTTGGAACACGGGCCGACCATGGGGTTACAGACCACAAAGTGCCTTAGATAGAGTGGACAGGAATGGGAAATAATTGTTATACAGAATGACTTTGTGCAAACCAACTGGGTCTACTCCAATGAAACTTACCTTAAACATAGAACACCCTAGTCCAGGAGACACTGGAGAGTATATAATGGGAATGTACTGGAGAGGGGGTAGTTCATACAATAAATTGGGAACTTTCTATTTACAAGACATGCACACATCACCTGAGTGGGTAGATACAAGACATATGACCATCAACCCTCTCAAACCCCACATTAAGACTCTTAAAGACATGGTAGCCATAGCTAACCCTACATTTGAAGACACTATGGCAGTAGAGACTGGTTTTTCAGACACTAATCTATGGCTTGAGTGGATGAGATATAATGCTAATTCTCATAATAAAACTAACTGTTATGTTTGTGGTGGAGCCAGACCCCATCTAGGTACAGTGCCTCTAAATCTACCTCCTGATGTTGAAACATGTTTCTTAAAGGACCACTCTAGTGCCAGGAAAACATACTCGTTTTCCTGGCACTAGAGTGCCCTGAGGGTGCCCCCACCCTCAGGGACCCCCTCCCGCCCGGCTCTGGAAAGGGGAAAGGGGTAAAAACTTACCTTTTCCCAGCGGTGGGCGGAGAGATCTCCTCCTCCGATCCTCCTATTCTCCTCCCCGTCGGCTGAATGCGCACGCGCGGCAAGAGCTGCGCGCGCATTCAGCCGGTCACATAGGAAAGCATTCATAATGCTTTCCTATGGACGCTTGCGTGCTCTCACTGTGATTTTCACAGTGAGAATCACGCAAGCGCCTCTAGCGGCTGTCAGTGAGACAGCCACTAGAGGAAATAGGGGAAGGCTTAACCCATTCACAAACATAGCAGTTTCTCTGAAACTGCTATGTTTATGAAAAAATGGGTTAACCCTAGAAGGACCTGGCACCCAGACCACTTCATTAAGCTGAAGTGGTCTGGGTGCCTAGAGTGGTCCTTTAACCCCTTAAGGACACATGACATGTGTGACATGTCATGATTCCCTTTTATTCCAGAAGTTTGGTCCTTAAGGGGTTAAGTCTCTATGTGCAGTCAATTACAAACTCATCAGTATGTGAATCATGGAAGAAGATATACCCTCTAACCCAAAGGGATATCAGGCCACCTTATGGAGTCACAGTATATTCAGGTAATTACACTTGATACACTACACACAGTACCACAGGGAAGTTTGTGGGAAAATTCTCTTCTGGTTATTGTGCTACATGCCGAAAGCCTCCAGCTACCCTGTTAATACATCAAGTTAAATACTTGAGAGACATTTATTGGCTATGTGGATACATGCAACTCAGATCCAAATTGACAGGCCTATGGTGGGGGGAATGTGCTTTTACTAAAGTTATCATGCCCATACACATAATATCAGACAACCACCAAGGCCCTCTTGACTCACCACACACATACTTTAGAGTAAAAAGAGACACTCCTGTACAGGGCAGTTTCGACCCTCACATATACATAGATGCCAAGGGGGTGCCAAATGATTTTAAAGCCAGGGATGAGGTTGCAGCTGGATTCAAATCCTTGATTCCACTCATCACGGCCTATAAGAATGTAAATTGGATTAATTACATCTACTAAAACCAACAATGTTTTGTCATTTATACCAGAGATGCCCTCCAGGGACTGGCAGAACAATTACAAGCCACCTCCCAAATGTCATTTCAGAATAGGATGGCCATAGACATGATTCTGGCGGGGGAAAGGAGGTGTGTGTGAAATACTCCCAGATACCATGACATGCTGCACTTTTATACCAGATAACACAGGCCCTAACGGGAAAGTAACTATGGCCATCGAGAAGCTTGAAAGCCTCTCTGAAGAGTTAAAAAGAAACTCAGGGATCACCAATTCTTGGGATAGATGGTTTGGATGGATAAACGGATGGCAGAAAGTACTCTTCCAAGTGGGTATGGCTGTCCTAACTGTAATGATTCTTTTCCTCTTCTTTGTCTGCTGTATAATGCCTTGTGCACAGAAATATTTGCAGAAGACTGTAGATCAAACCATTGACCGCACCACCCCAACATTCCTACACCAAGACATTGATGACGGAACCTGTGACACAACACATGCACCTCTTCAGTCCCACCACATTAAGTATACAATTACTTCTCTCTAGGGAAACTATAGGGACAGCGTCTTGTCTAACGGGTAAAAAGTCTGTTGCGGAGATGTAGTGGACAAGCCGCTACGGGTTCTAGTGCAGTGAAGAGTTCAAGAAAACATGTTTGAGAAGATGAGCAGCAGCCTATTAGGGATATTATTAGGGATATATAGTAGTTGTTTACATCGTAAATAGTAATTTTTAGGGGGGACTGTTGTGGACAGAATATTAACTCTATTAATTTTTGTAAAATGCCTATTTGCTCTGCATAACTATAATCAATATTATTCATAAGTTACTTAAAATGGCTGCTAGGGAATTTCCCCTGTAGTCAACTAACACCCTTGAATTAACAAGATGGCGCTGGTATCTGGAGGAGAGCTCCATGATGCCAGTGACATCACACCCGGTAGGATGAGCAATTGATGAACCACTTAACACCTAACCAATTGCTTTACCGGACCCTCGGAATAAAGATTCCTCAAGTCTTTCATTAACCTGAAACTTGTGTCTGGTGTGAATTACTTTGGGAGCGTGCACGTAAATACTTATTAATTTGGACAGGGGCAGATATGCAAAAATATCAAGCACTTGATTTGATCCACAACAGCTTTTCTGTAAACCCAGCACAAATTTCTTGCAATTTTTCTTCACTTTTGATTAGAAACTAGAAACTGTTTTCCCAGCAACAGGCAATATGGTAATTTTCTCTAATGATTTTTAGGATAGAAAAATCTAAAATAACAACTGATTATTTTTTATATTTGGGTTTCATATAAAGAACATTCTCTAGGCTCATGTACAATTTAGTTCAAACTAGGTACCTTTGTAACCATAGCAGTGAGTTTGATATTCTAATCAAGATTATTGATACTATCAATGTAATCTTCAAATGTGGAAAAGAGCTGCTCTAACACATAAAAAGCATCATCTATGTATCTTTTTCAGATTTTACAAAACCCGAATAAGGGATGATTATACAAAAGGTGTATCTCAATGAAGTTTATATATATATATATATTTACAGATAGATCGATTATTAATACTATTAATAAAATCTACCAACTTGTCCAAGAGCTGCTCCAACACATAACAAATATCTGGACAAGGTATGATTATATTTACACACACACATACATGTATATATATATGTATCTATAATAATTTCAACTCACTACTGGTAAGTCATTGGCAATTTATGGAGAGTATGCCATGGGCTCTCCAGGCTATAGATTTTAAGCTCTCTATGTATATAATATGTGTGTGCTTATATAGTATTTAACTAGATGTATATAACAAATTCAAGTAGAGTCCAAGTTGATCACAGGAAAAGCAAATAAAGAAAAAACTCCACAAATGTAACATTTAACAATAATTAACAGCGCATGAACTCATATATTGTATATAATAGCGATTATGCACTACTTAGAAATCTATAAGGGACATAGGTATATATATTATTCAATGCTGTTAATAATATAAAAATATATTTCTGTTTTTGTTGTTCGTACAGTCAATTTGAAGTTTAGATTAGAAGTTATATTTCATGCAAAAAAGTACCTAATGGCCTTTTAAAACCCTCTGCTTTATCTATGAAAAAAATAAGTAATAACAAAGTTGACATTGCAATACTTAGTAAGGCCTATGCACAAGAGCAGAGTCTGTGATGTCATAAATTACAGCAGAGTACGTCTAGGTAACACACAGTGATGTCATTTTCAAACATTCCGTGAACACTCACAGCACTCAGAGCTACACTTCACCTGGACAGTGGTTATATTAACTGGAAATATATATTTCCTACTCACCTGCAAAGGGATCTTGTGAAAAGGCACCTCTTGAGTACAGGACCGTTGACTTGTACTTTGCTATCCTATAAAACAAGTATAATGAGAATGGTGAGTGATTCTTTTTCTGCTTTATATCTATCTGTCTAGCTATCATTTTCAAATAGTTAGGGATTATTCTAGCTTTAGTGACTGAATAATCTAAATTTTATTAATGACAGGAGGCGAATATTTGCTTTATCTTTCTTTACTGAACCTCCCAGCAGCAAAGGAACAGTTAACAGTAATGTAAAAAGTTCAAGCAATCAGATAGTATAACAGTATTATATGATGTCATCAAACTCCTCCCATATCCTCTTTCTTGCTGTGGTCGATGATATGTCTGTGTCAACCGTGTAAACTCTAACGATGAACTGCGGACTAAGTTGGAGTCCTGAAGTAGTCAACATGTGGAATCTTCAGCGTGCTTGAAGGAGCCGTATATACAAAGGTATTTTTCACACTAAGGGAATAGAGAAGAGACGTGAGAGTATAGGTTCTCATACTACGTGAATGCAATTTATGGCATGTATGTTAAGAACAAATTGTAGTTACTCTTTGAATATAATATTGAATATTTCAAACACTAGATTAGAAGTGTTATGGCTTACCTGGGCGGGTGTTAAAAAGTGAAAATAAAGAAGGGGGGGGAAATATTCGCCTCCTGTCATTACTAAAATTTAGATTATTCAGTCACTAAAGCTAGAATAATCCCTAATTTTATGGCAAGACAGGAGGCTTCATATTTGCTGTTTTAACGCTCCTATATGATAGAAGATGCAGCATGTGTCATAGGTTTGAAATAAAATGTACGGAATGTGGACTCTCTGGACCAATCTGCAGATGACAAAATGTCTGAGAGGAAGCTTCCCGCGCGAAAGGCTGAGGATGTGGCTGCTCCTCTGACTGAATATGCGCCAAAATTTGAGTCAATGCCTGCTTGCGCTAGTATCCATCTGATCCACCATGCGACGGTTTGTGTGGTTTTACATAAGACACGAGGAGGGGTCCCGTAGGGGGGGCGTAGAGTGGTGGTGGCATCTAAATAATGCCTTACGCAGAGTGCCACGCAGAGTGACTGTCTATTAGGAAAGTAAGGTAGAATACGGAGGAAGAATTAGTTTTGTTCGCTAATTTTCATTAGCGGTCCAGGATTCTAAAAGGGAAAAGACTTGAGTGATATCCCAGAAACAGGAGTATTTAGGAAGAGGGGGTCTGGCTAACCTGATCCCTCGTAAAAGTCTACAGACTGAAGGATGTTTCCCTATTGACGCATTGTCAATGGGATTATGGGCCGTAGAGATAGTGGATCTATAGACATTAATTGATCGATAGGATTTACCTTGATCAAATAGGGTAGACAGAAAATTTAGGATGATTGTCAGAGGTGCTGAAAAACACCAGCTGACCCATGTCTTCCTCGACTAGTGCCTGGGGCCCAGGAGTCCCATAGGAGAGCCTGAGTTGTCTCAGAAAGTCCTGAGACGTTCCAAGATCCCCTGAAACGGTCCAAGCTACAAGCTGGAGCCGGTCCTGAAGGGCGAGTGGGTGAAAGTGCCCTGTTGGGTTCCTGAGGATGTCGGGTGATCGAGGTAGAAGAATTGGATAGTTCACTGATAATTCTAACAGGGTTGGAAACCAAGTCTGGGTTCTCCTTAGTGGAGTGACAATGACTATCGTCACTAGTAGGGCTTTGACCCGGTAGAGGGTGCGTTGGATCATGGAGAAAGGTGGGAACGCATAGGCTCCTGTCTCCAGCCAAGGATGTAGAAAGGCGTTGACTGCCCATGACTGGGGTCTGGGAGCCAGCTGATAAAGGCTTCCATCTGGCGGTTCAGACGGGATGCAAACAGGTCCAGTGTAAGGGGCCCGCGAAGGCAATGAATTTGGTGGAACACGCGGGGGTCTAATTGCCAGTCGCTTACATCCCTCCAATGGCGAGAGAACCAATCCGCGACTAGGTTGTCCGTGCCCGGAAGATATTCCGCTCTGATAGATAAGTTCCGTTCTAGACAGAATTGGTAAAGATCTTTGGTCAGATCGGATAGTAGCTTGGATCGAGAGCCTCCTAACCGATTCACATAGCGCACTGCAGAGACGTTGTCCATGCGCAGTACTACAGTTGAAACAGTCTTTCGTGAAACTGCGAAAGATCCTGTAATCAATTCCAAACAATTGATGTGCAGTGCTTGTTCGGATGGGGACCAAAGTCCCCCTGTGGACCCTTGGGCGCATGTGGCGCCCCATCCCAGGAGACTGGCATCGGATTCCAGAATGAAATCTGGTTGTGATCCGAAGATGGCTTTGCCATTCCAGGCTTCCATATTGTGAAGCCACCAGTGAAGTTCTATATGAACTTCGTCTGTCAGTTGGATGTACTGATCGTAGGAGGTGGAACGGTGTAGGTAGTATGTCTTGAGCCGTTGCATGGCTCGGTAGTGTAAAGGTCCTGGGTAAATGGCTTGGATAGAGGCGGACAGTAGGCCTATAGTATGGGCCAGATCGCGTAAGCGAATCTGATGAGTTGATAACAATTTGCGAATGTCTTGTGCCATTATCAGGATGTCATCCAAATATATGATGGATCGAATCCCCTGTGATCGGAGTAGCGCCATCACTGGTTTCATCAGTTTCGTGAAACATGGTGCGGAGCATAGTCCGAACGGGAGGCATGTGAATTGCCAGATTTCCTCTTGCCAGAGGAATTGAAGGAAAAGCTCGATGGTTGCGAGCAATAGGAACTGTGAGGTATGCGTCTTTGAGATCGAAGCTGGAGAACCAATCTCCCACGCAAAGGAGGTCCCTGAGTAGATGGACGCCCTCCATCTTGAAGTGGCGATACCTGACAAAGTGATTCAGGTTTTTTTAAGTTGATAATTGGGCGTAGGTCTCCAGTTTTTTGTGGCCAAAAAAAAAAAATGTTGCTTAGAAAAGTATGCGGGAAAGGGGATTTCTCTATTGGCTCTTTTTTTACTAGCTTGCGCAGTTCGGTTTGTAGTGTCAGGTTGTCTGCTGCAGACATCTGTAGTGGTGAAGGTGGGGTGTCCTGGAAGGGGTGGAAAGGAAATCTATTTGAACCCTTGGACTGTGTGTAGGATCCATAGATCCTGAGAAAGTAATTCCCACTGTTGGAAAAACTGGTTAATCGACCTGCTATAGGTACATTGAAAGAAGGGAGATTTATTACCTGGAGCAGCTCTTCCGCGTAGGAAGGCAGATCCACGTCCCCGGATAGACCCTCTATTAGTGAATAGTTGCCTGTGGTAGGGTCGGGGTTGTCCCGATTGCCAATAGTTTTCAGAGGGGCGAGGCCTGTAGCCTGTGAAGGCGATTCTGCTGTTCGTTCGGCCTCTATAACGTCCAGCTCTCCCAGAAAAACGGCCTGACTGAGAACGAAAAACCCTGCGCAAGGAGGATTGAGCCTTATTTAGGGTGGTGAACACCGCTACATGTTTGGAAAGGTCTTTCATGAACGAGTCCCCAAACAGTAATCCATTGCCTCTGGTCCCAGTTCTCGGGAGCTCAGATCGGCTAATTTTGCATCCAGTTTGTACAGTGCCGCCTAGCGTCTCTCAGTGGACATGGCCACATTAGCGTTGCCTAGTAAGCATAAGGCTCTCTGGCCCACTCTCTAACTGTGTTTGGGTCAAATCTGGCGTGAGAGCTACCTTGTTTGGCATGGTCGGTCGAGGGCACTCGGAGTTTTGCCCTCATTTCTTTGTCCAGTGGTTTGCATAACCACATTTTACAAAAGTTGGAAATGTGCTCTGGTGGAGGCCATTCTGACGACCGTGGGTGTCTGATGACCCTGGGGTCAAATAAAGGATCACCCGAAGCATCCAGAAGGATGTTGAATCGGGTCCTTTTGATAAGGTAGTATAGCATCTAGATCTTTATGTGTGAGAAAGGTTTCCTTGACAAATTCCGAAGACGGTATCCCCTAGCGCATTCGCCGAGGGGTCGTCACCAGAATATCCAAGGAAATAATCGTCAACCCCGTCTAACGTGTGGGATGTAGACCCTCTAAGGGGTTAAAGTTAGCTTGAACGGGGCGAGTGGCAATCCATTTTTGGGACTTGGCAGGAGCCTTGCCCTTGCCCGCAGACCAACTCTCCCCTTTCCAGGGGCGTTTGCGTGTAACCTCCTGATCCGAGGGTTGAGAGTCCTCGGAATCAGAGAGTTGACGTGCAGTAGGGGTGACTTCGGCCGAAGTCTTCTCATGAAAGGCTGCTAATGCCTTGGGGATGGAATCTGCAATGGGTGAAACCAACCAGGCTCTGAGTACCTGGGATATAGCGGGCTCATTATTGTCAGACATGGTATGTCTTAGAGCGGTTGCCAAACAGTTAAGTATATTAATTTGAAAGAATGGAGTTGAATGGGGTTTACCCAAAATTATTTCAGAGTATAGATGGGGGTCACCCAAAATATTTGTGTAGTTTAATACGTAGGCGGCACTCAATATTTAGTGGGGTTGTCCACTAAAATATACACAAGTGGGTTGTACCACTATGATAGTAAACAGTGGGGTTAACCACTTAATTATAACCATAGACAGTGGGGTTCACCACTGAGTAGTAATAAAGTGGTGTATCACTTAATTATAGTGTATTTGTATAAGGGGGTCACCCTTAACAGTAATATTGGTGTTAAAACACCTTAATAATTGATATTAAAGTGTTGTATCACTTTAATTATAGTGCATTTGTATAAGGGGGTCACCCTTAACAGTAATATTGGTGTTAAAACACCTTAAGAATTGATATTAAAGTGTTGTATACTTTAATTATAGTGCATTTGTATAAGGGGGTCACCCTGAACAGTAATATTGGTGTTAAAACACCTTAAGAATTGATATTAAAGTGTTGTATCACTTTAATTATAGTGCATTTGTATAAGGGGATCACCCTTAACAGTAATATTGGTGTTAAAACACCTTAAGAATTGATATTAAAGTGTTGTATCACTTTAATTATAGTGCATTTGTATAAGGGGGGCACCCTTAACAGTAATATTGGTGTTAAAACACCTTAAGAATTGATATTAAAGTGTTGTATCACTTTAATTATAGTGCATTTGTATAAGGGGGGCACCCTTAACAGTAATATTGGTGTTAAAACACCTTAAGAATTGATATTAAAGTGTTGTATCACTGTAATTATAGTGTATTTGTATACGGGGGTCACCCTTAACAGTAATATTGGTGTTAAAAACACCTTAAGAATTGATATTAAAGGGGGGCGGGGCTGGGCCGCCATGCTGAACAGTCGCACAAGAGAGTAGCTCCTTCAACCTGTCCACAATTGAAGCATATAAACACGAAATTTGTACCAACCTGACGACTGACAGCTGCAGCACATTGCAGGGAGGCACACCCGTACCAAGGCGAGGCTTGCAGAGTATGTTTTAGTCCCTTGGTGAGGTGATCCTCATCGCCAAGATGAGGCCTACTCGGGCGGTGAATGGGGTGGACGGCCGCCACCCTACTGTCCTGCCAAATAGGGCCATACCAGAAGCATGAGGCTGGGTGGTCCTGGCCCCATTTCCCCCCCCCCCCCCGGACCGGCGGGGGTGATCCCGGTCCACACCCCAGGGCCCCTACTGCCGCCAGGAAAACACAAAGCACAGGAGCCGCATCTGAAATGGCGGAGACCGCGTGTTGTGGTACCTATGCCGAGGGGGAAGACCAACGCTCCCTCCTCACTCACCACACCACAAGAAGATATCTGGCATGTGCAGTCTCGACACCGGGCGAAAGCTGTAACAGACATAAATCCCCAGCATTGCACTTGCCACGCTTGGACCAACAGGGAGCAAAGGCACCGGTCCTGGTTGAGCGGGGGAGCCGGAGAAACAACAAACCGGCAGACGCAACACGAAAACAAGCAAAGGTGGACTGCCCTCTCACACTTACCCTTGCACCTACCCGAGAAGACGGGTCCCGACATGAAGCACCGCTCCAGCTTAGCAGCCGGACCCGCAGCACCTCCCAGATTGCCGTGCAGGGGCTGCAACGCCTGGAGAGAGCACAACCACAGCGGACCCACACTAAACCACTGCCCGTAATCAGCAGAGCAGATGCTCACTCGAACGCTCTGATAACTATATACATGTCTAATTTGCCACAACGTGTTTATTGCCTAACAATGCTTGCCATCTCTAATCGAGACCAAATTCATTTAAATGTACCACTCAGTATCTTAACAATGCCTAAAGTATTGCTGACTCCTTTCATGCTGTGGGGGTCTCTGGGGGGATCTCACTCTCAAGGGCCATATAAGCAACCCAGCTCCCTACACCACCCGGGCTTTGACCCACATATATAGCTTGGAGCTGTAACACTCATCCTATCCTACCTGAACCTCTCACACCCAATCAATAGTTTGCCTTTTATTCTCACACTTTAATCTACTTACCAACTATCACAAGGTGACACTCATCATAGTAGTGAGACACGGTTCCCCTGCATCACCCTCTATGATTTACCTCTCACTGTGCTCGCATTGCTGCATACAACTTTAAGTCAGTACACCAGGGACTCCAAACTCCTGCTCACTCGCTCGGGGGGCCATTGGGGTGTTCTAAAGTTCATAGCTTTTGTGACTCAGACAAGTTAAGAGATGATTAAACTTATGTTGAACATAGTCTAGCCACACATAATAAGCCTGCTTCACACTCATAATTTTAAAAAATTGTGCTGTTACTCTATGCCATATTGTTTTCTACTGTTGTTATTGAGCTTGATACAGCTGTCGTGGCTTTACAAGCATGTTGTTCTCACTGTCACAACAAAAATAAAGAATTATAAAAAAAAAAGAATTGATATTAACCCCTTAAGGACCAAACTTCTGGAATAAAAGGGAATCATGACATGCCACACATGTCATGTGTCCTTAAGGGGTTAAAGACACTCAATATAATGAAGTGGCAGATAATAAAATGGTGGGGGTCACCCACAAAGCCTTCCTTTATTTAGTAACAACAATGATAATACAGCAGGTGTTGGAAAAAATCCTGAGAAGGAAATAAAAGGGGGGAAAAAAATCACTAAAAGACATTCAGGTATTAGCACTTTAAGGTGCTATAACAGAAGAGGAAAATAGTACTTACCAGATCCGAAGTCAGGCGAGTTGATCGCTGCTCTGGTGACTGGAATGCAAATAAAATGGCCGCCGCCAGCAAAAGGGCGGGAAACAATGCACTTGCTAAGTGCTGATGCGAACGGGCGGGGTAACGCGAGGGCGCGAAACTGAGAATAGTAAAAAGCAGTAATGAGTCGCAGGAGGAAAAACCTCCTGCGATTTAAAGGGGAAATCTAAATAAAGTTTAATAGGAAATTGACAAAGTAGTCCAAGATTGAATAGAATTAAATTAAAATAAATAGAGCATAAATGTTTCCACAGAAAGTGTTGTTAAAGTGATAAGTGAATAAAGTGTTAAAGGTATATGACCATTGTAATACATTTTTTAATTGAAATAGTGTATTAAAGGTTAAATGATACAGCAATATAATTGGAACAGACTCACCTGGGAGGCAAGCAGCAAAGAAAGAGGATATGGGAGGAGTTTGATGACATCATATAATACTGTTATACTATCTGATTGGTTGAACTTTTTACATTACTGTTAACTGTTCCTTTGCTGCTGGGAGGTTCAGTAAAGAAAGATAAAGCAAATATGAAGCCTCCTGTCTTGCCATGAAATTAAAACAAATGAAATTACAAATTTTAAGTTTTTATTTTGTTACTTTTTTGCATTAAATAAAAACCTAAAGGAACACTGCTCAATTCTATACCATTTAGGAATTGAATCACTATGTTCATGCAGCCCTAGTCACAACTCCCTGCATGTGACTTACACAACTTTCCTAAACACTTCCTGAAAAGAGCTTTGTAAAGCTTACACTTCCTTTACTACAAATTATGTTTAATTTAGAATTTTGTATCTCCTACTCTGTTAATAGCTTGCTAGACCATGCAGGGGTATCTTGTGTGTGATTAAAGTTTCATTTGAATAGCAGGAGATAAAAACGTTTAAAATAAGTAACATCTAAAAGAAAATTACATGTTTTTTTGCAGGCTTTGTGATTTACAGCCAGGGGAGGTGTAGCTAGGGCTGGATAGACAGAATTAAAAGTGATTTTACTTCAAAATGGTAGAGAATTGAGCAGTAAGACTTCAGAGGCATAATGTATACAGAAAAACGGCTTCATTAATATAAAGTTGTTTTGGTGATTATACTGTTACTTTAAAATATGAGCTTAAACAGCAACACAATAATAAAATGCTTAGATATTAATAACAATAATTAATTATTGATTATAAAGTCCTTACTGATTTCCTTGTGCTATACATAAAGTATTGATATAAACTCCATAGAAATACACCATAGGTGATTGTTAAAATAATAGAATCCAACGTTTATTTCTTATGCTGCCGGCAGCCATATATCAATTTTCCCAGAAACCACTGCTTTGACCTTTCAATACCCATACCACTCATTGTTACCCTTTTCTGTTCCTCCAGACACAGTTGATATTTATTTGTGTAATTTTCTCTTCATTTATTCACCAACCCATGCTTCCATAATATGTCCAACTTTACTCTGCATATAAAACCAGCTGCTGCAACAGGATTCTGTTCACACACTTTATTTCAGATACCAGTCCTGTTTTTTACAGCTCCCTTCTTTCCACATTCTATCCCTCTCAATCTACTACCTGCCCAATACATATGGCTACCAACAGGCTATTTCACTGTCAGACTGCCTAAAGTGAGTGGTAGCTAACAATTGGTCAGATTTGTTTGTCTCTAATAGATATTCCAGTTATTGGGTACATTGCTGTGTCCTATGCCATCTTTAATCAATAGAAAAAAAATCAAACTGGAAAGATTGTGACTCGATTGTGACAAAAATCAAACTGGAAAGATTGTGACTCTCGATAAAATTATATACTCCGTCTAACAGTGTTTTTCCTCTTTAATACAGGTAAAATTCTCAGTGAATAGGAAATTTAAACCGCCACCACCCTCCATTAGCAGTGAATATTTCCATATTTGTGCCAGCTCTTTCCTGCTCATATGTTACACGTGCATTTATGTATGTGTTTCTGTGAACTCAGCAACATGTCGGCTAATGCTGGACTCTTTATTTCTACAAGGGACGGTCAAATCCCGTGTTCATTATACGGCAGTCTTCCTGAGTACAACATACGCACTGTACCTCCTTCTCCTCCTTATTTATGAGCACCTTTATCTAGTGGCCACAGTTTTCTGTGTATTACAGATAGTCTTAATAGACTTGGCCAAGAGGGGGAAGATGGCAATGGAAGGCATGGAGAAGAAGAATGAGGAAGAGGTGATGGAGGTGACGAAGGTGAAAGAAGAGATGAAATGGAAAGTCTTTTAAAGAAGGAATTGTTGTGGGGAAAAAGACTGCTTGCTTGTAAAGGAAAAAGTTTTTTATTAAAAAAGTTTTATAACTGAATTCTTTATTTTGTTGTTTTTCTGAGGATTCTGCTTTATATTATTAGGGCAAAGCACAGTGAAAACGTAGGAACCGGAAGCAATCATTAGTTTGCAGATTGTAATTTATTGCAAGTCTAGAACCAAAGAGAGCACCAGTAATATTAATTCTTTCATTCCTTAATAATCCCGATCTGCCACCCAGACCATTTTCAGATAGGCGATTTAAGCCCATCAATACATTGTACACAGGGAACCTGACGTTTTGAAATTCTCCAACTTCCTAATGCTGTCTCTCACTTTCCAACCCTCATCATCATTACAACAATGCCTGATTTATTTGCTCTTACAATTCTGATCCTTTCTGTGCAGTGACATGTTATAGATTTAATATTGAGAAAAATGGATTTATAAGGGAAAATAAATAACTTAATGGTAGTTACTGGGCCTGGATATTCCACTGTCCAATGGTCTCAGTGTGGTCGCACACTTCAAAAACCACTGGTGTTTGCACCTTTTGGGAAGACAGATTCCGCAGCACAAAGAAATCATCAAACCTATTCTATATCTCATTGTTTGATCAAATGCTGAAATTGGTGATTGTGCTGTTCTTCTTAGCTGAGCTCTGCTCTTAAAGGGACAGCTCATTAAAATGGATAAGGTGGCTGGTGTCCCTTGGCTCTGTTCAACAGGCAGGGATAAACTCTGCCTTAATTATACCAGTCCACATCAACAATGGGCGGAAATGATATGCAGAGACTACTCAGCCCACGCTCTGAGCCTATCTTCCCATAGCACTGTTTAGCGTGAGGTACACTCCAAGAGGGAAATTTAGCTTGTCCCCCTACGAGATTCTATTTGGTTCAGCTCCCAGGCTAGGCTGTTACTTTCCTCAGCAGCTCCAAATTCAGTCAGATGCAATGGTAAATTACATAACTGCTCTCTCTCATGCCTTGACCAAAATCCATGCGCAAGTGTTTTCTTCTATTCCAGATCCAGTGTCTGATACAATCACCCATAAGTTACTCCCTGGTGATAGGGTTCTGGTTAAGAAATTCCTGAGAAAGCACACACTTGAGCCAAGATTTCATGGTTTATTCCAAGTCCTTCTAACTACATCTACCTCAGTAAAACTAGCTGGGAAGGACACTTGGATACACGCTTCGCACTGCAAGAAAGTTCCAGCTCCAGAGGAAGCTTTACTGTGATATTGTCTCTTGTACTTTTCCACAATCCCAACATTCGACTATATACAAAGACATACCTAATAAAAAGGACCCACACATTTGTGTGACTGGTGACCATTGGGGACATCACTGTAGTTCCTGGAAAGCAGCGGGTTGGAACACGGGCCGACCATGGGGTTACAGACCACAAAGCGCCTTAGATAGAGTGGACAGGAATGGGAAATCCTTGTTACACAGAATGACTTTGTGCAAACCAACTGGGTCTACTCCAATGAAACTTACCTTAAACATAGAACACCCTAGTCCAGGAGACACTGGAGAGTATAAAATGGGAATGTACTGGAGAGGGGGTAGTTCATACAATAAATTGGGAACTTTCTATTTACAAGACATGCACACATCACCTGAGTGGGTAGATACAAGACATATGACCATCAACCCTCTCAAACCCCACATTAAGACTCTTAAAGACATGGTAGCCATAGCTAACCCTACATTTGAAGACACTATGGCAGTAGAGACTGGTTTTTCAGACACTAATCTATGGCTTGAGTGGATGAGATATAATGCTAATTCTCATAATAAAACTAACTGTTATGTTTGTGGTGGAGCCAGACCCCATCTAGGTACAGTGCCTCTAAATCTACCTCCTGATGTTGAAACATGTTTCTTAAAGGACCACTCTAGTGCCAGGAAAACATACTCGTTTTCCTGGCACTAGAGTGCCCTGAGGGTGCCCCCACCCTCAGGGACCCCCTCCCGCCCGGCTCTGGAAAGGGGTAAAAACTTACCTTTTTCCAGCGGTGGGCGGAGAGATCTCCTCCTCCGATCCTCCTCTTCTCCTCCCCGTCGGCTGAATGCGCACGCGCGGCAAGAGCTGCGCGCGCATTCAGCCGGTCACATAGGAAAGCATTCATAATGCTTTCCTATGGACGCTTGCGTGCTCTCACTGTGATTTTCACAGTGAGAATCACGCAAGCGCCTCTAGCGGCTGTCAGTGAGACAGCCACTAGAGGAAATAGGGGAAGGCTTAACCCATTCACAAACATAGCAGTTTCTCTGAAACTGCTATGTTTATGAAAAAATGGGTTAACCCTAGAAGGACCTGGCACCCAGACCACTTCATTAAGCTGAAGTGGTCTGGGTGCCTAGAGTGGTCCTTTAATCCCTTAAGGACACATGACATGTGTGACATGTCATGATTCCCTTTTATTCCAGAAGTTTGGTCCTTAAGGGGTTAAGTCTCTATGTGCAGTCAATTACAAACTCATCAGTATGTGAATCATGGAAGAAGATATACCCTCTAACCCAAAGGGATATCAGGCCACCTTATGGAGTCACAGTATATTCAGGTAATTACACTTGATACACTACACACAGTACCACAGGGAAGTTTGTGGGAAAATTCTCTTCTGGTTATTGTGCTACATGCCGAAAGCCTCCAGCTACCCTGTTAATACATCAAGTTAAATACTTGAGAGACATTTATTGGCTATGTGGATACATGCAACTCAGATCCAAATTGACAGGCCTATGGTGGGGGTAATGTGCTTTTACTAAAGTTATCATGCCCATACACATAATATCAGACAACCACCAAGGCCCTCTTGACTCACCACACACATACTTTAGAGTAAAAAGAGACACTCCTGTACAGGGCAGTTTCGACCCTCACATATACATAGATGCCAAGGGGGTGCCAAATGATTTTAAAGCCAGGGATGAGGTTGCAGCTGGATTCAAATCCTTGATTCCACTCATCACGGCCTATAAGAATGTAAATTGGATTAATTACATCTACTAAAACCAACAATGTTTTGTCAATTATACCAGAGATGCCCTCCAGGGACTGGCAGAACAATTACAAGCCACCTCCCAAATGTCATTTCAGAATAGGATGGCCATAGACATGATTCTGGCGGGGGAAAGGAGGTGTGTGTGAAATACTCCCAGATACCATGACATGCTGCACTTTTATCCCAGATAACACCGGCCCTAACGGGAAAGTAACTATGGCCATCGAGAAGCTTGAAAGCCTCTCTGAAGAGTTAAAAAGAAACTCAGGGATCACCAATTCTTGGGATAGATGGTTTGGATGGATGAACGGATGGCAGAAAGTACTCTTCCAAGTGGGTATGGCTGTCCTAACTGTAATGATTCTTTTCCTCTTCTTTGTCTGCTGTATAATGCCTTGTGCACAGAAATATTTGCAGAAGACTGTAGATCAAACCATTGACCGCACCACCCCAACATTCCTACACCAAGACATTGATGACGGAACCTGTGACACAACACATGCACCTCTTCAGTCCCACCACATTAAGTATACAATTACTTCTCTCTAGGGAAACTATAGGGACAGCGTCTTGTCTAACGGGTAAAAAGTCTGTTGCGGAGATGTAGTGGACAAGCCGCTACGGGTTCTAGTGCAGTGAAGAGTTCAAGAAAACATGTTTGAGAAGATGAGCAGTAGCCTATTAGGGATATTATTAGGGATAGATAGTAGTTGTTTACATCGTAAATAGTAATTTTTAGGGGAAACTGTTGTGGACAGAATATTAACTCTATTAATTTTCGTAAAATGCCTATTTGCTCTGCATAACTATAATCAATATTATTCATAAGTTACTTAAAATGGCCGCTAGGGAATTTCCCCTGTAGTCAACTAACACCCTTGAATTAACAAGATGGCGCTGGAATCTGGAGGAGAGCTCCATGATGCCAGTGACATCACACCCGGTAGGATGAGCAATTGATGAACCACTTAACACCTAACCAATTGTTTTACCGGACCCTCGGAATAAAGATTCCTCAAGTCTTTCATTAACCTGAAACTTGTGTCTGGTGTGAATTACTTTGGGAGCGTGCACGTAAATACTTATTAATTTGGACAGGGGCAGATATGCAAAAATATCAAGCACTTGATTTGATCCACAACAGCTTTTCTGTAAACCCAGCACAAATTTCTTGCAATTTTTCTTCACTTTTGATTAGAAACTAGAAACTGTTTTCCCAGCAACAGGCAATATGGTAATTTTCTCTAATGATTTTTAGGATAGAAAAATCTAAAATAACAACAGATTATTTTTTATATTTGGGTTTCATATAAAGAACATTCTCTAGGCTCATGTACAATTTAGTTCAAACTAGGTACCTTTGTAACCATAGCAGTGAGTTTGATATTCTAATCAAGATTATTGATACTATCAATGTAATCTTCAAACGTGGAAAAGAGCTGCTCCAACACATAAAAAGCATCATCTATGTATCTTCTCCAGATTTTACAAAACCCGAATAAGAGATGATTATACAAAAGGTGTATCTCAATGAAGTTTATATATATATATATATATATATATATTTACAGATAGATCGATTATTAATACTATTAATCAAATCTACCAACTTGTCCAAGAGCTGCTCCAACACATAACAAATATCTGGACAAGGTATGATTATATTTACACACACACATACATGTATATATATATGTATCTATAATAATTTCAACTCACTACTGGTAAGTCATTGGCAATTTATGGAGAGTATGCCATGGGCTCTCCAGGCTATAGATTTTAAGCTCTCTATGTATATAATATGTGTGTGCTTATATATTATTTAACTAGATGTATATAACAAATTCAAGTAGAGTCCTAGTTGATCACAGGAAAAGCAAATAAAGAAAAAACTCCACAAATGTAACATTTAACAATAATTAACAGCGCATGAACTCATATATTGTATATAATAGCGATTATGCACTACTTAGAAATCTATAAGGGACATAGGTATATATATTATTCATTGCTGTTAATAATATAAAAATATATTTCTGTTTTTGTTGTTCGTACAGTCAATTTGAAGTTTAGATTAGAAGTTATATTTCATGCAAAAAAGTACCTAATGGCCTTTTCAAACCCTCTGCTTTATCTATGAAAAAAATAAGTAATAACAAAGTTGACATTGCAATACTTAGTAAGGCCTATGCAGAAGAGCAGAGTCTGTGATGTCATAAATTACAGCAGAGTACGTCTAGGTAACACACAGTGATGTCATTTTCAAACATTCCGTGAACACTCACAGCACTCAGAGCTACACTTCACCTGGACAGTGGTTATATTAACTGGAAATATATATTTCCTACTCACCTGCAAAGGGATCTTGTGAAAAGGCACCTCTTGAGTACAGGACCGTTGACTTGTACTTTGCTATCCTATAAAACAAGTATAATGAGAATGGTGAGTGATTATTTTTCTGCTTTATATCTATCTGTCTAGCTATCATTTTCAAATAATTAAAACAAATGAAATTACAAATTTTAAGTTTTTATTTTGTTACTTTTTTGCATTAAATAAAAACCTAAAGGAACACTGCTCAATTCTATACCATTTAGGAATTGAATCACTATGTTCATGCAGCCCTAGTCACAACTCCCTGCATGTGACTTACACAACTTTCCTAAACACTTCCTGAAAAGAGCTTTGTAAAGCTTACACTTCCTTTACTACAAATTATGTTTAATTTAGAATTTCGTATCTCCTACTCTGTTAATAGCTTGCTAGACCATGCAGGGGTATCTTGTGTGTGATTAAAGTTTCATTTGAATAGCAGGAGATAAAAACATTTAAAATAAGTAACATCTAAAATAAAATTATATGTTTTTTTGCAGGCTTTGTGATTTACAGCCAGGGGAGGTGTAGCTAGGGCTGGATAGACAGAATTAAAAGTGATTTTACTTCAAAATGGTAGAGAATTGAGCAGTAAGACTTCAGAGGCATAATGTATACAGAAAAACTGCTTCATTAATATAAAGTTGTTTTGGTGATTATACTGTTACTTTAAAATATGAGCTTAAACAGCAACACAATAATAAAATGCTTAGATATTAATAACAATAATTAATTATTGATTATAAAGTCCTTACTGATTTCCTTGTGCTATACATAAAGTATTGATATAAACTCCATATAAATACACCATAGGTGATTGTTAAAATAATGGAATCCAACGTTTATTTCTTATGCTGCCGGCAGCCATATATCAATTTTCCCAGAAACCCTTTTCTGTTCCTCCAGACACAGTTGATATTTATTTGTGTAATTTTCTCTTCATTTATTCACCAACCCATGCTTCCATAATATGTCCAACTTTACTCTGCATATAAAACCAGCTGCTGCAACAGGATTCTGTTCACACACTTTATTTCAGATACCAGTCCTGTTTTTTACAGCTCCCTTCTTTCCACATTCTATCCCTCTCAATCTACTACCTGCCCAATACATATGGCTACCAACAGGCTATTTCACTGTCAGACTGCCTAAAGTGAGTGGTAGCTAACAATTGGTCAGATTTGTTTGTCTCTAATAGATATTCCAGTTATTGGGTACATTGCTGTGTCCTATGCCATCTTTAATCAATAGAAAAAAAATCAAACTGGAAAGATTGTGACTCGATTGTGACAAAAATCAAACTGGAAAGATTGTGACTCTCGATAAAATTATATACTCCGTCTAACAGTGTTTTTCCTCTTTAATACAGGTAAAATTCTCAGTGAATAGGAAATTTAAACCGCCACCACCCTCCATTAGCAGTGAATATTTCCATATTTGTGCCAGCTCTTTCCTGCTCATATGTTACACGTGCATTTATGTATGTGTTTCTGTGAACTCAGCAACATGTCGGCTAATGCTGGACTCTTTATTTCTACAAGGGACGGTCAAATCCCGTGTTCATTATACGGCAGTCTTCCTGAGTACAACATACGCACTGTACCTCCTTCTCCTTCTTATTTATGAGCACCTTTATCTAGTGGCCACAGTTTTCTGTGTATTACAGATAGTCTTAATAGACTTGGCCAAGAGGGGGAAGATGGCAATGGAAGGCATGGAGAAGAAGAATGAGGAAGAGGTGATGGAGGTGACGAAGGTGAAAGAAGAGATGAAATGGAAAGTCTTTTAAAGAAGGAATTGTTGTGGGGAAAAAGACTGCTTGCTTGTAAAGAAAAAAGTTTTTTATTAAAAAAGTTTTATAACTGAATTCTTTATTTTGTTGTTTTTCTGAGGATTCTGCTTTATATTATTAGGGCAAAGCACAGTGAAAACGTAGGAACCGGAAGCAATCATTAGTTTGCAGATTGTAATTTATTGCAAGTCTAGAACCAAAGAGAGCACCAGTAATATTAATTCTTTCATTCCTTAATAATCCCGATCTGCCACCCAGACCATTTTCAGATAGGCGATTTAAGCCCATCAATACATTGTACACAGGGAACCTGACGTTTTGAAATTCTCCAACTTCCTAATGCTGTCTCTCACTTTCCAACCCTCATCATCATTACAACAATGCCTGATTTATTTGCTCTTACAATTCTGATCCTTTCTGTGCAGTGACATGTTATAGATTTAATATTGAGAAAAATGGATTTATAAGGGAAAATAAATAACTTAATGGTAGTTACTGGGCCTGGATATTCCACTGTCCAATGGTCCCAGTGTGGTCGCACACTTCAAAAACCACTGGTGTTTGCACCTTTTGGGAAGACAGATTCCGCAGCACAAAGAAATCATCAAACCTATTCTATATCTCATTGTTTGATCAAATGCTGAAATTGGTGATTGTGCTGTTCTTCTTAGCTGAGCTCTGCTCTTAAAGGGACAGCTCATTAAAATGGATAAGGTGGCTGGTGTCCCTTGGCTCTGTTCAACAGGCAGGGATAAACTCTGCCTTAATTATACCAGTCCACATCAACAATGGGCGGAAATGATATGCAGAGACTACTCAGCCCACGCTCTGAGCCTATCTTCCCATAGCACTGTTTAGCGTGAGGTACACTCCAAGAGGGAAATTTAGCTTGTCCCCCTACGAGATTCTATTTGGTTCAGCTCCCAGGCTAGGCTGTTACTTTCCTCAGCAGCTCCAAATTCAGTCAGATGCAATGGTAAATTACATAACTGCTCTCTCTCATGCCTTGACCAAAATCCATGCGCAAGTGTTTTCTTCTATTCCAGATCCAGTGTCTGATACAATCACCCATAAGTTACTCCCTGGTGATAGGGTTCTGGTTAAGAAATTCCTGAGAAAGCACACACTTGAGCCAAGATTTCATGGTTTATTCCAAGTCCTTCTAACTACATCTACCTCAGTAAAACTAGCTGGGAAGGACACTTGGATACACGCTTCGCACTGCAAGAAAGTTCCAGCTCCAGAGGAAGCTTTACTGTGATATTGTCTCTTGTACTTTTCCACAATCCCAACATTCGACTATATACAAAGACATACCTAATAAAAAGGACCCACACATTTGTGTGACTGGTGACCATTGGGGACAACACTGTAGTTCCTGGAAAGCAGCGGGTTGGAACACGGGCCGACCATGGGGTTACAGACCACAAAGTGCCTTAGATAGAGTGGACAGGAATGGGAAATCCTTGTTACACAGAATGACTTTGTGCAAACCAACTGGGTCTACTCCAATGAAACTTACCTTAAACATAGAACACCCTAGTCCAGGAGACACTGGAGAGTATATAATGGGAATGTACTGGAGAGGGGGTAGTTCATACAATAAATTGGGAACTTTCTATTTACAAGACATGCACACATCACCTGAGTGGGTAGATACAAGACATATGACCATCAACCCTCTCAAACCCCACATTAAGACTCTTAAAGACATGGTAGCCATAGCTAACCCTACATTGGAAGACAATATGGCAGTAGAGACTGGTTTTTCAGACACTAATCTATGGCTTGAGTGGATGAGATATAATGCTAATTCTCATAATAAAACTAACTGTTATGTTTGTGGTGGAGCCAGACCCCATCTAGGTACAGTGCCTCTAAATCTACCTCCTGATGTTGAAATATGTTTCTTAAAGGACCACTCTAGTGCCAGGAAAACATACTCGTTTTCCTGGCACTAGAGTGCCCTGAGGGTGCCCCCACCCTCAGGGACCCCCTCCCGCCCGGCTCTGGAAAGGGGAAAGGGGTAAAAACTTACCTTTTTCCAGCAGTGGGCGGAGAGATCTCCTCCTCCGATCCTCCTATTCTCCTCCCCGTCGGCTGAATGCGCACGCGCGGCAAGAGCTGCGCGCGCATTCAGCCGGTCACATAGGAAAGCATTCATAATGCTTTCCTATGGACGCTTGCGTGCTCTCACTGTGATTTTCACAGTGAGAATCACGCAAGCGCCTCTAGCGGCTGTCAGTGAGACAGCCACTAGAGGAAATAGGGGAAGGCTTAACCCATTCACAAACATAGCAGTTTCTCTGAAACTGCTATGTTTATGAAAAAATGGGTTAACCCTAGAAGGACCTGGCACCCAGACCACTTCATTAAGCTGAAGTGGTCTGGGTGCCTAGAGTGGTCCTTTAACCCCTTAAGGACACATGACATGTGTGACATGTCATGATTCCCTTTTATTCCAGAAGTTTGGTCCTTAAGGGGTTAAGTCTCTATGTGCAGTCAATTACAAACTCATCAGTATGTGAATCATGGAAGAAGATATACCCTCTAACCCAAAGGGATATCAGGCCACCTTATGGAGTCACAGTATATTCAGGTAATTACACTTGATACACTACACACAGTACCACAGGGAAGTTTGTGGGACAATTCTCTTCTGGTTATTGTGCTACATGCCGAAAGCCTCCAGCTACCCTGTTAATACATCAAGTTAAATACTTGATAGACATTTATTGGCTATGTGGATACATGCAACTCAGATCCAAATTGACAGGCCTATGGTGGGGGTAATGTGCTTTTACTAAAGTTATCATGCCCATACACATAATATCAGACAACCACCAAGGCCCTCTTGACTCACCACACACATACTTTAGAGTAAAAAGAGACACTCCTGTACAGGGCAGTTTCGACCCTCACATATACATAGATGCCAAGGGGGTGCCAAATGATTTTAAAGCCAGGGATGAGGTTGCAGCCGGATTCAAATCCTTGATTCCACTCATCACGGCCTATAAGAACGTAAATTGGATTAATTACATCTACTAAAACCAACAATGTTTTGTCAATTATACCAGAGATGCCCTCCAGGGACTGGCAGAACAATTACAAGCCACCTCCCAAATGTCATTTCAGAATAGGATGGCCATAGACATGATTCTGGCGGGGGAAAGGAGGTGTGTGTGAAATACTCCCAGATACCATGACATGCTGCACTTTTATCCCAGATAACACCGGCCCTAACGGGAAAGTAACTATGGCCATCGAGAAGCTTGAAAGCCTCTCTGAAGAGTTAAAAAGAAACTCAGGGATCACCAATTCTTGGGATAGATGGTTTGGATGGATGAACGGATGGCAGAAAGTACTCTTCCAAGTGGGTATGGCTGTCCTAACTGTAATGATTCTTTTCCTCTTCTTTGTCTGCTGTATAATGCCTTGTGCACAGAAATATTTGCAGAAGACTGTAGATCAAACCATTGACCGCACCACCCCAACATTCCTACACCAAGACATTGATGACGGAACCTGTGACACAACACATGCACCTCTTCAGTCCCACCACATTAAGTATACAATTACTTCTCTCTAGGGAAACTATAGGGACAGCGTCTTGTCTAACGGGTAAAAAGTCTGTTGCGGAGATGTAGTGGACAAGCCGCTACGGGTTCTAGTGCAGTGAAGAGTTCAAGAAAACATGTTTGAGAAGATGAGCAGCAGCCTATTAGGGATATTATTAGGGATAGATAGTAGTTGTTTACATCGTAAATAGTAATTTTTAGGGGGGACTGTTGTGGACAGAATATTAACTCTATTAATTTTCGTAAAATGCCTATTTGCTCTGCATAACTATAATCAATATTATTCATAAGTTACTTAAAATGGCCGCTAGGGAATTTCCCCTGTAGTCAACTAACACCCTTGAATTAACAAGATGGCGCTGGAATCTGGAGGAGAGCTCCATGATGCCAGTGACATCACACCCGGTAGGATGAGCAATTGATGAACCACTTAACACCTAACCAATTGTTTTACCGGACCCTCGGAATAAAGATTCCTCAAGTCTTTCATTAACCTGAAACTTGTGTCTGGTGTGAATTACTTTGGGAGCGTGCACGTAAATACTTATTAATTTGGACAGGGGCAGATATGCAAAAATATCAAGCACTTGATTTGATCCACAACAGCTTTTCTGTAAACCCAGCACAAATTTCTTGCAATTTTTCTTCACTTTTGATTAGAAACTAGAAACTGTTTTCCCAGCAACAGGCAATATGGTAATTTTCTCTAATGATTTTTAGGATAGAAAAATCTAAAATAACAACTGATTATTTTTTATATTTGGGTTTCATATAAAGAACATTCTCTAGGCTCATGTACAATTTAGTTCAAACTAGGTACCTTTGTAACCATAGCAGTGAGTTTGATATTCTAATCAAGATTATTGATACTATCAATGTAATCTTCAAATGTGGAAAAGAGCTGCTCTAACACATAAAAAGCATCATCTATGTATCTTTTTCAGATTTTACAAAACCCGAATAAGGGATGATTATACAAAAGGTGTATCTCAATGAAGTTTATATATATATATATATTTACAGATAGATCGATTATTAATACTATTAATAAAATCTACCAACTTGTCCAAGAGCTGCTCCAACACATAACAAATATCTGGACAAGGTATGATTATATTTACACACACACATACATGTATATATATATGTATCTATAATAATTTCAACTCACTACTGGTAAGTCATTGGCAATTTATGGAGAGTATGCCATGGGCTCTCCAGGCTATAGATTTTAAGCTCTCTATGTATATAATATGTGTGTGCTTATATATTATTTAACTAGATGTATATAACAAATTCAAGTAGAGTCCAAGTTGATCACAGGAAAAGCAAATAAAGAAAAAACTCCACAAATGTAACATTTAACAATAATTAACAGCGCATGAACTCATATATTGTATATAATAGCGATTATGCACTACTTAGAAATCTATAAGGGACATAGGTATATATATTATTCAATGCTGTTAATAATATAAAAATATATTTCTGTTTTTGTTGTTCGTACAGTCAATTTGAAGTTTAGATTAGAAGTTATATTTCATGCAAAAAAGTACCTAATGGCCTTTTAAAACCCTCTGCTTTATCTATGAAAAAAATAAGTAATAACAAAGTTGACATTGCAATACTTAGTAAGGCCTATGCACAAGAGCAGAGTCTGTGATGTCATAAATTACAGCAGAGTACGTCTAGGTAACACACAGTGATGTCATTTTCAAACATTCCGTGAACACTCACAGCACTCAGAGCTACACTTCACCTGGACAGTGGTTATATTAACTGGAAATATATATTTCCTACTCAACTGCAAAGGGATCTTGTGAAAAGGCACCTCTTGAGTACAGGACCGTTGACTTGTACTTTGCTATCCTATAAAACAAGTATAATGAGAATGGTGAGTGATTCTTTTTCTGCTTTATATCTATCTGTCTAGCTATCATTTTCAAATAGTTAGGGATTATTCTAGCTTTAGTGACTGAATAATCTAAATTTTATTAATGACAGGAGGAGAATATTTGCTTTATCTTTCTTTACTGAACCTCCCAGCAGCAAAGGAACAGTTAACAGTAATGTAAAAAGTTCAAGCAATCAGATAGTATAACAGTATTATATGATGTCATCAAACTCCTCCCATATCCTCTTTCTTGCTGTGGTCGATGATATGTCTGTGTCAACCGTGTAAACTCTAACGATGAACTGCGGACTAAGTTGGAGTCCTGAAGTAGTCAACATGTGGAATCTTCAGCGTGCTTGAAGGAGCCGTATATACAAAGGTATTTTTCACACTAAGGGAATAGAGAAGAGACGTGAGAGTATAGGTTCTCATACTACGTGAATGCAATTTATGGCATGTATGTTAAGAACAAATTGTAGTTACTCTTTGAATATAATATTGAATATTTCAAACACTAGATTAGAAGTGTTATGGCTTACCTGGGCGGGTGTTAAAAAGTGAAAATAAAGAAGGGGGGGGAAATATTCGCCTCCTGTCATTACTAAAATTTAGATTATTCAGTCACTAAAGCTAGAATAATCCCTAATTTTATGGCAAGACAGGAGGCTTCATATTTGCTGTTTTAACGCTCCTATATGATAGAAGATGCAGCATGTGTCATAGGTTTGAAATAAAATGTACGGAATGTGGACTCTCTGGACCAATCTGCAGATGACAAAATGTCTGAGAGGAAGCTTCCCGCGCGAAAGGCTGAGGATGTGGCTGCTCCTCTGACTGAATATGCGCCAAAATTTGAGTCAATGCCTGCTTGCGCTAGTATCCATCTGATCCACCATGCGACGGTTTGTGTGGTTTTACATAAGACACGAGGAGGGGTCCCGTAGGGGGGGCGTAGAGTGGTGGTGGCATCTAAATAATGCCTTACGCAGAGTGCCACGCAGAGTGACTGTCTATTAGGAAAGTAAGGTAGAATACGGAGGAAGAATTAGTTTTGTTCGCTAATTTTCATTAGCGGTCCAGGATTCTAAAAGGGAAAAGACTTGAGTGATATCCCAGAAACAGGAGTATTTAGGAAGAGGGGGTCTGGCTAACCTGATCCCTCGTAAAAGTCTACAGACTGAAGGATGTTTCCCTATTGACGCATTGTCAATGGGATTATGGGCCGTAGAGATAGTGGATCTATAGACATTAATTGATCGATAGGATTTACCTTGATCAAATAGGGTAGACAGAAAATTTAGGATGATTGTCAGAGGTGCTGAAAAACACCAGCTGACCCATGTCTTCCTCGACTAGTGCCTGGGGCCCAGGAGTCCCATAGGAGAGCCTGAGTTGTCTCAGAAAGTCCTGAGACGTTCCAAGATCCCCTGAAACGGTCCAAGCTACAAGCTGGAGCCGGTCCTGAAGGGCGAGTGGGTGAAAGTGCCCTGTTGGGTTCCTGAGGATGTCGGGTGATCGAGGTAGAAGAATTGGATAGTTCACTGATAATTCTAACAGGGTTGGAAACCAAGTCTGGGTTCTCCTTAGTGGAGTGACAATGACTATCGTCACTAGTAGGGCTTTGACCCGGTAGAGGGTGCGTTGGATCATGGAGAAAGGTGGGAACGCATAGGCTCCTGTCTCCAGCCAAGGATGTAGAAAGGCGTTGACTGCCCATGACTGGGGTCTGGGAGCCAGCTGATAAAGGCTTCCATCTGGCGGTTCAGACGGGATGCAAACAGGTCCAGTGTAAGGGGCCCGCGAAGGCAATGAATTTGGTGGAACACGCGGGGGTCTAATTGCCAGTCGCTTACATCCCTCCAATGGCGAGAGAACCAATCCGCGACTAGGTTGTCCGTGCCCGGAAGATATTCCGCTCTGATAGATAAGTTCCGTTCTAGACAGAATTGGTAAAGATCTTTGGTCAGATCGGATAGTAGCTTGGATCGAGAGCCTCCTAACCGATTCACATAGCGCACTGCAGAGACGTTGTCCATGCGCAGTACTACAGTTGAAACAGTCTTTCGTGAAACTGCGAAAGATCCTGTAATCAATTCCAAACAATTGATGTGCAGTGCTTGTTCGGATGGGGACCAAAGTCCCCCTGTGGACCCTTGGGCGCATGTGGCGCCCCATCCCAGGAGACTGGCATCGGATTCCAGAATGAAATCTGGTTGTGATCCGAAGATGGCTTTGCCATTCCAGGCTTCCATATTGTGAAGCCACCAGTGAAGTTCTATATGAACTTCGTCTGTCAGTTGGATGTACTGATCGTAGGAGGTGGAACGGTGTAGGTAGTATGTCTTGAGCCGTTGCATGGCTCGGTAGTGTAAAGGTCCTGGGTAAATGGCTTGGATAGAGGCGGACAGTAGGCCTATAGTATGGGCCAGATCGCGTAAGCGAATCTGATGAGTTGATAACAATTTGCGAATGTCTTGTGCCATTATCAGGATGTCATCCAAATATATGATGGATCGAATCCCCTGTGATCGGAGTAGCGCCATCACTGGTTTCATCAGTTTCGTGAAACATGGTGCGGAGCATAGTCCGAACGGGAGGCATGTGAATTGCCAGATTTCCTCTTGCCAGAGGAATTGAAGGAAAAGCTCGATGGTTGCGAGCAATAGGAACTGTGAGGTATGCGTCTTTGAGATCGAAGCTGGAGAACCAATCTCCCACGCAAAGGAGGTCCCTGAGTAGATGGACGCCCTCCATCTTGAAGTGGCGATACCTGACAAAGTGATTCAGGTTTTTTTAAGTTGATAATTGGGCGTAGGTCTCCAGTTTTTTGTGGCCAAAAAAAAAAAATGTTGCTTAGAAAAGTATGCGGGAAAGGGGATTTCTCTATTGGCTCTTTTTTTACTAGCTTGCGCAGTTCGGTTTGTAGTGTCAGGTTGTCTGCTGCAGACATCTGTAGTGGTGTAGGTGGGGTGTCCTGGAAGGGGTGGAAAGGAAATCTATTTGAACCCTTGGACTGTGTGTAGGATCCATAGATCCTGAGAAAGTAATTCCCACTGTTGGAAAAACTGGTTAATCGACCTGCTATAGGTACATTGAAAGAAGGGAGATGTATTACCTGGAGCAGCTCTTCCGCGTAGGAAGGCAGATCCACGTCCCCGGATAGACCCTCTATTAGTGAATAGTTGCCTGTGGTAGGGTCGGGGTTGTCCCGATTGCCAATAGTTTTCAGAGGGGCGAGGCCTGTAGCCTGTGAAGGCGATTCTGCTGTTCGTTCGGCCTCTATAACGTCCAGCTCTCCCAGAAAAACGGCCTGACTGAGAACGAAAAACCCTGCGCAAGGAGGATTGAGCCTTATTTAGGGTGGTGAACACCGCTACATGTTTGGAAAGGTCTTTCATGAACGAGTCCCCAAACAGTAATCCATTGCCTCTGGTCCCAGTTCTCGGGAGCTCAGATCGGCTAATTTTGCATCCAGTTTGTACAGTGCCGCCTAGCGTCTCTCAGTGGACATGGCCACATTAGCGTTGCCTAGTAAGCATAAGGCTCTCTGGCCCACTCTCTAACTGTGTTTGGGTCAAATCTGGCGTGAGAGCTACCTTGTTTGGCATGGTCGGTCGAGGGCACTCGGAGTTTTGCCCTCATTTCTTTGTCCAGTGGTTTGCATAACCACATTTTACAAAAGTTGGAAATGTGCTCTGGTGGAGGCCATTCTGACGACCGTGGGTGTCTGATGACCCTGGGGTCAAATAAAGGATCACCCGAAGCATCCAGAAGGATGTTGAATCGGGTCCTTTTGATAAGGTAGTATAGCATCTAGATCTTTATGTGTGAGAAAGGTTTCCTTGACAAATTCCGAAGACGGTATCCCCTAGCGCATTCGCCGAGGGGTCGTCACCAGAATATCCAAGGAAATAATCGTCAACCCCGTCTAACGTGTGGGATGTAGACCCTCTAAGGGGTTAAAGTTAGCTTGAACGGGGCGAGTGGCAATCCATTTTTGGGACTTGGCAGGAGCCTTGCCCTTGCCCGCAGACCAACTCTCCCCTTTCCAGGGGCGTTTGCGTGTAACCTCCTGATCCGAGGGTTGAGAGTCCTCGGAATCAGAGAGTTGACGTGCAGTAGGGGTGACTTCGGCCGAAGTCTTCTCATGAAAGGCTGCTAATGCCTTGGGGATGGAATCTGCAATGGGTGAAACCAACCAGGCTCTGAGTACCTGGGATATAGCTGGCTCATTATTGTCAGACATGGTTTGTCTTAGAGCGGTTGCCAAACAGTTAAGTATATTAATTTGAAAGAATGGAGTTGAATGGGTTTCACCCAAAATTATTTCAGAGTATAGATGGGGGTCACCCAAAATATTTGTGTAGTTTAATACGTAGGCGGCACTCAATATTTAGTGGGGTTGTCCACTAAAATATACACAAGTGGGTTGTACCACTATGATAGTAAACAGTGGGGTTAACCACTTAATTATAACCATAGACAGTGGGGTTCACCACTGAGTAGTAATAAAGTGGTGTATCACTTAATTATAGTGTATTTGTATAAGGGGGTCACCCTTAACAGTAATATTGGTGTTAAAACACCTTAATAATTGATATTAAAGTGTTGTATCACTTTAATTATAGTGCATTTGTATAAGGGGGTCACCCTTAACAGTAATATTGGTGTTAAAACACCTTAAGAATTGATATTAAAGTGTTGTATACTTTAATTATAGTGCATTTGTATAAGGGGGTCACCCTGAACAGTAATATTGGTGTTAAAACACCTTAAGAATTGATATTAAAGTGTTGTATCACTTTAATTATAGTGCATTTGTATAAGGGGATCACCCTTAACAGTAATATTGGTGTTAAAACACCTTAAGAATTGATATTAAAGTGTTGTATCACTTTAATTATAGTGCATTTGTATAAGGGGGGCACCCTTAACAGTAATATTGGTGTTAAAACACCTTAAGAATTGATATTAAAGTGTTGTATCACTTTAATTATAGTGCATTTGTATAAGGGGGGCACCCTTAACAGTAATATTGGTGTTAAAACACCTTAAGAATTGATATTAAAGTGTTGTATCACTGTAATTATAGTGTATTTGTATACGGGGGTCACCCTTAACAGTAATATTGGTGTTAAAAACACCTTAAGAATTGATATTAAAGGGGGGCGGGGCTGGGCCGCCATGCTGAACAGTCGCACAAGAGAGTAGCTCCTTCAACCTGTCCACAATTGAAGCATATAAACACGAAATTTGTACCAACCTGACGACTGACAGCTGCAGCACATTGCAGGGAGGCACACCCGTACCAAGGCGAGGCTTGCAGAGTATGTTTTAGTCCCTTGGTGAGGTGATCCTCATCGCCAAGATGAGGCCTACTCGGGCGGTGAATGGGGTGGACGGCCGCCACCCTACTGTCCTGCCAAATAGGGCCATACCAGAAGCATGAGGCTGGGTGGTCCTGGCCCCATTTCCCCCCCCCCCCCGGACCGGCGGGGGTGATCCCGGTCCACACCCCAGGGCCCCTACTGCCGCCAGGAAAACACAAAGCACAGGAGCCGCATCTGAAATGGCGGAGACCGCGTGTTGTGGTACCTATGCCGAGGGGGAAGACCAACGCTCCCTCCTCACTCACCACACCACAAGAAGATATCTGGCATGTGCAGTCTCGACACCGGGCGAAAGCTGTAACAGACATAAATCCCCAGCATTGCACTTGCCACGCTTGGACCAACAGGGAGCAAAGGCACCGGTCCTGGTTGAGCGGGGGAGCCGGAGAAACAACAAACCGGCAGACGCAACACGAAAACAAGCAAAGGTGGACTGCCCTCTCACACTTACCCTTGCACCTACCCGAGAAGACGGGTCCCGACATGAAGCACCGCTCCAGCTTAGCAGCCGGACCCGCAGCACCTCCCAGATTGCCGTGCAGGGGCTGCAACGCCTGGAGAGAGCACAACCACAGCGGACCCACACTAAACCACTGCCCGTAATCAGCAGAGCAGATGCTCACTCGAACGCTCTGATAACTATATACATGTCTAATTTGCCACAACGTGTTTATTGCCTAACAATGCTTGCCATCTCTAATCGAGACCAAATTCATTTAAATGTACCACTCAGTATCTTAACAATGCCTAAAGTATTGCTGACTCCTTTCATGCTGTGGGGGTCTCTGGGGGGATCTCACTCTCAAGGGCCATATAAGCAACCCAGCTCCCTACACCACCCGGGCTTTGACCCACATATATAGCTTGGAGCTGTAACACTCATCCTATCCTACCTGAACCTCTCACACCCAATCAATAGTTTGCCTTTTATTCTCACACTTTAATCTACTTACCAACTATCACAAGGTGACACTCATCATAGTAGTGAGACACGGTTCCCCTGCATCACCCTCTATGATTTACCTCTCACTGTGCTCGCATTGCTGCATACAACTTTAAGTCAGTACACCAGGGACTCCAAACTCCTGCTCACTCGCTCGGGGGGCCATTGGGGTGTTCTAAAGTTCATAGCTTTTGTGACTCAGACAAGTTAAGAGATGATTAAACTTATGTTGAACATAGTCTAGCCACACATAATAAGCCTGCTTCACACTCATAATTTTAAAAAATTGTGCTGTTACTCTATGCCATATTGTTTTCTACTGTTGTTATTGAGCTTGATACAGCTGTCGTGGCTTTACAAGCATGTTGTTCTCACTGTCACAACAAAAATAAAGAATTATAAAAAAAAAAGAATTGATATTAAAGACACTCAATATAATGAAGTGGCAGATAATAAAATGGTGGGGGTCACCCACAAAGCCTTCCTTTATTTAGTAACAACAATGATAATACAGCAGGTGTTGGAAAAAATCCTGAGAAGGAAATAAAAGGGGGGAAAAAAATCACTAAAAGACATTCAGGTATTAGCACTTTAAGGTGCTATAACAGAAGAGGAAAATAGTACTTACCAGATCCGAAGTCAGGCGAGTTGATCGCTGCTCTGGTGACTGGAATGCAAATAAAATGGCCGCCGCCAGCAAAAGGGCGGGAAACAATGCACTTGCTAAGTGCTGATGCGAACGGGCGGGGTAACGCGAGGGCGCGAAACTGAGAATAGTAAAAAGCAGTAATGAGTCGCAGGAGGAAAAACCTCCTGCGATTTAAAGGGGAAATCTAAATAAAGTTTAATAGGAAATTGACAAAGTAGTCCAAGATTGAATAGAATTAAATTAAAATAAATAGAGCATAAATGTTTCCACAGAAAGTGTTGTTAAAGTGATAAGTGAATAAAGTGTTAAAGGTATATGACCATTGTAATACATTTTTTAATTGAAATAGTGTATTAAAGGTTAAATGATACAGCAATATAATTGGAACAGACTCACCTGGGAGGCAAGCAGCAAAGAAAGAGGATATGGGAGGAGTTTGATGACATCATATAATACTGTTATACTATCTGATTGGTTGAACTTTTTACATTACTGTTAACTGTTCCTTTGCTGCTGGGAGGTTCAGTAAAGAAAGATAAAGCAAATATGAAGCCTCCTGTCTTGCCATGAAATTAAAACAAATGAAATTACAAATTTTAAGTTTTTATTTTGTTACTTTTTTGCATTAAATAAAAACCTAAAGGAACACTGCTCAATTCTATACCATTTAGGAATTGAATCACTATGTTCATGCAGCCCTAGTCACAACTCCCTGCATGTGACTTACACAACTTTCCTAAACACTTCCTGAAAAGAGCTTTGTAAAGCTTACACTTCCTTTACTACAAATTATGTTTAATTTAGAATTTTGTATCTCCTACTCTGTTAATAGCTTGCTAGACCATGCAGGGGTATCTTGTGTGTGATTAAAGTTTCATTTGAATAGCAGGAGATAAAAACGTTTAAAATAAGTAACATCTAAAAGAAAATTACATGTTTTTTTGCAGGCTTTGTGATTTACAGCCAGGGGAGGTGTAGCTAGGGCTGGATAGACAGAATTAAAAGTGATTTTACTTCAAAATGGTAGAGAATTGAGCAGTAAGACTTCAGAGGCATAATGTATACAGAAAAACGGCTTCATTAATATAAAGTTGTTTTGGTGATTATACTGTTACTTTAAAATATGAGCTTAAACAGCAACACAATAATAAAATGCTTAGATATTAATAACAATAATTAATTATTGATTATAAAGTCCTTACTGATTTCCTTGTGCTATACATAAAGTATTGATATAAACTCCATAGAAATACACCATAGGTGATTGTTAAAATAATAGAATCCAACGTTTATTTCTTATGCTGCCGGCAGCCATATATCAATTTTCCCAGAAACCACTGCTTTGACCTTTCAATACCCATACCACTCATTGTTACCCTTTTCTGTTCCTCCAGACACAGTTGATATTTATTTGTGTAATTTTCTCTTCATTTATTCACCAACCCATGCTTCCATAATATGTCCAACTTTACTCTGCATATAAAACCAGCTGCTGCAACAGGATTCTGTTCACACACTTTATTTCAGATACCAGTCCTGTTTTTTACAGCTCCCTTCTTTCCACATTCTATCCCTCTCAATCTACTACCTGCCCAATACATATGGCTACCAACAGGCTATTTCACTGTCAGACTGCCTAAAGTGAGTGGTAGCTAACAATTGGTCAGATTTGTTTGTCTCTAATAGATATTCCAGTTATTGGGTACATTGCTGTGTCCTATGCCATCTTTAATCAATAGAAAAAAAATCAAACTGGAAAGATTGTGACTCGATTGTGACAAAAATCAAACTGGAAAGATTGTGACTCTCGATAAAATTATATACTCCGTCTAACAGTGTTTTTCCTCTTTAATACAGGTAAAATTCTCAGTGAATAGGAAATTTAAACCGCCACCACCCTCCATTAGCAGTGAATATTTCCATATTTGTGCCAGCTCTTTCCTGCTCATATGTTACACGTGCATTTATGTATGTGTTTCTGTGAACTCAGCAACATGTCGGCTAATGCTGGACTCTTTATTTCTACAAGGGACGGTCAAATCCCGTGTTCATTATACGGCAGTCTTCCTGAGTACAACATACGCACTGTACCTCCTTCTCCTCCTTATTTATGAGCACCTTTATCTAGTGGCCACAGTTTTCTGTGTATTACAGATAGTCTTAATAGACTTGGCCAAGAGGGGGAAGATGGCAATGGAAGGCATGGAGAAGAAGAATGAGGAAGAGGTGATGGAGGTGACGAAGGTGAAAGAAGAGATGAAATGGAAAGTCTTTTAAAGAAGGAATTGTTGTGGGGAAAAAGACTGCTTGCTTGTAAAGGAAAAAGTTTTTTATTAAAAAAGTTTTATAACTGAATTCTTTATTTTGTTGTTTTTCTGAGGATTCTGCTTTATATTATTAGGGCAAAGCACAGTGAAAACGTAGGAACCGGAAGCAATCATTAGTTTGCAGATTGTAATTTATTGCAAGTCTAGAACCAAAGAGAGCACCAGTAATATTAATTCTTTCATTCCTTAATAATCCCGATCTGCCACCCAGACCATTTTCAGATAGGCGATTTAAGCCCATCAATACATTGTACACAGGGAACCTGACGTTTTGAAATTCTCCAACTTCCTAATGCTGTCTCTCACTTTCCAACCCTCATCATCATTACAACAATGCCTGATTTATTTGCTCTTACAATTCTGATCCTTTCTGTGCAGTGACATGTTATATATTTAATATTGAGAAAAATGGATTTATAAGGGAAAATAAATAACTTAATGGTAGTTACTGGGCCTGGATATTCCACTGTCCAATGGTCTCAGTGTGGTCGCACACTTCAAAAACCACTGGTGTTTGCACCTTTTGGGAAGACAGATTCCGCAGCACAAAGAAATCATCAAACCTATTCTATATCTCATTGTTTGATCAAATGCTGAAATTGGTGATTGTGCTGTTCTTCTTAGCTGAGCTCTGCTCTTAAAGGGACAGCTCATTAAAATGGATAAGGTGGCTGGTGTCCCTTGGCTCTGTTCAACAGGCAGGGATAAACTCTGCCTTAATTATACCAGTCCACATCAACAATGGGCGGAAATGATATGCAGAGACTACTCAGCCCACGCTCTGAGCCTATCTTCCCATAGCACTGTTTAGCGTGAGGTACACTCCAAGAGGGAAATTTAGCTTGTCCCCCTACGAGATTCTATTTGGTTCAGCTCCCAGGCTAGGCTGTTACTTTCCTCAGCAGCTCCAAATTCAGTCAGATGCAATGGTAAATTACATAACTGCTCTCTCTCATGCCTTGACCAAAATCCATGCGCAAGTGTTTTCTTCTATTCCAGATCCAGTGTCTGATACAATCACCCATAAGTTACTCCCTGGTGATAGGGTTCTGGTTAAGAAATTCCTGAGAAAGCACACACTTGAGCCAAGATTTCATGGTTTATTCCAAGTCCTTCTAACTACATCTACCTCAGTAAAACTAGCTGGGAAGGACACTTGGATACACGCTTCGCACTGCAAGAAAGTTCCAGCTCCAGAGGAAGCTTTACTGTGATATTGTCTCTTGTACTTTTCCACAATCCCAACATTCGACTATATACAAAGACATACCTAATAAAAAGGACCCACACATTTGTGTGACTGGTGACCATTGGGGACATCACTGTAGTTCCTGGAAAGCAGCGGGTTGGAACACGGGCCGACCATGGGGTTACAGACCACAAAGCGCCTTAGATAGAGTGGACAGGAATGGGAAATCCTTGTTACACAGAATGACTTTGTGCAAACCAACTGGGTCTACTCCAATGAAACTTACCTTAAAAATAGAACACCCTAGTCCAGGAGACACTGGAGAGTATAAAATGGGAATGTACTGGAGAGGGGGTAGTTCATACAATAAATTGGGAACTTTCTATTTACAAGACATGCACACATCACCTGAGTGGGTAGATACAAGACATATGACCATCAACCCTCTCAAACCCCACATTAAGACTCTAAAAGACATGGTAGCCATAGCTAACCCTACATTTGAAGACACTATGGCAGTAGAGACTGGTTTTTCAGACACTAATCTATGGCTTGAATGGATGAGATATAATGCTAATTCTCATAATAAAACTAACTGTTATGTTTGTGGTGGAGCCAGACCCCATCTAGGTACAGTGCCTCTAAATCTACCTCCTGATGTTGAAACATGTTTCTTAAAGGACCACTCTAGTGCCAGGAAAACATACTCGTTTTCCTGGCACTAGAGTGCCCTGAGGGTGCCCCCACCCTCAGGGACCCCCTCCCGCCCGGCTCTGGAAAGGGGAAAGGGGTAAAAACTTACCTTTTTCCAGCGGTGGGCGGAGAGATCTCCTCCTCCGATCCTCCTCTTCTCCTCCCCGTCGGCTGAATGCGCACGCGCGGCAAGAGCTGCGCGCGCATTCAGCCGGTCACATAGGAAAGCATTCATAATGCTTTCCTATGGACGCTTGCGTGCTCTCACTGTGATTTTCACAGTGAGAATCACGCAAGCGCCTCTAGCGGCTGTCAGTGAGACAGCCACTAGAGGAAATAGGGGAAGGCTTAACCCATTCACAAACATAGCAGTTTCTCTGAAACTGCTATGTTTATGAAAAAATGGGTTAACCCTAGAAGGACCTGGCACCCAGACCACTTCATTAAGCTGAAGTGGTCTGGGTGCCTAGATTGGTCCTTTAATCCCTTAAGGACACATGACATGTGTGACATGTCATGATTCCCTTTTATTCCAGAAGTTTGGTCCTTAAGGGGTTAAGTCTCTATGTGCAGTCAATTACAAACTCATCAGTATGTGAATCATGGAAGAAGATATACCCTCTAACCCAAAGGGATATCAGGCCACCTTATGGAGTCACAGTATATTCAGGTAATTACACTTGATACACTACACACAGTACCACAGGGAAGTTTGTGGGAAAATTCTCTTCTGGTTATTGTGCTACATGCCGAAAGCCTCCAGCTACCCTGTTAATACATCAAGTTAAATACTTGAGAGACATTTATTGGCTATGTGGATACATGCAACTCAGATCCAAATTGACAGGCCTATGGTGGGGGTAATGTGCTTTTACTAAAGTTATCATGCCCATACACATAATATCAGACAACCACCAAGGCCCTCTTGACTCACCACACACATACTTTAGAGTAAAAAGAGACACTCCTGTACAGGGCAGTTTCGACCCTCACATATACATAGATGCCAAGGGGGTGCCAAATGATTTTAAAGCCAGGGATGAGGTTGCAGCTGGATTCAAATCCTTGATTCCACTCATCACGGCCTATAAGAATGTAAATTGGATTAATTACATCTACTAAAACCAATAATGTTTTGTCAATTATACCAGAGATGCCCTCCAGGGACTGGCAGAACAATTACAAGCCACCTCCCAAATGTCATTTCAGAATAGGATGGCCATAGACATGATTCTGGCGGGGGAAAGGAGGTGTGTGTGAAATACTCCCAGATACCATGACATGCTGCACTTTTATCCCAGATAACACCGGCCCTAACGGGAAAGTAACTATGGCCATCGAGAAGCTTGAAAGCCTCTCTGAAGAGTTAAAAAGAAACTCAGGGATCACCAATTCTTGGGATAGATGGTTTGGATGGATGAACGGATGGCAGAAAGTACTCTTCCAAGTGGGTATGGCTGTCCTAACTGTAATGATTCTTTTCCTCTTCTTTGTCTGCTGTATAATGCCTTGTGCACAGAAATATTTGCAGAAGACTGTAGATCAAACCATTGACCGCACCACCCCAACATTCCTACACCAAGACATTGATGACGGAACCTGTGACACAACACATGCACCTCTTCAGTCCCACCACATTAAGTATACAATTACTTCTCTCTAGGGAAACTATAGGGACAGCGTCTTGTCTAACGGGTAAAAAGTCTGTTGCGGAGATGTAGTGGACAAGCCGCTACGGGTTCTAGTGCAGTGAAGAGTTCAAGAAAACATGTTTGAGAAGATGAGCAGCAGCCTATTAGGGATATTATTAGGGATAGATAGTAGTTGTTTACATCGTAAATAGTAATTTTTAGGGGAAACTGTTGTGGACAGAATATTAACTCTATTAATTTTCGTAAAATGCCTATTTGCTCTGCATAACTATAATCAATATTATTCATAAGTTACTTAAAATGGCCGCTAGGGAATTTCCCCTGTAGTCAACTAACACCCTTGAATTAACAAGATGGCGCTGGAATCTGGAGGAGAGCTCCATGATGCCAGTGACATCACACCCGGTAGGATGAGCAATTGATGAACCACTTAACACCTAACCAATTGTTTTACCGGACCCTCGGAATAAAGATTCCTCAAGTCTTTCATTAACCTGAAACTTGTGTCTGGTGTGAATTACTTTGGGAGCGTGCACGTAAATACTTATTAATTTGGACAGGGGCAGATATGCAAAAATATCAAGCACTTGATTTGATCCACAACAGCTTTTCTGTAAACCCAGCACAAATTTCTTGCAATTTTTCTTCACTTTTGATTAGAAACTAGAAACTGTTTTCCCAGCAACAGGCAATATGGTAATTTTCTCTAATGATTTTTAGGATAGAAAAATCTAAAATAACAACAGATTATTTTTTATATTTGGGTTTCATATAAAGAACATTCTCTAGGCTCATGTACAATTTAGTTCAAACTAGGTACCTTTGTAACCATAGCAGTGAGTTTGATATTCTAATCAAGATTATTGATACTATCAATGTAATCTTCAAACGTGGAAAAGAGCTGCTCCAACACATAAAAAGCATCATCTATGTATCTTCTCCAGATTTTACAAAACCCGAATAAGAGATGATTATACAAAAGGTGTATCTCAATGAAGTTTATATATATATATATATATATATATATTTACAGATAGATCGATTATTAATACTATTAATCAAATCTACCAACTTGTCCAAGAGCTGCTCCAACACATAACAAATATCTGGACAAGGTATGATTATATTTACACACACACATACATGTATATATATATGTATCTATAATAATTTCAACTCACTACTGGTAAGTCATTGGCAATTTATGGAGAGTATGCCATGGGCTCTCCAGGCTATAGATTTTAAGCTCTCTATGTATATAATATGTGTGTGCTTATATATTATTTAACTAGATGTATATAACAAATTCAAGTAGAGTCCTAGTTGATCACAGGAAAAGCAAATAAAGAAAAAACTCCACAAATGTAACATTTAACAATAATTAACAGCGCATGAACTCATATATTGTATATAATAGCGATTATGCACTACTTAGAAATCTATAAGGGACATAGGTATATATATTATTCATTGCTGTTAATAATATAAAAATATATTTCTGTTTTTGTTGTTCGTACAGTCAATTTGAAGTTTAGATTAGAAGTTATATTTCATGCAAAAAAGTACCTAATGGCCTTTTCAAACCCTCTGCTTTATCTATGAAAAAAATAAGTAATAACAAAGTTGACATTGCAATACTTAGTAAGGCCTATGCAGAAGAGCAGAGTCTGTGATGTCATAAATTACAGCAGAGTACGTCTAGGTAACACACAGTGATGTCATTTTCAAACATTCCGTGAACACTCACAGCACTCAGAGCTACACTTCACCTGGACAGTGGTTATATTAACTGGAAATATATATTTGCTACTCACCTGCAAAGGGATCTTGTGAAAAGGCACCTCTTGAGTACAGGACCGTTGACTTGTACTTTGCTATCCTATAAAACAAGTATAATGAGAATGGTGAGTGATTCTTTTTCTGCTTTATATCTATCTGTCTAGCTATCATTTTCAAATAATTAAAACAAATGAAATTACAAATTTTAAGTTTTTATTTTGTTACTTTTTTGCATTAAATAAAAACCTAAAGGAACACTGCTCAATTCTATACCATTTAGGAATTGAATCACTATGTTCATGCAGCCCTAGTCACAACTCCCTGCATGTGACTTACACAACTTTCCTAAACACTTCCTGAAAAGAGCTTTGTAAAGCTTACACTTCCTTTACTACAAATTATGTTTAATTTAGAATTTCGTATCTCCTACTCTGTTAATAGCTTGCTAGACCATGCAGGGGTATCTTGTGTGTGATTAAAGTTTAATTTGAATAGCAGGAGATAAAAACTTTTAAAATAAGTAACATCTAAAAGAAAATTACATGTTTTTTTGCAGGCTTTGTGATTTACAGCCAGGGGAGGTGTAGCTAGGGCTGGATAGACAGAATTAAAAGTGATTTTACTTCAAAATGGTAGAGAATTGAGCAGTAAGACTTCAGAGGCATAATGTATACAGAAAAACTGCTTCATTAATATTAAGTTGTTTTGGTGATTATACTGTTACTTTAAAATATGAGCTTAAACAGCAACACAATAATAAAATGCTTAGATATTAATAACAATAATTAATTATTGATTATAAAGTCCTTACTGATTTCCTTGTGCTATACATAAAGTATTGATATAAACTCCATATAAATACACCATAGGTGATTGTTAAAATAATGGAATCCAACGTTTATTTCTTATGCTGCCGGCAGCCATATATCAATTTTCCCAGAAACCACTGCTTTGACCTTTCAATACCCATACCACTCATTGTTACCCTTTTCTGTTCCTCCAGACACAGTTGATATTTATTTGTGTAATTTTCTCTTCATTTATTCACCAACCCATGCTTCCATAATATGTCCAACTTTACTCTGCATATAAAACCAGCTGCTGCAACAGGATTCTGTTCACACACTTTATTTCAGATACCAGTCCTGTTTTTTACAGCTCCCTTCTTTCCACATTCTATCCCTCTCAATCTACTACCTGCCCAATACATATGGCTACCAACAGGCTATTTCACTGTCAGACTGCCTAAAGTGAGTGGTAGCTAACAAATGGTCAGATTTGTTTGTCTCTAATAGATATTCCAGTTATTGGGTACATTGCTGTGTCCTATGCCATCTTTAATCAATAGAAAAAAAATCAAACTGGAAAGATTGTGACTCGATTGTGACAAAAATCAAACTGGAAAGATTGTGACTCTCGATAAAATTATATACTCCGTCTAACAGTGTTTTTCCTCTTTAATACAGGTAAAATTCTCAGTGAATAGGAAACTTAAACCGCCACCACCCTCCATTAGCAGTGAATATTTCCATATTTGTGCCAGCTCTTTCCTGCTCATATGTTACACGTGCATTTATGTATGTGTTTCTGTGAACTCAGCAACATGTCGGCTAATGCTGGACTCTTTATTTCTACAAGGGACGGTCAAATCCCGTGTTCATTATACGGCAGTCTTCCTGAGCACAACATGCGCACTGTACCTTCTTCTCCTCCTTATTTATGAGCACCTTTATCTAGTGGCCACAGTTTTCTGTGTATTCCAGATAGTCTTAATAGACTTGGCCAAGAGGGGGAAGATGGCAATGGAAGGCATGGAGAAGAAGAATGAGGAAGAGGTGATGGAGGTGACGAAGGTGAAAGAAGAGATGAAATGGAAAGTCTTTTAAAGAAGGAATTGTTGTGGGGAAAAAGACTGCTTGCTTGTAAAGGAAAAAGTTTTTTATTAAAAAAGTTTTATAACTGAATTCTTTATTTTGTTGTTTTTCTGAGGATTCTGCTTTATATTATTAGGGCAAAGCACAGTGAAAACGTAGGAACCGGAAGCAATCATTAGTTTGCAGATTGTAATTTATTGCAAGTCTAGAACCAAAGAGAGCACCAGTAATATTAATTCTTTCATTCCTTAATAATCCCGATCTGCCACCCAGACCATTTTCAGATAGGCGATTTAAGCCCATCAATACATTGTACACAGGGAACCTGACGTTTTGAAATTCTCCAACTTCCTAATGCTGTCTCTCACTTTCCAACCCTCATCATCATTACAACAATGCCTGATTTACTTGCTCTTACAATTCTGATCCTTTCTGTGCAGTGACATGTTATAGATTTAATGCTTGAGAAGAATGGATTCATAAGGGAAAATAAATAGCTTAATGGTAGTTACTGGGCCTGGATATTCCACTGTCCAATGGTCCCAGTGTGGTCGCACACTTCAAAAACCACTGGTGTTTGCACCTTTTGGGAAGACAGATTCCGCAGCACAAAGAAATCATCAAACCTATTCTATATCTCATTGTTTGATCAAATGCTGAAATTGGTGATTGTGCTGTTCTTCTTAGCTGAGCTCTGCTCTTAACGGGGACAGCTCATTAAAATGGATAAGGTGGCTGGTGTCCCTTGGCTTTGTTCAACAGGCAGGGATAAACTCTGCCTTAATTATACCAGTCCACATCAACAATGGGCGGAAATGATATGCAGAGACTACTCAGCCCACGCACTGAGCCTATCTTCCCATAGCACTGTTTAGCGTGAGGTACACTCCAAGAGGGAAATTTAGCTTGTCCCCCTACGAGATTTTATTTGGTTCAGCTCCCAGGCTAGGCTGTTACTTTCCTCAGCAGCTCCAAATTCAGTCAGATGCAATGGTAAATTACATAACTGCTCTCTCTCATGCCTTGACCAAAATCCATGCGCAAGTGTTTTCTTCTATTCCAGATCCAGTGTCTGATACAATCACCCATAAGTTACTCCCTGGTTATTGGGTTCTGGTTAAGAAATTCCTGAGAAAGCACACACTTGAGCCAAGATTTCATGGTTTATTCCAAGTCCTTCTAACTACATCTACCTCAGTAAAACTAGCTGGGAAGGACACTTGGATACACGCTTCGCACTGCAAGGAAGTTCCAGCTCCAGAGGAAGCTTTACTGTGATATTGTCTCTTGTACTTTTCCACAATCCCAACATTCGACTATATACAAAGACATACCTAATAAAAAGGACCCACACATTTGTGTGACTGGTGACCATTGGGGACATCACTGTAGTTCCTGGAAAGCAGCGGGTTGGAACACGGGCCTACCATGGGGTTACAGACCACAAAGTGCCTTAGATAGAGTGGACAGGAATGGGAAATCCTTGTTACACAGAATGACTTTGTCCAAACCAACTGGGTCTACTCCAATGAAACTTACCTTAAACATAGAACACCCTAGTCCAGGAGACACTGAAGAGTATATAATGGGAATGTACTGGAGAGGGGGTAGTTCATACAATAAATTGGGAACTTTCTATTTACAAGACATGCACACATCACCTGAGTGGGTAGATACAAGACATATGACCATCAACCCTCTCAAACCCCACATTAAGACTCTTAAAGACATGGTAGCCATAGCTAACCCTACATTTGAAGACACTATGGCAGTAGAGACTGGTTTTTCAGACACTAATCTATGGCTTGAGTGGATGAGATATAATGCTAATTCTCATAATAAAACTAACTGTTATGTTTGTGGTGGAGCCAGACCCCATCTAGGTACAGTGCCTCTAAATCTACCTCCTGATGTTGAAACATGTTTCTTAAAGGACCACTCTAGTGCCAGGAAAACATACTTGTTTTCCTGGCAATAGAGTGCCCTGAGGGTGCCCCCACCCTCAGGGACCCCCTCCCGCCCAGCTCTGGAAAGGGGAAAGGGGTAAAAACTTACCTTTTTCCAGCGGTGGGCGTTGAGATCTCCTCCTCCGATCCTCCTCTTCTCCTCCCCGTCGGCTGAATGCGCACGCGCGGCAAGAGCTGCGCGCGCATTCAGCCGGTCACATAGGAAAGTGGTCTGGGTGCCTAGAGTGGTCCTTTAAGTCTCTATGTGCAGTCAATTACAAACTCATCAGTATGTGAATCATGGAAGAAGATATACCCTCTAACCCAAAGGGATATCAGGCCACCTTATGGAGTCACAGTATATTCAGGTAATTACACTTGATACACTACACACAGTACTACAGGGAAGTTTGTGGGAAAATTCCCTTCTGGTTATTGTGCTACATACCGAAAGCCTCCAGCTACCCTGTTAATACATCAAGTTAAATACTTGAGAGACATTTATTGGCTATGTGGATACATGCAACTCAGATCCAAATTGACAGGCCTATGGTGGGGGGAATGTGCTTTTACTAAAGTTATCATGCCCATACACATAATATCAGACAACCACCAAGGCCCTCTTGACTCACCACACACATACTTTAGAGTAAAAAGAGACACTCCTGTACAGGGCAGTTTCGACCCTCACATATACATAGATGCCAAGGGGGGTGCCAAATGATTTTAAAGCCAGGGATGAGGTTGCAGCTGGATTCAAATCCTTGATTCCACTCATCACGGCCTATAAGAATGTAAATTGGATTAATTACATCTACTAAAACCAACAATGTTTTGTCAATTATACCAGAGATGCCCTCCAGGGACTGGCAGAACAATTACAAGCCACCTCCCAAATGTCATTTCAGAATAGGATGGCCATAGACATGATTCTGGCGGGGGAAAGGAGGTGTGTGTGAAATACTCCCAGATACCATGACATGCTGCACTTTTATACCAGATAACACAGGCCCTAACGGGAAAGTAACTATGGCCATCGAGAAGCTTGAAAGCCTCTCTGAAGAGTTAAAAAGAAACTCAGGGATCACCAATTCCTGGGATAGATGGTTTGGATGGATAAACGGATGGCAGAAAGTACTCTTCCAAGTGGGTATGGCTGTCCTAACTGTAATGATTCTTTTCCTCTTCTTTGTCTGCTGTATAATGCCTTGTGCACAGAAATATTTGCAGAAGACTGTAGATCAAACCATTGACCGCACCACCCCAACATTCCTACACCAAGACATTGATGACGGAACCTGTGACACAACACATGCACCTCTTCAGTCCCACCACATTAAGTATACAATTACTTCTCTCTAGGGAAACTATAGGGACAGCGTCTTGTCTAACGGGTAAAAAGTCTGTTGCGGAGATGTAGTGGACAAGCCGCTACGGGTTCTAGTGCAGTGAAGAGTTCAAGAAAACATGTTTGAGAAGATGAGCAGCAGCCTATTAGGGATATTATTAGGGATAGATAGTAGTTGTTTATATCGTAAATAGTAATTTTTAGGGGGGACTGTTGTGGACAGAATATTAACTCTATTAATTTTCGTAAAATGCCTATTTGCTCTGCATAACTATAATCAATATTATTCATAAGTTACTTAAAATGGCCGCTAGGGAATTTCCCCTGTAGTCAACTAACACCCTTAAATTAACAAGATGGCGCTGGAATCTGGAGGAGAGCTCCATGATGCCAGTGACATCACACCCGGTAGGATGAGCAATTGATGAACCACTTAACAACTAACCAATTGCTCCGGACCCTCGGAATAAAGATTCCTCAAGTCTTTCATTAACCTGAAACTTGTGTCTGGTGTGAATTACTTTGGGAGCGTGCACGTAAATACTTATTAATTTGGACAGGGGCAGATATGCAAAAATATCAAGCACTTGATTTGATCCACAACAGCTTTTCTGTAAACCCAGCACAAATTTCTTGCAATTTTTCTTCACTTTTGATTAGAAACTAGAAACTGTTTTCCCAGCAACAGGCAATATGGTAATTTTCTCTAATGATTTTTAGGATAGAAAAATCTAAAATAACAACAGATTATTTTTTATATTTGGGTTTCATATAAAGAACATTCTCTAGGCTCATGTACAATTTAGTTCAAACTAGGTACCTTTGTAACCATAGCAGTGAGTTTGATATTCTAATCAAGATTATTGATACTATCAATGTAATCTTCAAACGTGGAAAAGAGCTGCTCCAACACATAAAAAGCATCATCTATGTATCTTCTCCAGATTTTACAAAACCCGAATAAGGGATGATTATACAAAAGGTGTATCTCAATGAAGTTTATATATATATATATATTTACAGATAGATCGATTATTAATACTATTAATCAAATCTACCAACTTGTCCAAGAGCTGCTCCAACACATAACAAATATCTGGACAAGGTATGATTATATTTACACACACACATACATGTATATATATATGTATCTGTTACGGACCGTTTCAGCATAAAAGGGGAAAAATCGGTTTAGGCGATAATCCCCTTTTCCCAAAAAGGCACAGCTACTGTAAAAGCACCAAAACTCACGAATTTGGATATAAATGAATGCACCAAACTCCCGAACTGCATACCAGGGAATAAGATAGCACTCTAAGCTGGAACCTCACAAATAGCTGCTAGCAGATGAATAGGAAAAGCAGACATCAGCTTACACTCCTAGCAGTCAAACTCCAACAACATACAGTGAATCCCCCCAAGAACGAGACAAGGCTCCGTGTTGAAGGTCAAGCAGTGGTCTGTTTATTCAGGGCTACCTGCCCCTGTATTTATGCAGGTCTCCCACCTGGTGGACACTCCCCTAGGGGACCAGATGGAAGACTGAAACAGCAGACAGACATGTATCAGATTAGTACACACAGCCACAATACTTTCCCACAATGTATCTTGGTTTCCTCCTCTCTGTCCTGGAAATAATTAATGAAGTAATTCAATTATCTCCTAGGACAAAGGCCAGACTCCATTATGCACATGGTGACACAGAAACAGACTATCACTTTAAAATACATACAGACACATTTTATACACAAAACATAGACATGTAACATATCCCCAGATAGTTCAGGTCTGGGTGCACATTATTAGGTGAATGGCACCCAGATCACACAAATACATTTTAATTGCCATGGAGCCAAAGTCTTTAATTATACGAACAGGCTCCATGGCAGGCTATCTGGGTTACTACAGTTCACATAAAACATAAACTACCGAATTTCCCTGCATTCACCAAATCCATACGAATGAGAACCAGGGGCTGGAGGTTCAGCGGTGCCTGCACGGAAAAGTGTACGATTTTGGTGCATGAAAGCCGGGCAGAAAAGTGCTGGCTGCCCGGGGAGCTCCAGAACAGCGCCACCTAGCGGCCACTAAGTGTAACAGCGGCCACACAGTTAACAGGCAATTAACCGCAGCTTCAGGGAGGTAAATTGGCAGCACACTCCAGCTTCTGGGTGGCCAATTAACAACGCCGGCCGGCTTCCCACGGCTCTGGGGAGGTTGGTGAATGGCTGTTTGTTCGGTAGATTAAATCTACCGAACTGCTGTGCAGAAAGGGAGAAATAAATCCTTCTGCACAGTAAAATTAACCCTTTAGCTGCTGGTCCATAGTCCAGAGGCAGCAGGCGGGCAACCAGGCTCCTCCAATACAATGTGGCGAGATTGGTTTCGTCACAGTATCTATAATAATTTCAACTCACTACTGGTAAGTCATTGGCAATTTATGGAGAGTATGCCATGGGCTCTCCAGGCTATAGATTTTAAGCTCTCTATGTATATAATATGTGTGTGCTTATATAGTATTTAACTAGATGTATATAACAAATTCAAGTAGAGTCCAAGTTGATCACAGGAAAAGCAAATAAAGAAAAAACTCCACAAATGTAACATTTAACAATAATTAACAGCGCATGAACTCATATATTGTATATAATAGCGATTATGCACTACTTAGAAATCTATAAGGGACATAGGTATATATATTATTCATTGCTGTTAATAATATAAAAATATATTTCTGTTTTTGTTGTTCGTACAGTCAATTTGAAGTTTAGATTAGAAGTTATATTTCATGCAAAAAAAGTACCTAATGGCCTTTTCAAACCCTCTGCTTTATCTATGAAAAAAATAAGTAATAACAAAGTTGACATTGCAATACTTAGTAAGGCCTATGCACAAGAGCAGAGTCTGTGATGTCATAAATTACAGCAGAGTACGTCTAGGTAACACACAGTGATGTCATTTTCAAACATTCCGTGAACACTCACAGCACTCAGAGCTACACTTCACCTGGACAGTGGTTATATTAACTGGAAATATATATTTCCTACTCACCTGCAAAGGGATCTTGTGAAAAGGCACCTCTTGAGTACAGGACCGTTGACTTGTACTTTGCTATCCTATAAAACAAGTATAATGAGAATGGTGAGTGATTCTTTTTCTGCTTTATATCTATCTGTCTAGCTATCATTTTCAAATAATTAAAACAAATGAAATTACAAATTTTAAGTTTTTATTTTGTTACTTTTTTGCATTAAATAAAAACCTAAAGGAACACTGCTCAATTCTATACCATTTAGGAATTGAATCACTATGTTCATGCAGCCCTAGTCACAACTCCCTGCATGTGACTTACACAACTTTCCTAAACACTTCCTGAAAAGAGCTTTGTAAAGCTTACACTTCCTTTACTACAAATTATGTTTAATTTAGAATTTCGTATCTCCTACTCTGTTAATAGCTTGCTAGACCATGCAGGGGTATCTTGTGTGTGATTAAAGTTTCATTTGAATAGCAGGAGATAAAAACGTTTAAAATAAGTAACATCTAAAAGAAAATTACATGTTTTTTTGCAGGCTTTGTCATTTACAGCCAGGGGAGGTGTAGCTAGGGCTGGATAGACAGAATTAAAAGTGATTTTACTTCAAAATGGTAGAGAATTGAGCAGTAAGACTTCAGAGGCATAATGTATACAGAAAAACTGCTTCATTAATATAAAGTTGTTTTGGTGATTATACTGTTACTTTAAAATATGAGCTTAAACAGCAACACAATAATAAAATGCTTAGATATTAATAACAATAATTAATTATTGATTATAAAGTCCTTACTGATTTCCTTGTGCTATACATAAAGTATTGATATAAACTCCATATAAATACACCATAGGTGATTGTTAAAATAATGGAATCCAACGTTTATTTCTTATGCTGCCGGCAGCCATATATCAATTTTCCCAGAAACCACTGCTTTGACCTTTCAATACCCATACCACTCATTGTTACCCTTTTCTGTTCCTCCAGACACAGTTGATATTTATTTGTGTAATTTTCTCTTCATTTATTCACCAACCCATGCTTCCATAATATGTCCAACTTTACTCTGCATATAAAACCAGCTGCTGCAACAGGATTCTGTTCACACACTTTATTTCAGATACCAGTCCTGTTTTTTACAGCTCCCTTCTTTCCACATTCTATCCCTCTCAATCTACTACCTGCCCAATACATATGGCTACCAACAGGCTATTTCACTGTCAGACTGCCTAAAGTGAGTGGTAGCTAACAATTGGTCAGATTTGTTTGTCTCTAATAGATATTCCAGTTATTGGGTACATTGCTGTGTCCTATGCCATCTTTAATCAATAGAAAAAAAATCAAACTGGAAAGATTGTGACTCGATTGTGACAAAAATCAAACTGGAAAGATTGTGACTCTCGATACAATTATATACTCCGTCTAACAGTGTTTTTCCTCTTTAATACAGGTAAAATTCTCAGTGAATAGGAAACTTAAACCGCCACCACCCTCCATTAGCAGTGAATATTTCCATATTTGTGCCAGCTCTTTCCTGCTCATATGTTACACGTGCATTTATGTATGTGTTTCTGTGAACTCAGCAACATGTCGGCTAATGCTGGACTCTTTATTTCTACAAGGGACGGTCAAATCCCGTGTTCATTATACGGCAGTCTTCCTGAGCACAACATACGCACTGTACCTCCTTCTCCTCCTTATTTATGAGCACCTTTATCTAGTGGCCACAGTTTTCTGTGTATTACAGATAGTCTTAATAGACTTGGCCAAGAGGGGGAAGATGGCAATGGAAGGCATGGAGAAGAAGAATGAGGAAGAGGTGATGGAGGTGACGAAGGTGAAAGAAGAGATGAAATGGAAAGTCTTTTAAAGAAAGAATTGTTGTGGGGAAAAAGACTGCTTGCTTGTAAAGGAAAAAGTTTTTTATTAAAAAAGTTTTATAACTGAATTCTTTATTTTGTTGTTTTTCTGAGGATTCTGCTTTATATTATTAGGGCAAAGCACAGTGAAAACGTAGGAACCGGAAGCAATCATTAGTTTGCAGATTGTAATTTATTGCAAGTCTAGAACCAAAGAGAGCACCAGTAATATTAATTCTTTCATTCCTTAATAATCCCGATCTGCCACCCAGACCATTTTCAGATAGGCGATTTAAGCCCATCAATACATTGTACACAGGGAACCTGACGTTTTGAAATTCTCCAACTTCCTAATGCTGTCTCTCACTTTCCAACCCTCATCATCATTACAACAATGCCTGATTTATTTGCTCTTACAATTCTGATCCTTTCTGTGCAGTGACATGTTATAGATTTAATGCTTGAGAAGAATGGATTTATAAGGGAAAATAAATAACTTAATGGTAGTTACTGGGTCTGGATATTCCACTGTCCAATGGTCCCAGTGTGGTCGCACACTTCAAAAACCACTGTTGTTTGCACCTTTTGGGAAGACAGATTCCGCAGCACAAAGAAATCATCAAACCTATTCTATATCTCATTGTTTGATCAAATGCTGAAATTGGTGATTGTGCTGTTCTTCTTAGCTGAGCTCTGCTCTTAAAGGGACAGCTCATTAAAATGGATAAGGTGGCTGGTGTCTCTTGGCTCTGTTCAACAGGCAGGGATAAACTCTGCCTTAATTATACCAGTCCACATCAACAATGGGCGGAAATGATATGCAGAGACTACTCAGCCCACGCTCTGAGCCTATCTTCCCATAGCACTGTTTAGCGTGAGGTACACTCCAAGAGGGAAATTTAGCTTGTCCCCCTACGAGATTCTATTTGGTTCAGCTCCCAGGCTAGGCTGTTACTTTCCTCAGCAGCTCCAAATTCAGTCAGATGCAATGGTAAATTACATAACTGCTCTCTCTCATGCCTTGACCAAAATCCATGCGCAAGTGTTTTCTTCTATTCCAGATCCAGTGTCTGATACAATCACCCATAAGTTACTCCCTGGTGATTGGGTTCTGGTTAAGAAATTCCTGAGAAAGCACACACTTGAGCCAAGATTTCATGGTTTATTCCAAGTCCTTCTAACTACATCTACCTCAGTAAAACTAGCTGGGAAGGACACTTGGATACACGCTTCGCACTGCAAGAAAGTTCCAGCTCCAGAGGAAGCTTTACTGTGATATTGTCTCTTGTACTTTTCCACAATCCCAACATTCGACTATATACAAAGACATACCTAATAAAAAGGACCCACACATTTGTGTGACTGGTGACCATTGGGGACATCACTGTAGTTCCTGGAAAGCAGCGGGTTGGAACACGGGCCGACCATGGGGTTACAGACCACAAAGTGCCTTAGATAGAGTGGACAGGAATGGGAAATCCTTGTTACACAGAATGACTTTGTGAAAACCAACTGGGTCTACTCCAATGAAACTTACCTTAAACATAGAACACCCTAGTCCAGGAGACACTGGAGAGTATATAATGGGAATGTACTGGAGAGGGGGTAGTTCATACAATAAATTGGGAACTTTCTATTTACAAGACATGCACACATCACCTGAGTGGGTAGATACAAGACATATGACCATCAACCCTCTCAATCCCCACATTAAGACTCTTAAAGACATGGTAGCCATAGCTAACCCTACATTTGAAGACACTATGGCAGTAGAGACTGTTTTTTCAGACACTAATCTATGGCTTGAGTGGATGAGATATAATGCTAATTCTCATAATAAAACTAACTGTTATGTTTGTGGTGGAGCCAGACCCCAACTAGGTACAGTGCCTCTAAATCTACCTCCTGATGTTGAAACATGTTTCTTAAAGGACCACTCTAGTGCCAGGAAAACATACTCGTTTTCCTGGCACTAGAGTGCCCTGAGGGTGCCCCCATCCTCAGGGACCCCCTCCCGCCCGGCTCTGGAAAGGGGAAAGGGGTAAAAACGTACTCTTTTCCAGCGGTGGGCGGAGAGATCTCCTCCTCCGATCCTCCTCTTCTCCTCCCCGTCGGCTGAATGCGCACGCATTCAAGTTAAATACTTGAGAGACATTTATTGGCTATGTGGATACATGCAACTCAGATCCAAATTGACAGGCCTATGGTGGGGGTAATGTGCTTTTACTAAAGTTATCATGCCCATACACATAATATCAGACAACCACCAAGGCCCTCTTGACTCACCACACACATACTTTAGAGTAAAAAGAGACACTCCTGTACAGGGCAGTTTCGACCCTCACATATACATAGATGCCAAGGGGGGTGCCAAATGATTTTAAAGCCAGGGATGAGGTTGCAGCTGGATTCAAATCCTTGATTCCACTCATCACGGCCTATAAGAATGTAAATTGGATTAATTACATCTACTAAAACCAACAATGTTTTGTCAATTATACCAGAGATGCCCTCCAGGGACTGGCAGAACAATTACAAGCCACCTCCCAAATGTCATTTCAGAATAGGATGGCCATAGACATGATTCTGGCGGGGGAAAGGAGGCGTGTGTGAAATACTCCCAGATACTATGACATGCTGCACTTTTATCCCAGATAACACAGGCCCTAACGGGAAAGTAACTATGGCCATCGAGAAGCTTGAAAGCCTCTCTGAAGAGTTAAAAAGAAACTCAGGGATCACCAATTCCTGGGATAGATGGTTTGGATGGATGAACGGATGGCAGAAAGTACTCTTCCAAGTGGGTATGGCTGTCCTAACTGTAATGATTCTTTTCCTCTTCTTTGTCTGCTGTATAATGCCTTGTGCACAGAAATATTTGCAGAAGACTGTAGATCAAACCATTGACCGCACCACTCCAACATTCCTACACCAAGACATTGATGACGGAACCTGTGACACAACACATGCACCTCTTCAGTCCCACCAAATTAAGTATACAATTACTTCTCTCTAGGGAAACTATAGGGACAGCGTCTTGTCTAACGGGTAAAAAGTCTGTTGCGGAGATGTAGTGGACAAGCCGCTACGGGTTCTAGTGCAGTGAAGAGTTCAAGAAAACATGTTTGAGAAGATGAGCAGCAGCCTATTAGGGATATTATTAGGGATAGATAGTAGTTGTTTACATCGTAAATAGTAATTTTTAGGGGGGACTGTTGTGGACAGAATATTAACTCTATTAATTTTCGTAAAATGCCTATTTGCTCTGCATAACTATAATCAATATTATTCATAAGTTACTTAAAATGGCCGCTAGGGAATTTCCCCTGTAGTCAACTAACACCCTTGAATTAAAAGGATGGCGCTAGAATCTGGAGGAGAGCTCCATGATGCCAGTGACATCACACCCGGTAGGATGAGCAATTGATGAACCACTTAACACCTAACCAATTGCTTTACCGGACCCTCGGAATAAAGATTCCTCAAGTCTTTCATTAACCTGAAACTTGTGTCTGGTGTGAATTACTTTGGGAGCGTGCCCGTAAATACTTATTAATTTGGACAGGGGCAGATATGCAAAAATATCAAGCACTTGATTTGATCCACAACAGCTTTTCTGCAAACCCAGCACAAATGTCTTGCAATTTTTCTTCACTTTTGATTAGAAACTAGAAACTGTTTTCCCAGCAACAGGCAATATGGTAATTTTCTCTAATGATTTTTAGGATAGAAAAATCTAAAATAAGAACAGATTATTTTGGGGGGCGTGGCCGACTGCGGAGCCTAATGGACGCATGCTGAATTAGCTCCAAAGGACCCGGACACCAATCCACTATAATCGGAGACCACTAAACGAAATGGGCAATCAGAAGAAGCAAGGTACCACTCAGGGGCAATCAGGGAAAACACCTTCCGCGAAATCGGGAACATTAACCCGATACTTTAAAGAAAATCCTGATCGCGGGGAGGAGGCCGCGGCGTCCCCTCTCGTAATGGCGGACACAGATCCGCAACCGAGCAGCCCCTCAGCCTCAGAAATATCACACATCTCCTCCGACACAACAAATGAGGCAGACATTCGTACATTGCTGAAAAACTTGCCTTCGAAAATGGATTTACAAAGTATGAAAAACGATCTACAAACCACAATGGGAAAATTGGAAGCCACGTTTCATACAAAAATGGAGGCGATTGGCACAGAGGTCCGCCAGCTGAATCTCAGAGTGGTGGATCTAGAAGAAGAAAGAGACATAATCCAAGCTCATTTAACCAATATTACAACTACAATAGACTCCCTGCATCTAGCATCCACACAGAGGCACTTAGACGATCTTGATAATCGTGGGAGAAGGAACAATCAGAATCTCAAGGTGAGAACATAGAGGTTATTTTAACAGAACTCTTTAACCTAATACTGGGAGAACAAAGTGACAATAGAATTTTAATGGATAGGGCCCACCGATCCCTGCGTCCTAGGGGCCTTTCACCTGAAACCCCCAGAGACGCCATCTGCAGGATCCATTACTTCTCCATAAAGGAGAATATTCTAAAATCTCTAAGAGGCACCTCTCAACCTCTCCTTTTTCATGGGCATCCAGTGCAGATATATCCGGATCTTTCCCGGTACACTCTACAGGCACGTAGAGCCTTAAAACCAGTTACTGAACATCTCAGGAACAGAAATATTAAATACCGTTGGGGGTTCCCTTTTGCCCTAATAGTGAATCACAAGGGAAACCTGCTGTCAATCTCATCTATACTGGATGTTCCCCCATTCCTTCAAGCACTCGACTTACCTGTCACCAATGTCATGGATTGGAACGGGATACATCCGCAACAGGATACAGCAATTCTCCCTCAAAGACAACGATGGGTCACACCTGCCAAAAAAAGAAGAAATGACCAACGATTTGTCTCACCACAACAGAGATCAAGGATTCCAACAGACAATGTCAACCTCCGTACCATGCAATCCCCTGAATAAGGGAATTTGGGTCCCTTGCACATCACATACTATACCCCTACTGTCTCTTACTGTTTACAGAAACAAGCCAGAAAATCACAAATTGACTCTCATGGTGCCGTATCCAAATATGGACGACAACTATTTACAACAACCTCTCCTCTAATACCCGCAGCTGTTCAGAAGAAAATCTCAGTCACTTTAATTCAACATCCTTCAGACAGCTCTCCAATCAACAATGATGTTCGATTTAAACCACAAGTGTTTACCTACAATATCGAAGATACCAGTCTTGAACTTAAATTGGACTATCCAGCCTAATCTAAGAAAGTTTCACTTAACCAAGCCACTCAGACTTCACAATTGAGGACAGGTTGTATATAAAATAATGTATGTCGGAAAAACTGTTAATGTTAATCTCAAACTCGATAAGTGATTTCATGCAATCCTAGCGAATTGTAAATACGACAGATTTTTTGTATCAGCTGATGTACACGAGATAGGTTATGGTTAAGAGACATGTAAATTGTGAACAGTACAAATGCCGGTTTCTTTTCCTCCTTCTCTCACCTATCTCCATACCTCCTCTTCCTAACCTCTCTCCGCTGATACTATTAGTTAATTAGATCTTTCATCCGTATAACTAGATCTCTGTTCGATAGATCTAAACGCTAGTCTCCATAAGTCTACTCTATTGTCAAATACTAAAAGATTGGATGGTCCGGGATCCTTACCCTTGGTATTGGCACACCGATCCCCCATTCATAAGTAGGCATCTATCGGTTGCGTCACGATAGATTGCCCCCACTCTCATCAACTGAGAGAATCCCCGCCACTGGGAAAAAGATGACCTCCTCTTCACAATCTCTAACCCACTTTCCACACTTCCAACCATCATATCCGAAATGGAGCTTTATGGGAAGTTATCCAATTTCCAAGCAAATATCACAAAATGCGACCTTATGCCTCTACACTCCACTAAATTCCTAAACAACCAACTAAAGACAAGGTTTCAATTTAATTGGCAACATACCTCAATCAAATATCTGGGGGTCCACATTCCACACAAACTAAAGCTCTTATATGACTTAAACTTCCACAAACTACTTACAGAAATCAATCTGGACTTACAGAAATGGCACAAACCCTGCTTCGGATGGTTCAGTAGAATTAACATCATTAAGATGAACATCCTTCCCCGCCTACTTTACACTCTCCAAACTCTCCCAATTCAATTGCATTCTAGTTTCTTCTCTAAACTTAGATCAACCTTCACAAACTTTATTTGGTCACATGCTCAACCAAGAATAGCCTACGAGACCCTGATCAAAAATAGAAATAATGGGGGTCTAAACTTCCCTGACCTAGATACATACCACAAAGCAATCCATCTCAGTAGAATATATGAATGGACTAGAGCTGGAGCGATCCAGCACTGGGTTCAGATAGAAAACAAATTCTCAGTTACCCCCCTGATGGTTCTCCCATGGTTGCCCAAACAACCTCCACACACTCCCCACCTCTTTGATCCTCACCCGACCATCAAAACCACTATTCAGATCTGGCATAAACTAGTAAACACTACTAAGATCTCCCCCTGCCCCTCTCCTCTATACCCGCTAACAAACAATCCGAAATTTCAAAGAGGTCAATCAGGGACGACTTACGATAATTACCACAAAGGCAACATACTTCTGCTCCGTGACATGATCACAAATAATAAATTGAGAACAATACAACAAATTTTCCCTAATAGACTTCTAACAGGAAACCAAATACTTCAATATACGCAACTTAAAAACTTTATAGACTCTCAAGACTTGTTACCTGATGGTAACCGCCCCTTGACAGACTTTGAAAACATATGTGCACATCACAAGCCCCAAAAGAAAATATTGTCTACCTTATACCAGGTGATTAAAAACTCAAGACCTCTTGAATTCCCAAAATTCACACAAAAATGGTCGCAGGAATTACAAACGAATTTCTCACATAAACAATGGCAAGCCATATTCACATCTACACATAGAGCATCAATCTCTCTAACGGTCCAAGAAAGTAATTATAAGCGAATATCACGCTGGCACTACACTCCAGCTAAAATCCAGCATATACATAATACAGAAAGCGACAACTGTTGGAGATGCAATAATAGCACTGCAGATCACTCCCACATTTGGTGGCAGTGCCCAATTGTCACTAAATATTGGAAAAGAATCCACACGATTACCCAAATGATCCTGGGCAAAAAATTCCCTCTAGAGCAGGGGTAGGCAACCTTTTAGCAGCACTGTGCCGATATAGGATTGTGATGTCCGGTAGTATGCCGGTCCTATTTTTTTAAAATTGAGGTCTGTATGCTGCCGTTTTCTGCTTGTGTTATTTATACTGTAATTGCTTTGTATCTTTATATTTGTGCGTATATGAACTATTATATTGTATATGTTCATTAGTAGCAGGGCCGGCCTTAGGGGTGTGCGAACTGTGCGGCCGCACAGGGCGCCATGGAGCAGGGGTCGCCCTGCGGCCGCATAGCTCACACGGCAGGGGCGTATTAGCCGCGAGGCAAACAAGGCATTTGCCTTGGGCGGCATTTTCCAGGGGGCGGCAAAAAAAAGCCGCCCCAAATGCCCAAGGCAAATGTCTTGTTAGCCTTGCGGCTAACAGACATGCCGGCGGGCTGCTGGGCGGTCGGGCGGCGCTGGTGGGCAGGCTGGCGAGGGAGCACTTCCTCTGAGCTGTCTGCTCAGCTCCCTCGCGCGCCGCAGAGTGAGGCTGGGAGCCGGAATTCCCAAAGGTAAGGAGGCTGGGGGGGGTGTTTAAATAAATCTTTAAAAATGTGTTAATGTGGGTGAGTGTGTGTGTGTATGTTAGTGTGTGTCTGTTAGTGTGTGTCTGTGTCTGTTAGTGTGTGTGTCTGTTAGTGTGTGTCTGTTAGTGTGTTTGCCTGTGAGTGTGTGTGTGTGTGTCTGACTGTGTGTGTGTGGCTGTCTGCCTGTGTGTGTGTGACTGTTTGCCTATGTGTGTGTGTGTGTGTGTGTGTGTGACTGTCTGCGTGTGTGACTGTCTGCGTGTGTGTGTGTGTCTGTCTGTCTGTGTGTGTGGCTGTCTGCCTGTGTGTGTGTGGCTGTCTGCCAGTGTGTGTTTGACTGTTTGTCTATGTGTGTGTGTGTGTGTGTGTGTGTGTGGCTGTTTGCCTCTGTGTGTGTGGCTGTCTGCCTGTGTATTTGTGTGTGTTTCTGTCTGTGTGTGACTGCCGGCCTGTGTGTGTGGCTGTCTGCCTGTGTGTGTTTGTGTGTGTGTGGGTCTGCCTGTGTGTGTGTGTTTGTGTGTGTGACTGCCTATGTGTGACTGTCTGGGCAGACTAGATGGGCCAAATGGTTCTTATCTGCCGTCACATTCTATGTCTGTGTGTGTGTTTGTGTGTGGCTGTCTGTGTATGACTGCCTGAGTGTGTTTGTGTGTGTGTGTGTATATGGCTGTCTGCCTGTGTGTGTGTGTGACAGGGTGTGTGGGAAGGGGGAAGGAGTGGGGGAGAGTGGGACGGGAAGGGGGGGCGCTGTGAAGCTTTTTCGCACAGGGCGCCCAAATGTCTAAGGCCGGCCCTGATTAGTAGTTTATGGTATCGTGTATGATACACATGAATGTGGGCTGTGTATGAGGGCTGCTTGTGGAATTGTGTGTGTGGATGGATAAGTCACATTGTGTAGATAGTGTGTGTATGTGTGGAGGCTGTTTGGGGTATTGCATGTGAGAGGCTGCATGTGGGGTTGTGTGCATGTATGTGGATTGTTAGCGGGTTAAGTTTGTGCGGATTGTGTGTATGTTTGTTTGTGGGCTGTTCGTATTATTTGTATGAGGGGAGGGTTATTGTGCATTTCTGTGTATATCTAGCAGTGTGGGTGGCTTCCCAGGGTTACAGTGGGGGCCAGGTTGCACAGGTACAGGTCAAGGACAGGAGCTGCAACAGCAGCTGCAGGCTGCTCTACTACAGTTTGGATTCCCATTTACAAGTGCTGGGAGGAAGTGATATGAGATAGTTATCTGACATCACTTCCTCTACGTGCAGCAATGCATAACTTGAGGATTTTCCTTCACCACCTTTTCATATTATCAGATATCTGAAGTTTCACTGGGACTCCTGATAGGCCAGAGCCTGTTTGGCTCTAGCAGCCTTGAGTGCCGTGCAAAGACACCTTGAGTGCCGTGCATGGCACTAGTGCCGTAGGTTGCCTACCCCTGCTCTAGAGCCTTTACACTTTATTTTTCTAGAACCGCCCAATATTCTGAAATTAAACAAAATGCAATGCACTCTCTTTCAACATTTAGCTATGGCGGCGGCTCAACTAATTCCCATATACTGGAAAACGACGCAAGTCCCTTCCACAAGAGAGTGGATCATGAGAGTGGAAAGCACTAAACAAATGGAAGCGATAACATTCGCCAAGTCAAAAGATTACACCAAGTTCACCAATATTTGGAAACCTTGGACACAATTCATGGAAACAACAACCACCTACTAAACCCTTCATCCTCCCCCCCCCCCCCCCACCCCATCCCTTCCTCTCCTACCATTCCACTCCCACCGTTATTTTTTCATACATACAAATTCCTCTCACTGAGGTTAGTAGAACCTTCTATTACAAGGTCGCAACAGAACCTTAAACCGTTATGACTATCTTTGAAGCGGTTCCACGAATGCATATTTCATGTTAAACCTTTTTTTATGATTCTTTGTATAACTAATTTACCCTTCTTGATTTAATGTACAACTGTAATGTTTTATTGTTGCAATTGCGACATATGTTTTCAGATTTATATTCAGTCAAATTTTGACCTTATGTACCAATTGCATGTCGATGTTGTAAAACTATATGCACATAAAAAGAATAAAAATTTGAAATAAAAAAAAAAAAACAACAGATTATTTTTTATATTTGGGTTTCATATAAAGAACATTCTCTAGGCTCATGTACAATTTAGTTCAAACTAGGTACCTTTGTAACCATAGCAGTGAGTTTGATATTCTAATCAAGATTATTGATACTATCAATGTAATCTTCAAACGTGGAAAAGAGCTGCTCCAACACATAAAAAGCATCATCTATGTATCTTCTCCAGATTTTACAAAACCCGAATAAGGGATGATTATACAAAAGGTGTATCTCAATGAAGTTTATATATATATATATATATTTACAGATAGATCGATTATTAATACTATTAATCAAATCTACCAACTTGTCCAAGAGCTGCTCCAACACATAACAAATATCTGGACAAGGTATGATTATATTTACACACACACATACATGTATATATATATGTATCTATAATAATTTCAACTCACTACTGGTAAGTCATTGGCAATTTATGGAGAGTATGCCATGGGCTCTCCAGGCTATAGATTTTAAGCTCTCTATGTATATAATATGTGTGTGCTTATATATTATTTAACTAGATGTATATAACAAATTCAAGTAGAGTCCAAGTTGATCACAGGAAAAGCAAATAAAGAACAAACTCCACAAATGTAACATTTAACAATAATTAACAGCGCATGAACTCATCTATTGTATATAATAGCGATTATGCACTACTTAGAAATCTATAAGGGACATAGGTATATATATTATTCATTGCTGTTAATAATATAAAAATATATTTCTGTTTTTGTTGTTCGTACAGTCAATTTGAAGTTTAGATTAGAAGTTATATTTCATGCAAAAAAAGTACCTAATGGCCTTTTCAAACCCTCTGCTTTATCTATGAAAAAAATAAGTAATAACAAAGTTGACATTGCAATACTTAGTAAGGCCTATGCACAAGAGCAGAGTCTGTGATGTCATAAATTACAGCAGAGTACGTCTAGGTAACACACAGTGATGTCATTTTCAAACATTCCGTGAACACTCACAGCACTCAGAGCTACACTTTACCTGGACAGTGGTTATATTAACTGGAAATATATATTTCCTACTCACCTGCAAAGGGATCTTGTGAAAAGGCACCTCTTGAGTACAGGACCGTTGACTTGTACTTTGCTATCCTATAAAACAAGTATAATGAGAATGGTGAGTGATTCTTTTTCTGCTTTATATCTATCTGTCTAGCTATCATTTTCAAATAATTAAAACAAATGAAATTACAAATTTTAAGTTTTTATTTTGTTACTTTTTTGCATTAAATAAAAACCTAAAGGAACACTGCTCAATTCTATACCATTTAGGAATTGAATCACTATGTTCATGCAGCCCTAGTCACAACTCCCTGCATGTGACTTACACAACTTTCCTAAACACTTCCTGAAAAGAGCTTTGTAAAGCTTACACTTCCTTTACTACAAATTATGTTTAATTTAGAATTTCGTATCTCCTACTCTGTTAATAGCTTGCTAGACCATGCAGGGGTATCTTGTGTGTGATTAAAGTTTCATTTGAATAGCAGGAGATAAAAACGTTTAAAATAAGTAACATCTAAAAGAAAATTACATGTTTTTTTGCACGCTTTGTGATTTACAGCCAGGGGAGGTGTAGCTAGGGCTGGATAGACAGAATTAAAAGTGATTTTACTTCAAAATGGTAGAGAATTGAGCAGTAAGACTTCAGAGGCATAATGTATACAGAAAAACTGCTTCATTAATATAAAGTTGTTTTGGTGATTATACTGTTACTTTAAAATATGAGCTTAAACAGCAACACAATAATAAAATGCTTAGATATTAATAACAATAATTAATTATTGATTATAAAGTCCTTACTGATTTCCTTGTGCTATACATAAAGTATTGATATAAACTCCATATAAATACACCATAGGTGATTGTTAAAATAATGGAATCCAACGTTTATTTCTTATGCTGCCGGCAGCCATATATCAATTTTCCCAGAAACCACTGCTTTGACCTTTCAATACCCATACCACTCATTGTTACCCTTTTCTGTTCCTCCAGACACAGTTGATATTTATTTGTGTAATTTTCTCTTCATTTATTCACCAACCCATGCTTCCATAATATGTCCAACTTTACTCTGCATATAAAACCAGCTGCTGCAACAGGATTCTGTTCACACACTTTATTTCAGATACCAGTCCTGTTTTTTACAGCTCCCTTCTTTCCACATTCTATCCCTCTCAATCTACTACCTGCCCAATACATATGGCTACCAACAGGCTATTTCACTGTCAGACTGCCTAAAGTGAGTGGTAGCTAACAATTGGTCAGATTTGTTTGTCTCTAATAGATATTCCAGTTATTGGGTACATTGCTGTGTCCAATGCCATCTTTAATCAATAGAAAAAAATCAAACTGGAAAGATTGTGACTCGATTGTGACAAAAATCAAACTGGAAAGATTGTGACTCTCGATAAAATTATATACTCCGTCTAACAGTGTTTTTCCTCTTTAATACAGGTAAAATTCTCAGTGAATAGGAAACTTAAACCGCCACCACCCTCCATTAGCAGTGAATATTTCCATATTTGTGCCAGCTCTTTCCTGCTCATATGTTACACGTGCATTTATGTATGTGTTTCTGTGAACTCAGCAACATGTCGGCTAATGCTGGACTCTTTATTTCTACAAGAGACGGTCAAATCCCGTGTTCATTATACGGCAGTCTTCCTGAGCACAACATACGCACTGTACCTCCTTCTCCTCCTTATTTATGAGCACCTTTATCTAGTGGCCACAGTTTTCTGTGTATTACAGATAGTCTTAATAGACTTGGCCAAGAGGGGGAAGATGGCAATGGAAGGCATGGAGAAGAAGAATGAGGAAGAGGTGATGGAGGTGACGAAGGTGAAAGAAGAGATGCAATGGAAAGTCTTTTAAAGAAGGAATTGTTGTGGGGAAAAAGACTGCTTGCTTGTAAAGGAAAAAGTTTTTTATTAAAAAAGTTTTATAACTGAATTCTTTATTTTGTTGTTTTTCTGAGGATTCTGCTTTATATTATTAGGGCAAAGCACAGTGAAAACGTAGGAACCGGAAGCAATCATTAGTTTGCAGATTGTAATTTATTGCAAGTCTAGAACCAAAGAGAGCACCAGTAATATTAATTCTTTCATTCCTTAATAATCCCGATCTGCCACCCAGACCATTTTCAGATAGGCGATTTAAGCCCATCAATACATTGTACACAGGGAACCTGACGTTTTGAAATTCTCCAACTTCCTAATGCTGTCTCTCACTTTCCAACCCTCATCATCATTACAACAATGCCTGATTTATTTGCTCTTACAATTCTGATCCTTTCTGTGCAGTGACATGTTATAGATTTAATGCTTGAGAAGAATGGATTTATAAGGGAAAATAAATAACTTAATGGTAGTTACTGGGCCTGGATATTCCACTGTCCAATGGTCCCAGTGTGGTCGCACACTTCAAAAACCACTGGTGTTTGCACCTTTTGGGAAGACAGATTCCGCAGCACAAAGAAATCATCAAACCTATTCTATATCTCATTGTTTGATCAAATGCTGAAATTGGTGATTGTGCTGTTCTTCTTAGCTGAGCTCTGCTCTTAAAGGGACAGCTCATTAAAATGGATAAGGTGGCTGGTGTCCCTTGGCTCTGTTCAACAGGCAGGGATAAACTCTGCCTTAATTATACAAGTCCACATCAACAATGGGCGGAAATGATATGCAGAGACTACTCAGCCCACGCTCTGAGCCTATCTTCCCATAGCACTGTTTAGCGTGAGGTACACTCCAAGAGGGAAATTTAGCTTGTCCCCCTACGAGATTCTATTTGGTTCAGCTCCCAGGCTAGGCTGTTACTTTCCTCAGCAGCTCCAAATTCAGTCAGATGCAATGGTAAATTACATAACTGCTCTCTCTCATGCCTTGACCAAAATCCATGCGCAAGTGTTTTCTTCTATTCCAGATCCAGTGTCTGATACAATCACCCATAAGTTACTCCCTGGTGATTGGGTTCTGGTTAAGAAATTCCTGAGAAAGCACACACTTGAGCCAAGATTTCATGGTTTATTCCAAGTCCTTCTAACTACATCTACCTCAGTAAAACTAGCTGGGAAGGACACTTGGATACACGCTTCGCACTGCAAGAAAGTTCCAGCTCCAGAGGAAGCTTTACTGTGATATTGTCTCTTGTACTTTTCCACAATCCCAACATTCGACTATATACAAAGACATACCTAATAAAAAGGACCCACACATTTGTGTGACTGGTGACCATTGGGGACATCACTGTAGTTCCTGGAAAGCAGCGGGTTGGAACACGGGCCGACCATGGGGTTACAGACCACAAAGTGCCTTAGATAGAGTGGACAGGAATGGGAAATCCTTGTTACACAGAATGACTTTGTGCAAACCAACTGGGTCTACTCCAATGAAACTTACCTTAAACATAGAACACCCTAGTCCAGGAGACACTGGAGAGTATATAATGGGAATGTACTGGAGAGGGGGTAGTTCATACAATACATTGGGAACTTTCTATTTACAAGACATGCACACATCACCTGAGTGGGTAGATACAAGACATATGACCATCAACCCTCTCAAACCCCACATTAAGACTCTTAAAGACATGGTAGCCATAGCTAACCCTACATTTGAAGACACTATGGCAGTAGAGACTATGGCTTGAGTGGATGAGATATAATGCTAATTCTCATAATAAAACTAACTGTTATGTTTGTGGTGGAGCCAGACCCCATCTAGGTACAGTGCCTCTAAATCTACCTCCTGATGTTGAAACATGTTTCTTAAAGGACCACTCTAGTGCCAGGAAAACATACTCGTTTTCCTGGCACTAGAGTGCCCTGAGGGTGCCCCCACCCTCAGGGACCCCCTCCCGCCCGGCTCTGGAAAGGGGAAAGGGGTAAAAACTTACCTTTTTCCAGCGGTGGGCGGAGAGATCTCCTCCTCCGATCCTCCTCTTCTCCTCCCCGTCGGCTGAATGCGCACGCGCGGCAAGAGCTGCGCGCGCATTCAGCCGGTCACATAGGAAAGCATTCATAATGCTTTCCTATGGACGCTTGCGTGCTCTCACTGTGATTTTCACAGTGAGAATCACGCAAGCGCCTCTAGCGGCTGTCAGTGAGACAGCCACTAGAGGAAATAGGGGAAGGCTTAACCCATTCACAAACATAGCAGTTTCTCTGAAACTGCTATGTTTATGAAAAAATGGGTTAACCCTAGAAGGACCTGGCACCCAGACCACTTCATTAAGCTGAAGTGGTCTGGGTGCCTAGAGTGGTCCTTTAAGTCTCTATGTGCAGTCAATTACAAACTCATCAGTATGTGAATCATGGAAGAAGATATACCCTCTAACCCAAAGGGATATCAGGCCACCTTATGGAGTCACAGTATTTTCAGGTAATTACACTTGATACACTACACACAGTACCACAGGGAAGTTTGTGGGAAAATTCCCTTCTGGTTATTGTGCTACATGCCGAAAGCCTCCAGCTACCCTGTTAATACATCAAGTTAAATACTTGAGAGACATTTATTGGCTATGTGGATACATGCAACTCAGATCCAAATTGACAGGCCTATGGTGGGGGGAATGTGCTTTTACTAAAGTTATCATGCCCATACACATAATATCAGACAACCACCAAGGCCCTCTTGACTCACCACACACATACTTTAGAGTAAAAAGAGACACTCCTGTACAGGGCAGTTTCGACCCTCACATATACATAGATGCCAAGGGGGGTGCCAAATGATTTTAAAGCCAGGGATGAGGTTGCAGCTGGATTCAAATCCTTGATTCCACTCATCACGGCATATAAGAATGTAAATTGGATTAATTACATCTACTAAAACCAACAATGCCCTCCAGGGACTGGCAGAACAATTACAAGCCACCTCCCAAATGTCATTTCAGAATAGGATGGCCATAGACATGATTCTGGCGGGGGAAAGGAGGTGTGTGTGAAATACTCCCAGATACCATGACATGCTGCACTTTTATCCCAGATAACACAGGCCCTAACGGGAAAGTAACTATGGCCATCGAGAAGCTTGAAAGCCTCTCTGAAGAGTTAAAAAGAAACTCAGGGATCACCAATTCTTGGGATAGATGGTTTGGATGGATGAACGGATGGCAGAAAGTACTCTTCCAAGTGGGTATGGCTGTCCTAACTGTAATGATTCTTTTCCTCTTCTTTGTCTGCTGTATAATGCCTTGTGCACAGAAATATTTGCAGAAGACTGTAGATCAAACCATTGACCGCACCACCCCAACATTCCTACAACAAGACATTGATGACGGAACCTGTGACACAACACATGCACCTCTTCAGTCCCACCACATTAAGTATACAATTACTTCTCTCTAGGGAAACTATAGGGACAGCGTCTTGTCTAACGGGTAAAAAGTCTGTTGCGGAGATGTAGTGGACAAGCCGCTACGGGTTCTAGTGCAGTGAAGAGTTCAAGAAAACATGTTTGAGAAGATGAGCAGCAGCCTATTAGGGATATTATTAGGGATAGATAGTAGTTGTTTACATCGTAAATAGTAATTTTTAGGGGGGACTGTTGTGGACAGAATATTAACTCTATTAATTTTCGTAAAATGCCTATTTGCTCTGCATAACTATAATCAATATTATTCATAAGTTACTTAAAATGGCCGCTAGGGAATTTCCCCTGTAGTCAACTAACACCCTTGAATTAACAAGATGGCGCTGGAATCTGGAGGAGAGCTCCATGATGCCAGTGACATCACACCCGGTAGGATGAGCAATTGATGAACCACTTAACACCTAACCAATTGCTTTACCGGACCCTCGGAATAAAGATTCCTCAAGTCTTTCATTAACCTGAAACTTGTGTCTGGTGTGAATTACTTTGGGAGCGTGCCCGTAAATACTTATTAATTTGGACAGGGGCAGATATGCAAAAATATCAAGCACTTGATTTGATCCACAACAGCTTTTCTGCAAACCCAGCACAAATGTCTTGCAATTTTTCTTCACTTTTGATTAGAAACTAGAAACTGTTTTCCCAGCAACAGGCAATATGGTAATTTTCTCTAATGATTTTTAGGATAGAAAAATCTAAAATAAGAACAGATTATTTTGGGGGGCGTGGCCGACTGCGGAGCCTAATGGACGCATGCTGAATTAGCTCCAAAGGACCCGGACACCAATCCACTATAATCGGAGACCACTAAACGAAATGGGCAATCAGAAGAAGCAAGGTACCACTCAGGGGCAATCAGGGAAAACACCTTCCGCGAAATCGGGAACATTAACCCGATACTTTAAAGAAAATCCTGATCGCGGGGAGGAGGCCGCGGCGTCCCCTCTCGTAATGGCGGACACAGATCCGCAACCGAGCAGCCCCTCAGCCTCAGAAATATCACACATCTCCTCCGACACAACAAATGAGGCAGACATTCGTACATTGCTGAAAAACTTGCCTTCGAAAATGGATTTACAAAGTATGAAAAACGATCTACAAACCACAATGGGAAAATTGGAAGCCACGTTTCATACAAAAATGGAGGCGATTGGCACAGAGGTCCGCCAGCTGAATCTCAGAGTGGTGGATCTAGAAGAAGAAAGAGACATAATCCAAGCTCATTTAACCAATATTACAACTACAATAGACTCCCTGCATCTAGCATCCACACAGAGGCACTTAGACGATCTTGATAATCGTGGGAGAAGGAACAATCAGAATCTCAAGGTGAGAACATAGAGGTTATTTTAACAGAACTCTTTAACCTAATACTGGGAGAACAAAGTGACAATAGAATTTTAATGGATAGGGCCCACCGATCCCTGCGTCCTAGGGGCCTTTCACCTGAAACCCCCAGAGACGCCATCTGCAGGATCCATTACTTCTCCATAAAGGAGAATATTCTAAAATCTCTAAGAGGCACCTCTCAACCTCTCCTTTTTCATGGGCATCCAGTGCAGATATATCCGGATCTTTCCCGGTACACTCTACAGGCACGTAGAGCCTTAAAACCAGTTACTGAACATCTCAGGAACAGAAATATTAAATACCGTTGGGGGTTCCCTTTTGCCCTAATAGTGAATCACAAGGGAAACCTGCTGTCAATCTCATCTATACTGGATGTTCCCCCATTCCTTCAAGCACTCGACTTACCTGTCACCAATGTCATGGATTGGAACGGGATACATCCGCAACAGGATACAGCAATTCTCCCTCAAAGACAACGATGGGTCACACCTGCCAAAAAAAGAAGAAATGACCAACGATTTGTCTCACCACAACAGAGATCAAGGATTCCAACAGACAATGTCAACCTCCGTACCATGCAATCCCCTGAATAAGGGAATTTGGGTCCCTTGCACATCACATACTATACCCCTACTGTCTCTTACTGTTTACAGAAACAAGCCAGAAAATCACAAATTGACTCTCATGGTGCCGTATCCAAATATGGACGACAACTATTTACAACAACCTCTCCTCTAATACCCGCAGCTGTTCAGAAGAAAATCTCAGTCACTTTAATTCAACATCCTTCAGACAGCTCTCCAATCAACAATGATGTTCGATTTAAACCACAAGTGTTTACCTACAATATCGAAGATACCAGTCTTGAACTTAAATTGGACTATCCAGCCTAATCTAAGAAAGTTTCACTTAACCAAGCCACTCAGACTTCACAATTGAGGACAGGTTGTATATAAAATAATGTATGTCGGAAAAACTGTTAATGTTAATCTCAAACTCGATAAGTGATTTCATGCAATCCTAGCGAATTGTAAATACGACAGATTTTTTGTATCAGCTGATGTACACGAGATAGGTTATGGTTAAGAGACATGTAAATTGTGAACAGTACAAATGCCGGTTTCTTTTCCTCCTTCTCTCACCTATCTCCATACCTCCTCTTCCTAACCTCTCTCCGCTGATACTATTAGTTAATTAGATCTTTCATCCGTATAACTAGATCTCTGTTCGATAGATCTAAACGCTAGTCTCCATAAGTCTACTCTATTGTCAAATACTAAAAGATTGGATGGTCCGGGATCCTTACCCTTGGTATTGGCACACCGATTCCCCATTCATAAGTAGGCATCTATCGGTTGCGTCACGATAGATTGCCCCCACTCTCATCAACTGAGAGAATCCCCGCCACTGGGGAAAAGATGACCTCCTCTTCACAATCTCTAACCCACTTTCCACACTTCCAACCATCATATCCGAAATGGAGCTTTATGGGAAGTTATCCAATTTCCAAGCAAATATCACAAAATGCGACCTTATGCCTCTACACTCCACTAAATTCCTAAACAACCAACTAAAGACAAGGTTTCAATTTAATTGGCAACATACCTCAATCAAATATCTGGGGGTCCACATTCCACACAAACTAAAGCTCTTATATGACTTAAACTTCCACAAACTACTTACAGAAATCAATCTGGACTTACAGAAATGGCACAAACCCTGCTTCGGATGGTTCAGTAGAATTAACATCATTAAGATGAACATCCTTCCCCGCCTACTTTACACTCTCCAAACTCTCCCAATTCAATTGCATTCTAGTTTCTTCTCTAAACTTAGATCAACCTTCACAAACTTTATTTGGTCACATGCTCAACCAAGAATAGCCTACGAGACCCTGATCAAAAATAGAAATAATGGGGGTCTAAACTTCCCTGACCTAGATACATACCACAAAGCAATCCATCTCAGTAGAATATATGAATGGACTAGAGCTGGAGCGATCCAGCACTGGGTTCAGATAGAAAACAAATTCTCAGTTACCCCCCTGATGGTTCTCCCATGGTTGCCCAAACAACCTCCACACACTCCCCACCTCTTTGATCCTCACCCGACCATCAAAACCACTATTCAGATCTGGCATAAACTAGTAAACACTACTAAGATCTCCCCCTGCCCCTCTCCTCTATACCCGCTAACAAACAATCCGAAATTTCAAAGAGGTCAATCAGGGACGACTTACGATAATTACCACAAAGGCAACATACTTCTGCTCCGTGACATGATCACAAATAATAAATTGAGAACAATACAACAAATTTTCCCTAATAGACTTCTAACAGGAAACCAAATACTTCAATATACGCAACTTAAAAACTTTATAGACTCTCAAGACTTGTTACCTGATGGTAACCGCCCCTTGACAGACTTTGAAAACATATGTGCACATCACAAGCCCCAAAAGAAAATATTGTCTACCTTATACCAGGTGATTAAAAACTCAAGACCTCTTGAATTCCCAAAATTCACACAAAAATGGTCGCAGGAATTACAAACGAATTTCTCACATAAACAATGGCAAGCCATATTCACATCTACACATAGAGCATCAATCTCTCTAACGGTCCAAGAAAGTAATTATAAGCGAATATCACGCTGGCACTACACTCCAGCTAAAATCCAGCATATACATAATACAGAAAGCGACAACTGTTGGAGATGCAATAATAGCACTGCAGATCACTCCCACATTTGGTGGCAGTGCCCAATTGTCACTAAATATTGGAAAAGAATCCACACGATTACCCAAATGATCCTGGGCAAAAAATTCCCTCTAGAGCAGGGGTAGGCAACCTTTTAGCAGCACTGTGCCGATATAGGATTGTGATGTCCGGTAGTATGCCGGTCCTATTTTTTTAAAATTGAGGTCTGTATGCTGCCGTTTTCTGCTTGTGTTATTTATACTGTAATTGCTTTGTATCTTTATATTTGTGCGTATATGAACTATTATATTGTATATGTTCATTAGTAGCAGGGCCGGCCTTAGGGGTGTGCGAACTGTGCGGCCGCACAGGGCGCCATGGAGCAGGGGTCGCCCTGCGGCCGCATAGCTCACACGGCAGGGGCGTATTAGCCGCGAGGCAAACAAGGCATTTGCCTTGGGCGGCATTTTCCAGGGGGCGGCAAAAAAAAGCCGCCCCCAAATGCCCAAGGCAAATGTCTTGTTAGCCTTGCGGCTAACAGACATGCCGGCGGGCTGCTGGGCGGTCGGGCGGCGCTGGTGGGCAGGCTGGCGAGGGAGCACTTCCTCTGAGCTGTCTGCTCAGCTCCCTCGCGCGCCGCAGAGTGAGGCTGGGAGCCGGAATTCCCAAAGGTAAGGAGGCTGGGGGGGGTGTTTAAATAAATCTTTAAAAATGTGTTAATGTGGGTGAGTGTGTGTGTGTATGTTAGTGTGTGTCTGTTAGTGTGTGTCTGTGTCTGTTAGTGTGTGTGTCTGTTAGTGTGTGTCTGTTAGTGTGTTTGCCTGTGAGTGTGTGTGTGTGTGTCTGACTGTGTGTGTGTGGCTGTCTGCCTGTGTGTGTGTGACTGTTTGCCTATGTGTGTGTGTGTGTGTGTGTGACTGTCTGCGTGTGTGACTGTCTGCGTGTGTGTGTGTGTCTGTCTGTCTGTGTGTGTGGCTGTCTGCCTGTGTGTGTGTGGCTGTCTGCCAGTGTGTGTTTGACTGTTTGTCTATGTGTGTGTGTGTGTGTGTGTGTGTGTGGCTGTTTGCCTCTGTGTGTGTGGCTGTCTGCCTGTGTATTTGTGTGTGTTTCTGTCTGTGTGTGACTGCCGGCCTGTGTGTGTGGCTGTCTGCCTGTGTGTGTTTGTGTGTGTGTGGGTCTGCCTGTGTATGTGTGTTTGTGTGTGTGACTGCCTATGTGTGACTGTCTGGGCAGACTAGATGGGCCAAATGGTTCTTATCTGCCGTCACATTCTATGTCTGTGTGTGTGTTTGTGTGTGGCTGTCTGTGTATGACTGCCTGAGTGTGTTTGTGTGTGTGTGTGTATATGGCTGTCTGCCTGTGTGTGTGTGTGACAGGGTGTGTGGGAAGGGGGAAGGAGTGGGGGAGAGTGGGACGGGAAGGGGGGGCGCTGTGAAGCTTTTTCGCACAGGGCGCCCAAATGTCTAAGGCCGGCCCTGATTAGTAGTTTATGGTATCGTGTATGATACACATGAATGTGGGCTGTGTATGAGGGCTGCTTGTGGAATTGTGTGTGTGGATGGATAAGTCACATTGTGTAGATAGTGTGTGTATGTGTGGAGGCTGTTTGGGGTATTGCATGTGAGAGGCTGCATGTGGGGTTGTGTGCATGTATGTGGATTGTTAGCGGGTTAAGTTTGTGCGGATTGTGTGTATGTTTGTTTGTGGGCTGTTCGTATTATTTGTATGAGGGGAGGGTTATTGTGCATTTCTGTGTATATCTAGCAGTGTGGGTGGCTTCCCAGGGTTACAGTGGGGGCCAGGTTGCCCAGGTACAGGTCAAGGACAGGAGCTGCAACAGCAGCTGCAGGCTGCTCTACTACAGTTTGGATTCCCATTTACAAGTGCTGGGAGGAAGTGATATGAGATAGTTATCTGACATCACTTCCTCTACGTGCAGCAATGCATAACTTGAGGATTTTCCTTCACCACCTTTTCATATTATCAGATATCTGAAGTTTCACTGGGACTCCTGATAGGCCAGAGCCTGTTTGGCTCTAGCAGCCTTGAGTGCCGTGCAAAGACACCTTGAGTGCCGTGCATGGCACTAGTGCCGTAGGTTGCCTACCCCTGCTCTAGAGCCTTTACACTTTATTTTTCTAGAACCGCCCAATATTCTGAAATTAAACAAAATGCAATGCACTCTCTTTCAACATTTAGCTATGGCGGCGGCTCAACTAATTCCCATATACTGGAAAACGACGCAAGTCCCTTCCACAAGAGAGTGGATCATGAGAGTGGAAAGCACTAAACAAATGGAAGCGATAACATTCGCCAAGTCAAAAGATTACACCAAGTTCACCAATATTTGGAAACCTTGGACACAATTCATGGAAACAACAACCACCTACTAAACCCTTCATCCTCCCCCCCCCCCCACCCCATCCCTTCCTCTCCTACCATTCCACTCCCACCGTTATTTTTTCATACATACAAATTCCTCTCACTGAGGTTAGTAGAACCTTCTATTACAAGGTCGCAACAGAACCTTAAACCGTTATGACTATCTTTGAAGCGGTTCCACGAATGCATATTTCATGTTAAACCTTTTTTTATGATTCTTTGTATAACTAATTTACCCTTCTTGATTTAATGTACAACTGTAATGTTTTATTGTTGCAATTGCGACATATGTTTTCAGATTTATATTCAGTCAAATTTTGACCTTATGTACCAATTGCATGTCGATGTTGTAAAACTATATGCACATAAAAAGAATAAAAATTTGAAATAAAAAAAAAAAAACAACAGATTATTTTTTATATTTGGGTTTCATATAAAGAACATTCTCTAGGCTCATGTACAATTTAGTTCAAACTAGGTACCTTTGTAACCATAGCAGTGAGTTTGATATTCTAATCAAGATTATTGATACTATCAATGTAATCTTCAAACGTGGAAAAGAGCTGCTCCAACACATAAAAAGCATCATCTATGTATCTTCTCCAGATTTTACAAAACCCGAATAAGGGATGATTATACAAAAGGTGTATCTCAATGAAGTTTATATATATATATATATATTTACAGATAGATCGATTATTAATACTATTAATCAAATCTACCAACTTGTCCAAGAGCTGCTCCAACACATAACAAATATCTGGACAAGGTATGATTATATTTACACACACACATACATGTATATATATATGTATCTATAATAATTTCAACTCACTACTGGTAAGTCATTGGCAATTTATGGAGAGTATGCCATGGGCTCTCCAGGCTATAGATTTTACGCTCTCTATGTATATAATATGTGTGTGCTTATATATTATTTAACTAGATGTATATAACAAATTCAAGTAGAGTCCAAGTTGATCACAGGAAAAGCAAATAAAGAACAAACTCCACAAATGTAACATTTAACAATAATTAACAGCGCATGAACTCATATATTGTATATAATAGCGATTATGCACTACTTAGAAATCTATAAGGGACATAGGTATATATATTATTCATTGCTGTTAATAATATAAAAATATATTTCTGTTTTTGTTGTTCGTACAGTCAATTTGAAGTTTAGATTAGAAGTTATATTTCATGCAAAAAAAGTACCTAATGGCCTTTTCAAACCCTCTGCTTTATCTATGAAAAAAATAAGTAATAACAAAGTTGACATTGCAATACTTAGTAAGGCCTATGCACAAGAGCAGAGTCTGTGATGTCATAAATTACAGCAGAGTACGTCTAGGTAACACACAGTGATGTCATTTTCAAACATTCCGTGAACACTCACAGCACTCAGAGCTACACTTTACCTGGACAGTGGTTATATTAACTGGAAATATATATTTCCTACTCACCTGCAAAGGGATCTTGTGAAAAGGCACCTCTTGAGTACAGGACCGTTGACTTGTACTTTGCTATCCTATAAAACAAGTATAATGAGAATGGTGAGTGATTCTTTTTCTGCTTTATATCTATCTGTCTAGCTATCATTTTCAAATAATTAAAACAAATGAAATTACAAATTTTAAGTTTTTATTTTGTTACTTTTTTGCATTAAATAAAAACCTAAAGGAACACTGCTCAATTCTATACCATTTAGGAATTGAATCACTATGTTCATGCAGCCCTAGTCACAACTCCCTGCATGTGACTTACACAACTTTCCTAAACACTTCCTGAAAAGAGCTTTGTAAAGCTTACACTTCCTTTACTACAAATTATGTTTAATTTAGAATTTCGTATCTCCTACTCTGTTAATAGCTTGCTAGACCATGCAGGGGTATCTTGTGTGTGATTAAAGTTTCATTTGAATAGCAGGAGATAAAAACGTTTAAAATAAGTAACATCTAAAAGAAAATTACATGTTTTTTTGCACGCTTTGTGATTTACAGCCAGGGGAGGTGTAGCTAGGGCTGGATAGACAGAATTAAAAGTGATTTTACTTCAAAATGGTAGAGAATTGAGCAGTAAGACTTCAGAGGCATAATGTATACAGAAAAACTGCTTCATTAATATAAAGTTGTTTTGGTGATTATACTGTTACTTTAAAATATGAGCTTAAACAGCAACACAATAATAAAATGCTTAGATATTAATAACAATAATTAATTATTGATTATAAAGTCCTTACTGATTTCCTTGTGCTATACATAAAGTATTGATATAAACTCCATATAAATACACCATAGGTGATTGTTAAAATAATGGAATCCAACGTTTATTTCTTATGCTGCCGGCAGCCATATATCAATTTTCCCAGAAACCACTGCTTTGACCTTTCAATACCCATACCACTCATTGTTACCCTTTTCTGTTCCTCCAGACACAGTTGATATTTATTTGTGTAATTTTCTCTTCATTTATTCACCAACCCATGCTTCCATAATATGTCCAACTTTACTCTGCATATAAAACCAGCTGCTGCAACAGGATTCTGTTCACACACTTTATTTCAGATACCAGTCCTGTTTTTTACAGCTCCCTTCTTTCCACATTCTATCCCTCTCAATCTACTACCTGCCCAATACATATAGCTACCAACAGGCTATTTCACTGTCAGACTGCCTAAAGTGAGTGGTAGCTAACAATTGGTCAGATTTGTTTGTCTCTAATAGATATTCCAGTTATTGGGTACATTGCTGTGTCCAATGCCATCTTTAATCAATAGAAAAAAATCAAACTGGAAAGATTGTGACTCGATTGTGACAAAAATCAAACTGGAAAGATTGTGACTCTCGATAAAATTATATACTCCGTCTAACAGTGTTTTTCCTCTTTAATACAGGTAAAATTCTCAGTGAATAGGAAACTTAAACCGCCACCACCCTCCATTAGCAGTGAATATTTCCATATTTGTGCCAGCTCTTTCCTGCTCATATGTTACACGTGCATTTATGTATGTGTTTCTGTGAACTCAGCAACATGTCGGCTAATGCTGGACTCTTTATTTCTACAAGAGACGGTCAAATCCCGTGTTCATTATACGGCAGTCTTCCTGAGCACAACATACGCACTGTACCTCCTTCTCCTCCTTATTTATGAGCACCTTTATCTAGTGGCCACAGTTTTCTGTGTATTACAGATAGTCTTAATAGACTTGGCCACGAGGGGGAAGATGGCAATGGAAGGCATGGAGAAGAAGAATGAGGAAGAGGTGATGGAGGTGACGAAGGTGAAAGAAGAGATGCAATGGAAAGTCTTTTAAAGAAGGAATTGTTGTGGGGAAAAAGACTGCTTGCTTGTAAAGGAAAAAGTTTTTTATTAAAAAAGTTTTATAACTGAATTCTTTATTTTGTTGTTTTTCTGAGGATTCTGCTTTATATTATTAGGGCAAAGCACAGTGAAAACGTAGGAACCGGAAGCAATCATTAGTTTGCAGATTGTAATTTATTGCAAGTCTAGAACCAAAGAGAGCACCAGTAATATTAATTCTTTCATTCCTTAATAATCCCGATCTGCCACCCAGACCATTTTCAGATAGGCGATTTAAGCCCATCAATACATTGTACACAGGGAACCTGACGTTTTGAAATTCTCCAACTTCCTAATGCTGTCTCTCACTTTCCAACCCTCATCATCATTACAACAATGCCTGATTTATTTGCTCTTACAATTCTGATCCTTTCTGTGCAGTGACATGTTATAGATTTAATGCTTGAGAAGAATGGATTTATAAGGGAAAATAAATAACTTAATGGTAGTTACTGGGCCTGGATATTCCACTGTCCAATGGTCCCAGTGTGGTCGCACACTTCAAAAACCACTGGTGTTTGCACCTTTTGGGAAGACAGATTCCGCAGCACAAAGAAATCATTGTAACGGATCCACTGGCACCCCGACTGGGTACCTCCGTTGAAAGATGCTCCTAGCGCTTCCAGAGGACTCCAAGCACTCCACCAGACACCATAAGCACCGCAGGCTGCAGCTATCTCCCTTCAGAACGAAGCAGGAACAAGCTCTTACAAGAGCTCAGTGATTATAGCAAGGGAATATGCCTAGCATAGCAATCCCTTGTAGCAGATTCCCCCAATAAGAGACAGGACTCAAGTTGAGGGTAAAAATAGAACTCTCTGGCTGCTAGCTTGCAGCCCTTTTTATTAGGTGCTCCCATGAAGGGGAGGGACACACACAGTAACGTACATTAACCAATCACACAATAGTTACATCCCATACATAGCCCTCCCCTCTACCTGTAAACTAATTATCTGTACACACAGGAAAATACAATTATCCTAGGTAGGGAAAATACAGTTTTTACACAACATTCATAACTCCCAAAATATACATCACATTCGCATAAAAATACATATACACAATCAATCCATTCGGGGGAACAACATACTCAAAAATCATACGAATTGGACCAGGGGTTCAAAAGTTAGTACAAATGTGCATTTGACCTTCTGGAAGCATGGTTTTTAGAAGCTCAAACTAGTTCCCCAGAATCCTCTATCCTGGAGACAATGGAGAAGCTGATTTAATTATCTCCAGGGACAAACACAGCCTCCATTAAGCACATGTTACCAGCAACCACCAAAAGACATAAAAATACATAACTCCTGTTATACTAAACAGAACCCCCACATTCAACCTATCCCCAGATGGCTTGGATCTGAGCGCTCAACATATCCAAACAGCGTTTAGATGCCACAAACACAGTTCAAACGCCATGGGGTTTAAGTTTCGTATGGGCTGATGAGAGGGCCCATAATCCTGGGGCAGCCCAATAACCCACAGTATGCCCAAATACCGTGCATAAAGGGCCAAATCGCCCAGGGACCGTAGTCACAGGGCAAGAGGCGGGCAAGCAGCCCCCTCCAAACCACAGTGGCAAAGTGGCTTTCGCTACATATCTTCCCATTCGGGGGTAGACTAACCAGGTACCTGACCTTCTGCCGGTCAGTACCTAGATTAGTCGGGCAGCCCACCCATAAAACAAAATTAGCAGAGTAGCCCACCCACAAAACAAATTTAGCAGTGTAGCCCCCCCACAATAAAGAATTCACAGAATGGCCCACCCACGGTACATAGTTCACAGAGGGTCTAACCCACAAAACAAATTTAACAGTGTAGCCCCCCCACAATAAAGCATTCACAGAATAGCCCCCCAACAATAAGTCATACTGGCCTGTAAGTCCCAAGTTGTGGGGTGAAACTGTGGCACCCTCGGCCTTGCTGGGCAAATGGCTGTGAGTACTTGGGGGCCGGATGCCCGATGTGTTCTGCTCCGGGGTCAGAGCTGGGGTAGTCTCAGGGTAAGGAAAAAAGGAAGGACAGAGGCCAGCGGCGCTCTGCCCAGTTGCCAGCTCTTCCGCTGAGGCAGCCTGTAGAAAGTCAGGCTCAGGGGAAGGAAACAAGGGAGGACAGAGGCCAGCGGCGCTCTGCCCAGTTGCCAGCTCTTCTGCTGGGGGGTCAGGGAACAAAGGAGTTGACTGGGGAGGAGAAATATCACTTACCTCCCCCTGGTACTCCGGCTGCTGCTGGGGGGGGAGGTCGATGCTCTCCACTTTCTGTAACTCCAGCTCTAGTTGGGGATCTGGGCCGGTTGCCCAGCATCCCTGTAGGGCCGGTGGAGAGATCTCGGTCCCATCTCCACCTGCCTGCAGGGGGTCCTCCCAGGACCAGTCTATGAGGTCCTCTACCTCGGGTACCTCTGGTTGCTGTTGGGGAGGGAGACCGGTTGTCTCTTCCTCCAATAACACATTCTGCCGCTGGGGAGTGAGACCGACTGTCTCCCCTCCCTGTAAAACATACTGCCGCTGGGGATCTGGGCCGGGTGCCCAGCATCCCTGTAGGGCCGGTAGAGAGACCTCGGTCCCATCTCCACCGGCCACCTCGGTTTCTTCCTCGTCCCACTCTACCTGTGGCTGGAGTTTCTCCCAACGTGCCCACTGGCCTTCCCTCAACGCCCTGTGTTGTAGGTTCCGGGTCACCATGTCCCACACGAACCGCACGTATTTCTCCTCTGGATTGGGTCCGTAAAACTTCAGGCGCAACCCTACCATCGTGCCAAACTCTAGTACGGAGTAGCTATACGCCATGCTTGCTGTAGCCACTGCTGGTTCCATTATGTTGCTGAAGATAGGGACGCTGCACAACTCCACACGTTACCGGTGTCTCTGAGCTGCTTCTCCTCGCACTAGGACGCCATCCCACCGCTTGCCACCAATGTAACGGATCCACTGGCACCCCGACTGGGTACCTCCGTTGAAAGATGCTCCTAGCGCTTCCAGAGGACTCCAAGCACTCCACCAGACACCATAAGCACCGCAGGCTGCAGCTATCTCCCTTCAGAACGAAGCAGGAACAAGCTCTTACAAGAGCTCAGTGATTATAGCAAGGGAATATGCCTAGCATAGCAATCCCTTGTAGCAGATTCCCCCAATAAGAGACAGGACTCAAGTTGAGGGTAAAAATAGAACTCTCTGGCTGCTAGCTTGCAGCCCTTTTTATTAGGTGCTCCCATGAAGGGGAGGGACACACACAGTAACGTACATTAACCAATCACACAATAGTTACATCCCATACATAGCCCTCCCCTCTACCTGTAAACTAATTATCTGTACACACAGGAAAATACAATTATCCTAGGTAGGGAAAATACAGTTTTTACACAACATTCATAACTCCCAAAATATACATCACATTCGCATAAAAATACATATACACAATCAATCCATTCGGGGGAACAACATACTCAAAAATCATACGAATTGGACCAGGGGTTCAAAAGTTAGTACAAATGTGCATTTGACCTTCTGGAAGCATGGTTTTTAGAAGCTCAAACTAGTTCCCCAGAATCCTCTATCCTGGAGACAATGGAGAAGCTGATTTAATTATCTCCAGGGACAAACACAGCCTCCATTAAGCACATGTTACCAGCAACCACCAAAAGACATAAAAATACATAACTCCTGTTATACTAAACAGAACCCCCACATTCAACCTATCCCCAGATGGCTTGGATCTGAGCGCTCAACATATCCAAACAGCGTTTAGATGCCACAAACACAGTTCAAACGCCATGGGGTTTAAGTTTCGTATGGGCTGATGAGAGGGCCCATAATCCTGGGGCAGCCCAATAACCCACAGTATGCCCAAATACCGTGCATAAAGGGCCAAATCGCCCAGGGACCGTAGTCACAGGGCAAGAGGCGGGCAAGCAGCCCCCTCCAAACCACAGTGGCAAAGTGGCTTTCGCTACAATCATCAAACCTATTCTATATCTCATTGTTTGATCAAATGCTGAAATTGGTGATTGTGCTGTTCTTCTTAGCTGAGCTCTGCTCTTAAAGGGACAGCTCATTAAAATGGATAAGAAGGCTGGTGTCCCTTGGCTCTGTTCAACAGGCAGGGATAAACTCTGCCTTAATTATACAAGTCCACATCAACAATGGGCGGAAATGATATGCAGAGACTACTCAGCCCACGCTCTGAGCCTATCTTCCCATAGCACTGTTTAGCGTGAGGTACACTCCAAGAGGGAAATTTAGCTTGTCCCCCTACGAGATTCTATTTGGTTCAGCTCCCAGGCTAGGCTGTTACTTTCCTCAGCAGCTCCAAATTCAGTCAGATGCAATGGTAAATTACATAACTGCTCTCTCTCATGCCTTGACCAAAATCCATGCGCAAGTGTTTTCTTCTATTCCAGATCCAGTGTCTGATACAATCACCCATAAGTTACTCCCTGGTGATTGGGTTCTGGTTAAGAAATTCCTGAGAAAGCACACACTTGAGCCAAGATTTCATGGTTTATTCCAAGTCCTTCTAACTACATCTACCTCAGTAAAACTAGCTGGGAAGGACACTTGGATACACGCTTCGCACTGCAAGAAAGTTCCAGCTCCAGAGGAAGCTTTACTGTGATATTGTCTCTTGTACTTTTCCACAATCCCAACATTCGACTATATACAAAGACATACCTAATAAAAAGGACCCACACATTTGTGTGACTGGTGACCATTGGGGACATCACTGTAGTTCCTGGAAAGCAGCGGGTTGGAACACGGGCCGACCATGGGGTTACAGACCACAAAGTGCCTTAGATAGAGTGGACAGGAATGGGAAATCCTTGTTACACAGAATGACTTTGTGCAAACCAACTGGGTCTACTCCAATGAAACTTACCTTAAACATAGAACACCCTAGTCCAGGAGACACTGGAGAGTATATAATGGGAATGTACTGGAGAGGGGGTAGTTCATACAATACATTGGGAACTTTCTATTTACAAGACATGCACACATCACCTGAGTGGGTAGATACAAGACATATGACCATCAACCCTCTCAAACCCCACATTAAGACTCTTAAAGACATGGTAGCCATAGCTAACCCTACATTTGAAGACACTATGGCAGTAGAGACTATGGCTTGAGTGGATGAGATATAATGCTAATTCTCATAATAAAACTAACTGTTATGTTTGTGGTGGAGCCAGACCCCATCTAGGTACAGTGCCTCTAAATCTACCTCCTGATGTTGAAACATGTTTCTTAAAGGACCACTCTAGTGCCAGGAAAACATACTCGTTTTCCTGGCACTAGAGTGCCCTGAGGGTGCCCCCACCCTCAGGGACCCCCTCCCGCCCGGCTCTGGAAAGGGGAAAGGGGTAAAAACTTACCTTTTTCCAGCGGTGGGCGGAGAGATCTCCTCCTCCGATCCTCCTCTTCTCCTCCCCGTCGGCTGAATGCGCACGCGCGGCAAGAGCTGCGCGCGCATTCAGCCGGTCACATAGGAAAGCATTCATAATGCTTTCCTATGGACGCTTGCGTGCTCTCACTGTGATTTTCACAGTGAGAATCACGCAAGCGCCTCTAGCGGCTGTCAGTGAGACAGCCACTAGAGGAAATAGGGGAAGGCTTAACCCATTCACAAACATAGCAGTTTCTCTGAAACTGCTATGTTTATGAAAAAATGGGTTAACCCTAGAAGGACCTGGCACCCAGACCACTTCATTAAGCTGAAGTGGTCTGGGTGCCTAGAGTGGTCCTTTAAGTCTCTATGTGCAGTCAATTACAAACTCATCAGTATGTGAATCATGGAAGAAGATATACCCTCTAACCCAAAGGGATATCAGGCCACCTTATGGAGTCACAGTATATTCAGGTAATTACACTTGATACACTACACACAGTACCACAGGGAAGTTTGTGGGAAAATTCCCTTCTGGTTATTGTGCTACATGCCGAAAGCCTCCAGCTACCCTGTTAATACATCAAGTTAAATACTTGAGAGACATTTATTGGCTATGTGGATACATGCAACTCAGATCCAAATTGACAGGCCTATGGTGGGGGGAATGTGCTTTTACTAAAGTTATCATGCCCATACACATAATATCAGACAACCACCAAGGCCCTCTTGACTCACCACACACATACTTTAGAGTAAAAAGAGACACTCCTGTACAGGGCAGTTTCGACCCTCACATATACATAGATGCCAAGGGGGGTGCCAAATGATTTTAAAGCCAGGGATGAGGTTGCAGCTGGATTCAAATCCTTGATTCCACTCATCACGGCATATAAGAATGTAAATTGGATTAATTACATCTACTAAAACCAACAATGCCCTCCAGGGACTGGCAGAACAATTACAAGCCACCTCCCAAATGTCATTTCAGAATAGGATGGCCATAGACATGATTCTGGCGGGGGAAAGGAGGTGTGTGTGAAATACTCCCAGATACCATGACATGCTGCACTTTTATCCCAGATAACACAGGCCCTAACGGGAAAGTAACTATGGCCATCGAGAAGCTTGAAAGCCTCTCTGAAGAGTTAAAAAGAAACTCAGGGATCACCAATTCTTGGGATAGATGGTTTGGATGGATGAACGGATGGCAGAAAGTACTCTTCCAAGTGGGTATGGCTGTCCTAACTGTAATGATTCTTTTCCTCTTCTTTGTCTGCTGTATAATGCCTTGTGCACAGAAATATTTGCAGAAGACTGTAGATCAAACCATTGACCGCACCACCCCAACATTCCTACAACAAGACATTGATGACGGAACCTGTGACACAACACATGCACCTCTTCAGTCCCACCACATTAAGTATACAATTACTTCTCTCTAGGGAAACTATAGGGACAGCGTCTTGTCTAACGGGTAAAAAGTCTGTTGCGGAGATGTAGTGGACAAGCCGCTACGGGTTCTAGTGCAGTGAAGAGTTCAAGAAAACATGTTTGAGAAGATGAGCAGCAGCCTATTAGGGATATTATTAGGGATAGATAGTAGTTGTTTACATCGTAAATAGTAATTTTTAGGGGGGACTGTTGTGGACAGAATATTAACTCTATTAATTTTCGTAAAATGCCTATTTGCTCTGCATAACTATAATCAATATTATTCATAAGTTACTTAAAATGGCCGCTAGGGAATTTCCCCTGTAGTCAACTAACACCCTTGAATTAACAAGATGGCGCTGGAATCTGGAGGAGAGCTCCATGATGCCAGTGACATCACACCCGGTAGGATGAGCAATTGATGAACCACTTAACACCTAACCAATTGCTTTACCGGACCCTCGGAATAAAGATTCCTCAAGTCTTTCATTAACCTGAAACTTGTGTCTGGTGTGAATTACTTTGGGAGCGTGCACGTAAATACTTATTAATTTGGACAGGGGCAGATATGCAAAAATATCAAGCACTTGATTTGATCCACAACAGCTTTTCTGTAAACCCAGCACAAATTTCTTGCAATGTTTCTTCACTTTTGATTAGAAACTAGAAACTGTTTTCCCAGCAACAGGCAATATGGTAATTTTCTCTAATGATTTTTAGGATAGAAAAATCTAAAATAACAACAGATTATTTTTTATATTTGGGTTTCATATAAAGAACATTCTCTAGGCTCATGTACAATTTAGTTCAAACTAGGTACCTTTGTAACCATAGCAGTGAGTTTGATATTCTAATCAAGATTATTGATACTATCAATGTAATCTTCAAACGTGGAAAAGAGCTGCTCCAACACATAAAAAGCATCATCTATGTATCTTCTCCAGATTTTACAAAACCCGAATAAGGGATGATTATACAAAAGGTGTATCTCAATGAAGTTTATATATATATATATATATATATATATATATATATATATATATATTTACAGATAGATCGATTATTAATACTATTAATCAAGTCTACCAACTTGTCCAAGAGCTGCTCCAACACATAACAAATATCTGGACAAGGTATGATTATATTTACACACACACATACATGTATATATATATGTATCTATAATAATTTCAACTCACTACTGGTAAGTCATTGGCAATTTATGGAGAGTATGCCATGGGCTCTCCAGGCTATAGATTTTAAGCTCTCTATGTATATAATATGTGTGTGCTTATATATTATTTAACTAGATGTATATAACAAATTCAAGTAGAGTCCAAGTTGATCACAGGAAAAGCAAATAAAGAAAAAACTCCACAAATGTAACATTTAACAATAATAAACAGCGCATGAACTCATATATTGTATATAATAGCGATTATGCACTACTTAGAAATCTATAAGGGACATAGGTATATATATTATTCATTGCTGTTAATAATATAAAAATATATTTCTGTTTTTGTTGTTCGTACAGTCAATTTGAAGTTTAGATTAGAAGTTATATTTCATGCAAAAAAAGTACCTAATGGCCTTTTCAAACCCTCTGCTTTATCTATGAAAAAAATAAGTAATAACAAAGTTGACATTGCAATACTTAGTAAGGCCTATGCACAAGAGCAGAGTCTGTGATGTCATAAATTACAGCAGAGTACGTCTAGGTAACACACAGTGATGTCATTTTCAAACATTCCGTGAACACTCACAGCACTCAGAGCTACACTTCACCTGGACAGTGGTTATATTAACTGGAAATATATATTTCCTACTCACCTGCAAAGGGATCTTGTGAAAAGGCACCTCTTGAGTACAGGACCGTTGACTTGTACTTTGCTATCCTATAAAACAAGTATAATGAGAATGGTGAGTGATTATTTTTCTGCTTTATATCTATCTGTCTAGCTATCATTTTCAAATAATTAAAACAAATGAAATTCCAAATTTTAAGTTTTTATTTTGTTACTTTTTTGCATTAAATAAAAACCTAAAGGAACACTGCTCAATTCTATACCATTTAGGAATTGAATCACTATGTTCATGCAGCCCTAGTCACAACTCCCTGCATGTGACTTACACAACTTTCCTAAACACTTCCTGAAAAGAGCTTTGTAAAGCTTACACTTCCTTTACTACAAATTATGTTTAATTTAGAATTTCGTATCTCCTACTCTGTTAATAGCTTGCTAGACCATGCAGGGGTATCTTGTGTGTGATTAAAGTTTCATTTGAATAGCAGGAGATAAAAACGTTTAAAATAAGTAACATCTAAAAGAAAATTACATGTTTTTTTGCACGCTTTGTGATTTACAGCCAGGGGAGGTGTAGCTAGGGCTGGATAGACAGAATTAAAAGTGATTTTACTTCAAAATGGTAGAGAATTGAGCAGTAAGACTTCAGAGGCATAATGTATACAGAAAAACTGCTTCATTAATATAAAGTTGTTTTGGTGATTATACTGTTACTTTAAAATATGAGCTTAAACAGCAACACAATAATAAAATGCTTAGATATTAATAACAATAATTAATTATTGATTATAAAGTCCTTACTGATTTCCTTGTGCTATACATAAAGTATTGATATAAACTCCATATAAATACACCATAGGTGATTGTTAAAATAATGGAATCCAACGTTTATTTCTTATGCTGCCGGCAGCCATATATCAATTTTCCCAGAAACCACTGCTTTGACCTTTCAATACCCATACCACTCATTGTTACCCTTTTCTGTTCCTCCAGACACAGTTGATATTTATTTGTGTAATTTTCTCTTCATTTATTCACCAACCCATGCTTCCATAATATGTCCAACTTTACTCTGCATATAAAACCAGCTGCTGCAACAGGATTCTGTTCACACACTTTATTTCAGATACCAGTCCTGTTTTTTACAGCTCCCTTCTTTCCACATTCTATCCCTCTCAATCTACTACCTGCCCAATACATATGGCTACCAACAGGCTATTTCACTGTCAGACTGCCTAAAGTGAGTGGTAGCTAACAATTGGTCAGATTTGTTTGTCTCTAATAGATATTCCAGTTATTGGGTACATTGCTGTGTCCAATGCCATCTTTAATCAATAGAAAAAAATCAAACTGGAAAGATGGTGACTCGATTGTGACAAAAATCAAACTGGAAAGATTGTGACTCTCGATAAAATTATATACTCCGTCTAACAGTGTTTTTCCTCTTTAATACAGGTAAAATTCTCAGTGAATAGGAAACTTAAACCGCCACCACCCTCCATTAGCAGTGAATATTTCCATATTTGTGCCAGCTCTTTCCTGCTCATATGTTACACGTGCATTTATGTATGTGTTTCTGTGAACTCAGCAACATGTCGGCTAATGCTGGACTCTTTATTTCTACAAGAGACGGTCAAATCCCGTGTTCATTATACGGCAGTCTTCCTGAGCACAACATACGCACTGTACCTCCTTCTCCTCCTTATTTATGAGCACCTTTATCTAGTGGCCACAGTTTTCTGTGTATTACAGATAGTCTTAATAGACTTGGCCAAGAGGGGGAAGATGGCAATGGAAGGCATGGAGAAGAAGAATGAGGAAGAGGTGATGGAGGTGACGAAGGTGAAAGAAGAGATGCAATGGAAAGTCTTTTAAAGAAGGAATTGTTGTGGGGAAAAAGACTGCTTGCTTGTAAAGGAAAAAGTTTTTTATTAAAAAAGTTTTATAACTGAATTCTTTATTTTGTTGTTTTTCTGAGGATTCTGCTTTATATTATTAGGGCAAAGCACAGTGAAAACGTAGGAACCGGAAGCAATCATTAGTTTGCAGATTGTAATTTATTGCAAGTCTAGAACCAAAGAGAGCACCAGTAATATTAATTCTTTCATTCCTTAATAATCCCGATCTGCCACCCAGACCATTTTCAGATAGGCGATTTAAGCCCATCAATACATTGTACACAGGGAACCTGACGTTTTGAAATTCTCCAACTTCCTAATGCTGTCTCTCACTTTCCAACCCTCATCATCATTACAACAATGCCTGATTTATTTGCTCTTACAATTCTGATCCTTTCTGTGCAGTGACATGTTATAGATTTAATGCTTGAGAAGAATGGATTTATAAGGGAAAATAAATAACTTAATGGTAGTTACTGGGCCTGGATATTCCACTGTCCAATGGTCCCAGTGTGGTCGCACACTTCAAAAACCACTGGTGTTTGCACCTTTTGGGAAGACAGATTCCGCAGCACAAAGAAATCATCAAACCTATTCTATATCTCATTGTTTGATCAAATGCTGAAATTGGTGATTGTGCTGTTCTTCTTAGCTGAGCTCTGCTCTTAAAGGGACAGCTCATTAAAATGGATAAGGTGGCTGGTGTCCCTTGGCTCTGTTCAACAGGCAGGGATAAACTCTGCCTTAATTATACAAGTCCACATCAACAATGGGCGGAAATGATATGCAGAGACTACTCAGCCCACGCTCTGAGCCTATCTTCCCATAGCACTGTTTAGCGTGAGGTACACTCCAAGAGGGAAATTTAGCTTGTCCCCCTACGAGATTCTATTTGGTTCAGCTCCCAGGCTAGGCTGTTACTTTCCTCAGCAGCTCCAAATTCAGTCAGATGCAATGGTAAATTACATAACTGCTCTCTCTCATGCCTTGACCAAAATCCATGCGCAAGTGTTTTCTTCTATTCCAGATCCAGTGTCTGATACAATCACCCATAAGTTACTCCCTGGTGATTGGGTTCTGGTTAAGAAATTCCTGAGAAAGCACACACTTGAGCCAAGATTTCATGGTTTATTCCAAGTCCTTCTAACTACATCTACCTCAGTAAAACTAGCTGGGAAGGACACTTGGATACACGCTTCGCACTGCAAGAAAGTTCCAGCTCCAGAGGAAGCTTTACTGTGATATTGTCTCTTGTACTTTTCCACAATCCCAACATTCGACTATATACAAAGACATACCTAATAAAAAGGACCCACACATTTGTGTGACTGGTGACCATTGGGGACATCACTGTAGTTCCTGGAAAGCAGCGGGTTGGAACACGGGCCGACCATGGGGTTACAGACCACAAAGTGCCTTAGATAGAGTGGACAGGAATGGGAAATCCTTGTTACACAGAATGACTTTGTGCAAACCAACTGGGTCTACTCCAATGAAACTTACCTTAAACATAGAACACCCTAGTCCAGGAGACACTGGAGAGTATATAATGGGAATGTACTGGAGAGGGGGTAGTTCATACAATACATTGGGAACTTTCTATTTACAAGACATGCACACATCACCTGAGTGGGTAGATACAAGACATATGACCATCAACCCTCTCAAACCCCACATTAAGACTCTTAAAGACATGGTAGCCATAGCTAACCCTACATTTGAAGACACTATGGCAGTAGAGACTATGGCTTGAGTGGATGAGATATAATGCTAATTCTCATAATAAAACTAACTGTTATGTTTGTGGTGGAGCCAGACCCCATCTAGGTACAGTGCCTCTAAATCTACCTCCTGATGTTGAAACATGTTTCTTAAAGGACCACTCTAGTGTCAGGAAAACATACTCGTTTTCCTGGCACTAGAGTGCCCTGAGGGTGCCCCCACCCTCAGGGACCCCCTCCCGCCCGGCTCTGGAAAGGGGAAAGGGGTAAAAACTTACCTTTTTCCAGCGGTGGGCGGAGAGATCTCCTCCTCCGATCCTCCTCTTCTCCTCCCCGTCGGCTGAATGCGCACGCGCGGCAAGAGCTGCGCGCGCATTCAGCCGGTCACATAGGAAAGCATTCATAATGCTTTCCTATGGACGCTTGCGTGCTCTCACTGTGATTTTCACAGTGAGAATCACGCAAGCGCCTCTAGCGGCTGTCAGTGAGACAGCCACTAGAGGAAATAGGGGAAGGCTTAACCCATTCACAAACATAGCAGTTTCTCTGAAACTGCTATGTTTATGAAAAAATGGGTTAACCCTAGAAGGACCTGGCACCCAGACCACTTCATTAAGCTGAAGTGGTCTGGGTGCCTAGAGTGGTCCTTTAAGTCTCTATGTGCAGTCAATTACAAACTCATCAGTATGTGAATCATGGAAGAAGATATACCCTCTAAACCAAAGGGATATCAGGCCACCTTATGGAGTCACAGTATATTCAGGTAATTACACTTGATACACTACACACAGTACCACAGGGAAGTTTGTGGGAAAATTCCCTTCTGGTTATTGTGCTACATGCCGAAAGCCTCCAGCTACCCTGTTAATACATCAAGTTAAATACTTGAGAGACATTTATTGGCTATGTGGATACATGCAACTCAGATCCAAATTGACAGGCCTATGGTGGGGGGAATGTGCTTTTACTAAAGTTATCATGCCCATACACATAATATCAGACAACCACCAAGGCCCTCTTGACTCACCACACACATACTTTAGAGTAAAAAGAGACACTCCTGTACAGGGCAGTTTCGACCCTCACATATACATAGATGCCAAGGGGGGTGCCAAATGATTTTAAAGCCAGGGATGAGGTTGCAGCTGGATTCAAATCCTTGATTCCACTCATCACGGCATATAAGAATGTAAATTGGATTAATTACATCTACTAAAACCAACAATGCCCTCCAGGGACTGGCAGAACAATTACAAGCCACCTCCCAAATGTCATTTCAGAATAGGATGGCCATAGACATGATTCTGGCGGGGGAAAGGAGGTGTGTGTGAAATACTCCCAGATACCATGACATGCTGCACTTTTATCCCAGATAACACAGGCCCTAACGGGAAAGTAACTATGGCCATCGAGAAGCTTGAAAGCCTCTCTGAAGAGTTAAAAAGAAACTCAGGGATCACCAATTCTTGGGATAGATGGTTTGGATGGATGAACGGATGGCAGAAAGTACTCTTCCAAGTGGGTATGGCTGTCCTAACTGTAATGATTCTTTTCCTCTTCTTTGTCTGCTGTATAATGCCTTGTGCACAGAAATATTTGCAGAAGACTGTAGATCAAACCATTGACCGCACCACCCCAACATTCCTACAACAAGACATTGATGACGGAACCTGTGACACAACACATGCACCTCTTCAGTCCCACCACATTAAGTATACAATTACTTCTCTCTAGGGAAACTATAGGGACAGCGTCTTGTCTAACGGGTAAAAAGTCTGTTGCGGAGATGTAGTGGACAAGCCGCTACGGGTTCTAGTGCAGTGAAGAGTTCAAGAAAACATGTTTGAGAAGATGAGCAGCAGCCTATTAGGGATATTATTAGGGATAGATAGTAGTTGTTTACATCGTAAATAGTAATTTTTAGGGGGGACTGTTGTGGACAGAATATTAACTCTATTAATTTTCGTAAAATGCCTATTTGCTCTGCATAACTATAATCAATATTATTCATAAGTTACTTAAAATGGCCGCTAGGGAATTTCCCCTGTAGTCAACTAACACCCTTGAATTAACAAGATGGCGCTGGAATCTGGAGGAGAGCTCCATGATGCCAGTGACATCACACCCGGTAGGATGAGCAATTGATGAACCACTTAACACCTAACCAATTGCTTTACCGGACCCTCGGAATAAAGATTCCTCAAGTCTTTCATTAACCTGAAACTTGTGTCTGGTGTGAATTACTTTGGGAGCGTGCACGTAAATACTTATTAATTTGGACAGGGGCAGATATGCAAAAATATCAAGCACTTGATTTGATCCACAACAGCTTTTCTGTAAACCCAGCACAAATTTCTTGCAATTTTTCTTCACTTTTGATTAGAAACTAGAAACTGTTTTCCCAGCAACAGGCAATATGGTAATTTTCTCTAATGATTTTTAGGATAGAAAAATCTAAAATAACAACAGATTATTTTTTATATTTGGGTTTCATATAAAGAACATTCTCTAGGCTCATGTACAATTTAGTTCAAACTAGGTACCTTTGTAACCATAGCAGTGAGTTTGATATTCTAATCAAGATTATTGATACTATCAATGTAATCTTCAAACGTGGAAAAGAGCTGCTCCAACACATAAAAAGCATCATCTATGTATCTTCTCCAGATTTTACAAAACCCGAATAAGGGATGATTATACAAAAGGTGTATCTCAATGAAGTTTATATATATATATATATATATATATATATATATATATATATATATATATATATATATATTTACAGATAGATCGATTATTAATACTATTAATCAAATCTACCAACTTGTCCAAGAGCTGCTCCAACACATAACAAATATCTGGACAAGGTATGATTATATTTACACACACACATACATGTATATATATATGTATCTATAATAATTTCAACTCACTACTGGTAAGTCATTGGCAATTTATGGAGAGTATGCCATGGGCTCTCCAGGCTATAGATTTTAAGCTCTCTATGTATATAATATGTGTGTGCTTATATATTATTTAACTAGATGTATATAACAAATTCAAGTAGAGTCCTAGTTGATCACAGGAAAAGCAAATAAAGAAAAAACTCCACAAATGTAACATTTAACAATAATTAACAGCGCATGAACTCATATATTGTATATAATAGCGATTATGCACTACTTAGAAATCTATAAGGGACATAGGTATGTATATTATTCATTGCTGTTAATAATATAAAAATATATTTCTGTTTTTGTTGTTCGTACAGTCAATTTGAAGTTTAGATTAGAAGTTATATTTCATGCAAAAAAAGTACCTAATGGCCTTTTCAAACCCTCTGCTTTATCTATGAAAAAAATAAGTAATAACAAAGTTGACATTGCAATACTTAGTAAGGCCTATGCACAAGAGCAGAGTCTGTGATGTCATAAATTACAGCAGAGTACGTCTAGGTAACACACAGTGATGTCATTTTCAAACATTCCGTGAACACTCACAGCACTCAGAGCTACACTTCACCTGGACAGTGGTTATATTAACTGGAAATATATATTTCCTACTCACCTGCAAAGGGATCTTGTGAAAAGGCACCTCTTGAGTACAGGACCGTTGACTTGTACTTTGCTATCCTATAAAACAAGTATAATGAGAATGGTGAGTGATTATTTTTCTGCTTTATATCTATCTGTCTAGCTATCATTTTCAAATAATTAAAACAAATGAAATTCCAAATTTTAAGTTTTTATTTTGTTACTTTTTTGCATTAAATAAAAACCTAAAGGAACACTGCTCAATTCTATACCATTTAGGAATTGAATCACTATGTTCATGCAGCCCTAGTCACAACTCCCTGCATGACTTACACAACTTTCCTAAACACTTCCTGAAAAGAGCTTTGTAAAGCTTACACTTCCTTTACTACAAATTATGTTTAATTTAGAATTTCGTATCTCCTACTCTGTTAATAGCTTGCTAGACCATGCAGGGGTATCTTGTGTGTGATTAAAGTTTCATTTGAATAGCAGGAGATAAAAACGTTTAAAATAAGTAACATCTAAAAGAAAATTACATGTTTTTTTGCACGCTTTGTGATTTACAGCCACGGGAGGTGTAGCTAGGGCTGGATAGACAGAATTAAAAGTGATTTTACTTCAAAATGGTAGAGAATTGAGCAGTAAGACTTCAGAGGCATAATGTATACAGAAAAACTGCTTCATTAATATAAAGTTGTTTTGGTGATTATACTGTTACTTTAAAATATGAGCTTAAACAACAACACAATAATAAAATGCTTAGATATTAATAACAATAATTAATTATTGATTATAAAGTCCTTACTGATTTCCTTGTGCTATACATAAAGTATTGATATAAACTCCATATAAATACACCATAGGTGATTGTTAAAATAATGGAATCCAACGTTTATTTCTTATGCTGCCGGCAGCCATATATCAATTTTCCCAGAAACCACTGCTTTGGCCTTTCAATACCCATACCACTCATTGTTACCCTTTTCTGTTCCTCCAGACACAGTTGATATTTATTTGTGTAATTTTCTCTTCATTTATTCACCAACCCATGCTTCCATAATATGTCCAACTTTACTCTGCATATAAAACGAGCTGCTGCAACAGGATTCTGTTCACACACTTTATTTCAGATACCAGTCCTGTTTTTTACAGCTCCCTTCTTTCCACATTCTATCCCTCTCAATCTACTACCTGCCCAATACATATGGCTACCAACAGGCTATTTCACTGTCAGACTGCCTAAAGTGAGTGGTAGCTAACAATTGGTCAGATTTGTTTGTCTCTAATAGATATTCCAGTTATTGGGTACATTGCTGTGTCCTATGCCATCTTTAATCAATAGAAAAAAAATCAAACTGGAAAGATTGTGACTCGATTGTGACAAAAATCAAACTGGAAAGATTGTGACTCTCGATAAAATTATATACTCCGTCTAACAGTGTTTTTCCTCTTTAATACAGGTAAAATTCTCAGTGAATAGGAAATTTAAACCGCCACCACCCTCCATTAGCAGTGAATATTTCCATATTTGTGCCAGCTCTTTCCTGCTCATATGTTACACGTGCATTTATGTATGTGTTTCTGTGAACTCAGCAACATGTCGGCTAATGCTGGACTCTTTATTTCTACAAGGGACGGTCAAATCCCGTGTTCATTATACGGCAGTCTTCCTGAGTACAACATACGCACTGTACCTCCTTCTCCTCCTTATTTATGAGCACCTTTATCTAGTGGCCACAGTTTTCTGTGTATTCCAGATAGTCTTAATAGACTTGGCCAAGAGGGGGAAGATGGCAATGGAAGGCATGGAGGAGAAGAATGAGGAAGAGGTGATGGAGGTGACGAAGGTGAAAGAAGAGATGAAATGGAAAGTCTTTTAAAGAAGGAATTGTTGTGGGGAAAAAGACTGCTTGCTTGTAAAGGAAAAAGTTTTTTATTAAAAAAGTTTTATAACTGAATTCTTTATTTTGTTGTTTTTCTGAGGATTCTGCTTTATATTATTAGGGCAAAGCACAGTGAAAACGTAGGAACCGGAAGCAATCATTAGTTTGCAGATTGTAATTTATTGCAAGTCTAGAACCAAAGAGAGCACCAGTAATATTAATTATTTCATTCCTTAATAATCCCGATCTGCCACCCAGACCATTTTCAGATAGGCGATTTAAGCCCATCAATACATTGTACACAGGGAACCTGACGTTTTGAAATTCTCCAACTTCCTAATGCTGTCTCTCACTTTCCAACCCTCATCATCATTACAACAATGCCTGATTTATTTGCTCTTACAATTCTGATCCTTTCTGTGCAGTGACATGTTATAGATTTAATGCTTGAGAAGAATGGATTAATAAGGGAAAATAAATAACTTAATGGTAGTTACTGGGCCTGGATATTCCACTGTCCAATGGTCCCAGTGTGGTCGCACACTTCAAAAACCACTGGTGTTTGCACCTTTTGGGAAGACAGATTCCGCAGCACAAAGAAATCATCAAACCTATTCTATATCTCATTGTTTGATCAAATGCTGAAATTGTTGATTGTGCTGTTCTTCTTAGCTGAGCTCTGCTCTTAAAGGGACAGCTCATTAAAATGGATAAGGTGGCTGGTGTCCCTTGGCTCTGTTCAACAGGCAGGGATAAACTCTGCCTTAATTATACCAGTCCACATCAACAATGGGCGGAAATGATATGCAGAGACTACTCAGCCCACGCTCTGAGCCTATCTTCCCATAGCACTGTTTAGCGTGAGGTACACTTCAAGAGGGAAATTTAGCTTGTCCCCCTACGAGAATCTATTTGGTTCAGCTCCCATGCTATGCTGTTACTTTCCTCAGCAGCTCCAAATTCAGTCAGATGCAATGGTAAATTACATAACTGCTCTCTCTCATGCCTTGACCAAAATCCATGCGCAAGTGTTTTCTTCTATTCCAGATCCAGTGTCTGATACAATCACCCATAAGTTACTCCCTGGTGATTGGGTTCTGGTTAAGAAATTCCTGAGAAAGCACACACTTGAGCCAAGATTTCATGGTTTATTCCAAGTCCTCCTAACTACATCTACCTCAGTAAAACTAGCTGGGAAGGACACTTGGATACACGCTTCGCACTGCAAGAAAGTTCCAGCTCCAGAGGAAGCTTTACTGTGATATTGTCTCTTGTACTTTTCCACAATCCCAACATTCGACTATATACAAAGACATACCTAATAAAAAGGACCCACACATTTGTGTGACTGGTGACCATTGGGGACATCACTGTAGTTCCTGGAAAGCAGCGGGTTGGAACACGGGCCGACCATGGGGTTACAGACCACAAAGTGCCTTAGATAGAGTGGACAGGAATGGGAAATCCTTGTTACACAGAATGACTTTGTGCAAACCAACTGGGTCTACTCCAATGAAACTTACCTTAAACATAGAACACCCTAGTCCAGGAGACACTGGAGAGTATATAATGGGAATGTACTGGAGAGGGGGTAGTTCATACAATAAATTGGGAACTTTCTATTTACAAGACATGCACACATCACCTGAGTGGGTAGATACAAGACATATGACCATCAACCCTCTCAAACCCCACATTAAGACTCTTAAAGAGATGGTAGCCATAGCTAACCCTACATTTGAAGACACTATGGCAGTAGAGACTATGGCTTGAGTGGATGAGATATAATGCTAATTCTCATAATAAAACTAACTGTTATGTTTGTGGTGGAGCCAGACCCCATCTAGGTACAGTGCCTCTAAATCTACCTCCTGATGTTGAAACATGTTTCTTAAAGGACCACTCTAGTGCCAGGAAAACATACTCGTTTTCCTGGCACTAGAGTGCCCTGAGGGTGCCCCCACCCTCAGGGACCCCCTCCCGCCCGGCTCTGGAAAGGGGAAAGGGGTAAAAACTTACCTTTTTCCAGCGGTGGGCGGAGAGATCTCCTCCTCCGATCCTCCTCTTCTCCTCCCCGTCGGCTGAATGCGCACGCGCGGCAAGAGCTGCGCGCGCATTCAGCCGGTCACATAGGAAAGCATTCATAATGCTTTCCTATGGACGCTTGCCTGCTCTCACTGTGATTTTCACAGTGAGAATCACGCAAGCGCCTCTAGCGGCTGTCAGTGAGACAGCCACTAGAGGAAATAGGGGAAGGCTTAACCCATTCACAAACATAGCAGTTTCTCTGAAACTGCTATGTTTATGAAAAAATGGGTTAACCCTAGAAGGACCTGGCACCCAGACCACTTCATTAAGCTGAAGTGGTCTGGGTGCCTAGAGTGGTCCTTTAAGTCTCTATGTGCAGTCAATTACAAACTCATCAGTATGTGAATCATGGAAGAAGATATACCCTCGAACCCAAAGGGATATCAGGCCACCTTATGGAGTCACAGTATATTCAGGTAATTACACTTGATACACTACACACAGTACCACAGGGAAGTTTGTGGGAAAATTCCCTTCTGGTTATTGAGCTACATGCCGAAAGCCTCCAGCTACCCTGTTAATACATCAAGTTAAATACTTGAGAGACATTTATTGGCTATGTGGATACATGCAACTCAGATCCAAATTGACAGGCCTATGGTGGGGGGAATGCGCTTTTACTAAAGTTATCATGCCCATACACATAATATCAGACAACCACCAAGGCCCTCTTGACTCACCACACACATACTTTAGAGTAAAAAGAGACACTCCTGTACAGGGCAGTTTCGACCCTCACATATACATAGATGCCAAGGGGGGTACCAAATGATTTTAAAGCCAGGGATGAGGTTGCAGCTTGATTCAAATCCTTGATTCCACTCATCACGGCCTATAAGAATGTAAATTGGATTAATTACATCTACTAAAACCAACAATGTTTTGTCAATTATACCAGAGATGCCCTCCAGGGACTGGCAGAACAATTACAAGCCACCTCCCAAATGTCATTTCAGAATAGGATGGCCATAGACATGATTCTGGCGGGGGAAAGGAGGTGTGTGTGAAATACTCCCAGATACCATGACATGCTGCACTTTTATCCCAGATAACACCGGCCCTAACGGGAAAGTAACTATGGCCATCGAGAAGCTTGAAATCCTCTCTGAAGAGTTAAAAAGAAACTCAGGGATCACCAATTCTTGGGATAGATGGTTTGGATGGATGAACGGATGGCAGAAAGTACTCTTCCAAGTGGGTATGGCTGTCCTAACTGTATTCTTTTCCTCTTCTTTGTCTGCTGTATAATGCCTTGTGCACAGAAATATTTGCAGAAGACTGTAGATCAAACCATTGACCGCACCACCCCAACATTCCTACACCAAGACATTGATGACGGAACCTGTGACACAACACATGCACCTCTTCAGTCCCACCACATTAAGTATACAATTACTTCTCTCTAGGGAAACTATAGGGACAGCGTCTTGTCTAACGGGTAAAAAGTCTGTTGCGGAGATGTAGTGGACAAGCCGCTACGGGTTCTAGTGCAGTGAAGAGTTCAAGTAAACATGTTTGAGAAGATGAGCAGCAGCCTATTAGGGATATTATTAGGGATAGATAGTAGTTGTTTACATCGTAAATAGTAATTTTTAGGGGGGACTGTTGTGGACAGAATATTAACTCTATTAATTTTCGTAAAAATGCCTATTTGCTCTGCATAACTATAATCAATATTATTCATAAGTTACTTAAAATGGCCGCTAGGGAATTTCCCCTGTAGTCAACTAACACCCTTGAATTAGCAAGATGGCGCTGGAATCTGGAGGAGAGCTCCATGATGCCAGTGACATCACACCCGGTAGGATGAGCAATTGATGAACCACTTAACACCTAACCAATTGTTTTACCGGACCCTCGGAATAAAGATTCCTCAAGTCTTTCATTAACCTGAAACTTGTGTCTGGTGTGAATTACTTTGGGAGCGTGCACGTAAATACTTATTAATTTGGACAGGGGCAGATATGCAAAAATATCAAGCACTTGATTTGATCCACAACAGCTTTTCTGTAAACCCAGCACAAATTTCTTGCAATTTTTCTTCACTTTTGATTAGAAACTAGAAACTGTTTTCCCAGCAACAGGCAATATGGTAATTTTCTCTAATGATTTTTAGGATAGAAAAATCTAAAATAACAACAGATTATTTTTTATATTTGGGTTTCATATAAAGAACATTCTCTAGGCTCATGTACAATTTAGTTCAAACTAGGTACCTTTGTAACCATAGCAGTGAGTTTGATATTCTAATCAAGATTATTGATACTATCAATGTAATCTTCAAACGTGGAAAAGAGCTGCTCCAACACATAAAAAGCATCATCTATGTATCTTCTCCAGATTTTACAAAACCCGAATAAGAGATGATTATACAAAAGGTGTATCTCAATGAAGTTTATATATATATATATATATATATATATATATATATATATTTACAGATAGATCGATTATTAATACTATTAATCAAATCTACCAACTTGTCCAAGAGCTGCTCCAACACATAACAAATATCTGGACAAGGTATGATTATATTTACACACACACATACATGTATATATATATGTATCTATAATAATTTCAACTCACTACTGGTAAGTCATTGGCAATTTATGGAGAGTATGCCATGGGCTCTCCAGGCTATAGATTTTAAGCTCTCTATGTATATAATATGTGTGTGCTTATAAATTATTTAACTAGATGTATATAACAAATTCAAGTAGAGTCCAAGTTGATCACAGGAAAAGCAAATAAAGAAAAAACTCCACAAATGTAACATTTAACAATAATTAACAGCGCATGAACTCATATATTGTATATAATAGCGATTATGCACTACTTAGAAATCTATAAGGGACATAGGTATATATATTATTCATTGCTGTTAATAATATAAAAATATATTTCTGTTTTTGTTGTTCGTACAGTCAATTTGAAGTTTAGATTAGAAGTTATATTTCATGCAAAAAAGTACCTAATGGCCTTTTCAAACCCTCTGCTTTATCTATGAAAAAAATAAGTAATAACAAAGTTGACATTGCAATACTTAGTAAGGCCTATGCAGAAGAGCAGAGTCTGTGATGTCATAAATTACAGCAGAGTACGTCTAGGTAACACACAGTGATGTCATTTTCAAACATTCCGTGAACACTCACAGCACTCAGAGCTACACTTCACCTGGACAGTGGTTATATTAACTGGAAATATATATTTCCTACTCACCTGCAAAGGGATCTTGTGAAAAGGCACCTCTTGAGTACAGGACCGTTGACTTGTACTTTGCTATCCTATAAAACAAGTATAATGAGAATGGTGAGTGATTATTTTTCTGCTTTATATCTATCTGTCTAGCTATCATTTTCAAATAATTAAAACAAATGAAATTACAAATTTTAAGTTTTTATTTTGTTACTTTTTTGCATTAAATAAAAACCTAAAGGAACACTGCTCAATTCTATACCATTTAGGAATTGAATCACTATGTTCATGCAGCCCTAGTCACAACTCCCTGCATGTGACTTACACAACTTTCCTAAACACTTCCTGAAAAGAGCTTTGTAAAGCTTACACTTCCTTTACTACAAATTATGTTTAATTTAGAATTTCGTATCTCCTACTCTGTTAATAGCTTGCTAGACCATGCAGGGGTATCTTGTGTGTGATTAAAGTTTCATTTGAATAGCAGGAGATAAAAACATTTAAAATAAGTAACATCTAAAATAAAATTATATGTTTTTTTGCAGGCTTTGTGATTTACAGCCAGGGGAGGTGTAGCTAGGGCTGGATAGACAGAATTAAAAGTGATTTTACTTCAAAATGGTAGAGAATTGAGCAGTAAGACTTCAGAGGCATAATGTATACAGAAAAACTGCTTCATTAATATAAAGTTGTTTTGGTGATTATACTGTTACTTTAAAATATGAGCTTAAACAGCAACACAATAATAAAATGCTTAGATATTAATAACAATAATTAATTATTGATTATAAAGTCCTTACTGATTTCCTTGTGCTATACATAAAGTATTGATATAAACTCCATATAAATACACCATAGGTGATTGTTAAAATAATGGAATCCAACGTTTATTTCTTATGCTGCCGGCAGCCATATATCAATTTTCCCAGAAACCCTTTTCTGTTCCTCCAGACACAGTTGATATTTATTTGTGTAATTTTCTCTTCATTTATTCACCAACCCATGCTTCCATAATATGTCCAACTTTACTCTGCATATAAAACCAGCTGCTGCAACAGGATTCTGTTCACACACTTTATTTCAGATACCAGTCCTGTTTTTTACAGCTCCCTTCTTTCCACATTCTATCCCTCTCAATCTACTACCTGCCCAATACATATGGCTACCAACAGGCTATTTCACTGTCAGACTGCCTAAAGTGAGTGGTAGCTAACAATTGGTCAGATTTGTTTGTCTCTAATAGATATTCCAGTTATTGGGTACATTGCTGTGTCCTATGCCATCTTTAATCAATAGAAAAAAAATCAAACTGGAAAGATTGTGACTCGATTGTGACAAAAATCAAACTGGAAAGATTGTGACTCTCGATAAAATTATATACTCCGTCTAACAGTGTTTTTCCTCTTTAATACAGGTAAAATTCTCAGTGAATAGGAAATTTAAACCGCCACCACCCTCCATTAGCAGTGAATATTTCCATATTTGTGCCAGCTCTTTCCTGCTCATATGTTACACGTGCATTTATGTATGTGTTTCTGTGAACTCAGGAACATGTCGGCTAATGCTGGACTCTTTATTTCTACAAGGGACGGTCAAATCCCGAGTTCATTATACGGCAGTCTTCCTGAGTACAACATACGCACTGTACCTCCTTCTCCTCCTTATTTATGAGCACCTTTATCTAGTGGCCACAGTTTTCTGTGTATTACAGATAGTCTTAATAGACTTGGCCAAGAGGGGGAAGATGGCAATGGAAGGCATGGAGAAGAAGAATGAGGAAGAGGTGATGGAGGTGACGAAGGTGAAAGAAGAGATGAAATGGAAAGTCTTTTAAAGAAGGAATTGTTGTGGGGAAAAAGACTGCTTGCTTGTAAAGGAAAAAGTTTTTTATTAAAAAAGTTTTATAACTGAATTCTTTATTTTGTTGTTTTTCTGAGGATTCTGCTTTATATTATTAGGGCAAAGCACAGTGAAAACGTAGGAACCGGAAGCAATCATTAGTTTGCAGATTGTAATTTATTGCAAGTCTAGAACCAAAGAGAGCACCAGTAATATTAATTCTTTCATTCCTTAATAATCCCGATCTGCCACCCAGACCATTTTCAGATAGGCGATTTAAGCCCATCAATACATTGTACACAGGGAACCTGACGTTTTGAAATTCTCCAACTTCCTAATGCTGTCTCTCACTTTCCAACCCTCATCATCATTACAACAATGCCTGATTTATTTGCTCTTACAATTCTGATCCTTTCTGTGCAGTGACATGTTATAGATTTAATATTGAGAAAAATGGATTTATAAGGGAAAATAAATAACTTAATGGTAGTTACTGGGCCTGGATATTCCACTGTCCAATGGTCCCAGTGTGGTCGCACACTTCAAAAACCACTGGTGTTTGCACCTTTTGGGAAGACAGATTCCGCAGCACAAAGAAATCATCAAACCTATTCTATATCTCATTGTTTGATCAAATGCTGAAATTGGTGATTGTGCTGTTCTTCTCAGCTGAGCTCTGCTCTTAAAGGGACAGCTCATTAAAATGGATAAGGTGGCTGGTGTCCCTTGGCTCTGTTCAACAGGCAGGGATAAACTCTGCCTTAATTATACCAGTCCACATCAACAATGGGCGGAAATGATATGCAGAGACTACTCAGCCCACGCTCTGAGCCTATCTTCCCATAGCACTGTTTAGCGTGAGGTACACTCCAAGAGGGAAATTTAGCTTGTCCCCCTACGAGATTCTATTTGGTTCAGCTCCCAGGCTAGGCTGTTACTTTCCTCAGCAGCTCCAAATTCAGTCAGATGCAATGGTAAATTACATAACTGCTCTCTCTCATGCCTTGACCAAAATCCATGCGCAAGTGTTTTCTTCTATTCCAGATCCAGTGTCTGATACAATCACCCATAAGTTACTCCCTGGTGATAGGGTTCTGGTTAAGAAATTCCTGAGAAAGCACACACTTGAGCCAAGATTTCATGGTTTATTCCAAGTCCTTCTAACTACATCTACCTCAGTAAAACTAGCTGGGAAGGACACTTGGATACACGCTTCGCACTGCAAGAAAGTTCCAGCTCCAGAGGAAGCTTTACTGTGATATTGTCTCTTGTACTTTTCCACAATCCCAACATTCGACTATATACAAAGACATACCTAATAAAAAGGACCCACACATTTGTGTGACTGGTGACCATTGGGGACATCACTGTAGTTCCTGGAAAGCAGCGGGTTGGAACACGGGCCGACCATGGGGTTACAGACCACAAAGTGCCTTAGATGGAGTGGACAAGAATGGGAAATCCTTGTTACACAGAATGACTTTGTGCAAACCAACTGGGTCTACTCCAATGAAACTTACCTTAAACATAGAACACCCTAGTCCAGGAGACACTGGAGAGTATATAATGGGAATGTACTGGAGAGGGGGTAGTTCATACAATAAATTGGGAACTTTCTATTTACAAGACATGCACACATCACCTGAGTGGGTAGATACAAGACATATGACCATCAACCCTCTCAAACCCCACATTAAGACTCTTAAAGACATGGTAGCCATAGCTAACCCTACATTTGAAGACACTATGGCAGTAGAGACTGGTTTTTCAGACACTAATCTATGGCTTGAGTGGATGAGATATAATGCTAATTCTCATAATAAAACTAACTGTTATGTTTGTGGTGGAGCCAGACCCCATCTAGGTACAGTGCCTCTAAATCTACCTCCTGATGTTGAAACATGTTTCTTAAAGGACCACTCTAGTGCCAGGAAAACATACTCGTTTTCCTGGCACTAGAGTGCCCTGAGGGTGCCCCCACCCTCAGGGACCCCCTCCCGCCCGGCTCTGGAAAGGGGAAAGGGGTAAAAACTTACCTTTTTCCAGCGGTGGGCGGAGAGATCTCCTCCTCCGATCCTCCTATTCTCCTCCCCGTCGGCTGAATGCGCACGCGCGGCAAGAGCTGCGCGCGCATTCAGCCGGTCACATAGGAAAGCATTCATAATGCTTTCCTATGGACGCTTGCGTGCTCTCACTGTGATTTTCACAGTGAGAATCACGCAAGCGCCTCTAGCGGCTGTCAGTGAGACAGCCACTAGAGGAAATAGGGGAAGGCTTAACCCATTCACAAACATAGCAGTTTCTCTGAAACTGCTATGTTTATGAAAAAATGGGTTAACCCTAGAAGGACCTGGCACCCAGACCACTTCATTAAGCTGAAGTGGTCTGGGTGCCTAGAGTGGTCCTTTAAGCCCTTAAGGACACATGACATGTGTGACATGTCATGATTCCCTTTTATTCCAGAAGTTTGGTCCTTAAGGGGTTAAGTCTCTATGTGCAGTCAATTACAAACTCATCAGTATGTGAATCATGGAAGAAGATATACCCTCTAACCCAAAGGGATATCAGGCCACCTTATGGAGTCACAGTATATTCAGGTAATTACACTTGATACACTACACACAGTACCACAGGGAAGTTTGTGGGAAAATTCTCTTCTGGTTATTGTGCTACATGCCGAAAGCCTCCAGCTACCCTGTTAATACATCAAGTTAAATACTTGAGAGACATTTATTGGCTATGTGGATACATGCAACTCAGATCCAAATTGACAGGCCTATGGTGGGGGGAATGTGCTTTTACTAAAGTTATCATGCCCATACACATAATATCAGACAACCACCAAGGCCCTCTTGACTCACCACACACATACTTTAGAGTAAAAAGAGACACTCCTGTACAGGGCAGTTTCGACCCTCACACATACATAGATGCCAAGGGGGTGCCAAATGATTTTAAAGCCAGGGATGAGGTTGCAGCTGGATTCAAATCCTTGATTCCACTCATCACGGCCTATAAGAATGTAAATTGGATTAATTACATCTACTAAAACCAACAATGTTTTGTCAATTATACCAGAGATGCCCTCCAGGGACTGGCAGAACAATTACAAGCCACCTCCCAAATGTCATTTCAGAATAGGATGGCCATAGACATGATTCTGGCGGGGGGAAAGGAGGTGTGTGTGAAATACTCCCAGATACCATGACATGCTGCACTTTTATCCCAGATAACACCGGCCCTAACGGGAAAGTAACTATGGCCATCGAGAAGCTTGAAAGCCTCTCTGAAGAGTTAAAAAGAAACTCAGGGATCACCAATTCTTGGGATAGATGGTTTGGATGGATGAACGGATGGCAGAAAGTACTCTTCCAAGTGGGTATGGCTGTCCTAACTGTAATGATTCTTTTCCTCTTCTTTGTCTGCTGTATAATGCCTTGTGCACAGAAATATTTGCAGAAGACTGTAGATCAAACCATTGACCGCACCACCCCAACATTCCTACACCAAGACATTGATGACGGAACCTGTGACACAACACATGCACCTCTTCAGTCCCACCACATTAAGTATACAATTACTTCTCTCTAGGGAAACTATAGGGACAGCGTCTTGTCTAACGGGTAAAAAGTCTGTTGCGGAGATGTAGTGGACAAGCCGCTACGGGTTCTAGTGCAGTGAAGAGTTCAAGAAAACATGTTTGAGAAGATGAGCAGCAGCCTATTAGGGATATTATTAGGGATAGATAGTAGTTGTTTACATCGTAAATAGTAATTTTTAGGGGGGACTGTTGTGGACAGAATATTAACTCTATTAATTTTTGTAAAATGCCTATTTGCTCTGCATAACTATAATCAATATTATTCATAAGTTACTTAAAATGGCCGCTAGGGAATTTCCCCTGTAGTCAACTAACACCCTTGAATTAACAAGATGGCGCTGGAATCTGGAGGAGAGCTCCATGATGCCAGTGACATCACACCCGGTAGGATGAGCAATTGATGAACCACTTAACACCTAACCAATTGTTTTACCGGACCCTCGGAATAAAGATTCCTCAAGTCTTTCATTAACCTGAAACTTGTGTCTGGTGTGAATTACTTTGGGAGCGTGCACGTAAATACTTATTAATTTGGACAGGGGCAGATATGCAAAAATATCAAGCACTTGATTTGATCCACAACAGCTTTTCTGTAAACCCAGCACAAATTTCTTGCAATTTTTCTTCACTTTTGATTAGAAACTAGAAACTGTTTTCCCAGCAACAGGCAATATGGTAATTTTCTCTAATGATTTTTAGGATAGAAAAATCTAAAATAACAACAGATTATTTTTTATATTTGGGTTTCATATAAAGAACATTCTCTAGGCTCATGTACAATTTAGTTCAAACTAGGTACCTTTGTAACCATAGCAGTGAGTTTGATATTCTAATCAAGATTATTGATACTATCAATGTAATCTTCAAACGTGGAAAAGAGCTGCTCCAACACATAAAAAGCATCATCTATGTATCTTCTCCAGATTTTACAAAACCCGAATAAGAGATGATTATACAAAAGGTGTATCTCAATGAAGTTTATATATATATATATATATATATATATTTACAGATAGATCGATTATTAATACTATTAATCAAATCTACCAACTTGTCCAAGAGCTGCTCCAACACATAACAAATATCTGGACAAGGTATGATTATATTTACACACACACATACATGTATATATATATGTATCTATAATAATTTCAACTCACTACTGGTAAGTCATTGGCAATTTATGGAGAGTATGCCATGGGCTCTCCAGGCTATAGATTTTAAGCTCTCTATGTATATAATATGTGTGTGCTTATATATTATTTAACTAGATGTATATAACAAATTCAAGTAGAGTCCTAGTTGATCACAGGAAAAGCAAATAAAGAAAAAACTCCACAAATGTAACATTTAACAATAATTAACAGCGCATGAACTCATATATTGTATATAATAGCGATTATGCACTACTTAGAAATCTATAAGGGACATAGGTATATATATTATTCATTGCTGTTAATAATATAAAAATATATTTCTGTTTTTGTTGTTCGTACAGTCAATTTGAAGTTTAGATTAGAAGTTATATTTCATGCAAAAAAGTACCTAATGGCCTTTTCAAACCCTCTGCTTTATCTATGAAAAAAATAAGTAATAACAAAGTTGACATTGCAATACTTAGTAAGGCCTATGCAGAAGAGCAGAGTCTGTGATGTCATAAATTACAGCAGAGTACGTCTAGGTAACACACAGTGATGTCATTTTCAAACATTCCGTGAACACTCACAGCACTCAGAGCTACACTTCACCTGGACAGTGGTTATATTAACTGGAAATATATATTTCCTACTCACCTGCAAAGGGATCTTGTGAAAAGGCACCTCTTGAGTACAGGACCGTTGACTTGTACTTTGCTATCCTATAAAACAAGTATAATGAGAATGGTGAGTGATTATTTTTCTGCTTTATATCTATCTGTCTAGCTATCATTTTCAAATAATTAAAACAAATGAAATTACAAATTTTAAGTTTTTATTTTGTTACTTTTTTGCATTAAATAAAAACCTAAAGGAACACTGCTCAATTCTATACCATTTAGGAATTGAATCACTATGTTCATGCAGCCCTAGTCACAACTCCCTGCATGTGACTTACACAACTTTCCTAAACACTTCCTGAAAAGAGCTTTGTAAAGCTTACACTTCCTTTACTACAAATTATGTTTAATTTAGAATTTCGTATCTCCTACTCTGTTAATAGCTTGCTAGACCATGCAGGGGTATCTTGTGTGTGATTAAAGTTTCATTTGAATAGCAGGAGATAAAAACATTTAAAATAAGTAACATCTAAAAGAAAATTATATGTTTTTTTGCAGGCTTTGTGATTTACAGCCAGGGGAGGTGTAGCTAGGGCTGGATAGACAGAATTAAAAGTGATTTTACTTCAAAATGGTAGAGAATTGAGCAGTAAGACTTCAGAGGCATAATGTATACAGAAAAACTGCTTCATTAATATAAAGTTGTTTTGGTGATTATACTGTTACTTTAAAATATGAGCTTAAACAGCAACACAATAATAAAATGCTTAGATATTAATAACAATAATTAATTATTGATTATAAAGTCCTTACTGATTTCCTTGTGCTATACATAAAGTATTGATATAAACTCCATATAAATACACCATAGGTGATTGTTAAAATAATGGAATCCAACGTTTATTTCTTATGCTGCCGGCAGCCATATATCAATTTTCCCAGAAACCCTTTTCTGTTCCTCCAGACACAGTTGATATTTATTTGTGTAATTTTCTCTTCATTTATTCACCAACCCATGCTTCCATAATATGTCCAACTTTACTCTGCATATAAAACCAGCTGCTGCAACAGGATTCTGTTCACACACTTTATTTCAGATACCAGTCCTGTTTTTTACAGCTCCCTTCTTTCCACATTCTATCCCTCTCAATCTACTACCTGCCCAATACATATGGCTACCAACAGGCTATTTCACTGTCAGACTGCCTAAAGTGAGTGGTAGCTAACAATTGGTCAGATTTGTTTGTCTCTAATAGATATTCCAGTTATTGGGTACATTGCTGTGTCCTATGCCATCTTTAATCAATAGAAAAAAAATCAAACTGGAAAGTGTCAGGATCGGGACAGGGATCCAACACGCAGGGTACAAAGAGTGGAAAGGTACGTATACCGGGCCTTAGAATGGCCGGACTAACGTACCGAGAGTAATAGAGAATAGTCAGAGACAAGCCGAGGTCGAGGGAACGAGAAGACAGATAAGCGAGAGACAAGCCGGGTCAAGGGATAACAGAGATAAGCAGGGTAGTACAACAAGCCGAGTCAAAACCAATAGAGCAAACTAGAATACCAGAGCACTGAGTGACTAGACAAGCTAGAACCACGACAGGGCAATGAGCTGAAGTGAGAAGTAAGCTTAAATACCCTGGCTCCGGATGGTAGACACGCCTCTGACAAGTACCGATTGGATATCGGACACTTGAGTGGCAGGTCGCTCGTGATAGCGTCATGACGTCACGTATTGAGCGTCCCGCTAGAAAAGGACGTGGATTCCTCGCGGTCGGTGTTTAAGTGACTGGATGAACCGCGAGGAACGAAGGAAACAGCTCGTTTGGACGGATAAACTACTAAGTCTCTACCTCTTTTAGAGGTAGAGACCTCAGGTACCCTGACAGTACCCCCCCTCTCAGATACGCCCACCGGGCGGAAGGAACCGGGACGAGATGGGAAGCGGAGGTGAAATGCTCTGCGAAGGCGAGAAGCATGAACGTCCTCCTGAGGTACCCAACTCCTCTCCTCAGGACCATATCCCCTCCAGTTGACCAGATATTGCAATTTTCCCCTTGAAATTCTGGAATCAATGATGGAACTGACCTCGTACTCCTCCCGACCCTCCACCTGAACAGGACGAGGTGAGGAAACCTTAGAGGAGAATTTGTTGCAAATAAGAGGTTTCAACAAGGAGACATGAAAAGAGTTAGGAATGCGTAAGGCAGGTGGCAGAGCAAGGCGATACGCAACCGGGTTGATACGAGTGAGAACCCTGTAAGGACCTATGTAGCGAGGAGCAAATTTCATAGATGGAACTTTTAGGCGAATATTCTTAGTACTCAACCACACCCTATCCCCAGGAACAAAGACAGGAGCCGCTCTTCTATGCTTGTCAGCGTGTTTCTTGAATAACGAGGAATTATGTAACAGAATTTGCCGAGTCTGATCCCATAATTTCTTCAGGTTGGCGACATGATCATCAACCGACGGTATCCCCTGAGAAGAGGAAACCGAAGGAAAAATTGAAGGATGAAAGCCATAGTTCATGAAGAAAGGGCTAGAGCGAGTTGAATCACAAACAAGGTTATTGTGTGCGAACTCCGCCCAAGGAATCAAACCGACCCAATCGTCCTGGTGTTCGGAAACAAAGCAACGTAGATAATGCTCGATCTTTTGATTGGTACGTTCAGCAGCTCCGTTAGACTGAGGGTGATAGGCAGAGGAGAAGTTCAATTTGATTCCCATTTGAGAACAAAAGGATCTCCAGAAACGTGAGACAAATTGAGAACCTCTATCAGAAACAATCTCCGAAGGAATCCCATGTAGGCGAAAAACCTCTCTCGCAAAAATCTCTGCCAATTCAGGAGAAGTCGGAAGTTTAGGTAATGGCACGAAATGGGCCATCTTAGTAAATCTATCCACCCCCGTGAGAATAACAGTCTGTCTCTTGGAAGCAGGCAAATCTACGATAAAGTCTATGGACAAACAGGACCAAGGTTTCTCAGGAATGTCCAAGGGGTGTAACAGACCACAAGGAGATGTATGAGGTTGTTTAGTCTTGGCACAAGTCTCACAAGCTGCGACGAACTCCTCAATATCTTTTCGTAGTGAAGACCACCAGAAATCCTTGGATATCAGAGAGTATGTCTTGCGAATACCAGGATGGCCAGCTACTTTACTTTCGTGAAAACATTGTAAGAGCTCCAGTTGGAGTCCAGGAGGGACAAAGTTTCTTCCCTCAGGAGTGTTTCCGGGTGCCAGATGTTGTGACTTCAAGATCTGGTCAAGTAGCGGAGAATGGATTTTGAGACTGGTATTAGCAATAATATTGCTTTTGGGTACAATGGAGGACAAAAGTGGTTCAACTGAAGCAGAAGGCTCATATTGGCGAGATAGCGCATCGGCTTTAGAATTTTTTGACCCAGGTCTGTAAGTCAGAACGTAATTGAAATGGGTAAGAAATAACGACCAACGAGCCTGCCTGGAGGACAAACGCTTGGCCTCTCCGATATAAGACAAATTTTTGTGGTCCGTTAGAATGGTAACAGGATGTAATGTGCCTTCCAATAAATGTCTCCACTCTTTCAAAGCCTTGATAACCGCTAGTAGTTCTCTGTCACCAATGTCATATCTGCTCTCTGTACCAGACAATTTTTTAGAGAAAAATCCACATGGATGTAATGGTTTATCAACACCCAACCTTTGAGATAGGACAGCACCTAAACCAGTCTCTGATGCGTCTACCTCAAGTAGAAAAGGCAGGGAAGTGTCGGGGTGAACTAAAATTGGAGCGGAAGCGAAAAGCTCCTTGAGAGTTTTGAACGCAAGAAGAGCTTCAGTAGTCCAATTCTTAGTATCAGCCCCCTGTTTGGTCATATTGGTGATAGGCGCGATAATTGAAGAATAACCCTTAATAAAGCGCCTATAATAATTAGAAAAACCAATAAATCTCTGTACGGCTTTAAGACCTTTGGGTAAAGGCCACTCTAGAATGGACTGGAGCTTATCCGGATCCATCTTAAATCCCTCCCCAGAGATCACATAGCCGAGAAAGGTTACCTGGGTTTGATCAAAGCTACATTTCTCCAACTTGCAGTACAAGCCATGCTGGAGAAGCTTGTGCAAAACCCTCCTGACTTGCTTGTGATGAGTCTCAATCTCACTAGAATGTATGAGTATATCATCTAGGTATACAATGACGCAATCTTGCTGAAATTCCCTAAGAACCTCATTTATCAGATCCTGGAATACAGCTGGTGCATTGCATAACCCAAAAGGCATAACTGTATATTCATAGTGGCCATATCGAGTATTGAATGCCGTCATCCACTCATGTCCCTGCTGGATTCTCACCAAGTTATATGCCCCTCTGAGATCTAACTTGGTGAAAATTGTAGAGCCCTTCAAACGATCGAAGAGTTCGGTGATCAAGGGAATCGGGTAGGCATTTTTAATGGTTATCTTATTTAGGCCTCGATAATCAATACAAGGTCTTAAAGAACCATCCTTCTTTTTAACAAAAAAAAATCCAGCCCCGGCAGGAGAGGAGGACCTCCTAATGAATCCCTTGTCTAAATTTTCGTGAATATACTCCTCTAGAACTGAGTTCTCTTTCGTAGATAACGGGTATACATGACCTCTGGGCGGCATGGTACCAGGGAGTAGGTTAATTTTGCAATCAAAGGACCTGTGTGGGGGTAAGGTATCGGCTTTCTTTTTGTCAAATACTGCCTTTAAATCTAGATACTGAGGCGGAATTTGTGTCTCTGTAGGATTGTCAGAGTTAGCCGAGGTGTTGGTTAAGCAGAGAGGTGAGACCTTCCGCAAGCATTTCTCTTGACAATTCTGTCCCCATGAAACTATCTCCCCTGACTCCCAATTAATAATAGGGTTATGTCTCCTCAACCAGGAGTACCCCAGGACTATGGGAATAGACGGAGAAGAAATGAGCAGTAAGGATATGTCCTCTCTATGTAGGATGCCAACAGTTAAGTTAATCGGTATGGTCTCACGGAAAATAACAGGCTCAAGTAACGGTCTACCATCGATGGCCTCAACAGCCAGTGGTGTCTCTTTTAACTGGGATGGAATAGCATGCTTGGCAGCAAAACCCTGATCTATAAAGCTCTCAGCAGCTCCAGAATCGATTAGTGCCATAGTCTTTACTACTCCCTTTTCCCACTTTAAAGAAACGGGTAACAGAAGCCTGAGCTCTTTGTAGTTGTGAATAGAGGACAAAGTAGAAACACCCAAGGCCTGTCCTCTAGAGAAACTTAGGTGCGAGCGTTTCCCGAACGATTAGGACAATTTAGGCGTAAATGACCTCTGACTCCACAATACATACATAAACCCTCCCTTCTCCTGTACTGTCTCTCCCTCTCTGTGAGATGAGTACTGCCTATCTGCATAGGTTCAGAAATACGTAAGTCCTCGAACTCAGAATTTTGAAAGGTAGGCGCTAGTTTAAAGGAGGGTCTACGGGTCCTATCTCGAGTGTTCTGCCTCTCTCTTAGGCGTTCATCAATACGAGATATAAAAGAAATTAAATCCTCCAAATTCTCAGGGAGTTCTCTAGTAGCGACCTCGTCAAGAATTACATCTGATAACCCATTCAGAAACACATCTATATAAGCCTGTTCGTTCCATTTAACTTCTGCCGCCAAGGACCTGAACTCTAGTGCATAATCCACAAGTGTTCGATTGTCCTGTCTAAGGCGCAACAGTAATCTAGCTGCATTGACCTTTCTACCAGGAGGGTCAAAAGTTCTTCTAAACGCAGCTACAAAGGCATTATAATTATAGACTAGTGGATTATCATTCTCCCATAAAGGATTGGCCCATCTCAGAGCTTTCTCAATGAGTAAAGTAATAACAAATCCAACCTTCGCTCTATCTGTAGGATAAGAGCGGGGTTGTAATTCGAAATGGATGCTAATCTGGTTCAGAAAGCCACGACACTTCTCCGGTGACCCGCCATAACGTACTGGTGGGGTAATACGGGAAGAAGCACCTACAGTGGCTACCTCTAGACCTGAGACTGCAGGAGAAATAGAAGGAGTACGTGTCTCCTCAGGTGGGTTACTAGCACGAGACAAAAGTGCCTGTAGTGCTAGAGCCATCTGATCCATCCTATGCTCCATGGCGTCAAACCTGGGATCAGAAGAGCCAAGCTGACTGTTTGTACCTGCAGGATCCATTGGCCCTGTCGTAATGTCAGGATCGGGACAGGGATCCAACACGCAGGGTACAAAGAGTGGAAAGGTACGTATACCGGGCCTTAGAATGGCCGGACTAACATACCGAGAGTAATAGAGAATAGTCAGAGACAAGCCGAGGTCGAGGGAACGAGAAGACAGATAAGCGAGAGACAAGCCGGGTCAAGGGATAACAGAGATAAGCAGGGTAGTACAACAAGCCGAGTCAAAACCAATAGAGCAAACTAGAATACCAGAGCACTGAGTGACTAGACAAGCTAGAACCACGACAGGGCAATGAGCTGAAGTGAGAAGTAAGCTTAAATACCCTGGCTCCGGATGGTAGACACGCCTCTGACAAGTACCGATTGGATATCGGACACTTGAGTGGCAGGTCGCTCGTGATAGCGTCATGACGTCACGTATTGAGCGTCCCGCTAGAAAAGGACGTGGATTCCTCGCGGTCGGTGTTTAAGTGACTGGATGAACCGCGAGGAACGAAGGAAACAGCTCGTTTGGACGGATAAACTACTAAGTCTCTACCTCTTTTAGAGGTAGAGACCTCAGGTACCCTGACAGAAAGATTGTGACTCGATTGTGACAAAAATCAAACTGGAAAGATTGTGACTCTCGATAAAATTATATACTCCGTCTAACAGTGTTTTTCCTCTTTAATACAGGTAAAATTCTCAGTGAATAGGAAATTTAAACCGCCACCACCCTCCATTAGCAGTGAATATTTCCATATTTGTGCCAGCTCTTTCCTGCTCATATGTTACACGTGCATTTATGTATGTGTTTCTGTGAACTCAGCAACATGTCGGCTAATGCTGGACTCTTTATTTCTACAAGGGACGGTCAAATCCCGTGTTCATTATACGGCAGTCTTCCTGAGTACAACATACGCACTGTACCTCCTTCTCCTCCTTATTTATGAGCACCTTTATCTAGTGGCCACAGTTTTCTGTGTATTACAGATAGTCTTAATAGACTTGGCCAAGAGGGGGAAGATGGCAATGGAAGGCATGGAGAAGAAGAATGAGGAAGAGGTGATGGAGGTGACGAAGGTGAAAGAAGAGATGAAATGGAAAGTCTTTTAAAGAAGGAATTGTTGTGGGGAAAAAGACTGCTTGCTTGTAAAGGAAAAAGTTTTTTATTAAAAAAGTTTTATAACTGAATTCTTTATTTTGTTGTTTTTCTGAGGATTCTGCTTTATATTATTAGGGCAAAGCACAGTGAAAACGTAGGAACCGGAAGCAATCATTAGTTTGCAGATTGTAATTTATTGCAAGTCTAGAACCAAAGAGAGCACCAGTAATATTAATTCTTTCATTCCTTAATAATCCCGATCTGCCACCCAGACCATTTTCAGATAGGCGATTTAAGCCCATCAATACATTGTACACAGGGAACCTGACGTTTTGAAATTCTCCAACTTCCTAATGCTGTCTCTCACTTTCCAACCCTCATCATCATTACAACAATGCCTGATTTATTTGCTCTTACAATTCTGATCCTTTCTGTGCAGTGACATGTTATAGATTTAATATTGAGAAAAATGGATTTATAAGGGAAAATAAATAACTTAATGGTAGTTACTGGGCCTGGATATTCCACTGTCCAATGGTCCCAGTGTGGTCGCACACTTCAAAAACCACTGGTGTTTGCACCTTTTGGGAAGACAGATTCCGCAGCACAAAGAAATCATCAAACCTATTCTATATCTCATTGTTTGATCAAATGCTGAAATTGGTGATTGTGCTGTTCTTCTTAGCTGAGCTCTGCTCTTAAAGGGACAGCTCATTAAAATGGATAAGGTGGCTGGTGTCCCTTGGCTCTGTTCAACAGGCAGGGATAAACTCTGCCTTAATTATACCAGTCCACATCAACAATGGGCGGAAATGATATGCAGAGACTACTCAGCCCACGCTCTGAGCCTATCTTCCCATAGCACTGTTTAGCGTGAGGTACACTCCAAGAGGGAAATTTAGCTTGTCCCCCTACGAGATTCTATTTGGTTCAGCTCCCAGGCTAGGCTGTTACTTTCCTCAGCAGCTCCAAATTCAGTCAGATGCAATGGTAAATTACATAACTGCTCTCTCTCATGCCTTGACCAAAATCCATGCGCAAGTGTTTTCTTCTATTCCAGATCCAGTGTCTGATACAATCACCCATAAGTTACTCCCTGGTGATAGGGTTCTGGTTAAGAAATTCCTGAGAAAGCACACACTTGAGCCAAGATTTCATGGTTTATTCCAAGTCCTTCTAACTACATCTACCTCAGTAAAACTAGCTGGGAAGGACACTTGGATACACGCTTCGCACTGCAAGAAAGTTCCAGCTCCAGAGGAAGCTTTACTGTGATATTGTCTCTTGTACTTTTCCACAATCCCAACATTCGACTATATACAAAGACATACCTAATAAAAAGGACCCACACATTTGTGTGACTGGTGACCATTGGGGACATCACTGTAGTTCCTGGAAAGCAGCGGGTTGGAACACGGGCCGACCATGGGGTTACAGACCACAAAGTGCCTTAGATAGAGTGGACAGGAATGGGAAATAATTGTTATACAGAATGACTTTGTGCAAACCAACTGGGTCTACTCCAATGAAACTTACCTTAAACATAGAACACCCTAGTCCAGGAGACACTGGAGAGTATATAATGGGAATGTACTGGAGAGGGGGTAGTTCATACAATAAATTGGGAACTTTCTATTTACAAGACATGCACACATCACCTGAGTGGGTAGATACAAGACATATGACCATCAACCCTCTCAAACCCCACATTAAGACTCTTAAAGACATGGTAGCCATAGCTAACCCTACATTTGAAGACACTATGGCAGTAGAGACTGGTTTTTCAGACACTAATCTATGGCTTGAGTGGATGAGATATAATGCTAATTCTCATAATAAAACTAACTGTTATGTTTGTGGTGGAGCCAGACCCCATCTAGGTACAGTGCCTCTAAATCTACCTCCTGATGTTGAAACATGTTTCTTAAAGGACCACTCTAGTGCCAGGAAAACATACTCGTCTAGCTATCATTTTCAAATAATTAAAACAAATGAAATTACAAATTTTAAGTTTTTATTTTGTTACTTTTTTGCATTAAATAAAAACCTAAAGGAACACTGCTCAATTCTATACCATTTAGGAATTGAATCACTATGTTCATGCAGCCCTAGTCACAACTCCCTGCATGTGACTTACACAACTTTCCTAAACACTTCCTGAAAAGAGCTTTGTAAAGCTTACACTTCCTTTACTACAAATTATGTTTAATTTAGAATTTCGTATCTCCTACTCTGTTAATAGCTTGCTAGACCATGCAGGGGTATCTTGTGTGTGATTAAAGTTTCATTTGAATAGCAGGAGATAAAAACATTTAAAATAAGTAACATCTAAAAGAAAATTATATGTTTTTTTGCAGGCTTTGTGATTTACAGCCAGGGGAGGTGTAGCTAGGGCTGGATAGACAGAATTAAAATTGATTTTACTTCAAAATGGTAGAGAATTGAGCAGTAAGACTTCAGAGGCATAATGTATACAGAAAAACTGCTTCATTAATATAAAGTTGTTTTGGTGATTATACTGTTACTTTAAAATATAAGCTTAAACAGCAACACAATAATAAAATGCTTAGATATTAATAACAATAATTAATTATTGATTATAAAGTCCTTACTGATTTCCTTGTGCTATACATAAAGTATTGATATAAACTCCATATAAATACACCATAGGTGATTGTTAAAATAATGGAATCCAACGTTTATTTCTTATGCTGCCGGCAGCCATATATCAATTTTCCCAGAAACCACTGCTTTGACCTTTCAATACCCATACCACTCATTGTTACCCTTTTCTGTTCCTCCAGACACAGTTGATATTTATTTGTGTAATTTTCTCTTCATTTATTCACCAACCCATGCTTCCATAATATGTCCAACTTTACTCTGCATATAAAACCAGCTGCTGCAACAGGATTCTGTTCACACACTTTATTTCAGATACCAGTCCTGTTTTTTACAGCTCCCTTCTTTCCACATTCTATCCCTCTCAATCTACTACCTGCCCAATACATATGGCTACCAACAGGCTATTTCACTGTCAGACTGCCTAAAGTGAGTGGTAGCTAACAATTGGTCAGATTTGTTTGTCTCTAATAGATATTCCAGTTATTGGGTACATTGCTGTGTCCTATGCCATCTTTAATCAATAGAAAAAAAATCAAACTGGAAAGATTGTGACTCGATTGTGACAAAAATCAAACTGGAAAGATTGTGACTCTCGATAAAATTATATACTCCGTCTTCCCATAGCACTGTTTAGCGTGAGGTACACTCCAAGAGGGAAATTTAGCTTGTCCCCCTACGAGATTCTATTTGGTTCAGCTCCCAGGCTAGGCTGTTACTTTCCTCAGCAGCTCCAAATTCAGTCAGATGCAATGGTAAATTACATAACTGCTCTCTCTCATGCCTTGACCAAAATCCATGCGCAAGTGTTTTCTTCTATTCCAGATCCAGTGTCTGATACAATCACCCATAAGTTACTCCCTGGTTATTGGGTTCTGGTTAAGAAATTCCTGAGAAAGCACACACTTGAGCCAAGATTTCATGGTTTATTCCAAGTCCTTCTAACTACATCTACCTCAGTAAAACTAGCTGGGAAGGACACTTGGATACACGCTTCGCACTGCAAGAAAGTTCCAGCTCCAGAGGAAGCTTTACTGTGATATTGTCTCTTGTACTTTTCCACAATCCCAACATTCGACTATATACAAAGACATACCTAATAAAAAGGACCCACACATTTGTGTGACTGGTGACCATTGGGGACATCACTGTAGTTCCTGGAAAGCAGCGGGTTGGAACACGGGCCTACCATGGGGTTACAGACCACAAAGTGCCTTAGATAGAGTGGACAGGAATGGGAAATCCTTGTTACACAGAATGACTTTGTCCAAACCAACTGGGTCTACTCCAATGAAACTTACCTTAAACATAGAACACCCTAGTCCAGGAGACACTGGAGAGTATATAATGGGAATGTACTGGAGAGGGGGTAGTTCATACAATAAATTGGGAACTTTCTATTTACAAGACATGCACACATCACCTGAGTGGGTAGATACAAGACATATGACCATCAACCCTCTCAAACCCCACATTAAGACTCTTAAAGACATGGTAGCCATAGCTAACCCTACATTTGAAGACACTATGGCAGTAGAGACTGGTTTTTCAGACACTAATCTATGGCTTGAGTGGATGAGATATAATGCTAATTCTCATAATAAAACTAACTGTTATGTTTGTGGTGGAGCCAGACCCCATCTAGGTACAGTGCCTCTAAATCTACCTCCTGATGTTGAAACATGTTTCTTAAAGGACCACTCTAGTGCCAGGAAAACATACTTGTTTTCCTGGCAATAGAGTGCCCTGAGGGTGCCCCCACCCTCAGGGACCCCCTCCCGCCCAGCTCTGGAAAGGGGAAAGGGGTAAAAACTTACCTTTTTCCAGCGGTGGGCGGAGAGATCTCCTCCTCCGATCCTCCTCTTCTCCTCCCCGTCGGCTGAATGCGCACGCGCGGCAAGAGCTGCGCGCGCATTCAGCCGGTCACATAGGAAAGCATTCATAATGCTTTCCTATGGACGCTTGCATGCTCTCACTGTGATTTTCACAGTGAGAATCACGCAAGCGCCTCTAGCGGCTGTCAGTGAGACAGCCACTAGAGGAAATAGGGGAAGGCTTAACCCATTCACAAACATAGCAGTTTCTCTGAAACTGCTATGTTTATGAAAAAATGGGTTAACCCTAGAAGGACCTGGCACCCAGACCACTTCATTAAGCTGAAGTGGTCTGGGTGCCTAGAGTGGTCCTTTAAGTCTCTATGTGCAGTCAATTACAAACTCATCAGTATGTGAATCATGGAAGAAGATATACCCTCTAACCCAAAGGGATATCAGGCCACCTTATGGAGTCACAGTATATTCAGGTAATTACACTTGATACACTACACACAGTACTACAGGGAAGTTTGTGGGAAAATTCCCTTCTGGTTATTGTGCTACATACCGAAAGCCTCCAGCTACCCTGTTAATACATCAAGTTAAATACTTGAGAGACATTTATTGGCTATGTGGATACATGCAACTCAGATCCAAATTGACAGGCCTATGGTGGGGGGAATGTGCTTTTACTAAAGTTATCATGCACATACACATAATATCAGACAACCACCAAGGCCCTCTTGACTCACCACACACATACTTTAGAGTAAAAAGAGACACTCCTGTACAGGGCAGTTTCGACCCTCACATATACATAGATGCCAAGGGGGGTGCCAAATGATTTTAAAGCCAGGGATGAGGTTGCAGCTGGATTCAAATCCTTGATTCCACTCATCACGGCCTATAAGAATGTAAATTGGATTAATTACATCTACTAAAACCAACAATGTTTTGTCATTTATACCAGAGATGCCCTCCAGGGACTGGCAGAACAATTACAAGCCACCTCCCAAATGTCATTTCAGAATAGGATGGCCATAGACATGATTCTGGCGGGGGAAAGGAGGTGTGTGTGAAATACTCCCAGATACCATGACATGCTGCACTTTTATACCAGATAACACAGGCCCTAACGGGAAAGTAACTATGGCCATCGAGAAGCTTGAAAGCCTCTCTGAAGAGTTAAAAAGAAACTCAGGGATCACCAATTCCTGGGATAGATGGTTTGGATGGATAAACGGATGGCAGAAAGTACTCTTCCAAGTGGGTATGGCTGTCCTAACTGTAATGATTCTTTTCCTCTTCTTTGTCTGCTGTATAATGCCTTGTGCACAGAAATATTTGCAGAAGACTGTAGATCAAACCATTGACCGCACCACCCCAACATTCCTACACCAAGACATTGATGACGGAACCTGTGACACAACACATGCACCTCTTCAGTCCCACCACATTAAGTATACAATTACTTCTCTCTAGGGAAACTATAGGGACAGCGTCTTGTCTAACGGGTAAAAAGTCTGTTGCGGAGATGTAGTGGACAAGCCGCTACGGGTTCTAGTGCAGTGAAGAGTTCAAGAAAACATGTTTGAGAAGATGAGCAGCAGCCTATTAGGGATATTATTAGGGATAGATAGTAGTTGTTTACATCGTAAATAGTAATTTTTAGGGGGGACTGTTGTGGACAGAATATTAACTCTATTAATTTTTGTAAAATGCCTATTTGCTCTGCATAACTATAATCAATATTATTCATAAGTTACTTAAAATGGCTGCTAGGGAATTTCCCCTGTAGTCAACTAACACCCTTGAATTAACAAGATGGCGCTGGTATCTGTAGGAGAGCTCCATGATGCCAGTGACATCACACCCGGTAGGATGAGCAATTGATGAACCACTTAACACCTAACCAATTGCTTTACCGGACCCTCGGAATAAAGATTCCTCAAGTCTTTCATTAACCTGAAACTTGTGTCTGGTGTGAATTACTTTGGGAGCGTGCACGTAAATACTTATTAATTTGGACAGGGGCAGATATGCAAAAATATCAAGCACTTGATTTGATCCACAACAGCTTTTCTGTAAACCCAGCACAAATTTCTTGCAATTTTTCTTCACTTTTGATTAGAAACTAGAAACTGTTTTCCCAGCAACAGGCAATATGGTAATTTTCTCTAATGATTTTTAGGATAGAAAAATCTAAAATAACAACTGATTATTTTTTATATTTGGGTTTCATATAAAGAACATTCTCTAGGCTCATGTACAATTTAGTTCAAACTAGGTACCTTTGTAACCATAGCAGTGAGTTTGATATTCTAATCAAGATTATTGATACTATCAATGTAATCTTCAAATGTGGAAAAGAGCTGCTCTAACACATAAAAAGCATCATCTATGTATCTTTTTCAGATTTTACAAAACCCGAATAAGGGATGATTATACAAAAGGTGTATCTCAATGAAGTTTATATATATATATATATTTACAGATAGATCGATTATTAATACTATTAATAAAATCTACCAACTTGTCCAAGAGCTGCTCCAACACATAACAAATATCTGGACAAGGTATGATTATATTTACACACACACATACATGTATATATATATGTATCTATAATAATTTCAACTCACTACTGGTAAGTCATTGGCAATTTATGGAGAGTATGCCATGGGCTCTCCAGGCTATAGATTTTAAGCTCTCTATGTATATAATATGTGTGTGCTTATATAGTATTTAACTAGATGTATATAACAAATTCAAGTAGAGTCCAAGTTGATCACAGGAAAAGCAAATAAAGAAAAAACTCCACAAATGTAACATTTAACAATAATTAACAGCGCATGAACTCATATATTGTATATAATAGCGATTATGCACTACTTAGAAATCTATAAGGGACATAGGTATATATATTATTCAATGCTGTTAATAATATAAAAATATATTTCTGTTTTTGTTGTTCGTACAGTCAATTTGAAGTTTAGATTAGAAGTTATATTTCATGCAAAAAAGTACCTAATGGCCTTTTAAAACCCTCTGCTTTATCTATGAAAAAAATAAGTAATAACAAAGTTGACATTGCAATACTTAGTAAGGCCTATGCACAAGAGCAGAGTCTGTGATGTCATAAATTACAGCAGAGTACGTCTAGGTAACACACAGTGATGTCATTTTCAAACATTCCGTGAACACTCACAGCACTCAGAGCTACACTTCACCTGGACAGTGGTTATATTAACTGGAAATATATATTTCCTACTCACCTGCAAAGGGATCTTGTGAAAAGGCACCTCTTGAGTACAGGACCGTTGACTTGTACTTTGCTATCCTATAAAACAAGTATAATGAGAATGGTGAGTGATTCTTTTTCTGCTTTATATCTATCTGTCTAGCTATCATTTTCAAATAGTTAGGGATTATTCTAGCTTTAGTGACTGAATAATCTAAATTTTATTAATGACAGGAGGCGAATATTTGCTTTATCTTTCTTTACTGAACCTCCCAGCAGCAAAGGAACAGTTAACAGTAATGTAAAAAGTTCAAGCAATCAGATAGTATAACAGTATTATATGATGTCATCAAACTCCTCCCATATCCTCTTTCTTGCTGTGGTCGATGATATGTCTGTGTCAACCGTGTAAACTCTAACGATGAACTGCGGACTAAGTTGGAGTCCTGAAGTAGTCAACATGTGGAATCTTCAGCGTGCTTGAAGGAGCCGTATATACAAAGGTATTTTTCACACTAAGGGAATAGAGAAGAGACGTGAGAGTATAGGTTCTCATACTACGTGAATGCAATTTATGGCATGTATGTTAAGAACAAATTGTAGTTACTCTTTGAATATAATATTGAATATTTCAAACACTAGATTAGAAGTGTTATGGCTTACCTGGGCGGGTGTTAAAAAGTGAAAATAAAGAAGGGGGGGGAAATATTCGCCTCCTGTCATTACTAAAATTTAGATTATTCAGTCACTAAAGCTAGAATAATCCCTAATTTTATGGCAAGACAGGAGGCTTCATATTTGCTGTTTTAACGCTCCTATATGATAGAAGATGCAGCATGTGTCATAGGTTTGAAATAAAATGTACGGAATGTGGACTCTCTGGACCAATCTGCAGATGACAAAATGTCTGAGAGGAAGCTTCCCGCGCGAAAGGCTGAGGATGTGGCTGCTCCTCTGACTGAATATGCGCCAAAATTTGAGTCAATGCCTGCTTGCGCTAGTATCCATCTGATCCACCATGCGACGGTTTGTGTGGTTTTACATAAGACACGAGGAGGGGTCCCGTAGGGGGGGCGTAGAGTGGTGGTGGCATCTAAATAATGCCTTACGCAGAGTGCCACGCAGAGTGACTGTCTATTAGGAAAGTAAGGTAGAATACGGAGGAAGAATTAGTTTTGTTCGCTAATTTTCATTAGCGGTCCAGGATTCTAAAAGGGAAAAGACTTGAGTGATATCCCAGAAACAGGAGTATTTAGGAAGAGGGGGTCTGGCTAACCTGATCCCTCGTAAAAGTCTACAGACTGAAGGATGTTTCCCTATTGACGCATTGTCAATGGGATTATGGGCCGTAGAGATAGTGGATCTATAGACATTAATTGATCGATAGGATTTACCTTGATCAAATAGGGTAGACAGAAAATTTAGGATGATTGTCAGAGGTGCTGAAAAACACCAGCTGACCCATGTCTTCCTCGACTAGTGCCTGGGGCCCAGGAGTCCCATAGGAGAGCCTGAGTTGTCTCAGAAAGTCCTGAGACGTTCCAAGATCCCCTGAAACGGTCCAAGCTACAAGCTGGAGCCGGTCCTGAAGGGCGAGTGGGTGAAAGTGCCCTGTTGGGTTCCTGAGGATGTCGGGTGATCGAGGTAGAAGAATTGGATAGTTCACTGATAATTCTAACAGGGTTGGAAACCAAGTCTGGGTTCTCCTTAGTGGAGTGACAATGACTATCGTCACTAGTAGGGCTTTGACCCGGTAGAGGGTGCGTTGGATCATGGAGAAAGGTGGGAACGCATAGGCTCCTGTCTCCAGCCAAGGATGTAGAAAGGCGTTGACTGCCCATGACTGGGGTCTGGGAGCCAGCTGATAAAGGCTTCCATCTGGCGGTTCAGACGGGATGCAAACAGGTCCAGTGTAAGGGGCCCGCGAAGGCAATGAATTTGGTGGAACACGCGGGGGTCTAATTGCCAGTCGCTTACATCCCTCCAATGGCGAGAGAACCAATCCGCGACTAGGTTGTCCGTGCCCGGAAGATATTCCGCTCTGATAGATAAGTTCCGTTCTAGACAGAATTGGTAAAGATCTTTGGTCAGATCGGATAGTAGCTTGGATCGAGAGCCTCCTAACCGATTCACATAGCGCACTGCAGAGACGTTGTCCATGCGCAGTACTACAGTTGAAACAGTCTTTCGTGAAACTGCGAAAGATCCTGTAATCAATTCCAAACAATTGATGTGCAGTGCTTGTTCGGATGGGGACCAAAGTCCCCCTGTGGACCCTTGGGCGCATGTGGCGCCCCATCCCAGGAGACTGGCATCGGATTCCAGAATGAAATCTGGTTGTGATCCGAAGATGGCTTTGCCATTCCAGGCTTCCATATTGTGAAGCCACCAGTGAAGTTCTATATGAACTTCGTCTGTCAGTTGGATGTACTGATCGTAGGAGGTGGAACGGTGTAGGTAGTATGTCTTGAGCCGTTGCATGGCTCGGTAGTGTAAAGGTCCTGGGTAAATGGCTTGGATAGAGGCGGACAGTAGGCCTATAGTATGGGCCAGATCGCGTAAGCGAATCTGATGAGTTGATAACAATTTGCGAATGTCTTGTGCCATTATCAGGATGTCATCCAAATATATGATGGATCGAATCCCCTGTGATCGGAGTAGCGCCATCACTGGTTTCATCAGTTTCGTGAAACATGGTGCGGAGCATAGTCCGAACGGGAGGCATGTGAATTGCCAGATTTACTCTTGCCAGAGGAATTGAAGGAAAAGCTCGATGGTTGCGAGCAATAGGAACTGTGAGGTATGCGTCTTTGAGATCGAAGCTGGAGAACCAATCTCCCACGCAAAGGAGGTCCCTGAGTAGATGGACGCCCTCCATCTTGAAGTGGCGATACCTGACAAAGTGATTCAGGTTTTTTTAAGTTGATAATTGGGCGTAGGTCTCCAGTTTTTTGTGGCCAAAAAAAAAAATGTTGCTTAGAAAAGTATGCGGGAAAGGGGATTTCTCTATTGGCTCTTTTTTTACTAGCTTGCGCAGTTCGGTTTGTAGTGTCAGGTTGTCTGCTGCAGACATCTGTAGTGGTGAAGGTGGGGTGTCCTGGAAGGGGTGGAAAGGAAATCTATTTGAACCCTTGGACTGTGTGTAGGATCCATAGATCCTGAGAAAGTAATTCCCACTGTTGGAAAAACTGGTTAATCGACCTGCTATAGGTACATTGAAAGAAGGGAGATTTATTACCTGGAGCAGCTCTTCCGCGTAGGAAGGCAGATCCACGTCCCCGGATAGACCCTCTATTAGTGAATAGTTGCCTGTGGTAGGGTCGGGGTTGTCCCGATTGCCAATAGTTTTCAGAGGGGCGAGGCCTGTAGCCTGTGAAGGCGATTCTGCTGTTCGTTCAGCCTCTATAACGTCCAGCTCTCCCAGAAAAACGGCCTGACTGAGAACGAAAAACCCTGCGCAAGGAGGATTGAGCCTTATTTAGGGTGGTGAACACCGCTACATGTTTGGAAAGGTCTTTCATGAACGAGTCCCCAAACAGTAATCCATTGCCTCTGGTCCCAGTTCTCGGGAGCTCAGATCGGCTAATTTTGCATCCAGTTTGTACAGTGCCGCCTAGCGTCTCTCAGTGGACATGGCCACATTAGCGTTGCCTAGTAAGCATAAGGCTCTCTGGCCCACTCTCTAACTGTGTTTGGGTCAAATCTGGCGTGAGAGCTACCTTGTTTGGCATGGTCGGTCGAGGGCACTCGGAGTTTTGCCCTCATTTCTTTGTCCAGTGGTTTGCATAACCACATTTTACAAAAGTTGGAAATGTGCTCTGGTGGAGGCCATTCTGACGACCGTGGGTGTCTGATGACCCTGGGGTCAAATAAAGGATCACCCGAAGCATCCAGAAGGATGTTGAATCGGGTCCTTTTGATAAGGTAGTATAGCATCTAGATCTTTATGTGTGAGAAAGGTTTCCTTGACAAATTCCGAAGACGGTATCCCCTAGCGCATTCGCCGAGGGGTCGTCACCAGAATATCCAAGGAAATAATCGTCAACCCCGTCTAACGTGTGGGATGTAGACCCTCTAAGGGGTTAAAGTTAGCTTGAACGGGGCGAGTGGCAATCCATTTTTGGGACTTGGCAGGAGCCTTGCCCTTGCCCGCAGACCAACTCTCCCCTTTCCAGGGGCGTTTGCGTGTAACCTCCTGATCCGAGGGTTGAGAGTCCTCGGAATCAGAGAGTTGACGTGCAGTAGGGGTGACTTCGGCCGAAGTCTTCTCATGAAAGGCTGCTAATGCCTTGGGGATGGAATCTGCAATGGGTGAAACCAACCAGGCTCTGAGTACCTGGGATATAGCGGGCTCATTATTGTCAGACATGGTATGTCTTAGAGCGGTTGCCAAACAGTTAAGTATATTAATTTGAAAGAATGGAGTTGAATGGGGTTCACCCAAAATTATTTCAGAGTATAGATGGGGGTCACCCAAAATATTTGTGTAGTTTAATACGTAGGCGGCACTCAATATTTAGTGGGGTTGTCCACTAAAATATACACAAGTGGGTTGTACCACTATGATAGTAAACAGTGGGGTTAACCACTTAATTATAACCATAGACAGTGGGGTTCACCACTGAGTAGTAATAAAGTGGTGTATCACTTAATTATAGTGTATTTGTATAAGGGGGTCACCCTTAACAGTAATATTGGTGTTAAAACACCTTAATAATTGATATTAAAGTGTTGTATCACTTTAATTATAGTGCATTTGTATAAGGGGGTCACCCTTAACAGTAATATTGGTGTTAAAACACCTTAAGAATTGATATTAAAGTGTTGTATACTTTAATTATAGTGCATTTGTATAAGGGGGTCACCCTGAACAGTAATATTGGTGTTAAAACACCTTAAGAATTGATATTAAAGTGTTGTATCACTTTAATTATAGTGCATTTGTATAAGGGGATCACCCTTAACAGTAATATTGGTGTTAAAACACCTTAAGAATTGATATTAAAGTGTTGTATCACTTTAATTATAGTGCATTTGTATAAGGGGGGCACCCTTAACAGTAATATTGGTGTTAAAACACCTTAAGAATTGATATTAAAGTGTTGTATCACTTTAATTATAGTGCATTTGTATAAGGGGGGCACCCTTAACAGTAATATTGGTGTTAAAACACCTTAAGAATTGATATTAAAGTGTTGTATCACTGTAATTATAGTGTATTTGTATACGGGGGTCACCCTTAACAGTAATATTGGTGTTAAAAACACCTTAAGAATTGATATTAAAGGGGGGCGGGGCTGGGCCGCCATGCTGAACAGTCGCACAAGAGAGTAGCTCCTTCAACCTGTCCACAATTGAAGCATATAAACACGAAATTTGTACCAACCTGACGACTGACAGCTGCAGCACATTGCAGGGAGGCACACCCGTACCAAGGCGAGGCTTGCAGAGTATGTTTTAGTCCCTTGGTGAGGTGATCCTCATCGCCAAGATGAGGCCTACTCGGGCGGTGAATGGGGTGGACGGCCGCCACCCTACTGTCCTGCCAAATAGGGCCATACCAGAAGCATGAGGCTGGGTGGTCCTGGCCCCATTCCCCCCCCCCCCCCCCGGACCGGCGGGGGTGATCCCGGTCCACACCCCAGGGCCCCTACTGCCGCCAGGAAAACACAAAGCACAGGAGCCGCATCTGAAATGGCGGAGACCGCGTGTTGTGGTACCTATGCCGAGGGGGAAGACCAACGCTCCCTCCTCACTCACCACACCACAAGAAGATATCTGGCATGTGCAGTCTCGACACCGGGCGAAAGCTGTAACAGACATAAATCCCCAGCATTGCACTTGCCACGCTTGGACCAACAGGGAGCAAAGGCACCGGTCCTGGTTGAGCGGGGGAGCCGGAGAAACAACAAACCGGCAGACGCAACACGAAAACAAGCAAAGGTGGACTGCCCTCTCACACTTACCCTTGCACCTACCCGAGAAGACGGGTCCCGACATGAAGCACCGCTCCAGCTTAGTAGCCGGACCCGCAGCACCTCCCAGATTGCCGTGCAGGGGCTGCAACGCCTGGAGAGAGCACAACCACAGCGGACCCACACTAAACCACTGCCCGTAATCAGCAGAGCAGATGCTCACTCGAACGCTCTGATAACTATATACATGTCTAATTTGCCACAACGTGTTTATTGCCTAACAATGCTTGCCATCTCTAATCGAGACCAAATTCATTTAAATGTACCACTCAGTATCTTAACAATGCCTAAAGTATTGCTGACTCCTTTCATGCTGTGGGGGTCTCTGGGGGGATCTCACTCTCAAGGGCCATATAAGCAACCCAGCTCCCTACACCACCCGGGCTTTGACCCACATATATAGCTTGGAGCTGTAACACTCATCCTATCCTACCTGAACCTCTCACACCCAATCAATAGTTTGCCTTTTATTCTCACACTTTAATCTACTTACCAACTATCACAAGGTGACACTCATCATAGTAGTGAGACACGGTTCCCCTGCATCACCCTCTATGATTTACCTCTCACTGTGCTCGCATTGCTGCATACAACTTTAAGTCAGTACACCAGGGACTCCAAACTCCTGCTCACTCGCTCGGGGGGCCATTGGGGTGTTCTAAAGTTCATAGCTTTTGTGACTCAGACAAGTTAAGAGATGATTAAACTTATGTTGAACATAGTCTAGCCACACATAATAAGCCTGCTTCACACTCATAATTTTAAAAAATTGTGCTGTTACTCTATGCCATATTGTTTTCTACTGTTGTTATTGAGCTTGATACAGCTGTCGTGGCTTTACAAGCATGTTGTTCTCACTGTCACAACAAAAATAAAGAATTATAAAAAAAAAAGAATTGATATTAACCCCTTAAGGACCAAACTTCTGGAATAAAAGGGAATCATGACATGCCACACATGTCATGTGTCCTTAAGGGGTTAAAGACACTCAATATAATGAAGTGGCAGATAATAAAATGGTGGGGGTCACCCACAAAGCCTTCCTTTATTTAGTAACAACAATGATAATACAGCAGGTGTTGGAAAAAATCCTGAGAAGGAAATAAAAGGGGGGAAAAAAATCACTAAAAGACATTCAGGTATTAGCACTTTAAGGTGCTATAACAGAAGAGGAAAATAGTACTTACCAGATCCGAAGTCAGGCGAGTTGATCGCTGCTCTGGTGACTGGAATGCAAATAAAATGGCCGCCGCCAGCAAAAGGGCGGGAAACAATGCACTTGCTAAGTGCTGATGCGAACGGGCGGGGTAACGCGAGGGCGCGAAACTGAGAATAGTAAAAAGCAGTAATGAGTCGCAGGAGGAAAAACCTCCTGCGATTTAAAGGGGAAATCTAAATAAAGTTTAATAGGAAATTGACAAAGTAGTCCAAGATTGAATAGAATTAAATTAAAATAAATAGAGCATAAATGTTTCCACAGAAAGTGTTGTTAAAGTGATAAGTGAATAAAGTGTTAAAGGTATATGACCATTGTAATACATTTTTTAATTGAAATAGTGTATTAAAGGTTAAATGATACAGCAATATAATTGGAACAGACTCACCTGGGAGGCAAGCAGCAAAGAAAGAGGATATGGGAGGAGTTTGATGACATCATATAATACTGTTATACTATCTGATTGGTTGAACTTTTTACATTACTGTTAACTGTTCCTTTGCTGCTGGGAGGTTCAGTAAAGAAAGATAAAGCAAATATGAAGCCTCCTGTCTTGCCATGAAATTAAAACAAATGAAATTACAAATTTTAAGTTTTTATTTTGTTACTTTTTTGCATTAAATAAAAACCTAAAGGAACACTGCTCAATTCTATACCATTTAGGAATTGAATCACTATGTTCATGCAGCCCTAGTCACAACTCCCTGCATGTGACTTACACAACTTTCCTAAACACTTCCTGAAAAGAGCTTTGTAAAGCTTACACTTCCTTTACTACAAATTATGTTTAATTTAGAATTTTGTATCTCCTACTCTGTTAATAGCTTGCTAGACCATGCAGGGGTATCTTGTGTGTGATTAAAGTTTCATTTGAATAGCAGGAGATAAAAACGTTTAAAATAAGTAACATCTAAAAGAAAATTACATGTTTTTTTGCAGGCTTTGTGATTTACAGCCAGGGGAGGTGTAGCTAGGGCTGGATAGACAGAATTAAAAGTGATTTTACTTCAAAATGGTAGAGAATTGAGCAGTAAGACTTCAGAGGCATAATGTATACAGAAAAACGGCTTCATTAATATAAAGTTGTTTTGGTGATTATACTGTTACTTTAAAATATGAGCTTAAACAGCAACACAATAATAAAATGCTTAGATATTAATAACAATAATTAATTATTGATTATAAAGTCCTTACTGATTTCCTTGTGCTATACATAAAGTATTGATATAAACTCCATAGAAATACACCATAGGTGATTGTTAAAATAATAGAATCCAACGTTTATTTCTTATGCTGCCGGCAGCCATATATCAATTTTCCCAGAAACCACTGCTTTGACCTTTCAATACCCATACCACTCATTGTTACCCTTTTCTGTTCCTCCAGACACAGTTGATATTTATTTGTGTAATTTTCTCTTCATTTATTAACCAACCCATGCTTCCATAATATGTCCAACTTTACTCTGCATATAAAACCAGCTGCTGCAACAGGATTCTGTTCACACACTTTATTTCAGATACCAGTCCTGTTTTTTACAGCTCCCTTCTTTCCACATTCTATCCCTCTCAATCTACTACCTGCCCAATACATATGGCTACCAACAGGCTATTTCACTGTCAGACTGCCTAAAGTGAGTGGTAGCTAACAATTGGTCAGATTTGTTTGTCTCTAATAGATATTCCAGTTATTGGGTACATTGCTGTGTCCTATGCCATCTTTAATCAATAGAAAAAAAATCAAACTGGAAAGATTGTGACTCGATTGTGACAAAAATCAAACTGGAAAGATTGTGACTCTCGATAAAATTATATACTCCGTCTAACAGTGTTTTTCCTCTTTAATACAGGTAAAATTCTCAGTGAATAGGAAATTTAAACCGCCACCACCCTCCATTAGCAGTGAATATTTCCATATTTGTGCCAGCTCTTTCCTGCTCATATGTTACACGTGCATTTATGTATGTGTTTCTGTGAACTCAGCAACATGTCGGCTAATGCTGGACTCTTTATTTCTACAAGGGACGGTCAAATCCCGTGTTCATTATACGGCAGTCTTCCTGAGTACAACATACGCACTGTACCTCCTTCTCCTCCTTATTTATGAGCACCTTTATCTAGTGGCCACAGTTTTCTGTGTATTACAGATAGTCTTAATAGACTTGGCCAAGAGGGGGAAGATGGCAATGGAAGGCATGGAGAAGAAGAATGAGGAAGAGGTGATGGAGGTGACGAAGGTGAAAGAAGAGATGAAATGGAAAGTCTTTTAAAGAAGGAATTGTTGTGGGGAAAAAGACTGCTTGCTTGTAAAGGAAAAAGTTTTTTATTAAAAAAGTTTTATAACTGAATTCTTTATTTTGTTGTTTTTCTGAGGATTCTGCTTTATATTATTAGGGCAAAGCACAGTGAAAACGTAGGAACCGGAAGCAATCATTAGTTTGCAGATTGTAATTTATTGCAAGTCTAGAACCAAAGAGAGCACCAGTAATATTAATTCTTTCATTCCTTAATAATCCCGATCTGCCACCCAGACCATTTTCAGATAGGCGATTTAAGCCCATCAATACATTGTACACAGGGAACCTGACGTTTTGAAATTCTCCAACTTCCTAATGCTGTCTCTCACTTTCCAACCCTCATCATCATTACAACAATGCCTGATTTATTTGCTCTTACAATTCTGATCCTTTCTGTGCAGTGACATGTTATAGATTTAATATTGAGAAAAATGGATTTATAAGGGAAAATAAATAACTTAATGGTAGTTACTGGGCCTGGATATTCCACTGTCCAATGGTCTCAGTGTGGTCGCACACTTCAAAAACCACTGGTGTTTGCACCTTTTGGGAAGACAGATTCCGCAGCACAAAGAAATCATCAAACCTATTCTATATCTCATTGTTTGATCAAATGCTGAAATTGGTGATTGTGCTGTTCTTCTTAGCTGAGCTCTGCTCTTAAAGGGACAGCTCATTAAAATGGATAAGGTGGCTGGTGTCCCTTGGCTCTGTTCAACAGGCAGGGATAAACTCTGCCTTAATTATACCAGTCCACATCAACAATGGGCGGAAATGATATGCAGAGACTACTCAGCCCACGCTCTGAGCCTATCTTCCCATAGCACTGTTTAGCGTGAGGTACACTCCAAGAGGGAAATTTAGCTTGTCCCCCTACGAGATTCTATTTGGTTCAGCTCCCAGGCTAGGCTGTTACTTTCCTCAGCAGCTCCAAATTCAGTCAGATGCAATGGTAAATTACATAACTGCTCTCTCTCATGCCTTGACCAAAATCCATGCGCAAGTGTTTTCTTCTATTCCAGATCCAGTGTCTGATACAATCACCCATAAGTTACTCCCTGGTGATAGGGTTCTGGTTAAGAAATTCCTGAGAAAGCACACACTTGAGCCAAGATTTCATGGTTTATTCCAAGTCCTTCTAACTACATCTACCTCAGTAAAACTAGCTGGGAAGGACACTTGGATACACGCTTCGCACTGCAAGAAAGTTCCAGCTCCAGAGGAAGCTTTACTGTGATATTGTCTCTTGTACTTTTCCACAATCCCAACATTCGACTATATACAAAGACATACCTAATAAAAAGGACCCACACATTTGTGTGACTGGTGACCATTGGGGACATCACTGTAGTTCCTGGAAAGCAGCGGGTTGGAACACGGGCCGACCATGGGGTTACAGACCACAAAGCGCCTTAGATAGAGTGGACAGGAATGGGAAATCCTTGTTACACAGAATGACTTTGTGCAAACCAACTGGGTCTACTCCAATGAAACTTACCTTAAACATAGAACACCCTAGTCCAGGAGACACTGGAGAGTATAAAATGGGAATGTACTGGAGAGGGGGTAGTTCATACAATAAATTGGGAACTTTCTATTTACAAGACATGCACACATCACCTGAGTGGGTAGATACAAGACATATGACCATCAACCCTCTCAAACCCCACATTAAGACTCTTAAAGACATGGTAGCCATAGCTAACCCTACATTTGAAGACACTATGGCAGTAGAGACTGGTTTTTCAGACACTAATCTATGGCTTGAGTGGATGAGATATAATGCTAATTCTCATAATAAAACTAACTGTTATGTTTGTGGTGGAGCCAGACCCCATCTAGGTACAGTGCCTCTAAATCTACCTCCTGATGTTGAAACATGTTTCTTAAAGGACCACTCTAGTGCCAGGAAAACATACTCGTTTTCCTGGCACTAGAGTGCCCTGAGGGTGCCCCCACCCTCAGGGACCCCCTCCCGCCCGGCTCTGGAAAGGGGTAAAAACTTACCTTTTTCCAGCGGTGGGCGGAGAGATCTCCTCCTCCGATCCTCCTCTTCTCCTCCCCGTCGGCTGAATGCGCACGCGCGGCAAGAGCTGCGCGCGCATTCAGCCGGTCACATAGGAAAGCATTCATAATGCTTTCCTATGGACGCTTGCGTGCTCTCACTGTGATTTTCACAGTGAGAATCACGCAAGCGCCTCTAGCGGCTGTCAGTGAGACAGCCACAAGAGGAAATAGGGGAAGGCTTAACCCATTCACAAACATAGCAGTTTCTCTGAAACTGCTATGTTTATGAAAAAATGGGTTAACCCTAGAAGGACCTGGCACCCAGACCACTTCATTAAGCTGAAGTGGTCTGGGTGCCTAGAGTGGTCCTTTAATCCCTTAAGGACACATGACATGTGTGACATGTCATGATTCCCTTTTATTCCAGAAGTTTGGTCCTTAAGGGGTTAAGTCTCTATGTGCAGTCAATTACAAACTCATCAGTATGTGAATCATGGAAGAAGATATACCCTCTAACCCAAAGGGATATCAGGCCACCTTATGGAGTCACAGTATATTCAGGTAATTACACTTGATACACTACACACAGTACCACAGGGAAGTTTGTGGGAAAATTCTCTTCTGGTTATTGTGCTACATGCCGAAAGCCTCCAGCTACCCTGTTAATACATCAAGTTAAATACTTGAGAGACATTTATTGGCTATGTGGATACATGCAACTCAGATCCAAATTGACAGGCCTATGGTGGGGGTAATGTGCTTTTACTAAAGTTATCATGCCCATACACATAATATCAGACAACCACCAAGGCCCTCTTGACTCACCACACACATACTTTAGAGTAAAAAGAGACACTCCTGTACAGGGCAGTTTCGACCCTCACATATACATAGATGCCAAGGGGGTGCCAAATGATTTTAAAGCCAGGGATGAGGTTGCAGCTGGATTCAAATCCTTGATTCCACTCATCACGGCCTATAAGAATGTAAATTGGATTAATTACATCTACTAAAACCAACAATGTTTTGTCAATTATACCAGAGATGCCCTCCAGGGACTGGCAGAACAATTACAAGCCACCTCCCAAATGTCATTTCAGAATAGGATGGCCATAGACATGATTCTGGCGGGGGAAAGGAGGTGTGTGTGAAATACTCCCAGATACCATGACATGCTGCACTTTTATCCCAGATAACACCGGCCCTAACGGGAAAGTAACTATGGCCATCGAGAAGCTTGAAAGCCTCTCTGAAGAGTTAAAAAGAAACTCAGGGATCACCAATTCTTGGGATAGATGGTTTGGATGGATGAACGGATGGCAGAAAGTACTCTTCCAAGTGGGTATGGCTGTCCTAACTGTAATGATTCTTTTCCTCTTCTTTGTCTGCTGTATAATGCCTTGTGCACAGAAATATTTGCAGAAGACTGTAGATCAAACCATTGACCGCACCACCCCAACATTCCTACACCAAGACATTGATGACGGAACCTGTGACACAACACATGCACCTCTTCAGTCCCACCACATTAAGTATACAATTACTTCTCTCTAGGGAAACTATAGGGACAGCGTCTTGTCTAACGGGTAAAAAGTCTGTTGCGGAGATGTAGTGGACAAGCCGCTACGGGTTCTAGTGCAGTGAAGAGTTCAAGAAAACATGTTTGAGAAGATGAGCAGCAGCCTATTAGGGATATTATTAGGGATAGATAGTAGTTGTTTACATCGTAAATAGTAATTTTTAGGGGAAACTGTTGTGGACAGAATATTAACTCTATTAATTTTCGTAAAATGCCTATTTGCTCTGCATAACTATAATCAATATTATTCATAAGTTACTTAAAATGGCCGCTAGGGAATTTCCCCTGTAGTCAACTAACACCCTTGAATTAACAAGATGGCGCTGGAATCTGGAGGAGAGCTCCATGATGCCAGTGACATCACACCCGGTAGGATGAGCAATTGATGAACCACTTAACACCTAACCAATTGTTTTACCGGACCCTCGGAATAAAGATTCCTCAAGTCTTTCATTAACCTGAAACTTGTGTCTGGTGTGAATTACTTTGGGAGCGTGCACGTAAATACTTATTAATTTGGACAGGGGCAGATATGCAAAAATATCAAGCACTTGATTTGATCCACAACAGCTTTTCTGTAAACCCAGCACAAATTTCTTGCAATTTTTCTTCACTTTTGATTAGAAACTAGAAACTGTTTTCCCAGCAACAGGCAATATGGTAATTTTCTCTAATGATTTTTAGGATAGAAAAATCTAAAATAACAACAGATTATTTTTTATATTTGGGTTTCATATAAAGAACATTCTCTAGGCTCATGTACAATTTAGTTCAAACTAGGTACCTTTGTAACCATAGCAGTGAGTTTGATATTCTAATCAAGATTATTGATACTATCAATGTAATCTTCAAACGTGGAAAAGAGCTGCTCCAACACATAAAAAGCATCATCTATGTATCTTCTCCAGATTTTACAAAACCCGAATAAGAGATGATTATACAAAAGGTGTATCTCAATGAAGTTTATATATATATATATATATATATATTTACAGATAGATCGATTATTAATACTATTAATCAAATCTACCAACTTGTCCAAGAGCTGCTCCAACACATAACAAATATCTGGACAAGGTATGATTATATTTACACACACACATACATGTATATATATATGTATCTATAATAATTTCAACTCACTACTGGTAAGTCATTGGCAATTTATGGAGAGTATGCCATGGGCTCTCCAGGCTATAGATTTTAAGCTCTCTATGTATATAATATGTGTGTGCTTATATATTATTTAACTAGATGTATATAACAAATTCAAGTAGAGTCCTAGTTGATCACAGGAAAAGCAAATAAAGAAAAAACTCCACAAATGTAACATTTAACAATAATTAACAGCGCATGAACTCATATATTGTATATAATAGCGATTATGCACTACTTAGAAATCTATAAGGGACATAGGTATATATATTATTCATTGCTGTTAATAATATAAAAATATATTTCTGTTTTTGTTGTTCGTACAGTCAATTTGAAGTTTAGATTAGAAGTTATATTTCATGCAAAAAAGTACCTAATGGCCTTTTCAAACCCTCTGCTTTATCTATGAAAAAAATAAGTAATAACAAAGTTGACATTGCAATACTTAGTAAGGCCTATGCAGAAGAGCAGAGTCTGTGATGTCATAAATTACAGCAGAGTACGTCTAGGTAACACACAGTGATGTCATTTTCAAACATTCCGTGAACACTCACAGCACTCAGAGCTACACTTCACCTGGACAGTGGTTATATTAACTGGAAATATATATTTCCTACTCACCTGCAAAGGGATCTTGTGAAAAGGCACCTCTTGAGTACAGGACCGTTGACTTGTACTTTGCTATCCTATAAAACAAGTATAATGAGAATGGTGAGTGATTATTTTTCTGCTTTATATCTATCTGTCTAGCTATCATTTTCAAATAATTAAAACAAATGAAATTACAAATTTTAAGTTTTTATTTTGTTACTTTTTTGCATTAAATAAAAACCTAAAGGAACACTGCTCAATTCTATACCATTTAGGAATTGAATCACTATGTTCATGCAGCCCTAGTCACAACTCCCTGCATGTGACTTACACAACTTTCCTAAACACTTCCTGAAAAGAGCTTTGTAAAGCTTACACTTCCTTTACTACAAATTATGTTTAATTTAGAATTTCGTATCTCCTACTCTGTTAATAGCTTGCTAGACCATGCAGGGGTATCTTGTGTGTGATTAAAGTTTCATTTGAATAGCAGGAGATAAAAACATTTAAAATAAGTAACATCTAAAAGAAAATTATATGTTTTTTTGCAGGCTTTGTGATTTACAGCCAGGGGAGGTGTAGCTAGGGCTGGATAGACAGAATTAAAAGTGATTTTACTTCAAAATGGTAGAGAATTGAGCAGTAAGACTTCAGAGGCATAATGTATACAGAAAAACTGCTTCATTAATATAAAGTTGTTTTGGTGATTATACTGTTACTTTAAAATATGAGCTTAAACAGCAACACACTAATAAAATGCTTAGATATTAATAACAATAATTAATTATTGATTATAAAGTCCTTACTGATTTCCTTGTGCTATACATAAAGTATTGATATAAACTCCATATAAATACACCATAGGTGATTGTTAAAATAATGGAATCCAACGTTTATTTCTTATGCTGCCGGCAGCCATATATCAATTTTCCCAGAAACCCTTTTCTGTTCCTCCAGACACAGTTGATATTTATTTGTGTAATTTTCTCTTCATTTATTCACCAACCCATGCTTCCATAATATGTCCAACTTTACTCTGCATATAAAACCAGCTGCTGCAACAGGATTCTGTTCACACACTTTATTTCAGATACCAGTCCTGTTTTTTACAGCTCCCTTCTTTCCACATTCTATCCCTCTCAATCTACTACCTGCCCAATACATATGGCTACCAACAGGCTATTTCACTGTCAGACTGCCTAAAGTGAGTGGTAGCTAACAATTGGTCAGATTTGTTTGTCTCTAATAGATATTCCAGTTATTGGGTACATTGCTGTGTCCTATGCCATCTTTAATCAATAGAAAAAAAATCAAACTGGAAAGATTGTGACTCGATTGTGACAAAAATCAAACTGGAAAGATTGTGACTCTCGATAAAATTATATACTCCGTCTAACAGTGTTTTTCCTCTTTAATACAGGTAAAATTCTCAGTGAATAGGAAATTTAAACCGCCACCACCCTCCATTAGCAGTGAATATTTCCATATTTGTGCCAGCTCTTTCCTGCTCATATGTTACACGTGCATTTATGTATGTGTTTCTGTGAACTCAGCAACATGTCGGCTAATGCTGGACTCTTTATTTCTACAAGGGACGGTCAAATCCCGTGTTCATTATACGGCAGTCTTCCTGAGTACAACATACGCACTGTACCTCCTTCTCCTTCTTATTTATGAGCACCTTTATCTAGTGGCCACAGTTTTCTGTGTATTACAGATAGTCTTAATAGACTTGGCCAAGAGGGGGAAGATGGCAATGGAAGGCATGGAGAAGAAGAATGAGGAAGAGGTGATGGAGGTGACGAAGGTGAAAGAAGAGATGAAATGGAAAGTCTTTTAAAGAAGGAATTGTTGTGGGGAAAAAGACTGCTTGCTTGTAAAGGAAAAAGTTTTTTATTAAAAAAGTTTTATAACTGAATTCTTTATTTTGTTGTTTTTCTGAGGATTCTGCTTTATATTATTAGGGCAAAGCACAGTGAAAACGTAGGAACCGGAAGCAATCATTAGTTTGCAGATTGTAATTTATTGCAAGTCTAGAACCAAAGAGAGCACCAGTAATATTAATTCTTTCATTCCTTAATAATCCCGATCTGCCACCCAGACCATTTTCAGATAGGCGATTTAAGCCCATCAATACATTGTACACAGGGAACCTGACGTTTTGAAATTCTCCAACTTCCTAATGCTGTCTCTCACTTTCCAACCCTCATCATCATTACAACAATGCCTGATTTATTTGCTCTTACAATTCTGATCCTTTCTGTGCAGTGACATGTTATAGATTTAATATTGAGAAAAATGGATTTATAAGGGAAAATAAATAACTTAATGGTAGTTACTGGGCCTGGATATTCCACTGTCCAATGGTCCCAGTGTGGTCGCACACTTCAAAAACCACTGGTGTTTGCACCTTTTGGGAAGACAGATTCCGCAGCACAAAGAAATCATCAAACCTATTCTATATCTCATTGTTTGATCAAATGCTGAAATTGGTGATTGTGCTGTTCTTCTTAGCTGAGCTCTGCTCTTAAAGGGACAGCTCATTAAAATGGATAAGGTGGCTGGTGTCCCTTGGCTCTGTTCAACAGGCAGGGATAAACTCTGCCTTAATTATACCAGTCCACATCAACAATGGGCGGAAATGATATGCAGAGACTACTCAGCCCACGCTCTGAGCCTATCTTCCCATAGCACTGTTTAGCGTGAGGTACACTCCAAGAGGGAAATTTAGCTTGTCCCCCTACGAGATTCTATTTGGTTCAGCTCCCAGGCTAGGCTGTTACTTTCCTCAGCAGCTCCAAATTCAGTCAGATGCAATGGTAAATTACATAACTGCTCTCTCTCATGCCTTGACCAAAATCCATGCGCAAGTGTTTTCTTCTATTCCAGATCCAGTGTCTGATACAATCACCCATAAGTTACTCCCTGGTGATAGGGTTCTGGTTAAGAAATTCCTGAGAAAGCACACACTTGAGCCAAGATTTCATGGTTTATTCCAAGTCCTTCTAACTACATCTACCTCAGTAAAACTAGCTGGGAAGGACACTTGGATACACGCTTCGCACTGCAAGAAAGTTCCAGCTCCAGAGGAAGCTTTACTGTGATATTGTCTCTTGTACTTTTCCACAATCCCAACATTCGACTATATACAAAGACATACCTAATAAAAAGGACCCACACATTTGTGTGACTGGTGACCATTGGGGACATCACTGTAGTTCCTGGAAAGCAGCGGGTTGGAACACGGGCCGACCATGGGGTTACAGACCACAAAGTGCCTTAGATAGAGTGGACAGGAATGGGAAATCCTTGTTACACAGAATGACTTTGTGCAAACCAACTGGGTCTACTCCAATGAAACTTACCTTAAACATAGAACACCCTAGTCCAGGAGACACTGGAGAGTATATAATGGGAATGTACTGGAGAGGGGGTAGTTCATACAATAAATTGGGAACTTTCTATTTACAAGACATGCACACATCACCTGAGTGGGTAGATACAAGACATATGACCATCAACCCTCTCAAACCCCACATTAAGACTCTTAAAGACATGGTAGCCATAGCTAACCCTACATTGGAAGACAATATGGCAGTAGAGACTGGTTTTTCAGACACTAATCTATGGCTTGAGTGGATGAGATATAATGCTAATTCTCATAATAAAACTAACTGTTATGTTTGTGGTGGAGCCAGACCCCATCTAGGTACAGTGCCTCTAAATCTACCTCCTGATGTTGAAATATGTTTCTTAAAGGACCACTCTAGTGCCAGGAAAACATACTCGTTTTCCTGGCACTAGAGTGCCCTGAGGGTGCCCCCACCCTCAGGGACCCCCTCCCGCCCGGCTCTGGAAAGGGGAAAGGGGTAAAAACTTACCTTTTTCCAGCAGTGGGCGGAGAGATCTCCTCCTCCGATCCTCCTATTCTCCTCCCCGTCGGCTGAATGCGCACGCGCGGCAAGAGCTGCGCGCGCATTCAGCCGGTCACATAGGAAAGCATTCATAATGCTTTCCTATGGACGCTTGCGTGCTCTCACTGTGATTTTCACAGTGAGAATCACGCAAGCGCCTCTAGCGGCTGTCAGTGAGACAGCCACTAGAGGAAATAGGGGAAGGCTTAACCCATTCACAAACATAGCAGTTTCTCTGAAACTGCTATGTTTATGAAAAAATGGGTTAACCCTAGAAGGACCTGGCACCCAGACCACTTCATTAAGCTGAAGTGGTCTGGGTGCCTAGAGTGGTCCTTTAACCCCTTAAGGACACATGACATGTGTGACATGTCATGATTCCCTTTTATTCCAGAAGTTTGGTCCTTAAGGGGTTAAGTCTCTATGTGCAGTCAATTACAAACTCATCAGTATGTGAATCATGGAAGAAGATATACCCTCTAACCCAAAGGGATATCAGGCCACCTTATGGAGTCACAGTATATTCAGGTAATTACACTTGATACACTACACACAGTACCACAGGGAAGTTTGTGGGACAATTCTCTTCTGGTTATTGTGCTACATGCCGAAAGCCTCCAGCTACCCTGTTAATACATCAAGTTAAATACTTGATAGACATTTATTGGCTATGTGGATACATGCAACTCAGATCCAAATTGACAGGCCTATGGTGGGGGTAATGTGCTTTTACTAAAGTTATCATGCCCATACACATAATATCAGACAACCACCAAGGCCCTCTTGACTCACCACACACATACTTTAGAGTAAAAAGAGACACTCCTGTACAGGGCAGTTTCGACCCTCACATATACATAGATGCCAAGGGGGTGCCAAATGATTTTAAAGCCAGGGATGAGGTTGCAGCCGGATTCAAATCCTTGATTCCACTCATCACGGCCTATAAGAACGTAAATTGGATTAATTACATCTACTAAAACCAACAATGTTTTGTCAATTATACCAGAGATGCCCTCCAGGGACTGGCAGAACAATTACAAGCCACCTCCCAAATGTCATTTCAGAATAGGATGGCCATAGACATGATTCTGGCGGGGGAAAGGAGGTGTGTGTGAAATACTCCCAGATACCATGACATGCTGCACTTTTATCCCAGATAACACCGGCCCTAACGGGAAAGTAACTATGGCCATCGAGAAGCTTGAAAGCCTCTCTGAAGAGTTAAAAAGAAACTCAGGGATCACCAATTCTTGGGATAGATGGTTTGGATGGATGAACGGATGGCAGAAAGTACTCTTCCAAGTGGGTATGGCTGTCCTAACTGTAATGATTCTTTTCCTCTTCTTTGTCTGCTGTATAATGCCTTGTGCACAGAAATATTTGCAGAAGACTGTAGATCAAACCATTGACCGCACCACCCCAACATTCCTACACCAAGACATTGATGACGGAACCTGTGACACAACACATGCACCTCTTCAGTCCCACCACATTAAGTATACAATTACTTCTCTCTAGGGAAACTATAGGGACAGCGTCTTGTCTAACGGGTAAAAAGTCTGTTGCGGAGATGTAGTGGACAAGCCGCTACGGGTTCTAGTGCAGTGAAGAGTTCAAGAAAACATGTTTGAGAAGATGAGCAGCAGCCTATTAGGGATATTATTAGGGATAGATAGTAGTTGTTTACATCGTAAATAGTAATTTTTAGGGGGGACTGTTGTGGACAGAATATTAACTCTATTAATTTTCGTAAAATGCCTATTTGCTCTGCATAACTATAATCAATATTATTCATAAGTTACTTAAAATGGCCGCTAGGGAATTTCCCCTGTAGTCAACTAACACCCTTGAATTAACAAGATGGCGCTGGAATCTGGAGGAGAGCTCCATGATGCCAGTGACATCACACCCGGTAGGATGAGCAATTGATGAACCACTTAACACCTAACCAATTGTTTTACCGGACCCTCGGAATAAAGATTCCTCAAGTCTTTCATTAACCTGAAACTTGTGTCTGGTGTGAATTACTTTGGGAGCGTGCACGTAAATACTTATTAATTTGGACAGGGGCAGATATGCAAAAATATCAAGCACTTGATTGGATCCACAACAGCTTTTCTGTAAACCCAGCACAAATTTCTTGCAATTTTTCTTCACTTTTGATTAGAAACTAGAAACTGTTTTCCCAGCAACAGGCAATATGGTAATTTTCTCTAATGATTTTTAGGATAGAAAAATCTAAAATAACAACTGATTATTTTTTATATTTGGGTTTCATATAAAGAACATTCTCTAGGCTCATGTACAATTTAGTTCAAACTAGGTACCTTTGTAACCATAGCAGTGAGTTTGATATTCTAATCAAGATTATTGATACTATCAATGTAATCTTCAAATGTGGAAAAGAGCTGCTCTAACACATAAAAAGCATCATCTATGTATCTTTTTCAGATTTTACAAAACCCGAATAAGGGATGATTATACAAAAGGTGTATCTCAATGAAGTTTATATATATATATATATTTACAGATAGATCGATTATTAATACTATTAATAAAATCTACCAACTTGTCCAAGAGCTGCTCCAACACATAACAAATATCTGGACAAGGTATGATTATATTTACACACACACATACATGTATATATATATGTATCTATAATAATTTCAACTCACTACTGGTAAGTCATTGGCAATTTATGGAGAGTATGCCATGGGCTCTCCAGGCTATAGATTTTAAGCTCTCTATGTATATAATATGTGTGTGCTTATATAGTATTTAACTAGATGTATATAACAAATTCAAGTAGAGTCCAAGTTGATCACAGGAAAAGCAAATAAAGAAAAAACTCCACAAATGTAACATTTAACAATAATTAACAGCGCATGAACTCATATATTGTATATAATAGCGATTATGCACTACTTAGAAATCTATAAGGGACATAGGTATATATATTATTCAATGCTGTTAATAATATAAAAATATATTTCTGTTTTTGTTGTTCGTACAGTCAATTTGAAGTTTAGATTAGAAGTTATATTTCATGCAAAAAAGTACCTAATGGCCTTTTAAAACCCTCTGCTTTATCTATGAAAAAAATAAGTAATAACAAAGTTGACATTGCAATACTTAGTAAGGCCTATGCACAAGAGCAGAGTCTGTGATGTCATAAATTACAGCAGAGTACGTCTAGGTAACACACAGTGATGTCATTTTCAAACATTCCGTGAACACTCACAGCACTCAGAGCTACACTTCACCTGGACAGTGGTTATATTAACTGGAAATATATATTTCCTACTCAACTGCAAAGGGATCTTGTGAAAAGGCACCTCTTGAGTACAGGACCGTTGACTTGTACTTTGCTATCCTATAAAACAAGTATAATGAGAATGGTGAGTGATTCTTTTTCTGCTTTATATCTATCTGTCTAGCTATCATTTTCAAATAGTTAGGGATTATTCTAGCTTTAGTGACTGAATAATCTAAATTTTATTAATGACAGGAGGAGAATATTTGCTTTATCTTTCTTTACTGAACCTCCCAGCAGCAAAGGAACAGTTAACAGTAATGTAAAAAGTTCAAGCAATCAGATAGTATAACAGTATTATATGATGTCATCAAACTCCTCCCATATCCTCTTTCTTGCTGTGGTCGATGATATGTCTGTGTCAACCGTGTAAACTCTAACGATGAACTGCGGACTAAGTTGGAGTCCTGAAGTAGTCAACATGTGGAATCTTCAGCGTGCTTGAAGGAGCCGTATATACAAAGGTATTTTTCACACTAAGGGAATAGAGAAGAGACGTGAGAGTATAGGTTCTCATACTACGTGAATGCAATTTATGGCATGTATGTTAAGAACAAATTGTAGTTACTCTTTGAATATAATATTGAATATTTCAAACACTAGATTAGAAGTGTTATGGCTTACCTGGGCGGGTGTTAAAAAGTGAAAATAAAGAAGGGGGGGGAAATATTCGCCTCCTGTCATTACTAAAATTTAGATTATTCAGTCACTAAAGCTAGAATAATCCCTAATTTTATGGCAAGACAGGAGGCTTCATATTTGCTGTTTTAACGCTCCTATATGATAGAAGATGCAGCATGTGTCATAGGTTTGAAATAAAATGTACGGAATGTGGACTCTCTGGACCAATCTGCAGATGACAAAATGTCTGAGAGGAAGCTTCCCGCGCGAAAGGCTGAGGATGTGGCTGCTCCTCTGACTGAATATGCGCCAAAATTTGAGTCAATGCCTGCTTGCGCTAGTATCCATCTGATCCACCATGCGACGGTTTGTGTGGTTTTACATAAGACACGAGGAGGGGTCCCGTAGGGGGGGCGTAGAGTGGTGGTGGCATCTAAATAATGCCTTACGCAGAGTGCCACGCAGAGTGACTGTCTATTAGGAAAGTAAGGTAGAATACGGAGGAAGAATTAGTTTTGTTCGCTAATTTTCATTAGCGGTCCAGGATTCTAAAAGGGAAAAGACTTGAGTGATATCCCAGAAACAGGAGTATTTAGGAAGAGGGGGTCTGGCTAACCTGATCCCTCGTAAAAGTCTACAGACTGAAGGATGTTTCCCTATTGACGCATTGTCAATGGGATTATGGGCCGTAGAGATAGTGGATCTATAGACATTAATTGATCGATAGGATTTACCTTGATCAAATAGGGTAGACAGAAAATTTAGGATGATTGTCAGAGGTGCTGAAAAACACCAGCTGACCCATGTCTTCCTCGACTAGTGCCTGGGGCCCAGGAGTCCCATAGGAGAGCCTGAGTTGTCTCAGAAAGTCCTGAGACATTCCAAGATCCCCTGAAACGGTCCAAGCTACAAGCTGGAGCCGGTCCTGAAGGGCGAGTGGGTGAAAGTGCCCTGTTGGGTTCCTGAGGATGTCGGGTGATCGAGGTAGAAGAATTGGATAGTTCACTGATAATTCTAACAGGGTTGGAAACCAAGTCTGGGTTCTCCTTAGTGGAGTGACAATGACTATCGTCACTAGTAGGGCTTTGACCCGGTAGAGGGTGCGTTGGATCATGGAGAAAGGTGGGAACGCATAGGCTCCTGTCTCCAGCCAAGGATGTAGAAAGGCGTTGACTGCCCATGACTGGGGTCTGGGAGCCAGCTGATAAAGGCTTCCATCTGGCGGTTCAGACGGGATGCAAACAGGTCCAGTGTAAGGGGCCCGCGAAGGCAATGAATTTGGTGGAACACGCGGGGGTCTAATTGCCAGTCGCTTACATCCCTCCAATGGCGAGAGAACCAATCCGCGACTAGGTTGTCCGTGCCCGGAAGATATTCCGCTCTGATAGATAAGTTCCGTTCTAGACAGAATTGGTAAAGATCTTTGGTCAGATCGGATAGTAGCTTGGATCGAGAGCCTCCTAACCGATTCACATAGCGCACTGCAGAGACGTTGTCCATGCGCAGTACTACAGTTGAAACAGTCTTTCGTGAAACTGCGAAAGATCCTGTAATCAATTCCAAACAATTGATGTGCAGTGCTTGTTCGGATGGGGACCAAAGTCCCCCTGTGGACCCTTGGGCGCATGTGGCGCCCCATCCCAGGAGACTGGCATCGGATTCCAGAATGAAATCTGGTTGTGATCCGAAGATGGCTTTGCCATTCCAGGCTTCCATATTGTGAAGCCACCAGTGAAGTTCTATATGAACTTCGTCTGTCAGTTGGATGTACTGATCGTAGGAGGTGGAACGGTGTAGGTAGTATGTCTTGAGCCGTTGCATGGCTCGGTAGTGTAAAGGTCCTGGGTAAATGGCTTGGATAGAGGCGGACAGTAGGCCTATAGTATGGGCCAGATCGCGTAAGCGAATCTGATGAGTTGATAACAATTTGCGAATGTCTTGTGCCATTATCAGGATGTCATCCAAATATATGATGGATCGAATCCCCTGTGATCGGAGTAGCGCCATCACTGGTTTCATCAGTTTCGTGAAACATGGTGCGGAGCATAGTCCGAACGGGAGGCATGTGAATTGCCAGATTTCCTCTTGCCAGAGGAATTGAAGGAAAAGCTCGATGGTTGCGAGCAATAGGAACTGTGAGGTATGCGTCTTTGAGATCGAAGCTGGAGAACCAATCTCCCACGCAAAGGAGGTCCCTGAGTAGATGGACGCCCTCCATCTTGAAGTGGCGATACCTGACAAAGTGATTCAGGTTTTTTTAAGTTGATAATTGGGCGTAGGTCTCCAGTTTTTTGTGGCCAAAAAAAAAAAATGTTGCTTAGAAAAGTATGCGGGAAAGGGGATTTCTCTATTGGCTCTTTTTTTACTAGCTTGCGCAGTTCGGTTTGTAGTGTCAGGTTGTCTGCTGCAGACATCTGTAGTGGTGTAGGTGGGGTGTCCTGGAAGGGGTGGAAAGGAAATCTATTTGAACCCTTGGACTGTGTGTAGGATCCATAGATCCTGAGAAAGTAATTCCCACTGTTGGAAAAACTGGTTAATCGACCTGCTATAGGTACATTGAAAGAAGGGAGATGTATTACCTGGAGCAGCTCTTCCGCGTAGGAAGGCAGATCCACGTCCCCGGATAGACCCTCTATTAGTGAATAGTTGCCTGTGGTAGGGTCGGGGTTGTCCCGATTGCCAATAGTTTTCAGAGGGGCGAGGCCTGTAGCCTGTGAAGGCGATTCTGCTGTTCGTTCGGCCTCTATAACGTCCAGCTCTCCCAGAAAAACGGCCTGACTGAGAACGAAAAACCCTGCGCAAGGAGGATTGAGCCTTATTTAGGGTGGTGAACACCGCTACATGTTTGGAAAGGTCTTTCATGAACGAGTCCCCAAACAGTAATCCATTGCCTCTGGTCCCAGTTCTCGGGAGCTCAGATCGGCTAATTTTGCATCCAGTTTGTACAGTGCCGCCTAGCGTCTCTCAGTGGACATGGCCACATTAGCGTTGCCTAGTAAGCATAAGGCTCTCTGGCCCACTCTCTAACTGTGTTTGGGTCAAATCTGGCGTGAGAGCTACCTTGTTTGGCATGGTCGGTCGAGGGCACTCGGAGTTTTGCCCTCATTTCTTTGTCCAGTGGTTTGCATAACCACATTTTACAAAAGTTGGAAATGTGCTCTGGTGGAGGCCATTCTGACGACCGTGGGTGTCTGATGACCCTGGGGTCAAATAAAGGATCACCCGAAGCATCCAGAAGGATGTTGAATCGGGTCCTTTTGATAAGGTAGTATAGCATCTAGATCTTTATGTGTGAGAAAGGTTTCCTTGACAAATTCCGAAGACGGTATCCCCTAGCGCATTCGCCGAGGGGTCGTCACCAGAATATCCAAGGAAATAATCGTCAACCCCGTCTAACGTGTGGGATGTAGACCCTCTAAGGGGTTAAAGTTAGCTTGAACGGGGCGAGTGGCAATCCATTTTTGGGACTTGGCAGGAGCCTTGCCCTTGCCCGCAGACCAACTCTCCCCTTTCCAGGGGCGTTTGCGTGTAACCTCCTGATCCGAGGGTTGAGAGTCCTCGGAATCAGAGAGTTGACGTGCAGTAGGGGTGACTTCGGCCGAAGTCTTCTCATGAAAGGCTGCTAATGCCTTGGGGATGGAATCTGCAATGGGTGAAACCAACCAGGCTCTGAGTACCTGGGATATAGCGGGCTCATTATTGTCAGACATGGTATGTCTTAGAGCGGTTGCCAAACAGTTAAGTATATTAATTTGAAAGAATGGAGTTGAATGGGGTTCACCCAAAATTATTTCAGAGTATAGATGGGGGTCACCCAAAATATTTGTGTAGTTTAATACGTAGGCGGCACTCAATATTTAGTGGGGTTGTCCACTAAAATATACACAAGTGGGTTGTACCACTATGATAGTAAACAGTGGGGTTAACCACTTAATTATAACCATAGACAGTGGGGTTCACCACTGAGTAGTAATAAAGTGGTGTATCACTTAATTATAGTGTATTTGTATAAGGGGGTCACCCTTAACAGTAATATTGGTGTTAAAACACCTTAATAATTGATATTAAAGTGTTGTATCACTTTAATTATAGTGCATTTGTATAAGGGGGTCACCCTTAACAGTAATATTGGTGTTAAAACACCTTAAGAATTGATATTAAAGTGTTGTATACTTTAATTATAGTGCATTTGTATAAGGGGGTCACCCTGAACAGTAATATTGGTGTTAAAACACCTTAAGAATTGATATTAAAGTGTTGTATCACTTTAATTATAGTGCATTTGTATAAGGGGATCACCCTTAACAGTAATATTGGTGTTAAAACACCTTAAGAATTGATATTAAAGTGTTGTATCACTTTAATTATAGTGCATTTGTATAAGGGGGGCACCCTTAACAGTAATATTGGTGTTAAAACACCTTAAGAATTGATATTAAAGTGTTGTATCACTTTAATTATAGTGCATTTGTATAAGGGGGGCACCCTTAACAGTAATATTGGTGTTAAAACACCTTAAGAATTGATATTAAAGTGTTGTATCACTGTAATTATAGTGTATTTGTATACGGGGGTCACCCTTAACAGTAATATTGGTGTTAAAAACACCTTAAGAATTGATATTAAAGGGGGGCGGGGCTGGGCCGCCATGCTGAACAGTCGCACAAGAGAGTAGCTCCTTCAACCTGTCCACAATTGAAGCATATAAACACGAAATTTGTACCAACCTGACGACTGACAGCTGCAGCACATTGCAGGGAGGCACACCCGTACCAAGGCGAGGCTTGCAGAGTATGTTTTAGTCCCTTGGTGAGGTGATCCTCATCGCCAAGATGAGGCCTACTCGGGCGGTGAATGGGGTGGACGGCCGCCACCCTACTGTCCTGCCAAATAGGGCCATACCAGAAGCATGAGGCTGGGTGGTCCTGGCCCCATTTCCCCCCCCCCCCGGACCGGCGGGGGTGATCCCGGTCCACACCCCAGGGCCCCTACTGCCGCCAGGAAAACACAAAGCACAGGAGCCGCATCTGAAATGGCGGAGACCGCGTGTTGTGGTACCTATGCCGAGGGGGAAGACCAACGCTCCCTCCTCACTCACCACACCACAAGAAGATATCTGGCATGTGCAGTCTCGACACCGGGCGAAAGCTGTAACAGACATAAATCCCCAGCATTGCACTTGCCACGCTTGGACCAACAGGGAGCAAAGGCACCGGTCCTGGTTGAGCGGGGGAGCCGGAGAAACAACAAACCGGCAGACGCAACACGAAAACAAGCAAAGGTGGACTGCCCTCTCACACTTACCCTTGCACCTACCCGAGAAGACGGGTCCCGACATGAAGCACCGCTCCAGCTTAGCAGCCGGACCCGCAGCACCTCCCAGATTGCCGTGCAGGGGCTGCAACGCCTGGAGAGAGCACAACCACAGCGGACCCACACTAAACCACTGCCCGTAATCAGCAGAGCAGATGCTCACTCGAACGCTCTGATAACTATATACATGTCTAATTTGCCACAACGTGTTTATTGCCTAACAATGCTTGCCATCTCTAATCGAGACCAAATTCATTTAAATGTACCACTCAGTATCTTAACAATGCCTAAAGTATTGCTGACTCCTTTCATGCTGTGGGGGTCTCTGGGGGGATCTCACTCTCAAGGGCCATATAAGCAACCCAGCTCCCTACACCACCCGGGCTTTGACCCACATATATAGCTTGGAGCTGTAACACTCATCCTATCCTACCTGAACCTCTCACACCCAATCAATAGTTTGCCTTTTATTCTCACACTTTAATCTACTTACCAACTATCACAAGGTGACACTCATCATAGTAGTGAGACACGGTTCCCCTGCATCACCCTCTATGATTTACCTCTCACTGTGCTCGCATTGCTGCATACAACTTTAAGTCAGTACACCAGGGACTCCAAACTCCTGCTCACTCGCTCGGGGGGCCATTGGGGTGTTCTAAAGTTCATAGCTTTTGTGACTCAGACAAGTTAAGAGATGATTAAACTTATGTTGAACATAGTCTAGCCACACATAATAAGCCTGCTTCACACTCATAATTTTAAAAAATTGTGCTGTTACTCTATGCCATATTGTTTTCTACTGTTGTTATTGAGCTTGATACAGCTGTCGTGGCTTTACAAGCATGTTGTTCTCACTGTCACAACAAAAATAAAGAATTATAAAAAAAAAAGAATTGATATTAAAGACACTCAATATAATGAAGTGGCAGATAATAAAATGGTGGGGGTCACCCACAAAGCCTTCCTTTATTTAGTAACAACAATGATAATACAGCAGGTGTTGGAAAAAATCCTGAGAAGGAAATAAAAGGGGGGAAAAAAATCACTAAAAGACATTCAGGTATTAGCACTTTAAGGTGCTATAACAGAAGAGGAAAATAGTACTTACCAGATCCGAAGTCAGGCGAGTTGATCGCTGCTCTGGTGACTGGAATGCAAATAAAATGGCCGCCGCCAGCAAAAGGGCGGGAAACAATGCACTTGCTAAGTGCTGATGCGAACGGGCGGGGTAACGCGAGGGCGCGAAACTGAGAATAGTAAAAAGCAGTAATGAGTCGCAGGAGGAAAAACCTCCTGCGATTTAAAGGGGAAATCTAAATAAAGTTTAATAGGAAATTGACAAAGTAGTCCAAGATTGAATAGAATTAAATTAAAATAAATAGAGCATAAATGTTTCCACAGAAAGTGTTGTTAAAGTGATAAGTGAATAAAGTGTTAAAGGTATATGACCATTGTAATACATTTTTTAATTGAAATAGTGTATTAAAGGTTAAATGATACAGCAATATAATTGGAACAGACTCACCTGGGAGGCAAGCAGCAAAGAAAGAGGATATGGGAGGAGTTTGATGACATCATATAATACTGTTATACTATCTGATTGGTTGAACTTTTTACATTACTGTTAACTGTTCCTTTGCTGCTGGGAGGTTCAGTAAAGAAAGATAAAGCAAATATGAAGCCTCCTGTCTTGCCATGAAATTAAAACAAATGAAATTACAAATTTTAAGTTTTTATTTTGTTACTTTTTTGCATTAAATAAAAACCTAAAGGAACACTGCTCAATTCTATACCATTTAGGAATTGAATCACTATGTTCATGCAGCCCTAGTCACAACTCCCTGCATGTGACTTACACAACTTTCCTAAACACTTCCTGAAAAGAGCTTTGTAAAGCTTACACTTCCTTTACTACAAATTATGTTTAATTTAGAATTTTGTATCTCCTACTCTGTTAATAGCTTGCTAGACCATGCAGGGGTATCTTGTGTGTGATTAAAGTTTCATTTGAATAGCAGGAGATAAAAACGTTTAAAATAAGTAACATCTAAAAGAAAATTACATGTTTTTTTGCAGGCTTTGTGATTTACAGCCAGGGGAGGTGTAGCTAGGGCTGGATAGACAGAATTAAAAGTGATTTTACTTCAAAATGGTAGAGAATTGAGCAGTAAGACTTCAGAGGCATAATGTATACAGAAAAACGGCTTCATTAATATAAAGTTGTTTTGGTGATTATACTGTTACTTTAAAATATGAGCTTAAACAGCAACACAATAATAAAATGCTTAGATATTAATAACAATAATTAATTATTGATTATAAAGTCCTTACTGATTTCCTTGTGCTATACATAAAGTATTGATATAAACTCCATAGAAATACACCATAGGTGATTGTTAAAATAATAGAATCCAACGTTTATTTCTTATGCTGCCGGCAGCCATATATCAATTTTCCCAGAAACCACTGCTTTGACCTTTCAATACCCATACCACTCATTGTTACCCTTTTCTGTTCCTCCAGACACAGTTGATATTTATTTGTGTAATTTTCTCTTCATTTATTCACCAACCCATGCTTCCATAATATGTCCAACTTTACTCTGCATATAAAACCAGCTGCTGCAACAGGATTCTGTTCACACACTTTATTTCAGATACCAGTCCTGTTTTTTACAGCTCCCTTCTTTCCACATTCTATCCCTCTCAATCTACTACCTGCCCAATACATATGGCTACCAACAGGCTATTTCACTGTCAGACTGCCTAAAGTGAGTGGTAGCTAACAATTGGTCAGATTTGTTTGTCTCTAATAGATATTCCAGTTATTGGGTACATTGCTGTGTCCTATGCCATCTTTAATCAATAGAAAAAAAATCAAACTGGAAAGATTGTGACTCGATTGTGACAAAAATCAAACTGGAAAGATTGTGACTCTCGATAAAATTATATACTCCGTCTAACAGTGTTTTTCCTCTTTAATACAGGTAAAATTCTCAGTGAATAGGAAATTTAAACCGCCACCACCCTCCATTAGCAGTGAATATTTCCATATTTGTGCCAGCTCTTTCCTGCTCATATGTTACACGTGCATTTATGTATGTGTTTCTGTGAACTCAGCAACATGTCGGCTAATGCTGGACTCTTTATTTCTACAAGGGACGGTCAAATCCCGTGTTCATTATACGGCAGTCTTCCTGAGTACAACATACGCACTGTACCTCCTTCTCCTCCTTATTTATGAGCACCTTTATCTAGTGGCCACAGTTTTCTGTGTATTACAGATAGTCTTAATAGACTTGGCCAAGAGGGGGAAGATGGCAATGGAAGGCATGGAGAAGAAGAATGAGGAAGAGGTGATGGAGGTGACGAAGGTGAAAGAAGAGATGAAATGGAAAGTCTTTTAAAGAAGGAATTGTTGTGGGGAAAAAGACTGCTTGCTTGTAAAGGAAAAAGTTTTTTATTAAAAAAGTTTTATAACTGAATTCTTTATTTTGTTGTTTTTCTGAGGATTCTGCTTTATATTATTAGGGCAAAGCACAGTGAAAACGTAGGAACCGGAAGCAATCATTAGTTTGCAGATTGTAATTTATTGCAAGTCTAGAACCAAAGAGAGCACCAGTAATATTAATTCTTTCATTCCTTAATAATCCCGATCTGCCACCCAGACCATTTTCAGATAGGCGATTTAAGCCCATCAATACATTGTACACAGGGAACCTGACGTTTTGAAATTCTCCAACTTCCTAATGCTGTCTCTCACTTTCCAACCCTCATCATCATTACAACAATGCCTGATTTATTTGCTCTTACAATTCTGATCCTTTCTGTGCAGTGACATGTTATAGATTTAATATTGAGAAAAATGGATTTATAAGGGAAAATAAATAACTTAATGGTAGTTACTGGGCCTGGATATTCCACTGTCCAATGGTCTCAGTGTGGTCGCACACTTCAAAAACCACTGGTGTTTGCACCTTTTGGGAAGACAGATTCCGCAGCACAAAGAAATCATCAAACCTATTCTATATCTCATTGTTTGATCAAATGCTGAAATTGGTGATTGTGCTGTTCTTCTTAGCTGAGCTCTGCTCTTAAAGGGACAGCTCATTAAAATGGATAAGGTGGCTGGTGTCCCTTGGCTCTGTTCAACAGGCAGGGATAAACTCTGCCTTAATTATACCAGTCCACATCAACAATGGGCGGAAATGATATGCAGAGACTACTCAGCCCACGCTCTGAGCCTATCTTCCCATAGCACTGTTTAGCGTGAGGTACACTCCAAGAGGGAAATTTAGCTTGTCCCCCTACGAGATTCTATTTGGTTCAGCTCCCAGGCTAGGCTGTTACTTTCCTCAGCAGCTCCAAATTCAGTCAGATGCAATGGTAAATTACATAACTGCTCTCTCTCATGCCTTGACCAAAATCCATGCGCAAGTGTTTTCTTCTATTCCAGATCCAGTGTCTGATACAATCACCCATAAGTTACTCCCTGGTGATAGGGTTCTGGTTAAGAAATTCCTGAGAAAGCACACACTTGAGTCAAGATTTCATGGTTTATTCCAAGTCCTTCTAACTACATCTACCTCAGTAAAACTAGCTGGGAAGGACACTTGGATACACGCTTCGCACTGCAAGAAAGTTCCAGCTCCAGAGGAAGCTTTACTGTGATATTGTCTCTTGTACTTTTCCACAATCCCAACATTCGACTATATACAAAGACATACCTAATAAAAAGGACCCACACATTTGTGTGACTGGTGACCATTGGGGACATCACTGTAGTTCCTGGAAAGCAGCGGGTTGGAACACGGGCCGACCATGGGGTTACAGACCACAAAGCGCCTTAGATAGAGTGGACAGGAATGGGAAATCCTTGTTACACAGAATGACTTTGTGCAAACCAACTGGGTCTACTCCAATGAAACTTACCTTAAACATAGAACACCCTAGTCCAGGAGACACTGGAGAGTATAAAATGGGAATGTACTGGAGAGGGGGTAGTTCATACAATAAATTGGGAACTTTCTATTTACAAGACATGCACACATCACCTGAGTGGGTAGATACAAGACATATGACCATCAACCCTCTCAAACCCCACATTAAGACTCTAAAAGACATGGTAGCCATAGCTAACCCTACATTTGAAGACACTATGGCAGTAGAGACTGGTTTTTCAGACACTAATCTATGGCTTGAATGGATGAGATATAATGCTAATTCTCATAATAAAACTAACTGTTATGTTTGTGGTGGAGCCAGACCCCATCTAGGTACAGTGCCTCTAAATCTACCTCCTGATGTTGAAACATGTTTCTTAAAGGACCACTCTAGTGCCAGGAAAACATACTCGTTTTCCTGGCACTAGAGTGCCCTGAGGGTGCCCCCACCCTCAGGGACCCCCTCCCGCCCGGCTCTGGAAAGGGGAAAGGGGTAAAAACTTACCTTTTTCCAGCGGTGGGCGGAGAGATCTCCTCCTCCGATCCTCCTCTTCTCCTCCCCGTCGGCTGAATGCGCACGCGCGGCAAGAGCTGCGCGCGCATTCAGCCGGTCACATAGGAAAGCATTCATAATGCTTTCCTATGGACGCTTGCGTGCTCTCACTGTGATTTTCACAGTGAGAATCACGCAAGCGCCTCTAGCGGCTGTCAGTGAGACAGCCACTAGAGGAAATAGGGGAAGGCTTAACCCATTCACAAACATAGCAGTTTCTCTGAAACTGCTATGTTTATGAAAAAATGGGTTAACCCTAGAAGGACCTGGCACCCAGACCACTTCATTAAGCTGAAGTGGTCTGGGTGCCTAGAGTGGTCCTTTAATCCCTTAAGGACACATGACATGTGTGACATGTCATGATTCCCTTTTATTCCAGAAGTTTGGTCCTTAAGGGGTTAAGTCTCTATGTGCAGTCAATTACAAACTCATCAGTATGTGAATCATGGAAGAAGATATACCCTCTAACCCAAAGGGATATCAGGCCACCTTATGGAGTCACAGTATATTCAGGTAATTACACTTGATACACTACACACAGTACCACAGGGAAGTTTGTGGGAAAATTCTCTTCTGGTTATTGTGCTACATGCCGAAAGCCTCCAGCTACCCTGTTAATACATCAAGTTAAATACTTGAGAGACATTTATTGGCTATGTGGATACATGCAACTCAGATCCAAATTGACAGGCCTATGGTGGGGGTAATGTGCTTTTACTAAAGTTATCATGCCCATACACATAATATCAGACAACCACCAAGGCCCTCTTGACTCACCACACACATACTTTAGAGTAAAAAGAGACACTCCTGTACAGGGCAGTTTCGACCCTCACATATACATAGATGCCAAGGGGGTGCCAAATGATTTTAAAGCCAGGGATGAGGTTGCAGCTGGATTCAAATCCTTGATTCCACTCATCACGGCCTATAAGAATGTAAATTGGATTAATTACATCTACTAAAACCAATAATGTTTTGTCAATTATACCAGAGATGCCCTCCAGGGACTGGCAGAACAATTACAAGCCACCTCCCAAATGTCATTTCAGAATAGGATGGCCATAGACATGATTCTGGCGGGGGAAAGGAGGTGTGTGTGAAATACTCCCAGATACCATGACATGCTGCACTTTTATCCCAGATAACACCGGCCCTAACGGGAAAGTAACTATGGCCATCGAGAAGCTTGAAAGCCTCTCTGAAGAGTTAAAAAGAAACTCAGGGATCACCAATTCTTGGGATAGATGGTTTGGATGGATGAACGGATGGCAGAAAGTACTCTTCCAAGTGGGTATGGCTGTCCTAACTGTAATGATTCTTTTCCTCTTCTTTGTCTGCTGTATAATGCCTTGTGCACAGAAATATTTGCAGAAGACTGTAGATCAAACCATTGACCGCACCACCCCAACATTCCTACACCAAGACATTGATGACGGAACCTGTGACACAACACATGCACCTCTTCAGTCCCACCACATTAAGTATACAATTACTTCTCTCTAGGGAAACTATAGGGACAGCGTCTTGTCTAACGGGTAAAAAGTCTGTTGCGGAGATGTAGTGGACAAGCCGCTACGGGTTCTAGTGCAGTGAAGAGTTCAAGAAAACATGTTTGAGAAGATGAGCAGCAGCCTATTAGGGATATTATTAGGGATAGATAGTAGTTGTTTACATCGTAAATAGTAATTTTTAGGGGAAACTGTTGTGGACAGAATATTAACTCTATTAATTTTCGTAAAATGCCTATTTGCTCTGCATAACTATAATCAATATTATTCATAAGTTACTTAAAATGGCCGCTAGGGAATTTCCCCTGTAGTCAACTAACACCCTTGAATTAACAAGATGGCGCTGGAATCTGGAGGAGAGCTCCATGATGCCAGTGACATCACACCCGGTAGGATGAGCAATTGATGAACCACTTAACACCTAACCAATTGTTTTACCGGACCCTCGGAATAAAGATTCCTCAAGTCTTTCATTAACCTGAAACTTGTGTCTGGTGTGAATTACTTTGGGAGCGTGCACGTAAATACTTATTAATTTGGACAGGGGCAGATATGCAAAAATATCAAGCACTTGATTTGATCCACAACAGCTTTTCTGTAAACCCAGCACAAATTTCTTGCAATTTTTCTTCACTTTTGATTAGAAACTAGAAACTGTTTTCCCAGCAACAGGCAATATGGTAATTTTCTCTAATGATTTTTAGGATAGAAAAATCTAAAATAACAACAGATTATTTTTTATATTTGGGTTTCATATAAAGAACATTCTCTAGGCTCATGTACAATTTAGTTCAAACTAGGTACCTTTGTAACCATAGCAGTGAGTTTGATATTCTAATCAAGATTATTGATACTATCAATGTAATCTTCAAACGTGGAAAAGAGCTGCTCCAACACATAAAAAGCATCATCTATGTATCTTCTCCAGATTTTACAAAACCCGAATAAGAGATGATTATACAAAAGGTGTATCTCAATGAAGTTTATATATATATATATATATATATATATTTACAGATAGATCGATTATTAATACTATTAATCAAATCTACCAACTTGTCCAAGAGCTGCTCCAACACATAACAAATATCTGGACAAGGTATGATTATATTTACACACACACATACATGTATATATATATGTATCTATAATAATTTCAACTCACTACTGGTAAGTCATTGGCAATTTATGGAGAGTATGCCATGGGCTCTCCAGGCTATAGATTTTAAGCTCTCTATGTATATAATATGTGTGTGCTTATATATTATTTAACTAGATGTATATAACAAATTCAAGTAGAGTCCTAGTTGATCACAGGAAAAGCAAATAAAGAAAAAACTCCACAAATGTAACATTTAACAATAATTAACAGCGCATGAACTCATATATTGTATATAATAGCGATTATGCACTACTTAGAAATCTATAAGGGACATAGGTATATATATTATTCATTGCTGTTAATAATATAAAAATATATTTCTGTTTTTGTTGTTCGTACAGTCAATTTGAAGTTTAGATTAGAAGTTATATTTCATGCAAAAAAGTACCTAATGGCCTTTTCAAACCCTCTGCTTTATCTATGAAAAAAATAAGTAATAACAAAGTTGACATTGCAATACTTAGTAAGGCCTATGCAGAAGAGCAGAGTCTGTGATGTCATAAATTACAGCAGAGTACGTCTAGGTAACACACAGTGATGTCATTTTCAAACATTCCGTGAACACTCACAGCACTCAGAGCTACACTTCACCTGGACAGTGGTTATATTAACTGGAAATATATATTTCCTACTCACCTGCAAAGGGATCTTGTGAAAAGGCACCTCTTGAGTACAGGACCGTTGACTTGTACTTTGCTATCCTATAAAACAAGTATAATGAGAATGGTGAGTGATTATTTTTCTGCTTTATATCTATCTGTCTAGCTATCATTTTCAAATAATTAAAACAAATGAAATTACAAATTTTAAGTTTTTATTTTGTTACTTTTTTGCATTAAATAAAAACCTAAAGGAACACTGCTCAATTCTATACCATTTAGGAATTGAATCACTATGTTCATGCAGCCCTAGTCACAACTCCCTGCATGTGACTTACACAACTTTCCTAAACACTTCCTGAAAAGAGCTTTGTAAAGCTTACACTTCCTTTACTACAAATTATGTTTAATTTAGAATTTCGTATCTCCTACTCTGTTAATAGCTTGCTAGACCATGCAGGGGTATCTTGTGTGTGATTAAAGTTTCATTTGAATAGCAGGAGATAAAAACATTTAAAATAAGTAACATCTAAAAGAAAATTATATGTTTTTTTGCAGGCTTTGTGATTTACAGCCAGGGGAGGTGTAGCTAGGGCTGGATAGACAGAATTAAAAGTGATTTTACTTCAAAATGGTAGAGAATTGAGCAGTAAGACTTCAGAGGCATAATGTATACAGAAAAACTGCTTCATTAATATAAAGTTGTTTTGGTGATTATACTGTTACTTTAAAATATGAGCTTAAACAGCAACACAATAATAAAATGCTTAGATATTAATAACAATAATTAATTATTGATTATAAAGTCCTTACTGATTTCCTTGTGCTATACATAAAGTATTGATATAAACTCCATATAAATACACCATAGGTGATTGTTAAAATAATGGAATCCAACGTTTATTTCTTATGCTGCCGGCAGCCATATATCAATTTTCCCAGAAACCCTTTTCTGTTCCTCCAGACACAGTTGATATTTATTTGTGTAATTTTCTCTTCATTTATTCACCAACCCATGCTTCCATAATATGTCCAACTTTACTCTGCATATAAAACCAGCTGCTGCAACAGGATTCTGTTCACACACTTTATTTCAGATACCAGTCCTGTTTTTTACAGCTCCCTTCTTTCCACATTCTATCCCTCTCAATCTACTACCTGCCCAATACATATGGCTACCAACAGGCTATTTCACTGTCAGACTGCCTAAAGTGAGTGGTAGCTAACAATTGGTCAGATTTGTTTGTCTCTAATAGATATTCCAGTTATTGGGTACATTGCTGTGTCCTATGCCATCTTTAATCAATAGAAAAAAAATCAAACTGGAAAGATTGTGACTCGATTGTGACAAAAATCAAACTGGAAAGATTGTGACTCTCGATAAAATTATATACTCCGTCTAACAGTGTTTTTCCTCTTTAATACAGGTAAAATTCTCAGTGAATAGGAAATTTAAACCGCCACCACCCTCCATTAGCAGTGAATATTTCCATATTTGTGCCAGCTCTTTCCTGCTCATATGTTACACGTGCATTTATGTATGTGTTTCTGTGAACTCAGCAACATGTCGGCTAATGCTGGACTCTTTATTTCTACAAGGGACGGTCAAATCCCGTGTTCATTATACGGCAGTCTTCCTGAGTACAACATACGCACTGTACCTCCTTCTCCTTCTTATTTATGAGCACCTTTATCTAGTGGCCACAGTTTTCTGTGTATTACAGATAGTCTTAATAGACTTGGCCAAGAGGGGGAAGATGGCAATGGAAGGCATGGAGAAGAAGAATGAGGAAGAGGTGATGGAGGTGACGAAGGTGAAAGAAGAGATGAAATGGAAAGTCTTTTAAAGAAGGAATTGTTGTGGGGAAAAAGACTGCTTGCTTGTAAAGGAAAAAGTTTTTTATTAAAAAAGTTTTATAACTGAATTCTTTATTTTGTTGTTTTTCTGAGGATTCTGCTTTATATTATTAGGGCAAAGCACAGTGAAAACGTAGGAACCGGAAGCAATCATTAGTTTGCAGATTGTAATTTATTGCAAGTCTAGAACCAAAGAGAGCACCAGTAATATTAATTCTTTCATTCCTTAATAATCCCGATCTGCCACCCAGACCATTTTCAGATAGGCGATTTAAGCCCATCAATACATTGTACACAGGGAACCTGACGTTTTGAAATTCTCCAACTTCCTAATGCTGTCTCTCACTTTCCAACCCTCATCATCATTACAACAATGCCTGATTTATTTGCTCTTACAATTCTGATCCTTTCTGTGCAGTGACATGTTATAGATTTAATATTGAGAAAAATGGATTTATAAGGGAAAATAAATAACTTAATGGTAGTTACTGGGCCTGGATATTCCACTGTCCAATGGTCCCAGTGTGGTCGCACACTTCAAAAACCACTGGTGTTTGCACCTTTTGGGAAGACAGATTCCGCAGCACAAAGAAATCATCAAACCTATTCTATATCTCATTGTTTGATCAAATGCTGAAATTGGTGATTGTGCTGTTCTTCTTAGCTGAGCTCTGCTCTTAAAGGGACAGCTCATTAAAATGGATAAGGTGGCTGGTGTCCCTTGGCTCTGTTCAACAGGCAGGGATAAACTCTGCCTTAATTATACCAGTCCACATCAACAATGGGCGGAAATGATATGCAGAGACTACTCAGCCCACGCTCTGAGCCTATCTTCCCATAGCACTGTTTAGCGTGAGGTACACTCCAAGAGGGAAATTTAGCTTGTCCCCCTACGAGATTCTATTTGGTTCAGCTCCCAGGCTAGGCTGTTACTTTCCTCAGCAGCTCCAAATTCAGTCAGATGCAATGGTAAATTACATAACTGCTCTCTCTCATGCCTTGACCAAAATCCATGCGCAAGTGTTTTCTTCTATTCCAGATCCAGTGTCTGATACAATCACCCATAAGTTACTCCCTGGTGATAGGGTTCTGGTTAAGAAATTCCTGAGAAAGCACACACTTGAGCCAAGATTTCATGGTTTATTCCAAGTCCTTCTAACTACATCTACCTCAGTAAAACTAGCTGGGAAGGACACTTGGATACACGCTTCGCACTGCAAGAAAGTTCCAGCTCCAGAGGAAGCTTTACTGTGATATTGTCTCTTGTACTTTTCCACAATCCCAACATTCGACTATATACAAAGACATACCTAATAAAAAGGACCCACACATTTGTGTGACTGGTGACCATTGGGGACATCACTGTAGTTCCTGGAAAGCAGCGGGTTGGAACACGGGCCGACCATGGGGTTACAGACCACAAAGTGCCTTAGATAGAGTGGACAGGAATGGGAAATCCTTGTTACACAGAATGACTTTGTGCAAACCAACTGGGTCTACTCCAATGAAACTTACCTTAAACATAGAACACCCTAGTCCAGGAGACACTGGAGAGTATATAATGGGAATGTACTGGAGAGGGGGTAGTTCATACAATAAATTGGGAACTTTCTATTTACAAGACATGCACACATCACCTGAGTGGGTAGATACAAGACATATGACCATCAACCCTCTCAAACCCCACATTAAGACTCTTAAAGACATGGTAGCCATAGCTAACCCTACATTGGAAGACAATATGGCAGTAGAGACTGGTTTTTCAGACACTAATCTATGGCTTGAGTGGATGAGATATAATGCTAATTCTCATAATAAAACTAACTGTTATGTTTGTGGTGGAGCCAGACCCCATCTAGGTACAGTGCCTCTAAATCTACCTCCTGATGTTGAAATATGTTTCTTAAAGGACCACTCTAGTGCCAGGAAAACATACTCGTTTTCCTGGCACTAGAGTGCCCTGAGGGTGCCCCCACCCTCAGGGACCCCCTCCCGCCCGGCTCTGGAAAGGGGAAAGGGGTAAAAACTTACCTTTTTCCAGCAGTGGGCGGAGAGATCTCCTCCTCCGATCCTCCTATTCTCCTCCCCGTCGGCTGAATGCGCACGCGCGGCAAGAGCTGCGCGCGCATTCAGCCGGTCACATAGGAAAGCATTCATAATGCTTTCCTATGGAAGCTTGCGTGCTCTCACTGTGATTTTCACAGTGAGAATCACGCAAGCGCCTCTAGCGGCTGTCAGTGAGACAGCCACTAGAGGAAATAGGGGAAGGCTTAACCCATTCACAAACATAGCAGTTTCTCTGAAACTGCTATGTTTATGAAAAAATGGGTTAACCCTAGAAGGACCTGGCACCCAGACCACTTCATTAAGCTGAAGTGGTCTGGGTGCCTAGAGTGGTCCTTTAACCCCTTAAGGACACATGACATGTGTGACATGTCATGATTCCCTTTTATTCCAGAAGTTTGGTCCTTAAGGGGTTAAGTCTCTATGTGCAGTCAATTACAAACTCATCAGTATGTGAATCATGGAAGAAGATATACCCTCTAACCCAAAGGGATATCAGGCCACCTTATGGAGTCACAGTATATTCAGGTAATTACACTTGATACACTACACACAGTACCACAGGGAAGTTTGTGGGACAATTCTCTTCTGGTTATTGTGCTACATGCCGAAAGCCTCCAGCTACCCTGTTAATACATCAAGTTAAATACTTGATAGACATTTATTGGCTATGTGGATACATGCAACTCAGATCCAAATTGACAGGCCTATGGTGGGGGTAATGTGCTTTTACTAAAGTTATCATGCCCATACACATAATATCAGACAACCACCAAGGCCCTCTTGACTCACCACACACATACTTTAGAGTAAAAAGAGACACTCCTGTACAGGGCAGTTTCGACCCTCACATATACATAGATGCCAAGGGGGTGCCAAATGATTTTAAAGCCAGGGATGAGGTTGCAGCCGGATTCAAATCCTTGATTCCACTCATCACGGCCTATAAGAACGTAAATTGGATTAATTACATCTACTAAAACCAACAATGTTTTGTCAATTATACCAGAGATGCCCTCCAGGGACTGGCAGAACAATTACAAGCCACCTCCCAAATGTCATTTCAGAATAGGATGGCCATAGACATGATTCTGGCGGGGGAAAGGAGGTGTGTGTGAAATACTCCCAGATACCATGACATGCTGCACTTTTATCCCAGATAACACCGGCCCTAACGGGAAAGTAACTATGGCCATCGAGAAGCTTGAAAGCCTCTCTGAAGAGTTAAAAAGAAACTCAGGGATCACCAATTCTTGGGATAGATGGTTTGGATGGATGAACGGATGGCAGAAAGTACTCTTCCAAGTGGGTATGGCTGTCCTAACTGTAATGATTCTTTTCCTCTTCTTTGTCTGCTGTATAATGCCTTGTGCACAGAAATATTTGCAGAAGACTGTAGATCAAACCATTGACCGCACCACCCCAACATTCCTACACCAAGACATTGATGACGGAACCTGTGACACAACACATGCACCTCTTCAGTCCCACCACATTAAGTATACAATTACTTCTCTCTAGGGAAACTATAGGGACAGCGTCTTGTCTAACGGGTAAAAAGTCTGTTGCGGAGATGTAGTGGACAAGCCGCTACGGGTTCTAGTGCAGTGAAGAGTTCAAGAAAACATGTTTGAGAAGATGAGCAGCAGCCTATTAGGGATATTATTAGGGATAGATAGTAGTTGTTTACATCGTAAATAGTAATTTTTAGGGGGGACTGTTGTGGACAGAATATTAACTCTATTAATTTTCGTAAAATGCCTATTTGCTCTGCATAACTATAATCAATATTATTCATAAGTTACTTAAAATGGCCGCTAGGGAATTTCCCCTGTAGTCAACTAACACCCTTGAATTAACAAGATGGCGCTGGAATCTGGAGGAGAGCTCCATGATGCCAGTGACATCACACCCGGTAGGATGAGCAATTGATGAACCACTTAACACCTAACCAATTGTTTTACCGGACCCTCGGAATAAAGATTCCTCAAGTCTTTCATTAACCTGAAACTTGTGTCTGGTGTGAATTACTTTGGGAGCGTGCACGTAAATACTTATTAATTTGGACAGGGGCAGATATGCAAAAATATCAAGCACTTGATTTGATCCACAACAGCTTTTCTGTAAACCCAGCACAAATTTCTTGCAATTTTTCTTCACTTTTGATTAGAAACTAGAAACTGTTTTCCCAGCAACAGGCAATATGGTAATTTTCTCTAATGATTTTTAGGATAGAAAAATCTAAAATAACAACAGATTATTTTTTATATTTGGGTTTCATATAAAGAACATTCTCTAGGCTCATGTACAATTTAGTTCAAACTAGGTACCTTTGTAACCATAGCAGTGAGTTTGATATTCTAATCAAGATTATTGATACTATCAATGTAATCTTCAAACGTGGAAAAGAGCTGCTCCAACACATAAAAAGCATCATCTATGTATCTTCTCCAGATTTTACAAAACCCGAATAAGGGATGATTATACAAAAGGTGTATTTAAATGAAGTTTATATATATATATATATATATTTACAGATAGATCGATTATTAATACTATTAATCAAATCTACCAACTTGTCCAAGAGCTGCTCCAACACATAACAAATATCTGGACACGGTATGATTATATTTACACACACACATACATGTATATATATATGTATCTATAATAATTTCAACTCACTACTGGTAAGTCATTGGCAATTTATGGAGAGTATGCCATGGGCTCTCCAGGCTACAGATTTTAAGCTCTCTATGTATATAATATGTGTGTGCTTATATATTATTTAACTAGATGTATATAACAAATTCAAGTAGAGTCCAAGTTGATCACAGGAAAAGCAAATAAAGTAAAAACTCCACAAATGTAACATTTAACAATAATTAACATCGCATGAACTCATATATTGTATATAATAGCGATTATGCACTACTTAGAAATCTATAAGGGACATAGGTATATATATTATTCATTGCTGTTAATAATATAAAAATATATTTCTGTTTTTGTTGTTCGTACAGTCAATTTGAAGTTTAGATTAGAAGTTATATTTCATGCAAAAAAAGTACCTAATGGCCTTTTCAAACCCTCTGCTTTATCTATGAAAAAAATAAGTAATAACAAAGTTGACATTGCAATACTTAGTAAGGCCTATGCACAAGAGCAGAGTCTGTGATGTCATAAATTACAGCAGAGTACGTCTAGGTAACACACAGTGATGTCATTTTCAAACATTCCGTGAACACTCACAGCACTCAGAGCTACACTTCACCTGGACAGTGGTTATATTAACTGGAAATATATATTTGCTACTCACCTGCAAAGGGATCTTGTGAAAAGGCACCTCTTGAGTACAGGACCGTTGACTTGTACTTTGCTATCCTATAAAACAAGTATAATGAGAATGGTGAGTGATTCTTTTTCTGCTTTATATCTATATGTCTAGCTATCATTTTCAAATAATTAAAACAAATGAAATTACAAATGTTAAGTTTTTATTTTGTTACTTTTTTGCATTAAATAAAAACCTAAAGGAACACTGCTCAATTCTATACCATTTAGGAATTGAATCACTATGTTCATGCAGCCCTAGTCACAACTCCCTGCATGTGACTTACACAACTTTCCTAAACACTTCCTGAAAAGAGCTTTGTAAAGCTTACACTTCCTTTACTACAAATTATGTTTAATTTAGAATTTCGTATCTCCTACTCTGTTAATAGCTTGCTAGACCATGCAGGGGTATCTTGTGTGTGATTAAAGTTTAATTTGAATAGCAGGAGATAAAAACTTTTAAAATAAGTAACATCTAAAAGAAAATTACATGTTTTTTTGCAGGCTTTGTGATTTACAGCCAGGGGAGGTGTAGCTAGGGCTGGATAGACAGAATTAAAAGTGATTTTACTTCAAAATGGTAGAGAATTGAGCAGTAAGACTTCAGAGGCATAATGTATACAGAAAAACTGCTTCATTAATATTAAGTTGTTTTGGTGATTATACTGTTACTTTAAAATATGAGCTTAAACAGCAACACAATAATAAAATGCTTAGATATTAATAACAATAATTAATTATTGATTATAAAGTCCTTACTGATTTCCTTGTGCTATACATAAAGTATTGATATAAACTCCATATAAATACACCATAGGTGATTGTTAAAATAATGGAATCCAACGTTTATTTCTTATGCTGCCGGCAGCCATATATCAATTTTCCCAGAAACCACTGCTTTGACCTTTCAATACCCATACCACTCATTGTTACCCTTTTCTGTTCCTCCAGACACAGTTGATATTTATTTGTGTAATTTTCTCTTCATTTATTCACCAACCCATGCTTCCATAATATGTCCAACTTTACTCTGCATATAAAACCAGCTGCTGCAACAGGATTCTGTTCACACACTTTATTTCAGATACCAGTCCTGTTTTTTACAGCTCCCTTCTTTCCACATTCTATCCCTCTCAATCTACTACCTGCCCAATACATATGGCTACCAACAGGCTATTTCACTGTCAGACTGCCTAAAGTGAGTGGTAGCTAACAAATGGTCAGATTTGTTTGTCTCTAATAGATATTCCAGTTATTGGGTACATTGCTGTGTCCTATGCCATCTTTAATCAATAGAAAAAAAATCAAACTGGAAAGATTGTGACTCGATTGTGACAAAAATCAAACTGGAAAGATTGTGACTCTCGATAAAATTATATACTCCGTCTAACAGTGTTTTTCCTCTTTAATACAGGTAAAATTCTCAGTGAATAGGAAACTTAAACCGCCACCACCCTCCATTAGCAGTGAATATTTCCATATTTGTGCCAGCTCTTTCCTGCTCATATGTTACACGTGCATTTATGTATGTGTTTCTGTGAACTCAGCAACATGTCGGCTAATGCTGGACTCTTTATTTCTACAAGGGACGGTCAAATCCCGTGTTCATTATACGGCAGTCTTCCTGAGCACAACATGCGCACTGTACCTTCTTCTCCTCCTTATTTATGAGCACCTTTATCTAGTGGCCACAGTTTTCTGTGTATTCCAGATAGTCTTAATAGACTTGGCCAAGAGGGGGAAGATGGCAATGGAAGGCATGGAGAAGAAGAATGAGGAAGAGGTGATGGAGGTGACGAAGGTGAAAGAAGAGATGAAATGGAAAGTCTTTTAAAGAAGGAATTGTTGTGGGGAAAAAGACTGCTTGCTTGTAAAGGAAAAAGTTTTTTATTAAAAAAGTTTTATAACTGAATTCTTTATTTTGTTGTTTTTCTGAGGATTCTGCTTTATATTATTAGGGCAAAGCACAGTGAAAACGTAGGAACCGGAAGCAATCATTAGTTTGCAGATTGTAATTTATTGCAAGTCTAGAACCAAAGAGAGCACCAGTAATATTAATTCTTTCATTCCTTAATAATCCCGATCTGCCACCCAGACCATTTTCAGATAGGCGATTTAAGCCCATCAATACATTGTACACAGGGAACCTGACGTTTTGAAATTCTCCAACTTCCTAATGCTGTCTCTCACTTTCCAACCCTCATCATCATTACAACAATGCCTGATTTACTTGCTCTTACAATTCTGATCCTTTCTGTGCAGTGACATGTTATAGATTTAATGCTTGAGAAGAATGGATTCATAAGGGAAAATAAATAGCTTAATGGTAGTTACTGGGCCTGGATATTCCACTGTCCAATGGTCCCAGTGTGGTCGCACACTTCAAAAACCACTGGTGTTTGCACCTTTTGGGAAGACAGATTCCGCAGCACAAAGAAATCATCAAACCTATTCTATATCTCATTGTTTGATCAAATGCTGAAATTGGTGATTGTGCTGTTCTTCTTAGCTGAGCTCTGCTCTTAACGGGGACAGCTCATTAAAATGGATAAGGTGGCTGGTGTCCCTTGGCTTTGTTCAACAGGCAGGGATAAACTCTGCCTTAATTATACCAGTCCACATCAACAATGGGCGGAAATGATATGCAGAGACTACTCAGCCCACGCACTGAGCCTATCTTCCCATAGCACTGTTTAGCGTGAGGTACACTCCAAGAGGGAAATTTAGCTTGTCCCCCTACGAGATTTTATTTGGTTCAGCTCCCAGGCTAGGCTGTTACTTTCCTCAGCAGCTCCAAATTCAGTCAGATGCAATGGTAAATTACATAACTGCTCTCTCTCATGCCTTGACCAAAATCCATGCGCAAGTGTTTTCTTCTATTCCAGATCCAGTGTCTGATACAATCACCCATAAGTTACTCCCTGGTTATTGGGTTCTGGTTAAGAAATTCCTGAGAAAGCACACACTTGAGCCAAGATTTCATGGTTTATTCCAAGTCCTTCTAACTACATCTACCTCAGTAAAACTAGCTGGGAAGGACACTTGGATACACGCTTCGCACTGCAAGGAAGTTCCAGCTCCAGAGGAAGCTTTACTGTGATATTGTCTCTTGTACTTTTCCACAATCCCAACATTCGACTATATACAAAGACATACCTAATAAAAAGGACCCACACATTTGTGTGACTGGTGACCATTGGGGACATCACTGTAGTTCCTGGAAAGCAGCGGGTTGGAACACGGGCCTACCATGGGGTTACAGACCACAAAGTGCCTTAGATAGAGTGGACAGGAATGGGAAATCCTTGTTACACAGAATGACTTTGTCCAAACCAACTGGGTCTACTCCAATGAAACTTACCTTAAACATAGAACACCCTAGTCCAGGAGACACTGAAGAGTATATAATGGGAATGTACTGGAGAGGGGGTAGTTCATACAATAAATTGGGAACTTTCTATTTACAAGACATGCACACATCACCTGAGTGGGTAGATACAAGACATATGACCATCAACCCTCTCAAACCCCACATTAAGACTCTTAAAGACATGGTAGCCATAGCTAACCCTACATTTGAAGACACTATGGCAGTAGAGACTGGTTTTTCAGACACTAATCTATGGCTTGAGTGGATGAGATATAATGCTAATTCTCATAATAAAACTAACTGTTATGTTTGTGGTGGAGCCAGACCCCATCTAGGTACAGTGCCTCTAAATCTACCTCCTGATGTTGAAACATGTTTCTTAAAGGACCACTCTAGTGCCAGGAAAACATACTTGTTTTCCTGGCAATAGAGTGCCCTGAGGGTGCCCCCACCCTCAGGGACCCCCTCCCGCCCAGCTCTGGAAAGGGGAAAGGGGTAAAAACTTACCTTTTTCCAGCGGTGGGCGTTGAGATCTCCTCCTCCGATCCTCCTCTTCTCCTCCCCGTCGGCTGAATGCGCACGCGCGGCAAGAGCTGCGCGCGCATTCAGCCGGTCACATAGGAAAGTGGTCTGGGTGCCTAGAGTGGTCCTTTAAGTCTCTATGTGCAGTCAATTACAAACTCATCAGTATGTGAATCATGGAAGAAGATATACCCTCTAACCCAAAGGGATATCAGGCCACCTTATGGAGTCACAGTATATTCAGGTAATTACACTTGATACACTACACACAGTACTACAGGGAAGTTTGTGGGAAAATTCCCTTCTGGTTATTGTGCTACATACCGAAAGCCTCCAGCTACCCTGTTAATACATCAAGTTAAATACTTGAGAGACATTTATTGGCTATGTGGATACATGCAACTCAGATCCAAATTGACAGGCCTATGGTGGGGGGAATGTGCTTTTACTAAAGTTATCATGCCCATACACATAATATCAGACAACCACCAAGGCCCTCTTGACTCACCACACACATACTTTAGAGTAAAAAGAGACACTCCTGTACAGGGCAGTTTCGACCCTCACATATACATAGATGCCAAGGGGGGTGCCAAATGATTTTAAAGCCAGGGATGAGGTTGCAGCTGGATTCAAATCCTTGATTCCACTCATCACGGCCTATAAGAATGTAAATTGGATTAATTACATCTACTAAAACCAACAATGTTTTGTCAATTATACCAGAGATCCCCTCCAGGGACTGGCAGAACAATTACAAGCCACCTCCCAAATGTCATTTCAGAATAGGATGGCCATAGACATGATTCTGGCGGGGGAAAGGAGGTGTGTGTGAAATACTCCCAGATACCATGACATGCTGCACTTTTATACCAGATAACACAGGCCCTAACGGGAAAGTAACTATGGCCATCGAGAAGCTTGAAAGCCTCTCTGAAGAGTTAAAAAGAAACTCAGGGATCACCAATTCCTGGGATAGATGGTTTGGATGGATAAACGGATGGCAGAAAGTACTCTTCCAAGTGGGTATGGCTGTCCTAACTGTAATGATTCTTTTCCTCTTCTTTGTCTGCTGTATAATGCCTTGTGCACAGAAATATTTGCAGAAGACTGTAGATCAAACCATTGACCGCACCACCCCAACATTCCTACACCAAGACATTGATGACGGAACCTGTGACACAACACATGCACCTCTTCAGTCCCACCACATTAAGTATACAATTACTTCTCTCTAGGGAAACTATAGGGACAGCGTCTTGTCTAACGGGTAAAAAGTCTGTTGCGGAGATGTAGTGGACAAGCCGCTACGGGTTCTAGTGCAGTGAAGAGTTCAAGAAAACATGTTTGAGAAGATGAGCAGCAGCCTATTAGGGATATTATTAGGGATAGATAGTAGTTGTTTATATCGTAAATAGTAATTTTTAGGGGGGACTGTTGTGGACAGAATATTAACTCTATTAATTTTCGTAAAATGCCTATTTGCTCTGCATAACTATAATCAATATTATTCATAAGTTACTTAAAATGGCCGCTAGGGAATTTCCCCTGTAGTCAACTAACACCCTTAAATTAACAAGATGGCGCTGGAATCTGGAGGAGAGCTCCATGATGCCAGTGACATCACACCCGGTAGGATGAGCAATTGATGAACCACTTAACAACTAACCAATTGCTTTACCGGACCCTCGGAATAAAGATTCCTCAAGTCTTTCATTAACCTGAAACTTGTGTCTGGTGTGAATTACTTTGGGAGCGTGCACGTAAATACTTATTAATTTGGACAGGGGCAGATATGCAAAAATATCAAGCACTTGATTTGATCCACAACAGCTTTTCTGTAAACCCAGCACAAATTTCTTGCAATTTTTCTTCACTTTTGATTAGAAACTAGAAACTGTTTTCCCAGCAACAGGCAATATGGTAATTTTCTCTAATGATTTTTAGGATAGAAAAATCTAAAATAACAACAGATTATTTTTTATATTTGGGTTTCATATAAAGAACATTCTCTAGGCTCATGTACAATTTAGTTCAAACTAGGTACCTTTGTAACCATAGCAGTGAGTTTGATATTCTAATCAAGATTATTGATACTATCAATGTAATCTTCAAACGTGGAAAAGAGCTGCTCCAACACATAAAAAGCATCATCTATGTATCTTCTCCAGATTTTACAAAACCCGAATAAGGGATGATTATACAAAAGGTGTATCTCAATGAAGTTTATATATATATATATATATATTTACAGATAGATCGATTATTAATACTATTAATCAAATCTACCAACTTGTCCAAGAGCTGCTCCAACACATAACAAATATCTGGACAAGGTATGATTATATTTACACACACACATACATGTATATATATATGTATCTGTTACGGACCGTTTCAGCATAAAAGGGGAAAAATCGGTTTAGGCGATAATCCCCTTTTCCCAAAAAGGCACAGCTACTGTAAAAGCACTAAAACTCACGAATTTGGATATAAATGAATGCACCAAACTCCCGAACTGCATACCAGGGAATAAGATAGCACTCTAAGCTGGAACCTCACAAATAGCTGCTAGCAGATGAATAGGAAAAGCAGACATCAGCTTACACTCCTAGCAGTCAAACTCCAACAGCATACAGTGAATCCCCCCAAGAACGAGACAAGGCTCCGTGTTGAAGGTCAAGCAGTGGTCTGTTTATTCAGGGCTACCTGCCCCTGTATTTATGCAGGTCTCCCACCTGGTGGACACTCCCCTAGGGGACCAGATGGAAGACTGAAACAGCAGACAGACATGTATCAGATTAGTACACACAGCCACAATACTTTCCCACAATGTATCTTGGTTTCCTCCTCTCTGTCCTGGAGATAATTAATGAAGTAATTCAATTATCTCCTAGGACAAAGGCCAGACTCCATTATGCACATGGTGACACAGAAACTAGACAGACTATCACTTTAAAATACATACAGACACATTTTATACACAAAACATAGACATGTAACATATCCCCAGATAGTTCAGGTCTGGGTGCACATTATTAGGTGAATGGCACCCAGATCACACAAATACATTTTAATTGCCATGGAGCCAAAGTCTTTAATTATACGAACAGGCTCCATGGCAGGCTATCTGGGTTACTACAGTTCACATAAAACATAAACTACCGAATTTCCCTGCATTCACCAAATCCATACGAATGAGAACCAGGGGCTGGAGGTTCAGCGGTGCCTGCACGGAAAAGTGTACGATTTGGTGCATGAAAGCCGGGCATGAAAGCCGGGCAGAAAAGTGCTGGCTGCCCGGGGAGCTCCAGAACAGCGCCACCTAGCGGCCGCTAAGTGTAACAGCGGCCACACAGTTAACAGGCAATTAACCGCAGCTTCAGGGAGGTAAATTGGCAGCACACTACAGCTTCTGGGTGGCCAATTAACAACGCCGGCCGGCTTCCCACGGCTCTGGGGAGGTTGGTGAATGGCTGTTTGTTCGGTAGATTAAATCTACCGAACTGCTGTGCAGAAAGGGAGAAATAAATCCTTCTGCACAGTAAAATTAACCCTTTAGCTGCTGGTCCATAGTCCAGAGGCAGCAGGCGGGCAACCAGGCTCCTCCAATACAATGTGGCGAGATTGGTTTCGTCACAGTATCTATAATAATTTCAACTCACTACTGGTAAGTCATTGGCAATTTATGGAGAGTATGCCATGGGCTCTCCAGGCTATAGATTTTAAGCTCTCTATGTATATAATATGTGTGTGCTTATATAGTATTTAACTAGATGTATATAACAAATTCAAGTAGAGTCCAAGTTGATCACAGGAAAAGCAAATAAAGAAAAAACTCCACAAATGTAACATTTAACAATAATTAACAGCGCATGAACTCATATATTGTATATAATAGCGATTATGCACTACTTAGAAATCTATAAGGGACATAGGTATATATATTATTCATTGCTGTTAATAATATAACAATACATTTCTGTTTTTGTTGTTCGTACAGTCAATTTGAAGTTTAGATTAGAAGTTATATTTCATGCAAAAAAAGTACCTAATGGCCTTTTCAAACCCTCTGCTTTATCTATGAAAAAAATAAGTAATAACAAAGTTGACATTGCAATACTTAGTAAGGCCTATGCACAAGAGCAGAGTCTGTGATGTCATAAATTACAGCAGAGTACGTCTAGGTAACACACAGTGATGTCATTTTCAAACATTCCGTGAACACTCACAGCACTCAGAGCTACACTTCACCTGGACAGTGGTTATATTAACTGGAAATATATATTTCCTACTCACCTGCAAAGGGATCTTGTGAAAAGGCACCTCTTGAGTACAGGACCGTTGACTTGTACTTTGCTATCCTATAAAACAAGTATAATGAGAATGGTGAGTGATTCTTTTTCTGCTTTATATCTATCTGTCTAGCTATCATTTTCAAATAATTAAAACAAATGAAATTACAAATTTTAAGTTTTTATTTTGTTACTTTTTTGCATTAAATAAAAACCTAAAGGGACACTGCTCAATTCTATACCATTTAGGAATTGAATCACTATGTTCATGCAGCCCTAGTCACAACTCACTGCATGTGACTTACACAACTTTCCTAAACACTTCCTGAAAAGAGCTTTGTAAAGCTTACACTTCCTTTACTACAAATTATGTTTAATTTAGAATTTCGTATCTCCTACTCTGTTAATAGCTTGCTAGACCATGCAGGGGTATCTTGTGTGTGATTAAAGTTTCATTTGAATAGCAGGAGATAAAAACGTTTAAAATAAGTAACATCTAAAAGAAAATTACATGTTTTTTTGCAGGCTTTGTGATTTACAGCCAGGGGAGGTGTAGCTAGGGCTGGATAGACAGAATTAAAAGTGATTTTACTTCAAAATGGTAGAGAATTGAGCAGTAAGACTTCAGAGGCATAATGTATACAGAAAAACTGCTTCATTAATATAAAGTTGTTTTGGTGATTATACTGTTACTTTAAAATATGAGCTTAAACAGCAACACAATAATAAAATGCTTAGATATTAATAACAATAATTAATTATTGATTATAAAGTCCTTACTGATTTCCTTGTGCTATACATAAAGTATTGATATAAACTCCATATAAATACACCATAGGTGATTGTTAAAATAATGGAATCCAACGTTTATTTCTTATGCTGCCGGCAGCCATATATCAATTTTCCCAGAAACCACTGCTTTGACCTTTCAATACCCATACCACTCATTGTTACCCTTTTCTGTTCCTCCAGACACAGTTGATATTTATTTGTGTAATTTTCTCTTCATTTATTCACCAACCCATGCTTCCATAATATGTCCAACTTTACTCTGCATATAAAACCAGCTGCTGCAACAGGATTCTGTTCACACACTTTATTTCAGATACCAGTCCTGTTTTTTACAGCTCCCTTCTTTCCACATTCTATCCCTCTCAATCTACTACCTGCCCAATACATATGGCTACCAACAGGCTATTTCACTGTCAGACTGCCTAAAGTGAGTGGTAGCTAACAATTGGTCAGATTTGTTTGTCTCTAATAGATATTCCAGTTATTGGGTACATTGCTGTGTCCTATGCCATCTTTAATCAATAGAAAAAAAATCAAACTGGAAAGATTGTGACTCGATTGTGACAAAAATCAAACTGGAAAGATTGTGACTCTCGATACAATTATATACTCCGTCTAACAGTGTTTTTCCTCTTTAATACAGGTAAAATTCTCAGTGAATAGGAAACTTAAACCGCCACCACCCTCCATTAGCAGTGAATATTTCCATATTTGTGCCAGCTCTTTCCTGCTCATATGTTACACGTGCATTTATGTATGTGTTTCTGTGAACTCAGCAACATGTCGGCTAATGCTGGACTCTTTATTTCTACAAGGGACGGTCAAATCCCGTGTTCATTATACGGCAGTCTTCCTGAGCACAACATACGCACTGTACCTCCTTCTCCTCCTTATTTATGAGCACCTTTATCTAGTGGCCACAGTTTTCTGTGTATTACAGATAGTCTTAATAGACTTGGCCAAGAGGGGGAAGATGGCAATGGAAGGCATGGAGAAGAAGAATGAGGAAGAGGTGATGGAGGTGACGAAGGTGAAAGAAGAGATGAAATGGAAAGTCTTTTAAAGAAAGAATTGTTGTGGGGAAAAAGACTGCTTGCTTGTAAAGGAAAAAGTTTTTTATTAAAAAAGTTTTATAACTGAATTCTTTATTTTGTTGTTTTTCTGAGGATTCTGCTTTATATTATTAGGGCAAAGCACAGTGAAAACGTAGGAACCGGAAGCAATCATTAGTTTGCAGATTGTAATTTATTGCAAGTCTAGAACCAAAGAGAGCACCAGTAATATTAATTCTTTCATTCCTTAATAATCCCGATCTGCCACCCAGACCATTTTCAGTTAGGCGATTTAAGCCCATCAATACATTGTACACAGGGAACCTGACGTTTTGAAATTCTCCAACTTCCTAATGCTGTCTCTCACTTTCCAACCCTCATCATCATTACAACAATGCCTGATTTATTTGCTCTTACAATTCTGATCCTTTCTGTGCAGTGACATGTTATAGATTTAATGCTTGAGAAGAATGGATTTATAAGGGAAAATAAATAACTTAATGGTAGTTACTGGGCCTGGATATTCCACTGTCCAATGGTCCCAGTGTGGTCGCACACTTCAAAAACCACTGTTGTTTGCACCTTTTGGGAAGACAGATTCCGCAGCACAAAGAAATCATCAAACCTATTCTATATCTCATTGTTTGATCAAATGCTGAAATTGGTGATTGTGCTGTTCTTCTTAGCTGAGCTCTGCTCTTAAAGGGACAGCTCATTAAAATGGATAAGGTGGCTGGTGTCTCTTGGTTCTGTTCAACAGGCAGGGATAAACTCTGCCTTAATTATACCAGTCCACATCAACAATGGGCGGAAATGATATGCAGAGACTACTCAGCCCACGCTCTGAGCCTATCTTCCCATAGCACTGTTTAGCGTGAGGTACACTCCAAGAGGGAAATTTAGCTTGTCCCCCTACGAGATTCTATTTGGTTCAGCTCCCAGGCTAGGCTGTTACTTTCCTCAGCAGCTCCAAATTCAGTCAGATGCAATGGTAAATTACATAACTGCTCTCTCTCATGCCTTGACTAAAATCCATGCGCAAGTGTTTTCTTCTATTCCAGATCCAGTGTCTGATACAATCACCCATAAGTTACTCCCTGGTGATTGGGTTCTGGTTAAGAAATTCCTGAGAAAGCACACACTTGAGCCAAGATTTCATGGTTTATTCCAAGTCCTTCTAACTACATCTACCTCAGTAAAACTAGCTGGGAAGGACACTTGGATACACGCTTCGCACTGCAAGAAAGTTCCAGCTCCAGAGGAAGCTTTACTGTGATATTGTCTCTTGTACTTTTCCACAATCCCAACATTCGACTATATACAAAGACATACCTAATAAAAAGGACCCACACATTTGTGTGACTGGTGACCATTGGGGACATCACTGTAGTTCCTGGAAAGCAGCGGGTTGAAACACGGGCCTACCATGGGGTTACAGACCACAAAGTGCCTTAGATAGAGTGGACAGGAATGGGAAATCCTTGTTACACAGAATGACTTTGTCCAAACCAACTGGGTCTACTCCAATGAAACTTACCTTAAACATAGAACACCCTAGTCCAGGAGACACTGGAGAGTATATAATGGGAATGTACTGGAGAGGGGGTAGTTCATACAATGAATTGGGAACTTTCTATTTACAAGACATGCACACATCACCTGAGTGGGTAGATACAAGACATATGACCATCAACCCTCTCAAACCCCACATTAAGACTCTTAAAGACATGGTAGCCATAGCTAACCCTACATTTGAAGACACTATGGCAGTAGAGACTGGTTTTTCAGACACTAATCTATGGCTTGAGTGGATGAGATATAATGCTAATTCTCATAATAAAACTAACTGTTATGTTTGTGGTGGAGCCAGACCCCATCTAGGTACAGTGCCTCTAAATCTACCTCCTGATGTTAAAACATGTTTCTTAAAGGACCACTCTAGTGCCAGGAAAACATACTTGTTTTCCTGGCAATAGAGTGCCCTGAGGGTGCCCCCACCCTCAGGGACCCCCTCCCGCCCAGCTCTGGAAAGGGGAAAGGGGTAAAAACTTACCTTTTTCCAGCGGTGGGCGTTGAGATCTCCTCCTCCGATCCTCCTCTTCTCCTCCCCGTCGGCTGAATGCGCACGCGCGGCAAGAGCTGCGCGCGCATTCAGCCGGTCACATAGGAAAGCATTCATAATGCTTTCCTATGGACGCTTGCATGCTCTCACTGTGATTTTCACAGTGAGAATCACGCAAGCGCCTCTAGCGGCTGTCAGTGAGACAGCCACTAGAGGAAATAGGGGAAGGCTTAACCCATTCACAAACATAGCAGTTTCTCTGAAACTGCTATGTTTATGAAAAAATGGGTTAACCCTAGAAGGACCTGGCACCCGGACCACTTCATTAAGCTGCAGTGGTCTGGGTGCCTAGAGTGGTCCTTTAAGTCTCTATGTGCAGTCAATTACAAACTCATCAGTATGTGAATCATGGAAGAAGATATACCCTCTAACCCAAAGGGATATCAGGCCACCTTATGGAGTCACAGTATATTCAGGTAATTACACTTGATACACTACACACAGTACTACAGGGAAGTTTGTGGGAAAATTCCCTTCTGGTTATTGTGCTACATACCGAAAGCCTCCAGCGACCCTGTTAATACATCAAGTTAAATACTTGAGAGACATTTATTGGCTATGTGGATACATGCAACTCAGATCCAAATTGACAGGCCTATGGTGGGGGGAATGTGCTTTTACTAAAGTTATCATGCCCATACACATAATATCAGACAACCACCAAGGCCCTCTTGACTCACCACACACATACTTTAGAGTAAAAAGAGACACTCCTGTACAGGGCAGTTTCGACCCTCACATATACATAGATGCCAAGGGGGGTGCCAAATGATTTTAAAGCCAGGGATGAGGTTGCAGCTGGATTCAAATCCTTGATTCCACTCATCACGGCCTATAAGAATGTAAATTGGATTAATTACATCTACTAAAACCAACAATGTTTTGTCAATTATACCAGAGATCCCCTCCAGGGACTGGCAGAACAATTACAAGCCACCTCCCAAATGTCATTTCAGAATAGGATGGCCATAGACATGATTCTGGCGGGGGAAAGGAGGTGTGTGTGAAATACTCCCAGATACCATGACATGCTGCACTTTTATACCAGATAACACAGGCCCTAACGGGAAAGTAACTATGGCCATCGAGAAGCTTGAAAGCCTCTCTGAAGAGTTAAAAAGAAACTCAGGGATCACCAATTCCTGGGATAGATGGTTTGGATGGATAAACGGATGGCAGAAAGTACTCTTCCAAGTGGGTATGGCTGTCCTAACTGTAATGATTCTTTTCCTCTTCTTTGTCTGCTGTATAATGCCTTGTGCACAGAAATATTTGCAGAAGACTGTAGATCAAACCATTGACCGCACCACCCCAACATTCCTACACCAAGACATTGATGACGGAACCTGTGACACAACACATGCACCTCTTCAGTCCCACCACATTAAGTATACAATTACTTCTCTCTAGGGAAACTATAGGGACAGCGTCTTGTCTAACGGGTAAAAAGTCTGTTGCGGAGATGTAGTGGACAAGCCGCTACGGGTTCTAGTGCAGTGAAGAGTTCAAGAAAACATGTTTGAGAAGATGAGCAGCAGCCTATTAGGGATATTATTAGGGATAGATAGTAGTTGTTTATATCGTAAATAGTAATTTTTAGGGGGGACTGTTGTGGACAGAATATTAACTCTATTAATTTTCGTAAAATGCCTATTTGCTCTGCATAACTATAATCAATATTATTCATAAGTTACTTAAAATGGCCGCTAGGGAATTTCCCCTGTAGTCAACTAACACCCTTAAATTAACAAGATGGCGCTGGAATCTGGAGGAGAGCTCCATGATGCCAGTGACATCACACCCGGTAGGATGAGCAATTGATGAACCACTTAACAACTAACCAATTGCTTTACCGGACCCTCGGAATAAAGATTCCTCAAGTCTTTCATTAACCTGAAACTTGTGTCTGGTGTGAATTACTTTGGGAGCGTGCACGTAAATACTTATTAATTTGGACAGGGGCAGATATGCAAAAATATCAAGCACTTGATTTGATCCACAACAGCTTTTCTGTAAACCCAGCACAAATTTCTTGCAATTTTTCTTCACTTTTGATTAGAAACTAGAAACTGTTTTCCCAGCAACAGGCAATATGGTAATTTTCTCTAATGATTTTTAGGATAGAAAAATCTAAAATAACAACTGATTATTTTTTATATTTGGGTTTCATATAAAGAACATTCTCTAGGCTCATGTACAATTTAGTTCAAACTACGTACCTTTGTAACCATAGCAGTGAGTTTGATATTCTAATCAAGATTATTGATACTATCAATGTAATCTTCAAATGTGGAAAAGAGCTGCTCTAACACATAAAAAGCATCATCTATGTATCTTTTTCAGATTTTACAAAACCCGAATAAGGGATGATTATACAAAAGGTGTATCTCAATGAAGTTTATATATATATATATATATTTACAGATAGATCGATTATTAATACTATTAATAAAATCTACCAAGATCCAAGAGCTGCTCCAACACATAACAAATATCTGGACAAGGTATGATTATATTTACACACACACATACATGTATATATATATGTATCTATAATAATTTCAACTCACTACTGGTAAGTCATTGGCAATTTATGGAGAGTATGCCATGGGCTCTCCAGGCTATAGATTTTAAGCTCTCTATGTATATAATATGTGTGTGCTTATATAGTATTTAACTAGATGTATATAACAAATTCAAGTAGAGTCCAAGTTGATCACAGGAAAAGCAAATAAAGAAAAAACTCCACAAATGTAACATTTAACAATAATTAACAGCGCATGAACTCATATATTGTATATAATAGCGATTATGCACTACTTAGAAATCTATAAGGGACATAGGTATATATATTATTCAATGCTGTTAATAATATAAAAATATATTTCTGTTTTTGTTGTTCGTACAGTCAATTTGAAGTTTAGATTAGAAGTTATATTTCATGCAAAAAAGTACCTAATGGCCTTTTCAAACCCTCTGCTTTATCTATGAAAAAAATAAGTAATAACAAAGTTGACATTGCAATACTTAGTAAGGCCTATGCAGAAGAGCAGAGTCTGTGATGTCATAAATTACAGCAGAGTACGTCTAGGTAACACACAGTGATGTCATTTTCAAACATTCCGTGAACACTCACAGCACTCAGAGCTACACTTCACCTGGACAGTGGTTATATTAACTGGAAATATATATTTCCTACTCACCTGCAAAGGGATCTTGTGAAAAGGCACCTCTTGAGTACAGGACCGTTGACTTGTACTTTGCTATCCTATAAAACAAGTATAATGAGAATGGTGAGTGATTCTTTTTCTGCTTTATATCTATCTGTCTAGCTATCATTTTCAAATAGTTAGGGATTATTCTAGCTTTAGTGACTGAATAATCTAAATTTTATTAATGACAGGAGGCGAATATTTGCTTTATCTTTCTTTACTGAACCTCCCAGCAGCAAAGGAACAGTTAACAGTAATGTAAAAAGTTCAAGCAATCAGATAGTATAACAGTATTATATGATGTCATCAAACTCCTCCCATATCCTCTTTCTTGCTGTGGTCGATGATATGTCTGTGTCAACCGTGTAAACTCTAACGATGAACTGCGGACTAAGTTGGAGTCCTGAAGTAGTCAACATGTGGAATCTTCAGCGTGCTTGAAGGAGCCGTATATACAAAGGTATTTTTCACACTAAGGGAATAGAGAAGAGACGTGAGAGTATAGGTTCTCATACTACGTGAATGCAATTTATGGCATGTATGTTAAGAACAAATTGTAGTTACTCTTTGAATATAATATTGAATATTTCAAACACTAGATTAGAAGTGTTATGGCTTACTTGGGTGGGTGTTAAAAAGTGAAAATAAAGAAGGGGGGGGAAATATTCGCCTCCTGTCATTACTAAAATTTAGATTATTCAGTCACTAAAGCTAGAATAATCCCTAATTTTATGGCAAGACAGGAGGCTTCATATTTGCTGTTTTAACGCTCCTATATGATAGAAGATGCAGCATGTGTCATAGGTTTGAAATAAAATGTACGGAATGTGGACTCTCTGGACCAATCTGCAGATGACAAAATGTCTGAGAGGAAGCTTCCCGCGCGAAAGGCTGAGGATGTGGCTGCTCCTCTGACTGAATATGCGCCAAAATTTGAGTCAATGCCTGCTTGCGCTAGTATCCATCTGATCCACCATGCGACGGTTTGTGTGGTTTTACATAAGACACGAGGAGGGGTCCCGTAGGGGGGGCGTAGAGTGGTGGTGGCATCTAAATAATGCCTTACGCAGAGTGCCACGCAGAGTGACTGTCTATTAGGAAAGTAAGGTAGAATACGGAGGAAGAATTAGTTTTGTTCGCTAATTTTCATTAGCGGTCCAGGATTCTAAAAGGGAAAAGACTTGAGTGATATCCCAGAAACAGGAGTATTTAGGAAGAGGGGGTCTGGCTAACCTGATCCCTCGTAAAAGTCTACAGACTGAAGGATGTTTCCCTATTGACGCATTGTCAATGGGATTATGGGCCGTAGAGATAGTGGATCTATAGACATTAATTGATCGATAGGATTTACCTTGATCAAATAGGGTAGACAGAAAATTTAGGATGATTGTCAGAGGTGCTGAAAAACACCAGCTGACCCATGTCTTCCTCGACTAGTGCCTGGGGCCCAGGAGTCCCATAGGAGAGCCTGAGTTGTCTCAGAAAGTCCTGAGACGTTCCAAGATCCCCTGAAACGGTCCAAGCTACAAGCTGGAGCCGGTCCTGAAGGGCGAGTGGGTGAAAGTGCCCTGTTGGGTTCCTGAGGATGTCGGGTGATCGAGGTAGAAGAATTGGATAGTTCACTGATAATTCTAACAGGGTTGGAAACCAAGTCTGGGTTCTCCTTAGTGGAGTGACAATGACTATCGTCACTAGTAGGGCTTTGACCCGGTAGAGGGTGCGTTGGATCATGGAGAAAGGTGGGAACGCATAGGCTCCTGTCTCCAGCCAAGGATGTAGAAAGGCGTTGACTGCCCATGACTGGGGTCTGGGAGCCAGCTGATAAAGGCTTCCATCTGGCGGTTCAGACGGGATGCAAACAGGTCCAGTGTAAGGGGCCCGCGAAGGCAATGAATTTGGTGGAACACGCGGGGGTCTAATTGCCAGTCGCTTACATCCCTCCAATGGCGAGAGAACCAATCCGCGACTAGGTTGTCCGTGCCCGGAAGATATTCCGCTCTGATAGATAAGTTCCGTTCTAGACAGAATTGGTAAAGATCTTTGGTCAGATCGGATAGTAGCTTGGATCGAGAGCCTCCTAACCGATTCACATAGCGCACTGCAGAGACGTTGTCCATGCGCAGTACTACAGTTGAAACAGTCTTTCGTGAAACTGCGAAAGATCCTGTAATCAATTCCAAACAATTGATGTGCAGTGCTTGTTCGGATGGGGACCAAAGTCCCCCTGTGGACCCTTGGGCGCATGTGGCGCCCCATCCCAGGAGACTGGCATCGGATTCCAGAATGAAATCTGGTTGTGATCCGAAGATGGCTTTGCCATTCCAGGCTTCCATATTGTGAAGCCACCAGTGAAGTTCTATATGAACTTCGTCTGTCAGTTGGATGTACTGATCGTAGGAGGTGGAACGGTGTAGGTAGTATGTCTTGAGCCGTTGCATGGCTCGGTAGTGTAAAGGTCCTGGGTAAATGGCTTGGATAGAGGCGGACAGTAGGCCTATAGTATGGGCCAGATCGCGTAAGCGAATCTGATGAGTTGATAACAATTTGCGAATGTCTTGTGCCATTATCAGGATGTCATCCAAATATATGATGGATCGAATCCCCTGTGATCGGAGTAGCGCCATCACTGGTTTCATCAGTTTCGTGAAACATGGTGCGGAGCATAGTCCGAACGGGAGGCATGTGAATTGCCAGATTTCCTCTTGCCAGAGGAATTGAAGGAAAAGCTCGATGGTTGCGAGCAATAGGAACTGTGAGGTATGCGTCTTTGAGATCGAAGCTGGAGAACCAATCTCCCACGCAAAGGAGGTCCCTGAGTAGATGGACGCCCTCCATCTTGAAGTGGCGATACCTGACAAAGTGATTCAGGTTTTTTTAAGTTGATAATTGGGCGTAGGTCTCCAGTTTTTTGTGGCCAAAAAAAAAAAATGTTGCTTAGAAAAGTATGCGGGAAAGGGGATTTCTCTATTGGCTCTTTTTTTACTAGCTTGCGCAGTTCGGTTTGTAGTGTCAGGTTGTCTGCTGCAGACATCTGTAGTGGTGTAGGTGGGGTGTCCTGGAAGGGGTGGAAATGAAATCTATTTGAACCCTTGGACTGTGTGTAGGATCCATAGATCCTGAGAAAGTAATTCCCACTGTTGGAAAAACTGGTTAATCGACCTGCTATAGGTACATTGAAAGAAGGGAGATTTATTACCTGGAGCAGCTCTTCCGCGTAGGAAGGCAGATCCACGTCCCCGGATAGACCCTCTATTAGTGAATAGTTGCCTGTGGTAGGGTCGGGGTTGTCCCGATTGCCAATAGTTTTCAGAGGGGCGAGGCCTGTAGCCTGTGAAGGCGATTCTGCTGTTCGTTCGGCCTCTATAACGTCCAGCTCTCCCAGAAAAACGGCCTGACTGAGAACGAAAAACCCTGCGCAAGGAGGATTGAGCCTTATTTAGGGTGGTGAACACCGCTACATGTTTGGAAAGGTCTTTCATGAACGAGTCCCCAAACAGTAATCCATTGCCTCTGGTCCCAGTTCTCGGGAGCTCAGATCGGCTAATTTTGCATCCAGTTTGTACAGTGCCGCCTAGCGTCTCTCAGTGGACATGGCCACATTAGCGTTGCCTAGTAAGCATAAGGCTCTCTGGCCCACTCTCTAACTGTGTTTGGGTCAAATCTGGCGTGAGAGCTACCTTGTTTGGCATGGTCGGTCGAGGGCACTCGGAGTTTTGCCCTCATTTCTTTGTCCAGTGGTTTGCATAACCACATTTTACAAAAGTTGGAAATGTGCTCTGGTGGAGGCCATTCTGACGACCGTGGGTGTCTGATGACCCTGGGGTCAAATAAAGGATCACCCGAAGCATCCAGAAGGATGTTGAATCGGGTCCTTTTGATAAGGTAGTATAGCATCTAGATCTTTATGTGTGAGAAAGGTTTCCTTGACAAATTCCGAAGGGGTATCCCCTAGCGCATTCGCCGAGGGGTCCTCACCAGAATATCCAAGGAAATAATCGTCAACCCCGTCTAACGTGTGGGATGTAGACCCTCTAAGGGGTTAAAGTTAGCTTGAACGGGGCGAGTGGCAATCCATTTTTGGGACTTGGCAGGAGCCTTGCCCTTGCCCGCAGACCAACTCTCCCCTTTCCAGGGGCGTTTGCGTGTAACCTCCTGATCCGAGGGTTGAGAGTCCTCGGAATCAGAGAGTTGACGTGCAGTAGGGGTGACTTCGGCCGAAGTCTTCTCATGAAAGGCTGCTAATGCCTTGGGGATGGAATCTGCAATGGGTGAAACCAACCAGGCTCTGAGTACCTGGGATATAGCGGGCTCATTATTGTCAGACATGGTATGTCTTAGAGCGGTTGCCAAACAGTTAAGTATATTAATTTGAAAGAATGGAGTTGAATGGGGTTCACCCAAAATTATTTCAGAGTATAGATGGGGGTCACCCAAAATATTTGTGTAGTTTAATACGTAGGCGGCACTCAATATTTAGTGGGGTTGTCCACTAAAATATACACAAGTGGGTTGTACCACTATGATAGTAAACAGTGGGGTTAACCACTTAATTATAACCATAGACAGTGGGGTTCCCCACTGAGTAGTAATAAAGTGGTGTATCACTTAATTATAGTGTATTTGTATAAGGGGGTCACCCTTAACAGTAATATTGGTGTTAAAACACCTTAATAATTGATATTAAAGTGTTGTATCACTTTAATTATAGTGCATTTGTATAAGGGGGTCACCCTTAACAGTAATATTAGTGTTAAAACACCTTAAGAATTGATATTAAAGTGTTGTATACTTTAATTATAGTGCATTTGTATAAGGGGGTCACCCTGAACAGTAATATTGGTGTTAAAACACCTTAAGAATTGATATTAAAGTGTTGTATCACTTTAATTATAGTGCATTTGTATAAGGGGATCACCCTTAACAGTAATATTGGTGTTAAAACACCTTAAGAATTGATATTAAAGTGTTGTATCACTTTAATTATAGTGCATTTGTATAAGGGGGGCACCCTTAACAGTAATATTGGTGTTAAAACACCTTAAGAATTGATATTAAAGTGTTGTATCACTTTAATTATAGTGCATTTGTATAAGGGGGGCACCCTTAACAGTAATATTGGTGTTAAAACACCTTAAGAATTGATATTAAAGTGTTGTATCACTGTAATTATAGTGTATTTGTATACGGGGGTCACCCTTAACAGTAATATTGGTGTTAAAAACACCTTAAGAATTGATATTAAAGACACTCAATATAATGAAGTGGCAGATAATAAAATGGTGGGGGTCACCCACAAAGCCTTCCTTTATTTAGTAACAACAATGATAATACAGCAGGTGTTGGAAAAAATCCTGAGAAGGAAATAAAAGGGGGGAAAAAAATCACTAAAAGACATTCAGGTATTAGCACTTTAAGGTGCTATAACAGAAGAGGAAAATAGTACTTACCAGATCCGAAGTCAGGCGAGTTGATCGCTGCTCTGGTGACTGGAATGCAAATAAAATGGCCGCCGCCAGCAAAAGGGCGGGAAAAAATGCACTTGCTAAGTGCTGATGCGAACGGGCGGGGTAACGCGAGGGCGCGAAACTGAGAATAGTAAAAAGCAGTAATGAGTCGCAGGAGGAAAAACCTCCTGCGATTTAAAGGGGAAATCTAAATAAAGTTTAATAGGAAATTGACAAAGTAGTCCAAGATTGAATAGAATGAAATTAAAATAAATAGAGCATAAATGTTTCCACAGAAAGTGTTGTTAAAGTGATAAGTGAATAAAGTGTTAAAGGTATATGACCATTGTAATACATTTTTTAATTGAAATAGTGTATTAAAGGTTAAATGATACAGCAATATAATTGGAACAGACTCACCTGGGAGGCAAGCAGCAAAGAAAGAGGAGGAGTTTGATGACATCATATAATACTGTTATACTATCTGATTGGTTGAACTTTTTACATTACTGTTAACTGTTCCTTTGCTGCTGGGAGGTTCAGTAAAGAAAGATAAAGCAAATATGAAGCCTCCTGTCTTGCCATGAAATTAAAACAAATGAAATTACAAATTTTAAGTTTTTATTTTGTTACTTTTTTGCATTAAATAAAAACCTAAAGGAACACTGCTCAATTCTATACCATTTAGGAATTGAATCACTATGTTCATGCAGCCCTAGTCACAACTCCCTGCATGTGACTTACACAACTTTCCTAAACACTTCCTGAAAAGAGCTTTGTAAAGCTTACACTTCCTTTACTACAAATTATGTTTAATTTAGAATTTCGTATCTCCTACTCTGTTAATAGCTTGCTAGACCATGCAGGGGTATCTTGTGTGTGATTAAAGTTTCATTTGAATAGCAGGAGATAAAAACGTTTAAAATAAGTAACATCTAAAAGAAAATTACATGTTTTTTTGCAGGCTTTGTGATTTACAGCCAGGGGAGGTGTAGCTAGGGCTGGATAGACAGAATTAAAAGTGATTTTACTTCAAAATGGTAGAGAATTGAGCAGTAAGACTTCAGAGGCATAATGTATACAGAAAAACGGCTTCATTAATATAAAGTTGTTTTGGTGATTATACTGTTACTTTAAAATATGAGCTTAAACAGCAACACAATAATAAAATGCTTAGATATTAATAACAATAATTAATTATTGATTATAAAGTCCTTACTGATTTCCTTGTGCTATACATAAAGTATTGATATAAACTCCATATAAATACACCATAGGTGATTGTTAAAATAATGGAATCCAACGTTTATTTCTTATGCTGCCGGCAGCCATATATCAATTTTCCCAGAAACCACTGCTTTGACCTTTCAATACCCATACCACTCATTGTTACCCTTTTCTGTTCCTCCACACACAGTTGATATTTATTTGTGTAATTTTCTCTTCATTTATTCACCAACCCATGCTTCCATAATATGTCCAACTTTACTCTGCATATAAAACCAGCTGCTGCAACAGGATTCTGTTCACACACTTTATTTCAGATACCAGTCCTGTTTTTTACAGCTCCCTTCTTTCCACATTCTATCCCTCTCAATCTACTACCTGCCCAATACATATGGCTACCAACAGGCTATTTCACTGTCAGACTGCCTAAAGTGAGTGGTAGCTAACAATTGGTCAGATTTGTTTGTCTCTAATAGATATTCCAGTTATTGGGTACATTGCTGTGTCCTATGCCATCTTTAATCAATAGAAAAAAAATCAAACTGGAAAGATTGTGACTCGATTGTGACAAAAATCAAACTGGAAAGATTGTGACTCTCGATAAAATTATATACTCCGTCTAACAGTGTTTTTCCTCTTTAATACAGGTAAAATTCTCAGTGAATAGGAAACTTAAACCGCCACCACCCTCCATTAGCAGTGAATATTTCCATATTTGTGCCAGCTCTTTCCTGCTCATATGTTACACGTGCATTTATGTATGTGTTTCTGTGAACTCAGCAACATGTCGGCTAATGCTGGACTCTTTATTTCTACAAGGGACGGTCAAATCCCGTGTTCATTATACGGCAGTCTTCCTGAGCACAACATACGCACTGTACCTCCTTCTCCTCCTTATTTATGAGCACCTTTATCTAGTGGCCACAGTTTTCTGTGTATTCCAGATAGTCTTAATAGACTTGGCCAAGAGGGGGAAGATGGCAATGGAAGGCATGGAGAAGAAGAATGAGGAAGAGGTGATGGAGGTGACGAAGGTGAAAGAAGAGATGAAATGGAAAGTCTTTTAAAGAAGGAATTGTTGTGGGGAAAAAGACTGCTTGCTTGTAAAGGAAAAAGTTTTTTATTAAAAAAGTTTTATAACTGAATTCTTTATTTTGTTGTTTTTCTGAGGATTCTGCTTTATATTATTAGGGCAAAGCACAGTGAAAACGTAGGAACCGGAAGCAATCATTAGTTTGCAGATTGTAATTTATTGCAAGTCTAGAACCAAAGAGAGCACCAGTAATATTAATTCTTTCATTCCTTAATAATCCCGATCTGCCACCCAGACCATTTTCAGATAGGCGATTTAAGCCCATCAATACATTGTACACAGGGAACCTGACGTTTTGAAATTCTCCAACTTCCTAATGCTGTCTCTCACTTTCCAACCCTCATCATCATTACAACAATGCCTGATTTATTTGCTCTTACAATTCTGATCCTTTCTGTGCAGTGTCATGTTATAGATTTAATGCTTGAGAAGAATGGATTAATAAGGGAAAATAAATAACTTAATGGTAGTTACTGGGCCTGGATATTCCACTGTCCAATGGTCCCAGTGTGGTCGCACACTTCAAAAACCACTGGTGTTTGCAGCTTTTGGGAAGACAGATTCCGCAGCACAAAGAAATCATCAAACCTATTCTATATCTCATTGTTTGATCAAATGCTGAAATTGGTGATTGTGCTGTTCTTCTTAGCTGAGCTCTGCTCTTAAAGGGACAGCTCATTAAAATGGATAAGGTGGCTGGTGTCCCTTGGCTCTGTTCAACAGGCAGGGATAAACTCTGCCTTAATTATACCAGTCCACATCAACAATGGGCGGAAATGATATGCAGAGACTACTCAGCCCACGCTCTGAGCCTATCTTCCCATAGCACTGTTTAGCGTGAGGTACACTTCAAGAGGGAAATTTAGCTTGTCCCCCTACGAGATTCTATTTGGTTCAGCTCCCAGGCTAGGCTGTTACTTTCCTCAGCAGCTCCAAATTCAGTCAGATGCAATGGTAAATTACATAACTGCTCTCTCTCATGCCTTGACCAAAATCCATGCGCAAGTGTTTTCTTCTATTCCAGATCCAGTGTCTGATACAATCACCCATAAGTTACTCCCTGGTGATTGGGTTCTGGTTAAGAAATTCCTGAGAAAGCACACACTTGAGCCAAGATTTCATGGTTTATTCCAAGTCCTCCTAACTACATCTACCTCAGTAAAACTAGCTGGGAAGGACACTTGGATACACGCTTCGCACTGCAAGAAAGTTCCAGCTCCAGAGGAAGCTTTACTGTGATATTGTCTCTTGTACTTTTCCACAATCCCAACATTCGACTATATACAAAGACATACCTAATAAAAAGGACCCACACATTTGTGTGACTGGTGACCATTGGGGACATCACTGTAGTTCCTGGAAAGCAGCGGGTTGGAACACGGGCCGACCATGGGGTTACAGACCACAAAGTGCCTTAGATAGAGTGGACAGGAATGGGAAATCCTTGTTACACAGAATGACTTTGTGCAAACCAACTGGGTCTACTCCAATGAAACTTACCTTAAACATAGAACACCCTAGTCCAGGAGACACTGGAGAGTATATAATGGGAATGTACTGGAGAGGGGGTAGTTCATACAATAAATTGGGAACTTTCTATTTACAAGACATGCACACATCACCTGAGTGGGTAGATACAAGACATATGACCATCAACCCTCTCAAACCCCACATTAAGACTCTTAAAGACATGGTAGCCATAGCTAACCCTACATTTGAAGACACTATGGCAGTAGAGACTATGGCTTGAGTGGATGAGATATAATGCTAATTCTCATAATAAAACTAACTGTTATGTTTGTGGTGGAGCCAGACCCCATCTAGGTACAGTGCCTCTAAATCTACCTTCTGATGTTGAAACATGTTTCTTAAAGGACCACTCTAGTGCCAGGAAAACATACTCGTTTTCCTGGCACTAGAGTGCCCTGAGGGTGCCCCCACCCTCAGGGACCCCCTCCCGCCCGGCTCTGGAAAGGGGAAAGGGGTAAAAACTTACCTTTTTCCAGCGGTGGGCGGAGAGATCTCCTCCTCCGATCCTCCTCTTCTCCTCCCCGTCGGCTGAATGCGCACGCGCGGCAAGAGCTGCGCGCGCATTCAGCCGGTCACATAGGAAAGCATTCATAATGCTTTCCTATGGACGCTTGCCTGCTCTCACTGTGATTTTCACAGTGAGAATCACGCAAGCGCCTCTAGCGGCTGTCAGTGAGACAGCCACTAGAGGAAATAGGGGAAGGCTTAACCCATTCACAAACATAAAAATAAAATAAACCCCTCTCTTAAAATGACTTGGAACTGACCTTATTTATACACTCAAATAGAAAAAAATACATTTATTGAAAAAAATGCAGACAAATATATCACAGAAAAGAAACAATAACTTTTGCGGATGAAAAATATGTCTATGAAAAAATAGCTAAAAAAACAGCCACATAAAAAATGATAATATTAAAGTCCAGACCTTATTTGAATGCTCGGCGTCCCGAGTTAGCAAAGAAGAATACTGCTGAAAAAAATATCAAATAACGGTCCTCTTTATAATCCAGATGCTGGCTGATATCCGACCTCTCCAAACGCGTTTCTCCGCTTCGGCGGCTTTTTCAATGGATGAGGTCTGTGTCTCTGTGTTCTCTTTATATAGCAGTTTTGCCGACAATCATTTGCACTCGGCAAATCCAAAACTCCGATGTATAATGCAAAGTTGACTTCTATGTAACTAGTTAGTTACTAAGTGTAATTTGTCTCAGTACATAGACTCATTCTTGCAACCATATGTGTCCAAAGTAAGGTCACACCTTAAGGACACTACACAGATGATTAGGGAACTAGATTCCATCTCCTGGCAAGACAATTACATCCTTGTATCTACGGATGTAACTTCATTATATACGATCATTGATCACAAACAAGGCTGCGATTCCGTGAGTAACTCACTAAGAAAATATGGAGAACTGGAGGATAATCAAATCTCATTTATAATAGAGGGCATCACTTTTATTTTGAAGAACAATTATTTTCTGTTTGAAGATCAGTTTTACCTCCAAAAGAAGGGCACAGCCATGGGGACGAAATTTGCCCCCAGTTTCGCTAACTTATTCATGGGAAACTGGGAAGACAATCACATCTGGAATGAACATCCCTGGAACAATAATGTACATAAGTATAAAAGATACATCGATGATGTCTTTTTCATATGGGAAGGAGAAATGGAAGACCTACAAAAGTTCTTAGAATATATTAATAAGAACACATGGGGAGTCAAACTAAACACCACCTACAGTAAGACAGAGGTAGTATTCCTTGATCTTGTTATCTATGTTGATTCTGGGACACTCAAAACGAAAACGCACTTCAAAGAAGTTGACGTGAACAGCTTCATTCTGAAAGAGAGTTGTCATCTACCGTTATGGCTTAAGAATGTACCTTACAATGAATTTAGACGCTTGAGACGGAACTGTACAGACTCTGAAGTCTACAGGGAACAAGCGGAAGTAGTAAAGAAAAAGTTTATGTCGAAAAAGTACCAAGAGATTGAAATAGATGAGGCATTAAGTAGAGTGGATCATCTAGACCGAACTAACCTATTGAAAATTAAGGATAAATCAAACGCAACAGAATCAGGAGAAGTATTTCCAGCAATAATTCTGAATTACAACAAAGAAAATTTACAACTAAAAAAGATATTCACAAGACACTGGCATCTATTGAAAAAAGATAAAATTCTGGCTAGTATGTTACCGGAAAGACCAAGCATCATCTTTAGGGGTGCACCGAACTTACGAAGGAAAATAACTAATAAACATGTAAAAAGAAAGAACACCATAACCACAACGAAGAAAAATGGATTCTTCTATTGTTTGGACTGTATAGCGTGTAAAGAAAGAAAGCACAAACATACAAAAGGAGTATTTGAAGTCACTAGCAAAATAGAATCCTTTAAAATAAAAGAACATATTACCTGCCAAAGCACTAACGTGATATATGTACTGGAGTGCCCATGTGGGCTCCAGTACGTAGGAAGAACAAAGAGGCAACTGTACATCAGAATTAGGGAACACATGCTAAATATAAAGAAGGGATATATGCAACATTCAGTATCGGCCCACTTTAAACAAACACACAATTCGGATATGAGCCTTTTGAACTTTAAGGGGATATGTAGAGTAAATAAAAACTGGAGAGGAGGAGACCATACTAAACAACTGGGCATCACTGAGATGAAATGGATATATCAACTTGATACGCTGCAGCCTAAGGGTTTGAATGCGGAATTTGAGCTGTGTCATTTTTTAGGATGAATCCCCCTTTAAATTTCCATTTTTTATTAAAATTAATGGCATGTAACATCTTTAATCCCATATGCATTTATATCTAGAAGTGGCAGCAGAAGCGCAAATATAAGATTTTTTGTGTCTATTTTGAAAATTTTTATTTTCTACATTAGCCTGCTATATAGAATCATCCTTATTTTTATACATATAAATAGAGATTTCTACTTTTATAGGGCACCTTTTTTAGTTTTATTTCTCTTTTATATTTTTATAAGTTGATAATGGGAGTTATGCTTTTATTCACTTAGGGATTGTTTATACAGCAACAAAGCATCCATTATACCGTTTAAAATTAATAGTATAAGTTTCAAGACATCATGTCTCGGTATATTTAGAGAATAGATTATGGGGGACCAATGATACCCACTTTTCTGATACAAAACAATAAAAAAACCTTAAGGTGATAACGGAAAGGTTCTCTTCACTTACTGAGTCAAGTGTTACCTTGGTAACATGAGTAAATAAAGTAAAGTAATCTTATGTGCCGAAATCTCCAGTTATGAAGTTGGGATACACTGTAACCACCAGATTATGGAGGAGTTATATTTACAATCATTGACTTCCTGTTTAATTCAGAAAATCTTACGTTATTTTACTTTCTTTTTCATGCCTGTTAATATGAGAAACGGCAGTTGCATTTAAACCCGATCAGGCGGGGTTACTATGGCAACAGAAGTAAATAGAAAATAGAAATGGTTATATGCTGCCTATAATAAGTAACTATATTTTTGAGCAATTAGGCATGAACACGTAGTAACTAACTAGTTACATAGAAGTCAACTTTGCATTATACATCGGAGTTTTGGATTTGCCGAGTGCAAATGATTGTCGGCAAAACTGCTATATAAAGAGAACACAGAGACACAGACCTCATCCATTGAAAAAGCCGCCGAAGCGGAGAAACGCGTTTGGAGAGGTCGGATATCAGCCAGCATCTGGATTATAAAGAGGACCGTTATTTGATATTTTTTTCAGCAGTATTCATCTTTGCTAACTCGGGACGCCGAGCATTCAAATAAGGTCTGGACTTTAATATTATCATTTTTTATGTGGCTGTTTTTTTAGCTATTTTTTCATAGACATATTTTTCATCCGCAAAAGTTATTGTTTCTTTTCTGTGATATATTTGTCTGCATTTTTTTCAATAAATGTATTTTTTTCTATTTGAGTGTATAAATAAGGTCAGTTCCAAGTCATTTTAAGAGAGGGGTTTATTTTATTTTTATGCATCTGCCGTTTATTATATAGGTTGTTAGGTCTCCTATCTATTTACCCCAATCTCTTTGATCTATATTGAATCAGCGCTCCACTAAAATTATTTTTTACATGTTTACCATTCACAAACATAGCAGTTTCTCTGAAACTGCTATGTTTATGAAAAAATGGGTTAACCCTAGAAGGACCTGGCACCCAGACCACTTCATTAAGCTGAAGTGGTCTGGGTGCCTAGAGTGGTCCTTTAAGTCTCTATGTGCAGTCAATTACAAACTCATCAGTATGTGAATCATGGAAGAAGATATACCCTCTAACCCAAAGGGATATCAGGCCACCTTATGGAGTCACAGTATATTCAGGTAATTACACTTGATACACTACATACAGTACCACAGGGAAGTTTGTGGGAAAATTCCCTTCTGGTTATTGTGCTACATGCCGAAAGCCTCCAGCTACCCTGTTAATACATCAAGTTAAATACTTGAGAGACATTTATTGGCTATGTGGATACATGCAACTCAGATCCAAATTGACAGGCCTATGGTGGGGGGAATGTGCTTTTACTAAAGTTATCATTCCCATACACATAATATCAGACAACCACCAAGGCCCTCTTGACTCACCACACACATACTTTAGAGTAAAAAGAGACACTCACATATACATAGATGCCAAGGGGGGTGCCAAATGATTTTAAAGCCAGGGATGAGGTTGCAGCTGGATTCAAATCCTTGATTCCACTCATCACGGCCTATAAGAATGTAAATTGGATTAATTACATCTACTAAAACCAACAATGTTTTGTCAATTATACCAGAGATGCCCTCCAGGGACTGGCAGAACAATTACAAGCCACCTCCCAAATGTCATTTCAGAATAGGATGGCCATAGACATGATTCTGGCGGGGGAAAGGAGGTGTGTGTGAAATACTCCCAGATACCATGACATGCTGCACTTTTATCCCAGATAACACAGGCCCTAACGGGAAAGTAACTATGGCCATCGAGAAGCTTGAAAGCCTCTCTGAAGAGTTAAAAAGAAACTCAGGGATCACCAATTCTTGGGATAGATGGTTTGGATGGATGAACGGATGGCAGAAAGTACTCTTCCAAGTGGGTATGGCTGTCCTAACTGTAATGATTCTTTTCCTCTTCTTTGTCTGCTGTATAATGCCTTGTGCACAGAAATATTTGCAGAAGACTGTAGATCAAACCATTGACCGCACCACCCCAACATTCCTACACCAAGACATTGATGACGGAACCTGTGACACAACACATGCACCTCTTCAGTCCCACCACATTAAGTATACAATTACTTCTCTCTAGGGAAACTATAGGGACAGCGTCTTGTCTAACGTGTAAAAAGTCTGTTGCGGAGATGTAGTAGACAAGCCGCTACGGGTTCTAGTGCAGTGAAGAGTTCAAGAAAACATGTTTGAGAAGATGAGCAGCAGCCTATTAGGGATATTATTAGGGATAGATAGTAGTTGTTTACATCGTAAATAGTAATTTTTAGGGGGGACTGTTGTGGACAGAATATTAACTCTATTAATTTTCGTAAAATGCCTATTTGCTCTGCATAACTATAATCAATATTATTCATAAGTTACTTAAAACGGCCGCTAGGGAATTTCCCCTGTAGTCAACTAATACCCTTGAATTAACAAGATGGCGCTGGAATCTGGAGGAGAGCTCCATGATGCCAGTGACATCACACCCGGTAGGATGAGCAATTGATGAACCACTTAACACCTAACCAATTGTTTTACCGGACCCTCGGAATAAAGATTCCTCAAGTCTTTCATTAACCTGAAACTTGTCTGGTGTGAATTACTTTGGGAGCGTGCACGTAAATACTTATTAATTTGGACAGGGGCAGATATGCAAAAATATCAAGCACTTGATTTGATCCACAACAGCTTTTCTGTAAACCCAGCACAAACTTCTTGCAATTTTTCTTCACTTTTGATCAGAAACTAGAAACTGTTTTCCCAGCAACAGGCAATATGGTAATTTTCTCTAATGATTTTTAGGATAGAAAAATCTAAAATAACAACAGATTATTTTTTATATTTGGGTTTCATATAAAGAACATTCTCTAGGCTCATGTACAATTTAGTTCAAACTAGGTACCTTTGTAACCATAGCAGTGAGTTTGATATTCTAATCAAGATTATTGATACTATCAATGTAATCTTCAAACGTGGAAAAGAGCTGCTCCAACACATAAAAAGCATCATCTATGTATCTTCTCCAGATTTTACAAAACCCGAATAAGGGATGATTATACAAAAGGTGTATTTCAATGAAGTTTATATATATATATATATATATTTACAGATAGATCGATTATTAATACTATTAATCAAATCTACCAACTTGTCCAAGAGCTGCTCCAACACATAACAAATATCTGGACAAGGTATGATTATATTTACACACACACATACATGTATATATATATGTATCTATAATAATTTCAACTCACTACTGGTAAGTCATTGGCAATTTATGGAGAGTATGCCATGGGCTCTCCAGGCTATAGATTTTAAGCTCTCTATGTATATAATATGTGTGTGCTTATATATTATTTAACTAGATGTATATAACAAAGTCAAGTAGAGTCCAAGTTGATCACAGGAAAAGCAAATAAAGAAAAAACTCCACAAATGTAACATTTAACAATAATTAACAGCGCATGAACTCATATATTGTATATAATAGCGATTATGCACTACTTAGAAATCTATAAGGGACATAGGTATATATATTATTCATTGCTGTTAATAATATAAAAATATATTTCTGTTTTTGTTGTTCATACAGTCAATTTGAAGTTTAGATTAGAAGTTATATTTCATGCAAAAAAGTACCTAATGGCCTTTTCAAACCCTCTGCTTTATCTATGAAAAAAATAAGTAATAACAAAGTTGACATTGCAATACTTAGTAAGGCCTATGCACAAGAGCAGAGTCTGTGATGTCATAAATTACAGCAGAGTACGTCTAGGTAACACACAGTGATGTCATTTTCAAACATTCCGTGAACACTCACAGCACTCAGAGCTACACTTCACCTGGACAGTGGTTATATTAACTGGAAATATATATTTGCTACTCACCTGCAAAGGGATCTTGTGAAAAGGCACCTCTTGAGTACAGGACCGTTGACTTGTACTTTGCTATCCTATAAAACAAGTATAATGAGAATGGTGAGTGATTCTTTTTCTGCTTTATATCTATCTGTCTAGCTATCATTTTCAAATAATTAAAACAAATGAAATTACAAATTTTAAGTTTTTATTTTGTTACTTTTTTGCATTAAATAAAAACCTAAAGGAACACTGCTCAATTCTATACCATTTAGGAATTGAATCACTATGTTCATGCAGCCCTAGTCACAACTCCCTGCATGTGACTTACACAACTTTCCTAAACACTTCCTGAAAAGAGCTTTGTAAAGCTTACACTTCCTTTACTACAAATTATGTTTAATTTAGAATTTCGTATCTCCTACTCTGTTAATAGCTTGCTAGACCATGCAGGGGTATCTTGTGTGTGATTAAAGTTTCATTTGAATAGCAGGAGATAAAAATTTTTAAAATAAGTAGCATCTAAAAGAAAATTACATGTTTGTTTGCAGGCTTTGTGATTTACAGCCAGGGGAGGTGTAGCTAGGGCTGGATAGACAGAATTAAAAGTGAGAATTGAGCAGTAAGACTTCAGAGGCATAATGTATACAGAAAAACTGCTTCATTAATATAAAGTTGTTTTGGTGATTATACTGTTACTTTAAAATATGAGCTTAAACAGCAACACAATAATAAAATGCTTAGATATTAATAACAATAATGAATTATTGATTATAAAGTCCTTACTGATTTCCTTGTGCTATACATAAAGTATTGATATAAACTCCATATAAATACACCATAGGTGATTGTTAAAATAATGGAATCCAGGGGCGTGGCTTGGAAGCCGAAGAAGATGGCGGCGTAAACCCCGAGCTCCCGACAAGGCACCGCATATTCACTCGCCTACAGCACCTTATTACCCCGAAAATGGGTAAATCTCACAGGGCATCGAATACCCCCAAACCTACTGACAACCCCAGAGGCTCCACGCACCCATCCATGAGGCAATTCCTGGTCCCCCCGCCGGACTTAGACTCCCAAGCCTCCACAGACTCCACGGCCTCAGAAGGCCTCCTCCGACCAGCACCGCGTGCAGCCGACACCCAGCCGGAGACACTGACAACCGGCCCCGAGACAATGCAGCCGGAATGGCTTGCCATCCTGCACAACCTGCCCACCAAACAGGATCTAAAAACAGCCAACGACGAACTCCGAAACTCTATCACCGCGGAGCTCCAGGCCATGCGAGAAGAATGCAGCGGCCTCCGCCAGAGGGTGTCCCATCTCGAAGCGGAATGCGACCACATGGCGTCGGCGCAATCTGCCAACACGGACATCCTAAAGACCAGAACGCTCCAATTACAACAAATTGCAATTCATCTGGAAGACTTGGACAATCGGGGCAGAAGACATAACATCAGGATCCGTGGGGTGCCGGAGGAACATGATGATACCACCCCAGTACTGCAAACTATCACAGGTATATTTAATACCCTCCTAGGCCGCCCCACAAAGCTTCCCATAGACATGGCCAGGGCCCACAGAGCTCTCAGACCACGGGGCCCAGCTGGGAGCACACCTAGAGACATTATCTGTTGCATAACCAATTTTCCACTAAAAGAAGACATCCTCCGGAAGGCGCGGGAGGCTGGTAAGGTGCACATGGAGGGGTCGGAGGTGCAACTATACCCAGACCTCTCGCCCGCCACGCTGGCATACAGACGGGCCTTACGCCCCTTCACCAGGCAGCTACAGGCAAACAAGATACGCTACCGCTGGCGTTTTCCGACCGGGCTCCAGGTCCACACACCTAGAGGCCCGCTAGACATCAGAGAGAGAGCAGATCTAGACGAGGTGGCAAGGGAACTCCAAATAACACCGGCACAACTACAATGGCCGGACCCACTGGCACTATACACGTTAACACGAGGACAGGAGAGCCAGGCCGAAGAGAGGCCCACACCGAGAAACACCCGCCAACGAGCGCTTGGCCCACGGGGCCAATGACCAGGAGGCACCAAGGCAAAGATCCCCTACCACCGCATACATACAGCACGAGACACTATAACACGAGACATTAAATCCCGAAACCACTCAGGAGGAAACCCAACTCTTTTGCAAGAACCGAACTAGCTCACGGAACCTGACCCATGAGACGGCCAAGCTACGGCACATACCCTGCCCGGACTCCAACCTACACTTGCTCATTCAAGACGGACCCCACAAACCAGCCACCACGTTAACAACCCCGCTGGGACAGGGTGATCCACTATGGACATAGCACCCGAGGACTCTACCCCAACCCCAGTGGACACCTCTGCCTACCCAAGTCGAGGACTGACCAGAAATGTCCGGAGAAACTGCTCCTAGATCAGGCCACAGAACTGTTCGCGCTATAGCGCAATAGACTGCCGTAGTCACAATCAAACGCAAGTACACAGCCGTACCGGCTGTACCAATGTACGGGAGGTTTGGAGGGATGAACGGGTTGGGATACTGGATACACCAGGGCCACACTAGTTCACTTGAGCGAGGGACTGGGGGCAGTAGGGGGGTGACAGACCGACCCGGGCAACCGCACCCCCAACGGACCTGTGACGACCTACCCAGGAGCAGGCGGGGAGGCAGGGGCCCGGCTCGCTCGGAAACCCCACAGGGAACACACACACAGGACCACACACCTACACTTTACTTATAATTGACCGCGACAAGGGGACAGAGGGAAACATACAAGCGGGCTGGAGAGACACTTAAGGACTAACCGCCCTCCCCCCACGCTGCAACGCCACAGACAAAACGGGAAGGGAAGATTAGACACGATAATACATACACGGACACCACGGACACAGAACCGCTCGGAAAGCGGAGCCCAACTCCTGACCACCGAACACGACACACATAGACACAGGGGATCCGATACTGCCATTCTATAATGCCGATTGGGGATAATAGGTTGCATTAGGCAAGTTGATAATTGTCGAATGTTGATAGAAATGCAATGTCGTATGTTAAACTTGCTCGGCGGATACCCTATCACCCTGCATGATACACCTAAATAGAGGGTACTGATACCGCCTATTTGTCTTATCACTAGGGGACTACAAGTTATCCTTAGCAAATTGTTACCTGTTGGATGATGTCTGCTAAGTAATGTTACATGTGTTAAATGTTATAAATGTTATACAGATGCTCAGACGTCCTAGGCGAGGACGCACCAAACCCGACCTAACACCGGACCGAGCCTTGAAGGGAAGACCCAGGGGACTGTCGTGACTGGACCACCCAGACCCGAAAGTAACGACAGGACAGGTAACCCAGGACTGACGACCTAGGGAAACCACGACCCGCTGAGAGACTTCAGCCTTCCTCCCACTACCCCAAGGGACTGGCGACGTGCCCAAGTGGACGAGACCCAGAGCCGGTGCCAGGCTCCCACCTCGGAACCACTTGGTCGCCCTCACCCTACCGCCACTGAGCGAAGTACCCCCTCCCTCCCCTCTGACCCCACCTCCCCCCCCCACCCCACGCACAGGACAGACCGCGACAACTCGCAATCCACACAGACTAACCGGACCGACGACTCACAGACAGAAAGGCATGTCACTCACGCCAGCCGACCTCAAAATCCTATCCATAAATGTAAGAGGGCTAAACAAGCCCGAAAAGAGATCAACAGCACTCAAAGAATTCCACGCCTCTAGGGCCTCCATAGTCTACATACAGGAAACACACTTTAGGGAAGGCGTGAGACCTAAACTACAAGATCACTGATACCCCATGGGCTATTTCAGTGACTATAACGGCAGCAAAACAAGGGGGGTCGCGATCCTACTCCACAAAGGGCTCCCCTTCCAGGAAAAGGAGGCTATGACTGACCCGGAAGGAAGGTTTGTCTTCCTGAAAGGCACGATAGCGGGACAAACCTACACTCTAGCTAACGTTTACGCCCCGAATAGGAGACACCACCAGTTCCTTGCGAGGATCCTACGCACACTCACAAAATTTACCGAAGGCATACTGATCCTGGGAGGTGACTTCAACTTAGCACTAGACCCGAGATGGGACACATCATCGGGAACCTCGCACATCCCAACACAACAACTGACAGCACTAAAATCACAGCTCACCAAACACAAATTGGTAGACTGCTGGAGGGCCTACCACCCGGATGAGAGGGATTACACCTTCCACTCACACCCACACAACTCATACACTAGAATAGATTACTTTTTCATGCAGCAATACCACCTCCCACTCATCAAACACGCCGAAATAGGCACGGCGACATGGTCAGATCACGCCCCAGTAACACTCACGATAACTTCACCCCTGTTTAGACCCAAGGAAGCCAGGTGGCGCCTGAACGAACACCTCCTCACGGTTCCAGATATCAAGTCAGACATTGGGAAAGTCCTGCGAGAATACTTCACCCTCAACGTGCCAACCCAAACGACCCCCACGATCACCTGGGAAGCCCACAAAAGCGTAGTAAGGGGCCACTTCATTCAGAAAAGTGCCCACCTTAAAAAACAAAGAGAGGCCGCCATGACATCGATACTAACAGACATACACAAACTAGACACCCTAAAAATAAATAAAAAAAAGACGGACGAACAGCTAAGCGCACTACTCGCATTACGCAGGGAGCTGTCCACACTACTACAAGCGAAGCACCATAGAGACGCGAGACGCCACAAAACATTCTTCTCCCTACACGGTAACAAAAGCGGCAGACTTCTGGCCCGCATGCTGACAAAACGTAGACAATTGACCTACATAGACCGAATTAGAGATACCAATGACACGCTCCAACGCCACCCCTCAAAGATCCAAGAAGCGATAAGAGCTTACTATGCGAAGCTCTATACGCTCCCGAGACCACAGACACAACCAGCACACAAACGCCTCCTGGATACTATCAACGAATACCTAGACACACACACGCTACCCACACTAGATAAGACCACAGCGGACCACCTAGACGGCGAGATCACCCCAGAGGAATTGGCCATGGCAATCAAGCGGACAAAACCAGGTAGAAGCCCGGGCCCAGATGGCCTACTCTTATGCTACTACAAGACATTTGCAGATGTACTGTACACCCCTCTCCTAGACTCGTTCAATGCAATAAAAGAAGGACACCAGTTTACCAAGCAATCCCTAGAGGCACACATCACCATCATCCCCAAAGAAGGGAGAGACAGCGAACTCTGTAGTAATTATCGACCCATCTCGCTCATAAACAGCGATCTAAAACTACTGGCCAAAATATTGGCTACTAGACTACAAACCCACATACCCACACTGGTACACCCGGACCAGGTGGGGTTTGTGGGGGGGGAGAGTGTCAGGATCGGGACAGGGATCCAACACGCAGAGTACAAACAGTAGCCAGATACGTATACCGGACCTTAGAATGGCCGGACTAACGTAAGTAGTACAGTATAGAATGGTCAAAGACAAGCCGAGGTCGAGGGTAACAGAAGACAGGTAAGTGAGAGACAAGCCGAATCAAGGGTAACAGAGATAAGCAGAGTAAGGTAAACAAGCCGGGTCAAAACCAAAAGGGATAATAGAATACACAAGCACTGAGTGACTAGAACAAGCTAGAACCACGACAGGGCAATGAGCTAATGAAAGAAGCTCTGTTAAATACCCTGTTCAGAGCAGTAACCACGCCTCCGAGGCGTCCTGATTGGTCTTGCAGCAATTGAGTGACAGGTCGTTCCGGAGGAGTGTCCTGATGACAACTTCCTGCCTAGATGCTGTAAAAGGCAGTCACTCCCTCGCGGCCGGCCTTGCATGACCGGATAGACCGTGGGGAAGGGAGCCATCAGGCCGTCTGGATGGAGGAACAGCTAAGTCTCTACCTCTTTCGGAGGTAGAGACCACAGGTACCCTGACAGTACCCCCCCTCTCAGATACGCCCACCGGGCGGAATACACCAGGGCGAGAAGGGAATCGAGAGTGAAACGCCCTGCGGAGACGGGGAGCATGCACCTCCTCCTGAGGTACCCAACTTCTCTCCTCAGGACCATAACCCTTCCAATCAACCAGATATTGCAGTTTCCCCCGGGAGATTCGAGAATCAACGATGGAATTGACCTCATACTCCTCCTGACCCTCCACCTGAACTGAGCGGGGAGGGGCGATCGTGGAGGAGAACCTGTTACATATTAATGGTTTTAGCAAGGAAACATGAAATGAATTAGGAATGCGTAAGGCATTAGGCAACGCTAAACGATACGCAACTGGGTTAATTTGAGACAGTACCCTGTAAGGTCCAATATATCGAGGAGCAAACTTCATGGACGGCACTTTTAACCGAATGTTTCTAGTACTTAACCATACTCTTTCGCCTGGAACAAACACCGGTGCTGCCCTTCTACGTTTGTCAGCGTGTTTTTTAACCAGCGTAGAATTGTGCAGAAGGATTTGTCGAGTTTGATCCCACAACTTTCTTAAATTGGCAACATGAACATCCACCGACGGTATCCCTTGAGAAGAAGACTCCGAAGGAAGGATGGAAGGATGAAAGCCATAATTCAAGAAAAAAGGGCTAGAATGCGTAGAATCACAAATGAGATTGTTATGTGCAAACTCCGCCCAAGGAATCAAACCGACCCAATCGTCCTGGTGTTCTGAAACGAAACAACGTAAATATTGTTCAACTTTTTGGTTAGTGCGTTCAGCAGCTCCATTGGACTGAGGATGATAGGCAGAGGAGAAATTCAATTTGATGCCTAGTTGGGAGCAGAATGATCTCCAAAAACGGGAAACAAATTGGGAGCCTCTGTCAGAGACAATTTGGGAAGGTATCCCATGCAAACGGAAAATCTCCCTGGCGAATATCTCCGCTAATTCGGGCGAAGATGGGAGTTTAGGTAAGGGAATGAAGTGAGCCATTTTAGTAAATCTGTCTACCACAGTGAGGATGACAGTCTGCTTTTTAGAGATAGGTAAATCAACAATGAAGTCCATTGCCAGGCAGGACCAAGGCTTTTCAGGAACCTCTAAAGGGTGCAGAAATCCGCATGGAAGCGAATGGGGTAGCTTGGTCTTGGTACAAACTTCACATGCCCCGATGAATTCTTTAATATCCTTGCGTAAGTCAGGCCACCAAAAATCTTTAGAGACCAGCGCATAAGTCTTGCGGATGCCAGGATGCCCAGCCACCTTGCTGTTATGGAGACAGCGTAGCACCTCCAGTTGGAGAGCGGCAGGAACGAAGTGTCGATCCCCAGGAGTCTGTTTGGGTGCCAAATGCTGAAACTTCATGATCTCAGAAAGCAATGGAGAGTGAATCCTGAGATTCGTGTTCGCGATGATATTCCCCTTAGGAACTATGGAGGACAGAAGTGGTTCAGTTATAGTGGATGGTTCATATTGACGAGACAAAGCATCGGCTTTAGAGTTCTTAGAACCAGGTCTATACGTAAGTACATAATTAAAGTGAGTGAGGAACAAGGCCCAGCGAGCCTGCCTGGCGGACAAGCGCTTAGCCTCCCCAATATAAGACAAGTTCTTATGATCCGTTAGAATAGTAACAGGGTGTAGTGTCCCTTCCAGTAAATGTCTCCACTCCTTTAAAGCCTTAATGACCGCTAACAGTTCCCTCTCCCCGATGTCATATCTGCTCTCAGGCCCAGAACATTTTTTAGAGAAGAAACCACAAGGGTGTAACGGTTTATCCACCCCTAACCTTTGAGACAGAACAGCCCCAACTCCTGTTTCAGAAGCATCGACCTCGAGCAAGAAAGGCAGAGTCGTATCAGGATGAACTAGAATGGGAGCTGAGGCAAAAAGTTCCTTGAGAGTCTTAAAAGCACCAAGAGCTTCCTCAGACCAGAACTTAGTATCAGCCCCTTATTTGGTCATATTGGTAATAGGCGCAATGATAGAGGAGTAACACTTAATGAAGCGCCTATAGTAGTTGGAAAAACCAATAAACCTTTGGATAGCCTTGAGTCCTTTGGGCAAAGGCCAGTCTAAAATAGATTGGAGTTTACCAGGATCCATTTTAAAACCTTCCCCAGAAATCACGTACCCAAGAAAGTCTACCTGAGACTGATCAAAACTGCACTTCTCCAATTTGCAGTATAGACCATGTTGCAGAAGTTTGTGTAACACCTTTCTGACCTGTCTATGGTGAGTCTCAATCTCCTTAGAGTGTATTAGTATGTCGTCCAGGTAAACAATAACACAATCATGCTGAAACTCCCTAAGTACCTCATTAATCAAATCTTGAAATACTGCAGGAGCATTGCATAGTCCAAATGGCATAACAGTGTATTCGTAATGGCCATACCGGGTATTGAATGCCGTCATCCACTCGTGACCATGCTGGATTCTCACCAAATTGTAAGCCCCTCTGAGATCTAACTTGGTGAAGATTTTGGAGCCCTTAAGACGATCAAATAACTCGGTAATCAGTGGGATAGGATAGGCATTTCTGACAGTTATTTTATTCAAGCCTCGGTAATCGATACAAGGTCTCAGCGTGCCATCCTTCTTCTTAATGAAAAAGAACCCCGCCCCGGCCGGAGAAGAAGACCTCCTGATGAATCTCTTTTCTAAATTCTCCTGAATATACTCCTCTAGAACCGAGTTTTCCTGAACAGACAAAGGATATACATGGCCCCTCGGAGGCATAGTCCCGGGTAGAAGCTTAATTTTACAGTCAAATGACCTGTGTGGCGGCAAAGAATCGGCATTCTTCTTGTCAAACACTGCCCTTAAGTCTAGGTAAAGGTCTGGTATTTGTCTTTCTGTGGACTGAGTAGGATTCTCCTGTATGTTAATATTAGCTAATGGAGAAACCTTGCACAAACACCGATCCTGGCAGCCCTGGCCCCACGAGAGTATCTCCCCTAACTCCCAATCTATAATAGGGTTATGTTCTTTCAACCATGGGTACCCCAGAACTATGGGAACGGAAGGAGACAAAATGAGCAGAAGAGATAAATTCTCCACGTGTAGGATACCAACATTTAAATCAATGGGTATGGTCTCACGAAAGATAACAGGGTCTAGTAGTGGTCTACCATCTATGGCCTCAACGGCCAAGGGTGTCTCCCTTAGCTGGGATGGGAAATTGTTTTTACTAGCAAAGGCTTGGTCGATAAAATTCTCAGCAGCACCGGAATCTATCAAAGCCATAGCCCTTACTACTTCCCTCCCGCAAGTTAAGGAAACTGGTAGCAGAAGCCTGTGATCTTTATAATTAGGAGTAGAGGACAAAATAGAAACACCCAAGGCTTGTCCTCTAGAGAGACTTAGGTGCGAGCGTTTCCCGGGCGGTTAGAACAGTTCGAGAGTAAATGACCCTTAGCTCCACAATACATACACAAACCCTCTCTTCTCCTGTACTGTCTTTCCTCCTCAGAGAGGCGGGTATACCCTATCTGCATAGGTTCAGGAAGCAAAGATACCGTGGAGTCAGGACTTGGAAAAGCGGGGCCTAACCTAAAAGAAGGTCTCCGGTTCCTCTCTCGAGTGTTCTGTCTCTCTCTTAAACGTTCATCTATACGAGAGATGAACGAAATTAAATCCTCTAAATTCTCAGGGAGTTCTCTGGTAGCAACCTCATCAAGGATTACTTCAGATAAGCCATTCAAAAATACATCCATATACGCCTGCTCATTCCACTTGACTTCTGACGCCAGAGACCTGAACTCTAGTGCATAATCCACCAGTGTTCGGTTCTCCTGTTTCAGACGCAACAGTAATCTGGCTGCATTAACCTTTCTACCTGGAGGGTCAAATGTTCTTCTAAAAGCAGCTACAAAGGCGTTATAGTTATAAACTAATGGGTTATCGTTCTCCCATAATGGGTTGGCCCATCTCAGAGCTTTCTCAATAAGTAGGGTGATAATAAATCCTACCTTTGCCCTATCTGTAGGATAAGAGCGAGGTTGCAATTCAAAGTGGATACTAATTTGGTTTAAGAAACCACGACACTTCTCAGGAGCCCCACCATAGCGTACTGGGGGGGTAATGCGAGAAGAAGCACCCACTGTGGCTACCTCTAGACCTGAACCGACAGGAGAAACAGGGGTATTACGTATCTCCTCTGGTGGGTTATTGGCACGAGATAATAGAGCCTGTAGCGCAAGCGCCATCTGATCCATTCTGTGATCCATGGCTTCAAACCTAGGATCAGGAGAAGCCAGCTGACTGTTTGTACTTGCAGGATCCATTGGCCCTGTCGTAATGTCAGGATCGGGACAGGGATCCAACACGCAGAGTACAAACAGTAGCCAGATACGTATACCGGACCTTAGAATGGCCGGACTAACGTAAGTAGTACAGTATAGAATGGTCAAAGACAAGCCGAGGTTGAGGGTAACAGAAGACAGGTAAGCGAGAGACAAGCCGAATCAAGGGTAACAGAGATAAGCAGAGTAAGGTAAACAAGCCGGGTCAAAACCAAAAGGGATAATAGAATACACAAGCACTGAGTGACTAGAACAAGCTAGAACCACGACAGGGCAATGAGCTAATGAAAGAAGCTCTGTTAAATACCCTGTTCAGAGCAGTAACCACGCCTCCGAGGCGTCCTGATTGGTCCTGCAGCAATTGAGTGACAGGTCGTTCCGGAGGAGTGTCCTGATGACAACTTCCTGCCTAGATGCTGTAAAAGGCAGTCACTCCCTCGCGGCCGGCCTTGCATGACCGGATAGACCGTGGGGAAGGGAGCCATCAGGCCGTCTGGATGGAGGAACAGCTAAGTCTCTACCTCTTTCGGAGGTAGAGACCACAGGTACCCTGACAGAGAGAAGCCCGAGATAACACCATCCGCACCCTCTCCCTGATACACACCCACAAACGGCGACCGGAGGGCCTTCTCCTGCTGTCTACGGACGCGGAGAAGGCCTTCGACAGAGTAAACTGGACCTACCTCTTCCAGACCCTCACACACACAGGACTAGGCCCGGGTATTATGGGATGGATAAGAGCGCTGTACACACTACCGTCGGCCCGAGTGGTGGCCAATGGAGCACTAACAGCACCATTTGACATACACAATGGCACCCGCCAGGGCTGCCCCCTATCACCAATGCTCTTTGTCCTCGCCCTCGAGCCGTTCATGGTGGCCATCAGAAACAACCCAGACATCAGCGGAATATCCTTAGGAAAAACATACCACAAAATAGCTGCATATGCCGACGACCTACTATTTTATGTTACTAATCCCGAAATAACACTCCCTAATATTCTTAAGGCCTTCCAAGAATTTGGCAGAATCTCCAATCTAAAGATTAATTTTACAAAATCCTCCATACTAAACATTTCGGTACCCTCACAGAGGGAACGGCCATTACGCCAACACTTTACACTACAATGGGCGAACCAAAAGATCAAATATTTGGGAATCTGGTTAACGCAAACTGGCGGGGACATGTATAGGGAAAACTTTATCCCTATCCACACTAAATTCCGTGAGGAAATGCGAGAATGGGCATACCCACACATCTCCTGGTTGGGGAGAATTCAGGTAGTCAAGATGAATTTCCTCCCCCGGCTACTATACTTATTTCAGACCATCCCCATGATAGTCCCACGCGCATTCTTCGCCTCACTGCGGACAGCCGTGGGTCAATATGTGTGGAATGGTAAAAGACCCAGACTAAAACAAACACTTTTAACACAACCTAAGAATAAAGGGGGGCTTGCCCTACCAGACTTCTTCCTTTACTATAAGGCATGCCATCTCCTACGGATCATTGAGTGGACTAAAACTGGGACACGAAAGCTGTGGAAGCAGGTAGCACATGATAGGGACCCCCGTCGCGGCCCAGCCATGGCTACCTCCAAGACCACAGACGAAGGGGACGGAAGACCCCACATACACAAGAGCCACCCTACAGGAATGGCATCGCGCCAAGGGTAGGCACAGCCTGACAACATACCCATCACCCCTACTCCCACTGACACACAATCCAGCTTTCCCCCCAGGATCAGACCCGAAAGCATTTCGATCACTGATCCGGGACCCCATACCTAGACTCCGACATGTTTACTCGGCCAGGGGCCTCAGCTCACTCAATGAGCTGAGAGCGACCACGGAACACACACTCCTCATGCGCCTGAAACACAGACAAATACAGAGCTATATAGCTACCCTCCCACAAGGGGAGATACTAACGCGCCCCCTCACAGCCTTCGAATAAATCAGCCTGAACCCAGACCCAATGGCCCATGGGGTATCTGTCATCTACACTATGCTCCTGTCACAAACACCAGTGGCACAACCGAACTTCAAAGGGAAATGGGAACAAGCTCTAAACCGCACTTTTACTGAGACAGAATGGGAAAAAATCTGCTATCTGACACATCACTGCTCCAACTACAGCAAAACGCAAGAGACGGCATATAAACTACTGACTAGGTGGTACCGCACCCCAGCGACACTAAACGCTATAACACCAGACCACTCCCCACTATGTTGGAGATGTGGTAGGGCAAGGGGAACATTGCTACATATTTGGTGGGAGTGCGACAAAATAGCCCCGTTCTGGCAGGGCATACACGCAATGACGAAACAATTCTCCGACGACCCCCCCCCATGAACCCGGCTGAAATGCTACTACACCACACTAGAGTACCCTGATCCATATACAAAAAAGCAATGACTATACGCATCCTCAACACAGCCAAAGCAATCATCCCACAATACTGGAAAACACCAGTGACACCATCACTAGAGTTATGGTTCACACAAATGGAGGAACTGAGGTCTCAGGAAGACCTCTATCACTCAGCCAAAGACACGCACCAATCATATCTCAACACCTGGACCAACTGGCTACTGACGACAGCAACTCCGGACTTTAGAGACCGGCTAAGATACTAAAGAAACAAGGAGAAAAAGAGACAGATGCCTACTGACGCCCTGACTGCAGACAGACTACGGACGACCCGACAACTTAAACCCCCCCCTCCCCTTCCCCCCCCAAGCCCCCTGAAGGGACCACAACCAGAGAAGCAAGGACATACCGTACGCAGAGGGCCAGCTAATTGACCACCCTAAGTCAACCACTGACATGGGTATCGCACTTACCGACGCACAAGGCATAATAGGGCCACAACTCAGTACAAGGATAGAACTAGACACGCAGAAACCCTCTTACAAGGGAGACAGGGAACCCAACTCAAGACCATAAGGAAATACCTGAACTACGACACACCTTCCCCCCCTCCCCCACACTGAAACCGGACAATCGGACAAAAGCATTAAACGGACCTGCGAATCCATTTCAACGGGGGGCCTGCGAGCCCGCATATTGATTATCTATGTTAACGTTGACAACGCTACAACCGGCCACCGCAAGGCACGGTACCTACTTGCAAATGTAATATGCCTGAATTCGGAGACCTGCGAGTCCCACATTGTTACTCTTTATTATCGAAATGCCAATAAAAATATATTTACAAAAAAAAAATAATGGAATCCAACGTTTATTTCTTATGCTGCCGGCAGCCATATATCAATTTTCCCAGAAACCACTGCTTTGACCTTTCAATACCCATACCACTCATTGTTACCCTTTTCTGTTCCTCCAGACACAGTTGATATTTATTTGTGTAATTTTCTCTTCATTTATTCACAAACCCATGCTTCCATAATATGTCCAACTTTACTCTGCATATAAAACCAGCTGCTGCAACAGGATTCTGTTCACACACTTTATTTCAGATACCAGTCCTGTTTTTTACAGCTCCCTTCTTTCCACATTCTATCCCTCTCAATCTACTACCTGCCCAATACATATGGCTACCAACAGGCTATTTCACTGTCAGACTGCCTAAAGTGAGTGGTAGCTAACAATTGGTCAGATTTGTTTGTCTCTAATAGATATTCCAGTTATTGGGTACATTGCTGTGTCCTATGCCATCTTTAATCAATAGAAAAAAAATCAAACTGGAAAGATTGTGACTCGATTGTGACAAAAATCAAACTGGAAAGATTGTGACTCTCGATAAAATTATATACTCCGTCTAACAGTGTTTTTCCTCTTTAATACAGGTCAAATTCTCAGTGAATAGGAAACTTAAACCGCCACCACCCTCCATTAGCAGTGAATATTTCCATATTTGTGCCAGCTCTTTCCTGCTCATATGTTACACGTGCATTTATGTATGTGTTTCTGTGAACTCAGCAACATGTCGGCTAATGCTGGACTCTTTATTTCTACAAGGGACGGTCAAATCCCGTGTTCATTATACGGCAGTCTTCCTGAGCACAACATACGCACTGTACCTCCTTCTCCTCCTTATTTATGAGCACCTTTATCTAGTGGCCACAGTTTTCTGTGTATTACAGATAGTCTTAATAGACTTGGCCAAGAGGGGGAAGATGGCAATGGAAGGCATGGAGAAGAAGAATGAGGAAGAGGTGATGGAGGTGACGAAGGTGAAAGAAGAGATGAAATGGAAAGTCTTTTAAAGAAAGAATTGTTGTGGGGAAAAAGACTGCTTGCTTGTAAAGGAAAAAGTTTTTTATTAAAAAAGTTTTATAACTGAATTCTTTATTTTGTTGTTTTTCTGAGGATTCTGCTTTATATTATTAGGGCAAAGCACAGTGAAAACGTAGGAACCGGAAGCAATCATTAGTTAGGCCCTGGGGAGATAGCGCAGCTAAGCGGACAAGGGCACATGTAGGAGTGTGGGGATAGATGCATGGTATTGGTTGGGAAGAGTCTGTGGGTGTGATTATGTTCTGTGTAAGACAGTGTGGGGGAGGTCTTACCTCAGTGCCACTTGGGATTCGGGCCAGCAAACAGCTTCCTGTCCTCCTGCTCCTGTTTGCCTGGGCCTGCAGGTTACACAGCTTGATGGTTGAGGCTTCTGGCTTCCCTCAGGGCTGCTGCAGCGTGGATGGTGGCCGGCTCCTGTGGGGACAATGGGCAAGCATTAATGAGGTATGGCTACCGGTGTGGGCCCCCCCCGCGGCCTACCTCCCCCTGGAGCACCCCCTGCGGTCTCCCCTGCTGCCTCCCCTGCGGCCCCTACCCCTGGGGGCCGCTCCAGCACTGGCAGGCGTTCCCACCGCCTGCCAGGCTCTTCCCAGCTCCTACTCCTCAGGCCCGGTTGAGGGTGTGGAGCCCGGGCCTGAGGCACCACCAGGACCGCGTGTCTGGGGGCTCCAGGCACGCGGCCTGCATCCAGAGACCGAGATTTGCGGCCTTCCAAGGCTGCGCACGTGGCGCAGCCTGCTCCCTCAAGGTCTGAGGTCAGGCCTTCATCTACCGCCCGTGAGTACATCCAGGCGGCGAGTGGCCGCCCGGCACCATTCCAGGTCCCCCTGCGGCCGGCAGGGGGGTGGGGCTGCCGCTGGGGCCCCTGTGGTAAGTGGTACCGCTGTTGGGGGTGCGTGGGTGGTCCCCTTGTCGGTCGGGAGCCTCCTCTGCCGGTGAGGAAGGCTCCCGGTACTCTCTTTTCTGTTCCCTCCCCCTCCCATGTGGCTGCTGTCAGTGGGTCCCCTGGGGGGCCCATCTTCCCACTGTCAGGGCCCCCGGGACCCTCTCATCCTTTTCTGTCCTCCACACCCCCCCCCCTTTCAGCCCTGTGGGTCCTTTTCCTTTCTTTCTGCTCCCTCCCTTCCCCTCTCCTGGTTCCTATCCTGCCCCCCCATCTCCTCCCTGTCCCTCCCCTCTTTTCCCCTCTCCATGTTCCTATTCTGCTCTATCTGGGTCCCCTCTGTTCTCCACCCCCCCCTCCTACCTTGCCTGGACCCCCTCCCCCCCCCCCTGCAGGTCACTTACCTCGGCCATCTCCTCTGGGGCAGGGGATCGCGTCTTCTCCACTGCTCTCTTCTCAGGACTGCTGCTGTTTCAGGACACGTCCAGCAGGTGGCGCCTGGATCACAGCTGATGGCTTTTCTGGATGCTGGAACTGCTGTTTCTTTGCCTCAGCCTTCTGTGAGCGCAGTGCCGGGTTTGGATCGCCAGGCTGCGACCGGTATGTACATTTCCCTTCCCCCTCTTTTGGCGCTTCACATGCCTCCGTGGTTCCTTCTTTTCTTCAGTTTGGTCCTTTTTAAAAAAAAAAAAAAAAAAAAAAAAAAAAAATTAAAAATTACTAAATAAAAAAAATTACTACATACATCAATACATAGATTTCAATACCAAAAAAAAAAAAAAAAATATTTATAAGACAGAAATTAACTGTACATTCCCGAATGGCTTAACAAAAAAAAATAAAACAAAAGAGAGGCGGTACTAGTCTCCAAACAATCTGTCAGGATGGGGGACGTGGGTGCTCTCGGTACAGGACCCTCAGTCCATGAGAGAGCTCCATCGGGCGGGTGGGTCCAGTTTACCAAGGACGCTCGAGGAGCTTACTTCCTCAATCGTTTGGTGTGCCCCTGAAGTCCACTCTGCGGGTCCCCCCTTTGGGTTGCGGTGTCCATGGAGGGGCGAGGTCGATATCGCCAGATTCCTTATCTGCTCAGTTGTCGTTTCATTCCAGGGGCTAGGTTTGGGATGGTAGCTCGGCGCAACGGTCTGAGTGGGTGGGGCACTGGGACTTTGCTGTCGGAGGCGGCTGTGGAATTTGTTTTCCGGCTGCTGCCGGTACATCGGTCGGGTTATTGCTTCCGGGCTGTTTTTCTGACGGTTGGGTTTGGGTGGCTATGTGCCTCCAGGGGAGTTGCTCCCGATGTCGCTTATGTGTGGGGCCATCAGTGTCGGACGTACGCACTCTGCTGCTGCGGGGTTTTTCTTGGGGTAGTGTTTCAGAGATTCCGGGTTCCGTGGCCCAGGCCATGTCCGTGGGTCGGGATACGTGCTGTAGTCTCATGGTTAGAGGGGTCAATTTCTGCAGGGGGAACATTGGTTACCACTGGCTGCGGTTTGGGTCATCGGGCAGGAGGCGTCGGGGTTTTGCAGGGAGGTGTGGTTTTCGGCTGCGCTACCCATGGGCTCTCTGGGGGGCGCTGGACTTTGCCTGTTGTGGTTGCCCTTGGGACTGTATGGGGTTCCTTCTGGGCCTTGACAGTGGCTTGTGCAATCTGGCCCCCTAACTTCTTTCCGATGACTTCCGACTGTTTGCCGTGCAACGGGTTTGGGGTTTTGGGCCATGTTGGGCTCTCAATGGTGTGCTGACTCCTGCCCGTTACGGTGGCTAGCATTGGGGCTCTGGCGGACTCTGGTGTTCTTGGAGCTTCCCCTTTCTAGGGGCATGGTAGGCATCGGGTTCCCAGCTCGCGAACAGGTGGGGTGGTTCTCCTTCGGGACCATCGTGGGGTGGTGCTGGCTGTCTTTATCATGTGACAGTACCCTCTACCCCAGTTGTGCTCTGGTTGCGGTGCCTGGCTCGGCGCTGTTTGAGGCTAGGGGCGGCTGGGCAAAGGTTTATTTTATTTATTTATTTATTTTTCTTTCGTCCGGGTATTCCCAATGGGATGGCCGATGCTCTGTCTTGGTCACTATAGGGCGTACTTCAGGCGGAGGTGTCGCGGGGTCGATTTTATAGGGCAGTGGAGGTGTGGTCGCTTGGTCTAACGGTCGGATGAAGCTGGTCTCTGGGTTGATCTCTGAGGCGGAGTGGGGCCCTCTCTAATAAGGTGGGAGTGATCGGGACGGATGGGAACGTTTCCTGGGGGTTTCCGGGAGTGGACTGCTCATCTACATGTTTGGTCCCGTCTATTATGGGCATTGGGGGCGATTTCTGCGACTAGCAGGGCTCGGCTTCCTGTTCATGTTACGATCGTCGGCACGTGGGTGGGTGTTTTTGGTGGAGTTGGGTAAGCGTAGGGTCGGACTTCCTTCAGGTTTCGACGCTCAACGGCTGTTGTCGTTGGGAAGGGTAAGTCGGTTGCGGTTTGCTGATTCGTCAATAGAATCTGTGCAATTCTTGGATGTTGCGGGGTTTACTTTCTGCATCCTCCTGTGGTAGGTGGAATGCACGGGGTAATGGTTTGGATCCTACCATGCTATAATGGGTTTCCAGGATAGTCTGCAATATACCGTTCCGATCGGGGGCAGTGCCGGTTTCCGTCATTTGCCTGTTTTCATTGGGAGTGCTGTTCCGTCCCCTGGATTGTTCGGCCTCCTCACCCTGTTTGGTTCTCGGAGATGGGTTTTCACCCCCACGTCCATTTAGTTGGGGTGTTCCTCTTGGGGGCTCAAATTCCTGGATAAGGATGGTGGGGAATTCAAGGGGCATTTATTTTGGTTGGGGCGGCTAAGGACACCGCCAGGCTGGGCGTGCCTGCGCCAATGGTTCAGAGGGCTCGGATGGTGGGAGTCAAGGTGGTGGGTTCCTTGGGTTCGCCTTGCTGGTCTCTGACTGGATTTATCTCCGCGGTTACGGTCCCCCACCACCACAGACTGGGGAGGGTGGGATTTTCGTGTGTACTTTGGGCCAGGAGGCGGGGGCGAGTGGTTGGATCTTCCGCCTTCAGGAGCGGAGGTTCGGGGTCTGGCACCGGATACGTGAGGGGGGTGTGGCTCCTCCTCATACGGGGTCAGCTGTCCCGCCTCATGGGGTACCAGGGGTTTTGTCATCCCTGGGTGGCATGACATGGGTCGGTAACAGTTTCGGACTTGGGTGCTCTTCAATTTGGACATGTTACGCATTATGTTTCTTCCCCAAGGTTCTCAGGGACTAGGCTGCGCCTATCGCCCTTTCCTGTTGGCAGTGCGCTCCGCAAGTGAGTGCCCTGGTGCGCTGCTGTCGGTCATCGGACTAGATGTGTTTTTAGGTTTGTCGTGGCCATAAATATATAAAAAAAAAAAAATTAAAAAATAATTCAAATTAAAATTTCCGGTTAGCCTTTTGGGTTTGGCCGAATGTGGCCTAGTTATCTCGAAGGAAGGGTGCGCTTGCTGGAGGTCGGACTTGACCTCTGTTACTCTAGCGCTGCGAGAAGTGGTGGAACAGGCCATGGCTGGTTGTGGTGGGGTCCCCCGCTGATTTTAGGCGTAAAACAGCGGGGTTGTGGCGGGGGTATGTCCTTGCCAATTGAGTTTGAGGTTACGTTTAAGTAGATGGAATGAGATGAACAAGTTTTTTAAGGTCTCAAACCTCCCCTGCTCTAAAGGTTTAACTTTAGGTTGCCTGAGGTCTCGTGCCCATCGAGCGTGGATAAGGTCGGCTGATGGCAGGCATTGGAAGGATTTTTTATGACGAGGGGGGAGGTGAGAGGGAGTGGTGATTAGGAACCACTCCATGGTTTTATTGGCAAGGACGGTTGGGTCACTGTATAACACTATGGGTGGAGTTATATATGTATATATGTTAATTTATGCTTATTTATGTCTAATGTTTTGGTTACAGAAAAGAAGAGATTTAATAAATAAAGTTATGGATGTGTTATGCAGTAATTTAGTTGTGATAATAAATGCTGTGGCCTGTTTCATCCATACTAAGTGGTCTGTCGTTATTGGGGGGGTTTAATGGGGTTAGATGTTGTTCTAGGCTGCATCGCGATTCCCCACTACGTACATACAAGGCCCTGGGGAGATAGCGCAGCTAAGCGGACAAGGGCACATGTAGGAGTGTGGGGATAGATGCATGGTATTGGTTGGGAAGAGTCTGTGGGTGTGATTATGTTCTGTGTAAGACAGTGTGGGGGAGGTCTTACCTCAGTGCCACTTGGGATTCGGGCCAGCAAACAGCTTCCCTCCCGCCCGCCCTATACTATATTTTGTCGCAGCTAGCCGGGGGTATGTCCTTGCCAATTGAGTTTGAGGTTACGTTTAAGTAGATGGAATGAGATGAACAAGTTTTTTAAGGTCTCAAACCTCCCCTGCTCTAAAGGTTTAACTTTAGGTTGCCTGAGGTCTCGTGCCCATCGAGCGTGGATAAGGTCGGCTGATGGCAGGCATTGGAAGGATTTTTTATGACGAGGGGGGAGGTGAGAGGGAGTGGTGATTAGGAACCACTCCATGGTTTTATTGGCAAGGACGGTTGGGTCACTGTATAACACTATGGGTGGAGTTATATATGTATATATGTTAATTTATGCTTATTTATGTCTAATGTTTTGGTTACAGAAAAGAAGAGATTTAATAAATAAAGTTATGGATGTGTTATGCAGTAATTTAGTTGTGATAATAAATGCTGTGGCCTGTTTCATCCATACTAAGTGGTCTGTCGTTATTGGGGGGGTTTAATGGGGTTAGATGTTGTTCTAGGCTGCATCGCGATTCCCCACTACGTACATACATGCAGATTGTAATTTATTGCAAGTCTAGAACCAAAGAGAGCACCAGTAATATTCATTCTTTCATTCCTTAATAATCCCGATCTGCCACCCAGACCATTTTCAGATAGGCGATTTAAGCCCATCAATACATTGTACACAGGGAACCTGACGTTTTTAAATTCTCCAACTTCCTAATGCTGTCTCTCACTTTCCAACCCTCATCATCATTACAACAATGCCTGATTTATTTGCTCTTACAATTCTGATCCTTTCTGTGCAGTGACATGTTATAGATTTAATGCTTGAGAAGAATGGATTTATAAGGGAAAATAAATAACTTAATGGTAGTTACTGGGCCTGGATATTCCACTGTCCAATGGTCCCAGTGTGGTCGCACACTTCAAAAACCACTGGTGTTTGCACCTTTTGGGAAGACAGATTCCGCAGCACAAAGAAATCATCAAACCTATTCTATATCTCATTGTTTGATCAAATGCTGAAATTGGTGATTGTGCTGTTCTTCTTAGCTGAGCTCTGCTCTTAAAGGGACAGCTCATTAAAATGGATAAGGTGGCTGGTGTCCCTTGGCTCTGTTCAACAGGCAGGGATAAACTCTGCCTTAATTATACCAGTCCACATCAACAATGGGCGGAAATGATATGCAGAGACTACTCAGCCCACGCTCTGAGCCTATCTTCCCATAGCACTGTTTAGTGTGAGGTACACTCCAAGAGGGAAATTTAGCTTGTCCCCCTACGAGATTCTATTTGGTTCAGCTCCCAGGCTAGGCTGTTACTTTCCTCAGCAGCTCCAAATTCAGTCAGATGCAATGGTAAATTACATAACTGCTCTCTCTCTCATGCCTTGACCAAAATCCATGCGCAAGTGTTTTCTTCTATTCCAGATCCAGTGTCTGATACAATAACCCATAAGTTACTCCCTGGTGATTGGGTTCTGGTTAAGAAATTCCTGAGAAAGCACACACTTGAGCCAAGATTTCATGGTTTATTCCAAGTCCTTCTAACTACATCTACCTCAGTAAAACTAGCTGGGAAGGACACTTGGATACACGCTTCGCACTGCAAGAAAGTTCCAGCTCCAGAGGAAGCTTTACTGTGATATTGTCTCTTGTACTCTTCCACAATCCCAACATTAGACTATATACAAAGACATACCTAATAAAAAGGACCCACACATTTGTGTGACTGGTGACCATTGGGGACATCACTGTAGTTCCTGGAAAGCAGCGGTTTGGAACACGGGCCGACCATGGGGTTACAGACCACAAAGTGCCTTAGATAGAGTGGACAGGAATGGGAAATCCTTGTTACACAGAATGACTTTGTGCAAACCAACTGGGTCTACTCCAATGAAACTTACCTTAAACATAGAACACCCTAGTCCAGGAGACACTGGAGAGTATATAATGGGAATGTACTGGAGAGGGGGTAGTTCATACAATAAATTGGGAACTTTCTATTTACAAGACATGCACACATCACCTGAGTGGGTAGATACAAGACATATGACCATCAACCCTCTCAAACCCCACATTAAGACTCTTAAAGACATGGTAGCCATAGCTAACCCTACATTTGAAGACACTATGGCAGTAGAGACTGGTTTTTCAGACACTAATCTATGGCTTGAGTGGATGAGATATAATGCTAATTCTCATAATAAAACTAACTGTTATGTTTGTGGTGGAGCCAGACCCCATCTAGGTACAGTGCCTCTAAATCTACATCCTGATGTTGAAACATGTTTCTTAAAGGACCACTCTAGTGCCAGGAAAACATACTCGTTTTCCTGGCAATAGAGTGCCCTGAGGGTGCCCCCACCCTCAGGGACCCCCTCCCGCCCAGCTCTGGAAAGGGGAAAGGGGTAAAAACTTACCTTTTTCCAGCGGTGGGCGGAGAGATCTCCTCCTCCGATCCTCCTCTTCTCCTCCCCGTCGGCTGAATGCGCACGCGCGGCAAGAGCTGCGCGCGCATTCAGCCGGTCACATAGGAAAGCATTCATAATGCTTTCCTATGGACGCTTGCGTGCTCTCACTGTGATTTTCACAGTGAGAATCACGCAAGCGCCTCTAGCGGCTGTCAGTGAGACAGCCACTAGAGGAAATAGGGGAAGGCTTAACCCATTCACAAACATAGCAGTTTCTCTGAAACTGCTATGTTTATGAAAAATGGGTTAACCCTAGAAGGACCTGGCACCCAGACCACTTCATTAAGCTGAAGTGGTCTGGGTGCCTAGAGTGGTCCTTTAAGTCTCTATGTGCAGTCAATTACAAACTCATCAGTATGTGAATCATGGAAGAAGATATACCCTCTAACCCAAAGGGATATCAGGCCACCTTATGGAGTCACAGTATATTCAGGTAATTACACTTGATACACTACACACAGTACTACAGGGAAGTTTGTGGGAAAATTCCCTTCTGGTTATTGTGCTACATACCGAAAGCCTCCAGCTACCCTGTTAATACATCAAGTTAAATACTTGAGAGACATTTATTGGCTATGTGGATACATGCAACTCAGATCCAAATTGACAGGCCTATGGTGGGGGGAATGTGCTTTTACTAAAGTTATCATGCCCATACACATAATATCAGACAACCACCAAGGCCCTCTTGACTCACCACACACATACTTTAGAGTAAAAAGAGACACTCCTGTACAGGGCAGTTTCGACCCTCACATATACATAGATGCCAAGGGGGGTGCCAAATGATTTTAAAGCCAGGGATGAGGTTGCAGCTGGATTCAAATCATTGATTCCACTCATCACGGCCTATAAGAATGTAAATTGGATTAATTACATCTACTAAAACCAACAATGTTTTGTCAATTATACCAGAGATGCCCTCCAGGGACTGGCAGAACAATTACAAGCCACCTCCCAAATGTCATTTCAGAATAGGATGGCCATAGACATGATTCTGGCGGGGGAAAGGAGGTGTGTGTGAAATACTCCCAGATACCATGACATGCTGCACTTTTATACCAGATAACACAGGCCCTAACGGGAAAGTAACTATGGCCATCGAGAAGCTTGAAAGCCTCTCTGAAGAGTTAAAAAGAAACTCAGGGATCACCAATTCCTGGGATAGATGGTTTGGATGGATAAACGGATGGCAGAAAGTACTCTTCCAAGTGGGTATGGCTGTCCTAACTGTAATGATTCTTTTCCTCTTCTTTGTCTGCTGTATAATGCCTTGTGCACAGAAATATTTGCAGAAGACTGTAGATCAAACCATTGACCGCACCACCCCAACATTCCTACACCAAGACATTGATGACGGAACCTGTGACACAACACATGCACCTCTTCAGTCCCACCACATTAAGTATACAATTACTTCTCTCTAGGGAAACTATAGGGACAGCGTCTTGTCTAACGGGTAAAAAGTCTGTTGCGGAGATGTAGTGGACAAGCCGCTACGGGTTTTAGTGCAGTGAAGAGTTCAAGAAAACATGTTTGAGAAGATGAGCAGCAGCCTATTAGGGATATTATTAGGGATAGATAGTAGTTGTTTACATCGTAAATAGTAATTTTTAGGGGGGACTGTTGTGGACAGAATATTAACTCTAGTAATTTTCGTAAAATGCCTATTTGCTCTGCATAACTATAATCAATATTATTCATAAGTTACTTAAAATGGGCGCTAGGGAATTTCCCCTGTAGTCAACTAACACCCTTAAATTAACAAGATGGCGCTGGAATCTGGAGGAGAGCTCCATGATGCCAGTGACATCACACCCGGTAGGATGAGCAATTGATGAACCACTTAACAACTAACCAATTGCTTTACCGGACCCTCGGAATAAAGATTCCTCAAGTCTTTCATTAACCTGAAACTTGTGTCTGGTGTGAATTACTTTGGGAGCGTGCACGTAAATACTTATTAATTTGGACAGGGGCAGATATGCAAAAATATCAAGCACTTGATTTGATCCACAACAGCTTTTCTGTAAACCCAGCACAAATTTCTTGAAGCCCATGGATCAGCGCAGTCAGGGGAATGGGCCTTGACAGAGCCAAGGAGTAGGCAGGTGGAGCTATAGATTCGGCTGTGGGGTTTAGGGTGGAGCATGCTAAAGGGTGTGGAAAAGTGCGAGTATATTAAGCGGCCATTTTAGCAAACGGCCATTTTAATTCAGAATCCGCACTTACCTGTTAATTGTTTTGGCAGGCTGTGTGGTTTCTTTTCTTCTGTTTTTCAGATGGCTTCGCTTGAAGAGATCTTGGACGGTGTGAGAGCAGCAGTGAGAGACAGGGGGATGGCATGGCTGCAGCAGCAAGTGGCGGTTCCTGGGACCAGCGGTAACCCCCCAGCGGCTGTGGAGAGGCGTTCGGTGCTGAGGGCGAGACCGCCCCAGCGGCTGAGCCCGGGCGTGATGCCCGCAGCGCGTCGGAGACGGAGTCCTTCCAGGGAGGCGAGCGGATCATCGGTTGGGGAAGCAGGCCGGTCGGAGCCAACGCAAACGCCGCCGGCCCCGTCTGTACGACGTAGCGCCGGTAAGGCAAGGGCGGTGATTAGGCCTGGCATGGGGTCGCGGCCTACCACGAGGAGCGCTGCTCGCAGGTCGGCGGGCGGCAAGGTGGCAAAGTTAGCGACGGCCTCCGAGGAGACCGGGACTGCAGAGGATGTCGGAGGTGTGGATGGAGCCCAGACACGTCCCGGTGAGTCTGTCGCCGGTTTAAATACCGGGCGGCAAGGAAAGGCACTGGGGATCGGGAAGGACGGGCTGACGCCACCTCAGAGGGCAGTGAGGGATTCCGGTGGAGGGGGACTTGATCATGCGGGCGAGGCAAGGCCCAGGCAAGGCAGCGGGGGGACGGCAGGACAGGTCACCCAGCTAGGGCAGCAGGAACAAGTCAGGGCGACAGCGGAAGGGGCTTCCGTTTGTCAGGGCCAGCGCAGCGCTTCCCCAGTGGACAGGGGAGCGGACAGTTAGGGATTGTCCCAGGGGTATGACACACACTCTGACAGCGGGGTTAGGAGTGTACGGGAGGGCCATCAATGTTGCTCCCGGGGTCGGCATGATTACAGAGACAACCCTAGGCCTGCGGATTACAAGAGGCGGCGCGGGGCAGGCGCCAGGCAAAAACGAACAGGGTGTGTCAGGGAGAGGAGCCCGTCTACTGACGGGTGCAGTAGGCGGGGATCAGTCTGCAGGGCCAGGAGGAGAAGGGAACGGCGCAGCGAGTCTGGGTCATCCAACGGGAGCACCCAAGGACGGCCGGTTAGTTCTTACGGCCCGGAGGGCCTGGCTGCTAGGCGGGAGAGGCGCAGGGTTGACGACAGGGAACGTAAGGAGGAAGGGCGGGTAGATGGGCACTCGAGCAGACTACCCAGGTGTTCTTCTCCCTACAGGTCACAGAGCGGTACACCTACGGTCCCACGGCGGGATCTGGCGGAAGGGAGTCGGCGTCAATCGGACACCCCGGAGCCGCACGCGGCGGAGGGAAGGAAAACGACCCCGCGGCCTTCCGCGGCCGGAGGCTCTGGCGGTGAGTTGCCTGTTACATCACATTCTGATTTAATGTTAACTTGCCTTAAATCATTGTTAGATTCATGGGGTGGTGGGGAGGGGGCTTCACCGCAATTTTCGAGGGTATGGGTTCCGGAAGTAGGTTCCGGGACGTCGGGTCAGGCGAAAGGGGCGGTGAGTGGTGTCTCCGGACGGAGCACGCCCGATCCAGGTGAGAGGACCGGCTTACGTTCGGTAGGAGGAGGGGAGGTTTCTGACGCGGCGCGGCAGAATGTACATGTCTCTTTCGCGGGCCCCTTGGGTTGTCACCTGAAGTCTGAGGTGAAAGACAGGATTTGGAAAGGTGAGTTTGTAGAGGTTTTTTCTCTCCTTCCTCTGGAGGAGTTCCTTGATCTAAAGGATGAGGATAAAAAGGATGCGAAGAAGGAGGAAGAAGAGAAAAAACGTAGGTATCGGAAGATACCCAAGACGTTTGCGAACTGGTTGCGGGCTTTTTGCATACTGGCCAGCGTCATCGGGGAAAAGTTTCCCGATCGCTGTTCGCAACTTTTTTGCTACTTGGACGGGATAGGTGACGCTTACCGGACGTATGGTGGAATTGCTTGGTGGAAATACGATGAGCAGTTCCGCCAACGTTTAGCAGCGAACCCGAGCATGAGATGGGATCAGATGGATCTGCCCCTGTGGATGCGGCTCATGATGGCGCAGAAGGCTGCGCCCTTTCACGGGGCGGCCGGTGCAGCACCTGGAGGAGCGGCGCCGGCCGGACAAAAGAAGGGTTTCTGCTGGCTTTTCAACGAGGGCCAATGTAAGTGGGGCTCGTCGTGCAGATTCAAACACGAGTGTTCCGGTTGCGGCGGTACACATGGAGTCAATAGGTGCTTCAAGAGAGGCAAATCGACTAGCGGGGGAGGTCCCAGTGGCGCCACGGCCCCAGCCGCTGCCACTGGGGGCAACTCCGGTGAAGGTAGGCGAGATGCTGCCGTGGCTAAAGCGCTACGCTAATCGGGCTGACGCGGAATTTTTGTGGAAAGGATTCACAGAGGGGTTTAGGATACCGTTTAAAGGGAAGGGGTCAGGGACTTTATGTTTGAATTTACGATCCGTTCGGGATCACCCAGGGGTGGTGCGGGACAAATTGATGTCGGAGGTACGGCTTGGCAGGATGGCGGGACCCTATGCGGTCCCACCTTTGCCGAACTTGAGGGTGTCTCCGTTGGGGGTGGTCCCCAAGAAGGAACCAGGCAAATTTCGGTTGATACACCATTTGTCTTACCCAAAAGGGGCGTCTGTTAACGACGACATTGACGCGGCCCTAAGCTCTGTGTCATACGCGTCGTTCGATCAAGCGGTTGAGTTGGTACGGAGAGCGGGGCCGGGTGCGTTGATGGCGAAGGTGGACGTGGAGGCGGCTTTCAGGTTGCTGCCTATCCACCCGACATGTCACCACTTATTGGGTTGTTTCTTTGACGAGGGTTTTTTCGTGGATTTGTGTTTGCCCATGGGCTGCTCTATTTCTTGCTCATACTTTGAAAAGTTCAGCTCTTTCTTTGAATGGGTGGTACGTCTGGAGTCGGCTGGGGGTGCAGTAGTGCACTATCTGGACGACTTTTTGTGCGTAGGTCCGGCAGGGTCCAATCGTTGTGGGCAAGTACTAGGGGTGTTGCAATGGGTGGCGCAGGTCTTTGGGATCCCGTTGGCGGCTGAGAAGACGGTGGGCCCGACGGTATGCTTGAGCTTCCTAGGGCTGGAAATAGATTCGGTGAAGGGTGAATGTAGGTTACCTGCAGATAAATTGACAGCGCTCCGCCAGCGGGTGGGGGTAGTCAGGGGTTCGAAGAAGGTGACCTTGAGGCAGTTGCAGTCCCTGCTGGGGAGCTTGAACTTTGCTTGTAAAGTGATCCCTATGGGGAGGGTTTTTTGCAGGCAGTTGGCTCGAGCAACATGCGGGGCGCGATTGCCAGGTCATTATATCAGAGTATCCGCTGCGATGAAGGCGGATCTGGATGTTTGGTTGTGTTTCTTACAGGAGTTCAATGGTCGGGTGTATTTTAGGGATGAGGCGACTTCATCAGAAGCGATAGGCTTATATACGGACGCTTCCGGGAGCGTAGGTTTCGGGGCCTACCTGGCAGGGAGATGGTGCGCGGAAGAGTGGCCAGAGGCGTGGAACGACAGCGCCTTGATCAGGAACCTGGCCTTCCTTGAGCTCTTTCCTGTGGTAGTGGCGGTATCTTTATGGGGCGAAGAGCTCGCGAATAGGAAGGTGATCTTTCATTCTGATAACATGGCGGTGGTGCAGGCAGTTAATAATATCTCGGCCTCTTCGCTGCCTGTGGTACGGTTGTTGAGGCGTTTGGTGCTGCTGTGCATGTCTTGGAATATTGTGTTTAAGGCGAAACACGTCCCGGGATTGTTGAATGTTATCGCTGACGCCTTATCTCGTTCGCAGTGGGAACGTTTTCGGGCAGCGGCGCCGGGAGCTCAGGAGACAGGTCAGTCATGCCCGGCGGAGATGTGGCGGCTCGGGACGTCTTGCTTGGGGGCTTTATAAGAAGTTCCCTGGCGACCGGAACGTGGACAGCGTACACCAAGGTTTGGTATGAATGGGAGGAGATGATGGGGCAGTCTGGAGGGGCGAATTCGCCGGCAGGTAGGTTGGACACGCTATTATGGTTATTGTGTCGGTTATTCGCGGGAGGGGCTTCTCCCGCGAAGGTGGACCGTTACATGTCAGCATTAGCATTTTGGTTTAAGTTCACGGGTAAAGAGGATATTACAAAAACTTTTTTGGTGAAGCAGGTTTTGAAAGGCTTTCGTAAAGGACGTAGGTCTGTAGACTCGAGACGGCCTGTGTCGTTTAACATTCTACATGGCTTGACTGAAAGGCTGCATGAAGTTTGTACATCTACGTTTGAAGTGCTCTTGTTTACCGTAGCTTTTGTTTGGGCGTTTTTTGGGGCGTTCCGCATCGGCGAACTGGTCAGTTCTAATAAGTCCGGGGCGAACGGGATCCGGTTCGAGGATGTGGTGCTGGGGCAGGACAAAGTCGAGATACGCCTGAGGTGCTCCAAGACGGATGTCTTTGGGAGAGGTAAGACGATAATTTTGTTTGCATTGCCAGGGTCGGTAGTCTGCCCAGTAGCGTGTGGGCACAAATATTTGGGCGTGCGCCCTCAAAGCTCGGGGTGCTTCCTCATCCACGAGGATGGTCTTGCGCTGTCGCGCTTCCAATTTGTCAGGGTATTCCGCATGGGGCTGCAACAGTTGGGTTTGCATCCCATGCAATTTGGGACTCATTCATTTCGCATCGGGGCTGCAACGGAAGCAGCGCGGCTCGGACTCGGGGATGAGCGGATTAAACAGATAGGTCGGTGGGAGTCCGCGCATTTTAGGACTTATGTACGAACAGATAAGTTGGTTTGAAGGGGGTGTCTGGTTGGGTTTGAGTTGTGGTGTCGATGCTCTGCTAGTTTTTAACTTGTGTTTCTTTCCAGGTCGGGTTGTATGGTTGGTGGGTCACTCCTACGTTTATTGGGCGCAGAAGAGGGCCGCAGTTCGGAGGAATGGAGCACAACTGGGCTTTCTTCAGGACACTGTACAGTTACAATGGTTTGGTTTTTGTGGTTTCAGCTGGCAGAGCATTAGCGGAGTGATTTTTGGTAAATTGTTGGAAGGAAATCCCCCGGACGTAATACTGATACATGGTGGGGGTAGCGATTTGGGGCTTATCCCTCAGAGGGAGCTAATTAGGAGGATGAAGCGGGATTTGGATCGCCTCCGGGAGCGGGTGCCGGGAGTGGTTATAGTGTGGTCTGAGATGGTTCCTAGATTTAATTGGAGACACGCCAGGGACACAGCGGCGGTGTCGAGATGTCGGGGGAAGGTTAATAAGGCCATGTCAGTTTTCGTTAGGAGGTCAGGCGGGGTCCCGGTCAGGCATTGGGAGCTAGAGGGTATGTTACCTGGGTATTATCGTAAGGATGGGGTGCACCTTTTGGAGGTAGGTTGTGACTTGCTAAACCTCGGTTTTCAGGAAGGGATCTCCCGGGCCCTATTTCTGTGTGGTGGGGGGCGCTCGAGACATTAAGGGATCAAGTCTCGGGCTGTGGCGGGATAGGGCTAGGGTAATTGGGATGGAAGTGGATTAGCAAGTGGCTAGGCTAAGCTTAAGTTGAATTAGGCCAGAGTTGGAAGTGGTCTGTTGGTTCGAGCTCATCGGTGGCTCCGAACCTGGTGGTGTAGGGGTGTCTCGGTACACCCCTACAGTTAATAAAGTTATAATTATGGGGCCTCTTTGGTAGGCCGTGTGTTATATTTATGTGTTATTTATATTGTTATATATTGTTTATGGTATGGGGTCATTGTCTGGGTTAATGCTGTACGGATGGGGGTGGGGGTAAATTAATTTATTTGGCAATGACCCCAATTTGTTATCTTGTTTATTGAAAAATTTAAATAAAGCTGTGGACTTTTATTTTCCAACAGAAAATTGGTGTCTGTGTTTAATTGGTGGGTTATGGGGAAGAAAATGCCACAAGCCGAATAACGACTGTGCGCATGTCATGCAATTTTTCTTCACTTTTGATTAGAAACTAGAAACTGTTTTCCCAGCAACAGGCAATATGGTAATTTTCTCTAATGATTTTTAGGATAGAAAAATCTAAAATAACAACAGATTATTTTTTATATTTGGGTTTCATATAAAGAACATTCTCTAGGCTCATGTACAATTTAGTTCAAACTAGGTACCTTTGTAACCATAGCAGTGAGTTTGATATTCTAATCAAGATTATTGATACTATCAATGTAATCTTCAAACGTGGAAAAGAGCTGCTCCAACACATAAAAAGCATCATCTATGTATCTTCTCCAGATTTTACAAAACCCGAATAAGGGATGATTATACAAAAGGTGTATCTCAATGAAGTTTATATATATATATATATATATATATTTACAGATAGATCGATTATTAATACTATTAATCAAATCTACCAACTTGTCCAAGAGCTGCTCCAACACATAACAAATATCTGGACAAGGTATGATTATATTTACACACACACATACATGTATATATATATGTATCTGTTACGGACCGTTTCAGCATAAAAGGGGAAAAATCGGTTTAGGCGATAATCCCCTTTTCCCAAAAAGGCACAGCTACTGTAAAAGCACCAAAACTCACGAATTTGGATATAAATGAATGCACCAAACTCCCGAACTGCATACCAGGGAATAAGATAGCACTCTAAGCTGGAACCTCACGAATAGCTGCTAGCAGATGAATAGGAAAAGCAGACATCAGCTTACACTCCTAGCAGTCAAACTCCAACAGCATACAGTGAATCCCCCCAAGAACGAGACAAGGCTCCGTGTTGAAGGTCAAGCAGTGGTCTGTTTATTCAGGGCTACCTGCCCCTGTATTTATGCAGGTCTCCCACCTGGTGGACACTCCCCTAGGGGACCAGATGGAAGACTGAAACAGCAGACAGACATGTATCAGATTAGTACACACAGCCACAATACTTTCCCACAATGTATCTTGGTTTCCTCCTCTCTGTCCTGGAGATAATTAATGAAGTAATTCAATTATCTCCTAGGACAAAGGCCTAAGTGTAACAGCGGCCACACAGTTAACAGGCAATTAACCGCAGCTTCAGGGAGGTAAATTGGCAGCACACTCCAGCTTCTGGGTGGCCAATTAACAACGCCGGCCGGCTTCCCACGGCTCTGGGGAGGTTGGTGAACGGCTGTTTGTTCGGTAGATTAAATCTACCGAACTGCTGTGCAGAAAGGGAGAAATAAATCCTTCTGCACAGTAAAATTAACCCTTTAGCTGCTGGTCCATAGTCCAGAGGCAGCAGGCGGGCATCCAGGCTCCTCCAATACAATGTGGCGAGATTGGTTTCGTCACAGTATCTATAATAATTTCAACTCACTACTGGTAAGTCATTGGCAATTTATGGAGAGTATGCCATGGGCTCTCCAGGCTATAGATTTTAAGCTCTCTATGTATATAATATGTGTGTGCTTATATATTATTTAACTAGATGTATATAACAAATTCAAGTAGAGTCCAAGTTGATCACAGGAAAAGCAAATAAAGAAAAAACTCCACAAATGTAACATTTAACAATAATTAACAGCGCATGAACTCATATATTGTATATAATAGCGATTATGCACTACTTATAAATCTATAAGGGACATAGGTATATATATTATTCATTGCTGTTAATAATATAAAAATATATTTCTGTTTTTGTTGTTCGTACAGTCAATTTGAAGTTTAGATTAGAAGTTATATTTCATGCAAAAAAAGTACCTAATGGCCTTTTCAAACCCTCTGCTTTATCTATGAAAAAAATAAGTAATAACAAAGTTGACATTGCAATACTTAGTAAGGCCTATGCACAAGAGCAGAGTCTGTGATGTCATAAATTACAGCAGAGTACGTCTAGGTAACACACAGTGATGTCATTTTCAAACATTCCGTGAACACTCACAGCACTCAGAGCTACACTTCACCTGGACAGTGGTTATATTAACTGGAAATATATATTTCCTACTCACCTGCAAAGGGATCTTGTGAAAAGGCACCTCTTGAGTACAGGACCGTTGACTTGTACTTTGCTATCCTATAAAAAGGAGGAGACTATATTTAAAAGAAGAAAAACTACCACAACAAGAGGACATAGTCTTAAATTAGAGGGACAAAGGTTTAAAAATAATATCAGGAAGTATTACTTTACTGAGAGGGTAGTGGATGCATGGAATAGCCTTCCAGCTGAAGTGGTAGAGGTTAACACAGTAAAGGAGTTTAAGCATGCGTGGGATAGGCATAAGGCTATCCTAACTATAAGATAAGGCCAGGGACTAATGAAAGTATTTAGAAAACTGGGCAGACTAGATGGGCCGAATGGTTCTTATCTGCCGTCACATTCTATGTTTCTATGTTTCTATAAAACAAGTATAATGAGAATGGTGAGTGATTCTTTTTCTGCTTTATATCTATCTCTCTAGCTATCATTTTCAAATAATTAAAACAAATGAAATTACAAATTTTAAGTTTTTATTTTGTTACTTTTTTGCATTAAATAAAAACCTAAAGGAACACTGCTCAATTCTATACCATTTAGGAATTGAATCACTATGTTCATGCAGCCCTAGTCACAACTCCCTGCATGTGACTTACACAACTTTCCTAAACACTTCCTGAAAAGAGCTTTGTAAAGCTTACACTTCCTTTACTACAAATTATGTTTAATTTAGAATTTCGTATCTCCTACTCTGTTAATAGCTTGCTAGACCATGCAGGGGTATCTTGTGTGTGATTAAAGTTTCATTTGAATAGCAGGAGATAAAAACGTTTAAAATAAGTAACATCTAAAAGAAAATTACATGTTTTTTTGCAGGCTTTGTGATTTACAGCCAGGGGAGGTGTAGCTAGGGCTGGATAGACAGAATTAAAAGTGATTTTACTTCAAAATGGTAGAGAATTGAGCAGTAAGACTTCAGAGGCATAATGTATACAGAAAAACTGCTTCATTAATATAAAGTTGTTTTGGTGATTATACTATTACTTTAACCCCTTAACGACGAGTGACGGACGAGGTCCGTCACTCAGGGGAATGCGTTAATGACGAGTGACGGACCTCGTCCGTCACGCGTTAAAATTAACGCCGCGATCGCGCAGTGCCGGCGATCGCGGGGTTAATGCTGTTGCTGGGTCCCTCCGAGTCAGGGGCAGACCAGCAGCAGCAAATCCGGATATCCCAGCCCATGTGATCGCTGTGACAGCCAGTCACAGCGGTCACAATGCTGCTGGGATATCTGATCCGCCTCCCTCCACCTCGTGTGGGTTTGTGAAGTGGAGAGAGACGGATCGGTGCTACATTGTGTCCCTGATTTAGTAAATTTGCCGCTATATATACCCCCAATAAAAACATTTCCATTGACGAGTCCCTAATGAAGTTTAAGGGAAGACTGGGGTTTAGACAATATATCCCATCCAAAAGATCCCGATATGGGATCAAATTTTATAAACTATGTGAAATTGGCAGTGGCTACGTATACACCTTCCGTGTATACGAAGGAAGGGATAGCCACCTTGATCCCCCATGTTGCCCAGATACAGTAGGGACAAGTGGAAAAATTGTCTGGGACTTAATAATGCCACTACTTAATAAAGGTTATCATCTATACATCGATAACTTTTATAATAGCATCCCACTGTTACAAATGTTGTATTGCTTCGAGACCGTGGCCTGTGGCACTATTCGGAAGAGTCGCACAGGTTTCCCAAAGGCTCTAGCGAACAAAAAAATGAAAAGGGGGGAAACAGCAGCTCTCTGCCAGAATGAACTGCTGGCACTCAAGTACAGGGATAAAAATCTTTCATCTTAACCACCATCCATGGTGAAAACACTCGGAGGGTCGCAGTTCGTGGCAGAGACGAATATAAACGGGTGCCAGTCTGCATACGGCAATATAATCGGCATATGGGGGGCGTTGACCTGTCCGATCAACTGATGCAGCCATATTTGATCATGAGAAAGACCAGGGCATGGTATAAAAAAGTGGGCATATACCTGATGCAGATGGCAATCCACAATGCCTTTGTTATTTTTAAAAAGGCAAATGCTGGGCTGAAAAGCACTTTTCTTTCTTTCCAGTTTGAGCTAATTTCTAAGCTGCTAGAATGCCACACAAGGAGACCATCAGTGGAGCCTAGCAGAAGAATGGAGGCAGGTCACTTCTGCTTTAAGATTCCACCAACCCCTAAAAAACAAAACCCCCAGAAAAGGTGCAGGGTGTGTTACAAGAGGGGCGTAAGATTTGAGACCAGCTATTACTGCCCTGATTGCCCCTCTCAGCCCGGCCTATGTATTGGCCATTGTTTTAAAATTTTTCACACCCAGGCCGAATAAGTAGACCAGTTTTGGGGTGTGATTTTTAGTCATCTGTCTGATTGGTTACCGAATCTTGGCTTTGTCTACCGTTTATCCTGTCTTCTCTGATCCTTGACCTCGGCTTGTCCTATCGTTGTTCCGTTTCTCTTTACTCCTTTGACCTCGGCTTGTACCTTGACAATTCTCTGCTTGTATAGCCCGGCCATTCTAAGGACCGGTATTACAAGTTTCTCTCTCTGTGTTCTCTCTCTTTGTGGTCTGTCTGTGTTTTGGTTTCGGAATCCATGACAGCTTTGCCCGGGACGCAGATGACTGTGTACTACCCCCGGATAAGTTTACCCCAACTATTCTGTATATGGGGGTATCATTGCACTAAGATGGCATAGCTGAGCAACATATTAGGTGTTATACTGCCGTAGCACACATAAGGATAGCAAAATATACAGTAACATCTCCAAGTGTGTGTCAAAAAGGCAGAAAAAATGCTAATTGCAACTAGACTTGGTACAAACTAACAAAAAATGATCCTACACTAAGGTTTAGAATATACCTTTTGAAATACCCTGGGGTGTCTACTTTAAGAAATGGTAGGCCTTTGTGGGGTAGTTTGAATTTAATACCTGCTAAGATGCTTGGAAATTGCACATAGGCCCAGCGTCAAAATTCAAAGTTCGGTAAAAACTCATATGACATGGTCTCCAATGTGCCCCTTCAACATCCACATAACCATGAAAAAGGTACACATGTGGGTATCGTTGCACTAAGATGACATAGCTGAGCAACATATTGGGTGTTATACTGCCATAGCACACATAAGGATAGCAAAATATACAGTAACATCTAGAAGTGTGTGTCAAAAAGGCAGACAAAAATGCTAATTGCAACGAGACTTGGTACAAACTAACAAAAAAATTATCCTACACTAAGGTTTAGAATATACCTTTTGAAATACCCTGGGGTGTCTACTTTAAGAAATGGTAGGCCTTTGTGGGGTAGTTTGAATTTAATACCTGCTAAGATGCTTGGAAATTGCACATAGGCCCAGCGTCAAAATTCAAAGTTTGGTAAAAACTCATATGACATGGTCTCCAATGTGCCCCTTCAACATCCACATAACCATGAAAAAGGTACACATGTGGGTATCGTTGCACTAAGATGACATAGCTGAGCAACATATTGGGTGTTATACTGCCATAGCACACATAAGGATAGCAAAATATACAGTAACATCTCCAAGTGTGTGTCAAAAAGGCAGACAAAAATGCTAATTGCAACGAGACTTGGTACAAACTAACAAAAAAATGATCCTACACTAAGGTTTAGAATATACCTTTTGAAATACCCTGGGGTGTCTACTTTAAGAAATGGTAGGCCTTTGTGGGGTAGTTTGAATTTAATACCTGCTAAGATGCTTGGAAATTGCACATAGGCCCAGCGTCAAAATTCAAAGTTCGGTAAAAACTGATATGGCTTGGTCTCCTATATGGCACTGTAGCTTCACAAAATAGTCCCAAAGACATACAATGGGGGTGTCATTTTACTCAGAAGACTTAGCTGAACATAATTTGGGGGGTATGAACTTAGTGGCACATGTGAAATATACAAAATGCCCAGCACAAATGCAATCCATATGCAAAAAACGCACAAAATTATTTTTTACCACATACTTTGGCATCTATTGGTGAAAAAATGGGGGCATGTTAAGGCACAATACGCACCTTATGAGATACCCTGGAGTGTCTACTTTTACAAATGGTAGGCCTTTGTGGGGTTTTTTTGAACAGTCAAACTGTTATAATACCCCAAATGGAAGCATAGGCTCATTAAATCCGTCTCTCAAAATTCTACTGTGAGTACTGAAAAGGACAGGTCTCCTATATGGCACTGTAGCTTCACGAACTAGTGCTAAAGACATACAATGGGGGTGTCATTTTTCTCAGAAGACTTAGCTGAACATAATTTGGGGGGTTTGAACTTAGTGGCACATGTGAAATATACAAAATGCCCAGCACAAATGCAATCCATATGTAAAAAACGCACAAAATTATTTTTTACCACATACTTTGGCATCTATTGGTGACAAAATTGGGGCATGTTAAGGCACAATATGCACCTTATGAGATACCCTGGAGTGTCTACTTTTACAAATGGTAGGCCTTTGTGGGGTTTTTTTGAACAGTCAAACTGTTATAATACCCCAAATGGAAGCATAGGCTCATTAAATCCGTCTCTCAAAATTCTACTGTGAGTACTGAAAAGGACAGGTCTCCTATATGGCACTGTAGCTTCACGAAATAGTGCCAAAGACATACAATCGGGGTACCGTTGTACTCAGAAGACTTAGCTGAACATAATTTGGGGGGTTTGAACTTAGTGGCACATGTGAAATATACAAAATGCCCAGCACAAATGCAATCCATATGTAAAAAATGCACAAAATTATTTTATACCACATACTTTGGCAACTATTGGTGAAAAAATGGGGGCATGTTAAGGCACAATATGCACCTTATGAGATACCCTGGAGTGTCTACTTTTACAAATGGTAGGCCTTTGTGGTTTTTTTTTGAACAGTCAAACTGTTATAATGCCCCAAATGGAAGCATAGGCTCATTAAATCCGTCTCTCAAAATTCTACTGTGAGTGCTGAAAAGGACAGGTCTCGTATATGGCACTGTAGCTTCACGAACTAGTGCCAAAGACATACAATGGGGGTGTCATTTTACTCAGAAGACTTAGCTGAACATAATTTGGGGGGTTTGAACTTAGTGGCACATGTGAAATATACAAAATGCCCAGCAAAAATGCAATCCGTATGTAAAAAATGCACAAAATTATTTTTTACCACATACTTTGGCATGTAATGGTAAAAAAATGGGGGCATGTTAAGGCACAATATGCACCTTATGAGATACCCTGGAGTGTCTACTTTTACAAATGGTAGGCCTTTGGGGTTTTTTTTCGAACAGACAGACTGTTATAATACCCCAAATGGAAGCATAGGCTCATTAAATCCGTCTCTCAAAATTCTACTGTGAATACTGAAAAGGACAGGTCTCCTATATGGCACTGTAGCTTCACAAAATAGTGCCAAAGACATACAATGGGGGTACCGTTGTACTCAGCAGAAGTAACTGAACACATAATAAAACTTTGTACAGGAATAGCACACACCAACTTTACAAAATACACATGAGAAGTTCTTTGTTATAAGTTTGTGTGCGAAAACCCCAAAAAACACAATTTTACTCCAATATTTAGCAGAGGTTGGCGGTAAAATGGCTACGTAGAAAGTGTCAAAACAACCTTAGGTAAATAGCCTGTGGTGTCTACTTTATATAAATATATACTTTTGTGTGGCAATTTTGTTTTCTTTTATGGCTATTAGGCTTACAAGACAAACATACCAAATTCTAAAATCGCTCCACAGAAAAAGTTTATTTTACTCCTTGTGCTTTGTGACCTGTAACCAGGGCCGGATTAACATAGGGGCTGATGGAGCTGCAGCTCCAGGCCCAGGCCCATGGAATAGGCCCATTGATTTAAAAAAAAAAAATGTTTTTTTTTTTTTTTTTTACACACTGCTCTTAGGTTTGCCACCTGACTGGTATTTTACTGGCACAGCCGGTATTTGTGGCTGCCTGACCGTGCCGGTATTGCAGTAATACCGGCAATACAAATGCAGGTATTTTTCTCAGAATAAACGGAGATTACTCTGCAATACCAGCACCGACCAGTAGGGGTCACTGTGTGTGGAGAGAGGCAGGGTTAGGAAGTTACAGCATATCCCTGCCTCTCTCTACTACTCACTGATCCGTAGGGGTGCAGCTACACAGCAGAGTCCAGACAGCAGCTCTACAGTAAGTGAGGGATGGGGGGAAAGGCAGCAGGGACACATGGAGACACTAGGGGACACATGGGGAAACTGAGGCACTAGGGGACACTAAGGGACATATGGGGACACTGAGACACTAGGGGACACAGACACTAGGGCACATGGGGACACAGACACTAGGACACATAGGAACACTGAGACACTTGGGGACACTGGAAAACATAGGGACACTGAGACACTAGGGGACACTGAGACACTAGGGGACACTGGGACACATGAGGATGCTGAGACACATGGGGACGCTGTGAGACATAGGCACATTGGGAGACACTGAGACATTGGGACACGGAGACACTATGTCACCATTTCTCCCAGTGTCCCCATGTCCCCCAGCCAGTGTCCCTAGTGTCTCAGTGTCCCCAAGTCTCCCAGTGTCTGTGTCCCATGTCTCTCCGTGTGCCTAGTGTCCCCATGTGTCCCTATATGTCCCAGTGTCCCCATGTCTATGTCCACAACTGCCCCATGTCTCCCAGTGTCCCCTAGTCTCCCAGTGTCTGTGTTCCCATGTCTCTGTGTCCCAAGTGTCTTAGTGTCCCCAAATGTTTCAGTGTCCCCATGTGTCCCAGTGTCTGTGTTCCTAGTGTCTCAGTGTGCCTAGTGTCCCCATGTCTCCCAGTGTCCCTATATGTCCCAGTGTCCCCATGTCTATGTCCATGTCTTCCAGTGTTCCCAAGTGTCTGTCTCCCAGCCAGTTTCCCCTAGTCTCCCAGTGTCCCCTAGTCTCCCAGTGTCTGTGTTCCCATGTCTCTGTGTCCCTAGTATCTTAGTGTCCCCTAGTGTCTCAGTGTGCCTAGTGTCCCCATGTCTCCCAGTGTCCCTATATGTCCCAGTGTCCCCATATCTATGTCCACAACTGTCCCCATGTCTCCTAGTGTCCCCAAATGTCTGTCTCCCAGTGTCCCCTAGTCTCCCAGTGTCCCCTAGTCTCCCAGTGTCTGTGTTCCCATGTCTCTGTGTCCCTAGTGTCTTAGTGTTCCCAAATGTTTCAATGTTCCCATGTGTCTGTGTCCCTAGTGTCTCAGTGTCCCCATTTCTCCCAGTTTCCCTAAATGTCTCAGTGTCCCCATGTCTATGTGTTCCCGGGTCTCTCAGTGTCCCCATGTCTCTCAGTGTCCCCATGTCTCTGTGTCCCCATGTCTCTCAGTGTCCCCGGGTCTCACTGTGTCCCCAGTATCCTAGTGACATGGAGGGACACTGAGACATTTGGAGAAATGGGGACACCGAGACACTGGGAGACTAGGGGACTCGGCGACATGGGGACACTGACACTGTGATACATAGGGATACTGAGACACTGGGTGACTTGCGAGACTGAGACACTGGGAGACAGGGAGACATTGGGAGCAATCCATCTATACAGCAGAATCAAACTGTGAGTAGTTTGTTGGTGATTTTACAGAATTTTCTCTGATGTCACTCCTTGTGATTATACAAATGATTAAGGCTGGTATTTTTTCCCAAGAAAGGTGGCAACCCTAACTACTCTTCACATACTCTTGCTTAAAGGAGCACTATAGGGTCAGGAACATAATCCTGTATTTCTGACCCTATTATGTTAAAACCACCACCCTGGCCCCTTCTTGCCTCCCTAAGTATAGTAAAATATAACTTGTAGTCAAGTCTGCAGCTGCTGGCTCTGCCTCTGAACTGACTGTCTGCTGACATCATCAGAAGTGGTGGTCTGAGCAAATTACAATACTTGCCCATAGGATTGGCTGAGACTGTCAACTAGGCAGATCAGGGGCAGAGCCATCACAAGTCCAACATAGCCCTGGCCAATCAGCATCTCCTCATAAAGATAAATTGAATCAATGCATCTCTATGAGGAAAGTTCAGTGTCTGCATGCAGAGGGTGGAGACACTGAATGGCAGTGCTGCACAATAGGCAGTACTGCCCCCGGAAGCACCTCTAGCAGCCATCTAAGGAGTGGCCAGTGGAGTTATTTTCTCTGAAAAGACAGTGTTTACTGCAAAAGGCCTGAATGGAATTATTCTACTTAGCAAAAAAAAATACAATAAGCTGTAGTTGTTCTGGTGACTATAGTGTCCCTTTAAGTTTGGAAGCTTAAGAGGGATGTATGGGAACAAAACTTGTGTGGACTGGCTGACAATAAAATTAGTTTAGGTAATGCAGACGTTGGTCTCTCTAACACTGTGGCATGTCCCCTTTCTTCTACACTCACTACATACACCTTTTCTCTGTCTCGGGAATTTATGCCTGCTAGTAAGAAGGTAAGGAGACAAGTGCACCAGCGAGTGCTAGGGGACAGTCCTTAGAAAGCATGGAGTGAGTGCATCATTAGACACATTTATGTCAAGCTCAGGGTGCTGCCTGCATAGTATGCCCTTAGTTGGACAGCCTGCATGATTGGCGGGCAGCCTGACATGCATTCATGCCAGGCTGTCCTTCAAATTCATTGGACAAACATGCCCCCTTTTTGGGCATGTTCTCCCCTTTTGGCAGGTCTGGTTACGTGATTCGCACCAGTGGCCCACCCTTTTACCCCACCCATTGACTTCCTGCTTCACTGGACACAGCTGTTAGGGGGTATGGATTTACTTGAAAGATGAAAGCATAAATTAGAGAGAGATTAGCATAGAGTATGTGTTTTCTTATAGCTGAATCCTATGAGTTTCCCTCCAACACCATCTCCATCAGATACATGACGTTTGGGAGGTATGACTGTTTTTGTGTTTTTGGTCGATAAGATTCCGTAATTAGGCCCATCATAATTGTCAGCACCAGGTCCACTGTGCTCTTAATCCGGCCCTGCCTGTAACTACCAAAAAAAACTTAAAATCCCAGACACATTATATATTCTGTAATTCAGAACAACTAAATGAATTTATTTTTAATTACTTTCCTTAACCTGCACTAATTATGTACACATTATTATTGCAAAAACTGTAAAAAAAAACACACAAAAATTCATTTTTTTGCATATTTCTGTATTTTTTTAATAATAAATAAGCATTTATATATATATGTGTTACATCAAATTAAAGCCCTTTCTGTCCTTTAAAAAACGGTATATAATATGTGTCGGTGCAATAAATTAGTAAAAAAAATTGCAGTTGAACGCAAATAGCAAAAAATGCAAAAAATGCCGTTGTCATTAAGTGAAAGACAAGCTTCTGAAGCTCTGTCCTTAAGGGGTTAAAATATGAGCTTAAACAGCAACACAATAATAAAATGCTTAGATATTAATAACAATAATTAATTATTGATTATAAAGTCCTTACTGATTTCCTTGTGCTATACATAAAGTATTGATATAAACTCCATATAAATACACCATAGGTGATTGTTAAAATAATGGAATCCAACGTTTATTTCTTATGCTGCCGGCAGCCATATATCAATTTTCCCAGAAACCACTGCTTTGACCTTTCAATACCCATACCACTCATTGTTACCCTTTTCTGTTCCTCCAGACACAGTTGATATTTATTTGTGTAATTTTCTCTTCATTTATTCACCAACCCATGCTTCCATAATATGTCCAACTTTACTCTGCATATAAAACCAGCTGCTGCAACAGGATTCTGTTCACACACTTTATTTCAGATACCAGTCCTGTTTTTTACAGCTCCCTTCTTTCCACATTCTATCCCTCTCAATCTACTACCTGCCCAATACATATGGCTACCAACAGGCTATTTCACTGCCAGACTGCCTAAAGTGAGTGGTAGCTAACAATTGGTCAGATTTGTTTGTCTCTAATAGATATTCCAGTTATTGGGTACATTGCTGTGTCCTATGCCATCTTTAATCAATAGAAAAAAAATCAAACTGGAAAGATTGTGACTCGATTGTGACAAAAATCAAACTGGAAAGATTGTGACTCTCGATAAAATTATATACTCCGTCTAACAGTGTTTTTCCTCTTTAATACAGGTAAAATTCTCAGTGAATAGGAAACTTAAACCGCCACCACCCTCCATTAGCAGTGAATATTTCCATATTTGTGCCAGCTCTTTCCTGCTCATATGTTACACGTGCATTTATGTATGTGTTTCTGTGAACTCAGCAACATGTCGGCTAATGCTGGACTCTTTATTTCTACAAGGGACGGTCAAATCCCGTGTTCATTATACGGCAGTCTTCCTGAGCACAACATACGCACTGTACCTCCTTCTCCTCCTTATTTATGAGCACCTTTATCTAGTGGCCACAGTTTTCTGTGTATTCCAGATAGTCTTAATAGACTTGGCCAAGAGGGGGAAGATGGCAATGGAAGGCATGGAGAAGAAGAATGAGGAAGAGGTGATGGAGGTGACGAAGGTGAAAGAAGAGATGAAATGGAAAGTCTTTTAAAGAAGGAATTGTTGTGGGGAAAAAGACTGCTTGCTTGTAAAGGAAAAAGTTTTTTATTAAAATAGTTTTATAACTGAATTCTTTATTTTGTTGTTTTTCTGAGGATTCTGCTTTATATTATTAGGGCAAAGCACAGTGAAAACGTAGGAACCGGAAGCAATCATTAGTTTGCAGATTGTAATTTATTGCAAGTCTAGAACCAAAGAGAGCACCAGTAATATTCATTCTTTCATTCCTTAATAATCCCGATCTGCCACCCAGACCATTTTCAGATAGGCGATTTAAGCCCATCAATACATTGTACACAGGGAACCTGACGTTTTGAAATTCTCCAACTTCCTAATGCTGTCTCTCACTTTCCAACCCTCATCATCATTACAACAATGCCTGATTTATTTGCTCTTACAATTCTGATCCTTTCTGTGCAGTGACATGTTATAGATTTAATGCTTGAGAAGAATGGATTTATAAGGGAAAATAAATAACTTAATGGTAGTTACTGGGCCTGGATATTCCACTGTCCAATGGTCCCAGTGTGGTCGCACACTTCAAAAACCACTGGTGTTTGCACCTTTTGGGAAGACAGATTCCGCAGCACAAAGAAATCATCAAACCTATTCTATATCTCATTGTTTGATCAAATGCTGAAATTGGTGATTGTGCTGTTCTTCTTAGCTGAGCTCTGCTCTTAAAGGGATAGCTCATTAAAATGGATAAGGTGGCTGGTGTCCCTTGGCTCTGTTCAACAGGCAGGGATAAACTCTGCCTTAAAGGACCACTCTAGGCACCCAGACCACTTCAGCTTAATGAAGTGGTCTGGGTGCCAGGTCCTTCTAGGGTTAACCCATTTTTTCATAAACATAGCAGTTTCAGAGAAACTGCTATGTTTATGAATGGGTTAAGCCTTCCCCCTATGTCCTCTAGTGGCTGTCTCATTGACAGCCGCTAGAGGCGCTTGCGTGATTCTCACTGTGATTTTCACAGTGAGAGCACGCCAGCGTCCATAGGAAAGCATTGTGAATGCTTTCCTATGTGACCGGCTGAATGCGCGCGCAGCTCTTGCCGCGCGTGCGCATTCAGCCGACGGGGAGGAGAAGAGGAGGATCGGAGGAGGAGAGCAGGAGGAGATCTCTCCGCCCAGCGCTGGAAAAAGGTAAGATTTAACCCCTTTCCCCTTTCCAGAGCTGGGCGGGAGGGGTTCCCTGAGGGTACGGGCACCCTCAGGGCACTCTAGTGCCAGGAAAACGAGTATGCTTTCCTGGCACTAGAGTGGTCCTTTAATTATACCAGTCCACATCAACAATGGGCGGAAATGATATGCAGAGACTACTCAGCCCACGCTCTGAGCCTATCTTCCCATAGCACTGTTTAGCGTGAGGTACACTCCAAGAGGGAAATTTAGCTTGTCCCCCTACGAGATTCTATTTGGTTCAGCTCCCAGGCTAGGCTGTTACTTTCCTCAGCAGCTCCAAATTCAGTCAGATGCAATGGTAAATTACATAACTGCTCTCTCTCTCATGCCTTGACCAAAATCCATGCGCAAGTGTTTTCTTCTATTCCAGATCCAGTGTCTGATACAATCACCCATAAGTTACTCCCTGGTGATTGGGTTCTGGTTAAGAAATTCCTGAGAAAGCACACACTTGAGCCAAGATTTCATGGTTTATTCCAAGTCCTTCTAACTACATCTACCTCAGTAAAACTAGCTGGGAAGGACACTTGGATACACGCTTCGCACTGCAAGAAAGTTCCAGCTCCAGAGGAAGCTTTACTGTGATATTGTCTCTTGTACTTTTCCACAATCCCAACATTCGACTATATACAAAGACATACCTAATAAAAAGGACCCACACATTTGTGTGACTGGTGACCATTGAGGACATCACTGTAGTTCCTGGAAAGCAGCGGGTTGGAACACGGGCCGACCATGGGGTTACAGACCACAAAGTGCCTTAGATAGAGTGGACAGGAATGGGAAATCCTTGTTACACAGAATGACTTTGTGCAAACCAACTGGGTCTACTCCAATGAAACTTACCTTAAACATAGAACACCCTAGTCCAGGAGACACTGGAGAGTATATAATGGGAATGTACTGGAGAGGGGGTAGTTCATACAATAAATTGGGAACTTTCTATTTACAAGACATGCACACATCACCTGAGAGGGTAGATACAAGACATATGACCATCAACCCTCTCAAACCCCACATTAAGACTCTTAAAGACATGGTAGCCATAGCTAACCCTACATTTGAAGACACTATGGCAGTAGAGACTGTTTTTTCAGACACTAATCTATGGCTTGAGTGGATGAGATATAATGCTAATTCTCATAATAAAACTAACTGTTATGTTTGTGGTGGAGCCAGACCCCATCTAGGTACAGTGCCTCTAAATCTACCTCCTGATGTTGAAACATGTTTCTTAAAGGACCACTCTAGTGCCAGGAAAACATACTCGTTTTCCTGGCAATAGAGTGCCCTGAGGGTGCCCCCACCCTCAGGGACCCCCTCCCGCCCAGCTCTGGAAAGGGGAAAGGGGTAAAAACTTACCTTTTTCCAGCGGTGGGCGGAGAGATCTCCTCTTCTCCTCCCCGTCGGCTGAATGCGCACGCGCGGCAAGAGCTGCGCGCGCATTCAGCCGGTCACATAGGAAAGCATTCATAATGCTTTCCTATGGACGCTTGCGTGCTCTCACTGTGATTTTCACAGTGAGAATCACGCAAGCGCCTCTAGCGGCTGTCAGTGAGACAGCCACTAGAGGAAATAGGGGAAGGCTTAACCCATTCACAAACATAGCAGTTTCTCTGAAACTGCTATGTTTATGAAAAAATGGGTTAACCCTAGAAGGACATGGCACCCAGACCACTTCATTAAGCTGAAGTGGTCTGGGTGCCTAGAGTGGTCCTTTAAGTCTCTATGTGCAGTCAATTACAAACTCATCAGTATGTGAATCATGGAAGAAGATATACCCTCTAACCCAAAGGGATATCAGGCCACCTTATGGAGTCACAGTATATTCAGGTAATTACACTTGATACACTACACACAGTACTACAGGGAAGTTTGTGGGAAAATTCCCTTCTGGTTATTGTGCTACATACCGAAAGCCTCCAGCTACCCTGTTAATACATCAAGTTAAATACTTGAGAGACATTTATTGGCTATGTGGATACATGCAACTCAGATCCAAATTGACAGGCCTATGGTGGGGGGAATGTGCTTTAACTAAAGTTATCATGCCCATACACATAATATCAGACAACCACCAAGGCCCTCTTGACTCACCACACACATACCGTATATACTCGAGTATAAGTCGACCCGAATATAAGCCGAGGCCCCTAATTTTACCCCAAAAAACTGGGAAAACTTATTGACTCGAGTATAAGACTAGGGTGGGAAATGCAGCAGCTACTGGTACATTTCTAAATAAAATTAGATCCTAAAAAAATTATATTAACTGAATATTTATTTACAGTGTGTGTATATAATTAATGCAGTGTGTATATGAATGCAGTGTGTGTATGCAGTGTGTGTGTATGCAGTGTGTGTATGAGTGCAGTGTGTATATAATGAATGGAGTGCAGTGTGTGTGTGTGTATGAGTGCAGTGTGTGTATAATGAATGCAGTGCAGTGTGTATGTATGAGTGCAGTGTGTGTGTATGAGTGCAGTGTGTGTGTATGAGTGCAGTGTGTGTGTGTGTATGAATGCAGTGTGTATGAATGCAGTGTGTATATAATGAATGCAGTGCAGTGTGTGTATGCAGTGTGTGTATGAGTGCAGTGTGTATGCAGTGTGTGTATAATGAATGCAGTGCAGTGTGTGTATATGAGTGCAGTGTGTATGAGTGCAGTGTGTATGAGTGCAGTGTGTATATGAGTGCAGTGTGTATGTATGAGTGCAGTGTGTATGCAGTGTGTGTATAATGAGTGCACTGTGTATATGAGTGCAGTGTGTATGTATGAGTGCAGTGTGTATGTATGAGTGCAGTGTGTATGTATGAGTGCAGTGTGTATGCAGTGTGTGTATAATGAATGCAGTGCAGTGTGTGTATATGAGTGCAGTGTGTATGTATGAGTGCAGTGTGTATGCAGTGTGTGTGTATAATGAATGCAGTGCAGTGTGTGTATATGAGTGCAGTGTGTGTATATGAGTGCAGTGTGTGTATGAGTGCAGTGTGTATGCAGTGTGTGTATAATGAATGCAATGCAGTGCAGTGTGTGTATATGAGTGCAGTGTGTATATGAGTGCAGTGTGTATGCAGTGTGTGTATAATGAGTGCAGTGTGTATATGAGTGCAGTGTGTATGTATGAGTGCAGTGTGTATGTATGAGTGCAGTGTGTATGTATGAGTGCAGTGTGTATGCAGTGTGTGTATAATGAATGCAGTGCAGTGTGTGTATATGAGTGCAGTGTGTATGTATGAGTGCAGTGTGTATGCAGTGTGTGTGTATAATGAATGCAGTGCAGTGTGTGTATATGAGTGCAGTGTGTGTATATGAGTGCAGTGTGTGTATGAGTGCAGTGTGTATGCAGTGTGTGTATAATGAATGCAATGCAGTGCAGTGTGTGTATATGAGTGCAGTGTGTATATGAGTGCAGTGTGTATGCAGTGTGTGTATAATGAATGCAGTGCAGTGTGTGTATATGAGTGCAGTGTGTATATGAGTGCAGTGTATGTATGAGTGCAGTGTGTGTGTATGAATGCAGTGTGTATGAATGCAGTGTGTATATAATGAATGCAGTGCAGTGTGTGTATGCAGTGTGTGTATGAGTGCAGTGTGTATGCAGTGTGTGTATAATGAATGCAGTGCAGTGTGTGTATATGAGTGCAGTGTGTATGAGTGCAGTGTGTATATGAGTGCAGTGTGTGTGTATGAGTGCAGTGTGTATGCAGTGTGTGTATAATGAATGCAGTGCAGTGTGTGTATATGAGTGCAGTGTGTATGTATGAGTGCAGTGTGTATGTATGAGTGCAGTGTGTGTGAGTGCAGTGTGTATGAATGCAGTGTATGTATGAATGCAGTGTGTGTATGTGCAATGTGTGTGTGTGAGTGCAGAGCATTGGTGGGGTATTTAATTATTATTTTAATATTTTTTTTAATGTTATTTTTTTTTAAGGTAACTATTTTTTTTTATTTTATTATTATTTGTATTATTATTTTTATGTTATTATTTTAATAATTTTTTCCTTATTATTATTTGTTTTATTATTAATATTTTAATTTTTTCGTCCCCCCTCCCTGCTTGTTAGCTGGCCAGGGAGGGGGGCTCTCACTCCCTGGTGGTCCAGTGGATGGGCTGTAGGAGGGGGCTGTCAGGAAGCTGTAACTTACCTTCACAGCAGCTCCTGTCAGCTCCCTTCTCTCTTCTCCGGTGCGTGCAGCTCCCAGGTCAGCTCCCTCTGCAACTCTCGCGGCCGCGCGGAGCGTTGCCACGGTAACCCGTGGCAACGCTCTGACCCCGCGGCTCTCGCGAGAGTTGCAGAGGAAGCTGACCTGGGAGCTGCACGCACCGGAGAAGAGAGAAGGGAGCTGACAGGAGCTGCTGTGAAGGTAAGTTACAGCTTCCTGACAGCCCCCGGTCCTTGTCTGTATTATGGCAATGAAAATTGCCATAATACAGACAACTGACTCGAGTATAAGACGAGTGGGGGTTTTTCAGCACAAAAAATGTGCTGAAAAACTCGTCTTATACTCGAGTATATACGGTACTTTAGAGTAAAAAGAGACACTCCTGTACAGGGCAGTTTCGACCCTCACGTATACATAGATGCCAAGGGGGGTGCCAAATGATTTTAAAGCCAGGGATGAGGTTGCAGCTGGATTCAAATCCTTGATTCCACTCATCACGGCCTATAAGAATGTAAATTGGATTAATTACATCTACTAAAACCAACAATGTTTTGTCAATTATACCAGAGATGCCCTCCAGGGACTGGCAGAACAATTACAAGCCACCTCCCAAATGTCATTTCAGAATAGGATGGCCATAGACATGATTCTGGCGGGGGAAAGGAGGTGTGTGTGAAATACTCCCACATACCATGACATGCTGCACTTTTATACCAGATAACACAGGCCCTAACGGGAAAGTAACTATGGCCATCGAGAAGCTTGAAAGCCTCTCTGAAGAGTTAAAAAGAAACTCAGGAGGCGTTAAGAGACAGAACCAGCTATCGCACCACCTAGGTCCTCACCTACAGCAAAACTTGGACACTCACCGCGCTCCAACGGCCCACAGACCAGTGAGGCATCTCTCACACGTTTTACCGGCCCCCAGACAGGCCATACATATGACTGAGGAGACACAGTCTCATATCGTCCTCTACTTATATTTATCCTTAGTTTACTCTCTGACGCTGACCACACCACCGAATCTACTGATTCACGGTGCTACCACTACAGCCCAAACAGGTAGGCACTGAGACGTCACCCCAACGGTCATAATCATCAACTTCTACACACCCGACTGCCACAGACCGCTTTGTAATTAGCGACCGTACCAGTAGTACCTCAGACCTACGCCTGCACATACTGACGTTAACCTCCACTCTACCACACGAGCGCCTTAAGCAAAAATCCTCACACATTATATTTAGTATTTAGTGCTTGTAACTCGTATGTCTTGACTCTCCAAAATTTAAAAATGTGCACTGTCTCTGATGCCATACTAATGTTTTATGATGTTTATGTATCTGCTTGCACCAGCTGTTGTGGCAGTGCAAGCGGGTGTTACCACTATGCACAAAGAAAATAAAGAATTTATAAAAAAAAAAAAAGAAACTCAGGGATCACCAATTCCTGGGATAGATGGTTTGGATGGATAAACGGATGGCAGAAAGTACTCTTCCAAGTGGGTATGGCTGTCCTAACTGTAATGATTCTTTTCCTCTTCTTTGTCTGCTGTATAATGCCTTGTGCACAGAAATATTTGCAGAAGACTGTAGATCAAACCATTGACCGCACCACCCCAACATTCCTACACCAAGACATTGATGACGGAACCTGTGACACAACACATGCACCTCTTCAGTCCCACCACATTAAGTATACAATTACTTCTCTCTAGGGAAACTATAGGGACAGCGTCTTGTCTAACGGGTAAAAAGTCTGTTGCGGAGATGTAGTGGACAAGCCGCTACGGGTTCTAGTGCAGTGAAGAGTTCAAGAAAACATGTTTGAGAAGATGAGCAGCAGCCTATTAGGGATATTATTAGGGATAGATAGTAGTTGTTTACATCGTAAATAGTAATTTTTAGGGGGGTCTGTTGTGGACAGAATATTAACTCTATTAATTTTCGTAAAATGCCTATTTGCTCTGCATAACTATAATCAATATTATTCATAAGTTACTTAAAATGGCCGCTAGGGAATTTCCCCTGTAGTCAACTAAAACCCTTAATTTAACAAGATGGCGCTGGAATCTGGAGGAGAGCTCCATGATGCCAGTGACATCACACCCGGTAGGATGAGCAATTGATGAACCACTTAACAACTAACCAATTGCTTTACCGGACCCTCGGAATAAAGATTCCTCAAGTCTTTCATTAACCTGAAACTTGTGTCTGGTGTGAATTACTTTGGGAGCGTGCACGTAAATACTTATTAATTTGGACAGGGGCAGATATGCAAAAATATCAAGCACTTGATTTGATCCACAACAGCTTTTCTGTAAACCCAGCACAAATTTCTTGCAATTTTTCTTCACTTTTGATTAGAAACTAGAAACTGTTTTCCCAGCAACAGGCAATATGGTAATTTTCTCTAATGATTTTTAGGATAGAAAAATCTAAAATAACAACAGATTATTTTTTATATTTGGGTTTCATATAAAGAACATTCTCTAGGCTCATGTACAATTTAGTTCAAACTAGGTACCTTTGTAACCATAGCAGTGAGTTTGATATTCTAATCAAGATTATTGATACTATCAATGTAATCTTCAAACGTGGAAAAGAGCTGCTCCAACACATAAAAAGCATCATCTATGTATCTTCTCCAGATTTTACAAAACCCGAATAAGGGATGATTATACAAAAGGTGTATCTCAATGAAGTTTATATATATATATATATATATTTACAGATAGATCGATTATTAATACTATTAATCAAATCTACCAACTTGTCCAAGAGCTGCTCCAACACATAACAAATATCTGGACAAGGTATGATTATATTTACACACACACATACATGTATATATATATGTATCTGTTACGGACCGTTTCAGCATAAAAGGGGAAAAATCGGTTTAGGCGATAATCCCCTTTTCCCAAAAAGGCACAGCTACTGTAAAAGCACCAAAACTCACGAATTTGGATATAAATGAATGCACCCAACTCCCGAACTGCATACCAGGTAATAAGATAGCACTCTAAGCTGGAACCTCACGAATAGCTGCTAGCAGATGAATAGGAAAAGCAGACATCAGCTTACACTCCTAGCAGTCAAACTCCAACAGCATACAGTGAATCCCCCCAAGAACGAGACAAGGCTCCGTGTTGAAGGTCAAGCAGTGGTCTGTTTATTCAGGGCTACCTGCCCCTGTATTTATGCAGGTCTCCCACCTGGTGGACACTCCCCTAGGGGACCAGATGGAAGACTGAAACAGCAGACAGACATGTATCAGATTAGTACACACAGCCACAATACTTCCCCACAATGTATCTTGGTTTCCTCCTCTCTGTCCTGGAGATAATTAATGAAGTAATTCAATTATCTCCTAGGACAAAGGCCAGACTCCATTATGCACATGGTGACACAGAAACAGACTATCACTTTAAAATACATACAGACACATTTTATACACAAAACATAGACATGTAACATATCCCCAGATAGTTCAGGTCTGGGTGCACATTATTAGGTTAGAATGGCACCCAGATCACACAAATACATTTTAATTGCCATTGAGCCAAAGTCTTTAATTATACGAACAGGCTCCATGGCAGGCTATCTGGGTTACTACAGTTCACATAAAACATAAACTACCGAATTTCCCTGCATTCACCAAATCCATACGAATGAGAACCAGGGGCTGGAGGTTCAGCGGTGCCTGCACGGAAAAGTGTCCGATTTTGGTGCATGAAAGCCGGGCAGAAAAGTGATGGCTGCCCGGGGAGCTCCAGAACAGCGCCACCTAGCGGCCGCTAAGTGTAACAGCGGCCACACAGTTAGGCAATTAACCGCAGCTTCAGGGAGGTAAATTGGCAGCACACTCCAGCTTCTGGATGGCCAATTAACAACGCCGGCCGGCTTCCCACGGCTCTGGGGAGGTTGGTGAACGGCTGTTTGTTCGGTAGATGAAATCTACCGAACTGCTGTGCAGAAAGGGAGAAATAAATCCTTCTGCACAGTAAAATTAACCCTTTAGCTGCCGGTCCATAGTCCAGAGGCAGCAGGCGGGCAACCAGGCTCCTCCAATACAATGTGGCGAGATTGGTTTCGTCACAGTATCTATAATAATTTCAACTCACTACTGGTAAGTCATTGGCAATTTATGGAGAGTATGCCATGGGCTCTCCAGGCTATAGATTTTAAGCTCTCTATGTATATAATATGTGTGTGCTTATATATTATTTAACTAGATGTATATAACAAATTCAAGTAGAGTCCAAGTTGATCACAGGAAAAGCAAATAAAGAAAAAACTCCACAAATGTAACATTTAACAATAATTAACAGCGCATGAACTCATATATTGTATATAATAGCGATTATGCACTACTTAGAAATCTATAAGGGACATAGGTATATATATTATTCATTGCTGTTAATAATATAAAAATATATTTCTGTTTTTGTTGTTCGTACAGTCAATTTGAAGTTTAGATTAGAAGTTATATTTCATGCAAAAAAAGTACCTAATGGCCTTTTCAAACCCTCTGCTTTATCTATGAAAAAAATAAGTAATAACAAAGTTGACATTGCAATACTTAGTAAGGCCTATGCACAAGAGCAGAGTCTGTGATGTCATAAATTACAGCAGAGTACGTCTAGGTAACACACAGTGATGTCATTTTCAAACATTCCGTGAACACTCACAGCACTCAGAGCTACACTTTACCTGGACAGTGGTTATATTAACTGGAAATATATATTTCCTACTCACCTGCAAAGGGATCTTGTGAAAAGGCACCTCTTGAGTACAGGACCGTTGACTTGTACTTTGCTATCCTATAAAACAAGTATAATGAGAATGGTGAGTGATTCTTTTTCTGCTTTATATCTATCTGTCTAGCTATCATTTTCAAATAATTAAAACAAATGAAATTACAAATTTTAAGTTTTTATTTTGTTACTTTTTTGCATTAAATAAAAACCTAAAGGAACACTGCTCAATTCTATACCATTTAGGAATTGAATCACTATGTTCATGCAGCCCTAGTCACAACTCCCTGCATGTGACTTACACAACTTTCCTAAACACTTCCTGAAAAGAGCTTTGTAAAGCTTACACTTCCTTTACTACAAATTATGTTTAATTTAGAATTTCGTATCTCCTACTCTGTTAATAGCTTGCTAGACCATGCAGGGGTATCTTGTGTGTGATTAAAGTTTCATTTGAATAGCAGGAGATAAAAACGTTTAAAATAAGTAACATCTAAAAGAAAATTACATGTTTTTTTGCAGGCTTTGTGATTTACAGCCAGGGGAGGTGTAGCTAGGGCTGGATAGACAGAATTAAAAGTGATTTTACTTCAAAATGGTAGAGAATTGAGCAGTAAGACTTCAGAGGCATAATGTATACAGAAAAACTGCTTCATTAATATAAAGTTGTTTTGGTGATTATACTGTTACTTTAAAATATGAGCTTAAAGAGCAACACAATAATAAAATGCTTAGATATTAATAACAATAATTAATTATTGATTATAAAGTCCTTACTGATTTCCTTGTGCTATACATAAAGTATTGATATAAACTCCATATAAATACACCATAGGTGATTGTTAAAATAATGGAATCCAACGTTTATTTCTTATGCTGCCGGCAGCCATATATCAATTTTCCCAGAAACCACTGCTTTGACCTTTCAATACCCATACCACTCATTGTTACCTTTTTCTGTTCCTCCAGACACAGTTGATATTTATTTGTGTAATTTTCTCTTCATTTATTCACCAACCCATGCTTCCATAATATGTCCAACTTTACTCTGCATATAAAACCAGCTGCTGCAACAGGATTCTGTTCACACACTTTATTTCAGATACCAGTCCTGTTTTTTACAGCTCCCTTCTTTCCACATTCTATCCCTCTCAATCTACTACCTGCCCAATACATATGGCTACCAACAGGCTATTTCACTGTCAGACTGCCTAAAGTGAGTGGTAGCTAACAATTGGTCAGATTTGTTTGTCTCTAATAGATATTCCAGTTATTGGGTACATTGCTGTGTCCTATGCCATCTTTAATCAATAGAAAAAAAATCAAACTGGAAAGATTGTGACTCGATTGTGACAAAAATCAAACTGGAAAGATTGTGACTCTCGATAAAATTATATACTCCGTCTAACAGTGTTTTTCCTCTTTAATACAGGTAAAATTCTCAGTGAATAGGAAACTTAAACCGCCACCACCCTCCATTAGCAATGAATATTTCCATATTTGTGCCAGCTCTTTCCTGCTCATATGTTACACGTGCATTTATGTATGTGTTTCTGTGAACTCAGCAACATGTCGGCTAATGCTGGACTCTTTATTTCTACAAGAGACGGTCAAATCCCGTGTTCATTATACGGCAGTCTTCCTGAGCACAACATACGCACTGTACCTCCTTCTCCTCCTTATTTATGAGCACCTTTATCTAGTGGCCACAGTTTTCTGTGTATTACAGATAGTCTTAATAGACTTGGCCAAGAGGGGGAAGATGGCAATGGAAGGCATTGAGAAGAAGAATGAGGAAGAGGTGATGGAGGTGACGAAGGTGAAAGAAGAGATGCAATGGAAAGTCTTTTAAAGAAGGAATTGTTGTGGGGAAAAAGACTGCTTGCTTGTAAAGGAAAAAGTTTTTTATTAAAAAAGTTTTATAACTGAATTCTTTATTTTGTTGTTTTTCTGAGGATTCTGCTTTATATTATTAGGGCAAAGCACAGTGAAAACGTAGGAACCGGAAGCAATCATTAGTTTGCAGATTGTAATTTATTGCAAGTCTAGAACCAAAGAGAGCACCAGTAATATTAATTCTTTCATTCCTTAATAATCCCGATCTGCCACCCAGACCATTTTCAGATAGGCGATTTAATCCCATCAATACATTGTACACAGGGAACCTGACGTTTTGAAATTCTCCAACTTCCTAATGCTGTCTCTCACTTTCCAACCCTCATCATCATTACAACAATGCCTGATTTATTTGCTCTTACAATTCTGATCCTTTCTGTGCAGTGACATGTTATAGATTTAATGCTTGAGAAGAATGGATTTATAAGGGAAAATAAATAACTTAATGGTAGTTACTGGGCCTGGATATTCCACTGTCCAATGGTCCCAGTGTGGTCGCACACTTCAAAAACCACTGGTGTTTGCACCTTTTGGGAAGACAGATTCCGCAGCACAAAGAAATCATCAAACCTATTCTATATCTCATTGTTTGATCAAATGCTGAAATTGGTGATTGTGCTGTTCTTCTTAGCTGAGCTCTGCTCTTAAAGGGACAGCTCATTAAAATGGATAAGGTGGCTGGTGTCCCTTGGCTCTGTTCAACAGGCAGGGATAAACTCTGCCTTAATTATACCAGTCCACATCAACAATGGGCGGAAATGATATGCAGAGACTACTCAGCCCACACTCTGAGCCTATCTTCCCATAGCACTGTTTAGCGTGAGGTACACTCCAAGAGGGAAATTTAGCTTGTCCCCCTACGAGATTCTATTTGGTTCAGCTCCCAGGCTAGGCTGTTACTTTCCTCAGCAGCTCCAAATTCAGTCAGATGCAATGGTAAATTACATAACTGCTCTCTCTCATGCCTTGACCAAAATCCATGCGCAAGTGTTTTCTTCTATTCCAGATCCAGTGTCTGATACAATCACCCATAAGTTACTCCCTGGTGATTGGGTTCTGGTTAAGAAATTCCTGAGAAAGCACACACTTGAGCCAATATTTCATGGTTTATTCCAAGTCCTTCTAACTACATCTACCTCAGTAAAACTAGCTGGGAAGGACACTTGGATACACGCTTCGCACTGCAAGAAAGTTCCAGCTCCAGAGGAAGCTTTACTGTGATATTGTCTCTTGTACTTTTCCACAATCCCAACATTCGACTATATACAAAGACATACCTAATAAAAAGGACCCACACATTTGTGTGACTGGTGACCATTGGGGACATCACTGTAGTTCCTGGAAAGCAGCGGGTTGGAACACGGGCCGACCATGGGGTTACAGACCACAAAGTGCCTTAGATGGAGTGGACAGGAATGGGAAATCCTTGTTACACAGAATGACTTTGTGCAAACCAACTGGGTCTACTCCAATGAAACTTACCTTAAACATAGAACACCCTAGTCCAGGAGACACTGGAGAGTATATAATGGGAATGTACTGGAGAGGGGGTAGTTCATACAATAAATTGGGAACTTTCTATTTACAAGACATGCACACATCACCTGAGTGGGTAGATACAAGACATATGACCATCAACCCTCTCAAACCCCACATTAAGACTCTTAAAGACATGGTAGCCATAGCTAACCCTACATTTGAAGACACTATGGCAGTAGAGACTGGTTTTTCAGACACTAATCTATGGCTTGAGTGGATGAGATATAATGCTAATTCTCATAATAAAACTAACTGTTATGTTTGTGGTGGAGCCAGACCCCATCTAGGTACAGTGCCTCTAAATCTACCTCCTGATGTTGAAACATGTTTCTTAAAGGACCACTCTAGTGCCAGGAAAACATACTCGTTTTCCTGGCACTAGAGTGCCCTGAGGGTGCCCCCACCCTCAGGGACCCCCTCCCGCCCGGCTCTGGAAAGGGGAAAGGGGTAAAAACTTACCTTTTTCCAGCGGTGGGCGGAGAGATCTCCTCCTCCGATCCTCCTCTTCTCCTCCCCGTCGGCTGAATGCGCACGCGCGGCAAGAGCTGCGCGCGCATTCAGCCGGTCACATAGGAAAGCATTCATAATGCTTTCCTATGGACGCTTGCGTGCTCTCACTGTGATTTTCACAGTGAGAATCACGCAAGCGCCTCTAGCGGCTGTCAGTGAGACAGCCACTAGAGGAAATAGGGGAAGGCTTAACCCATTCACAAACATAGCAGTTTCTCTGAAACTGCTATGTTTATGAAAAAATGGGTTAACCCTAGAAGGACCTGGCACCCAGACCACTTCATTAAGCTGAAGTGGTCTGGGTGCCTAGAGTGGTCCTTTAAGTCTCTATGTGCAGTCAATTACAAACTCATCAGTATGTGAATCATGGAAGAAGATATACCCTCTAACCCAAAGGGATATCAGGCCACCTTATGGAGTCACAGTATATTCAGGTAATTACACTTGATACACTACACACAGTACCACAGGGAAGTTTGTGGGAAAATTCCCTTCTGGTTATTGTGCTACATGCCGAAAGCCTCCAGCTACCCTGTTAATACATCAAGTTAAATACTTGAGAGACATTTATTGGCTATGTGGATACATGCAACTCAGATCCAAATTGACAGGCCTATGGTGGGGGGAATGTGCTTTTACTAAAGTTATCATGCCCATACACATAATATCAGACAACCACCAAGGCCCTCTTGACTCACCACACACATACTTTAGAGTAAAAAGAGACACTCCTGTACAGGGCAGTTTCGACCCTCACATATACATAGATGCCAAGGGGGGTGCCAAATGATTTTAAAGCCAGGGATGAGGTTGCAGCTGGATTCAAATCCTTGATTCCACTCATCACGGCCTATAAGAATGTAAATTGGATTAATTACATCTACTAAAACCAACAATGTTTTGTCAATTATACCAGAGATGCCCTCCAGGGACTGGCAGAACAATTACAAGCCACCTCCCAAATGTCATTTCAGAATAGGATGGCCATAGACATGATTCTGGCGGGGGAAAGGAGGTGTGTGTGAAATACTCCCAGATACCATGACATGCTGCACTTTTATCCCAGATAACACAGGCCCTAACGGGAAAGTAACTATGGCCATCGAGAAGCTTGAAAGCCTCTCTGAAGAGTTAAAAAGAAACTCAGGGATCACCAATTCTTGGGATAGATGGTTTGGATGGATGAACGGATGGCAGAAAGTACTCTTCCAAGTGGGTATGGCTGTCCTAACTGTAATGATTATTTTCCTCTTCTTTGTCTGCTGTATAATGCCTTGTGCACAGAAATATTTGCAGAAGACTGTAGATCAAACCATTGACCGCACCACCCCAACATTCCTACACCAAGACATTGATGACGGAACCTGTGACACAACACATGCACCTCTTCAGTCCCACCACATTAAGTATACAATTACTTCTCTCTAGGGAAACTATAGGGACAGCGTCTTGTCTAACGGGTAAAAAGTCTGTTGCGGAGATGTAGTGGACAAGCCGCTACGGGTTCTAGTGCAGTGAAGAGTTCAAGAAAACATGTTTGAGAAGATGAGCAGCAGCCTATTAGGGATATTATTAGGGATAGATAGTAGTTGTTTACATCGTAAATAGTAATTTTTAGGGGGGACTGTTGTGGACAGAATATTAACTCTATTAATTTTCGTAAAATGCCTATTTGCTCTGCATAACTATAATCAATATTATTCATAAGTTACTTAAAACGGCCGCTAGGGAATTTCCCCTGTAGTCAACTAATACCCTTGAATTAACAAGATGGCACTGGAATCTGGAGGAGAGCTCCATGATGCCAGTGACATCACACCCGGTAGGATGAGCAATTGATGAACCACTTAACACCTAACCAATTGTTTTACCGGACCCTCGGAATAAAGATTCCTCAAGTCTTTCATTAACCTGAAACTTGTCTGGTGTGAATTACTTTGGGAGCGTGCACGTAAATACTTATTAATTTGGACAGGGGCAGATATGCAAAAATATCAAGCACTTGATTTGATCCACAACAGCTTTTCTGTAAACCCAGCACAAACTTCTTGCAATTTTTCTTCACTTTTGATCAGAAACTAGAAACTGTTTTCCCAGCAACAGGCAATATGGTAATTTTCTCTAATGATTTTTAGGATAGAAAAATCTAAAATAACAACAGATTATTTTTTATATTTGGGTTTCATATAAAGAACATTCTCTAGGCTCATGTACAATTTAGTTCAAACTAGGTACCTTTGTAACCATAGCAGTGAGTTTGATATTCTAATCAAGATTATTGATACTATCAATGTAATCTTCAAACGTGGAAAAGAGCTGCTCCAACACATAAAAAGCATCATCTATGTATCTTCTCCAGATTTTACAAAACCCGAATAAGGGATGATTATACAAAAGGTGTATTTCAATGAAGTTTATATATATATATATATATATATATATATATATATTTACAGATAGATCGATTATTAATACTATTAATCAAATCTACCAACTTGTCCAAGAGCTGCTCCAACACATAACAAATATCTGGACAAGGTATGGTTATATTTACACACACACATACATGTATATATATATTTATCTATAATAATTTCAACTCACTACTGGTAAGTCATTGGCAATTTATGGAGAGTATGCCATGGGCTCTCCAGGCTATAGATTTTAAGCTCTCTATGTATATAATATGTGTGTGCTTATATATTATTTAACTAGATGTATATAACAAATTCAAGTAGAGTCCAAGTTGATCACAGGAAAAGCAAATAAAGAAAAAACTCCACAAATGTAACATTTAACAATAATTAACAGCGCATGAACTCATATATTGTATATAATAGCGATTATGCACTACTTAGAAATCTATAAGGGACATAGGTATATATATTATTCATTGCTGTTAATAATATAAAAATATATTTCTGTTTTTGTTGTTCGTCAATTTGAAGTTTAGATTAGACGTTATATTTCATGCAAAAAAGTACCTAATGGCCTTTTCAAACCCTCTGCTTTATCTATGAAAAAAATAAGTAATAACAAAGTTGACATTGCAATACTTAGTAAGGCCTATGCAGAAGAGCAGAGTCTGTGATGTCATAAATTACAGCAGAGTACGTCTAGGTAACACACAGTGATGTCATTTTCAAACATTCCGTGAACACTCACAGCACTCAGAGCTACACTTCACCTGGACAGTGGTTATATTAACTGGAAATATATATTTCCTACTCACCTGCAAAGGGATCTTGTGAAAAGGCACCTCTTGAGTACAGGACCGTTGACTTGTACTTTGCTATCCTATAAAACAAGTATAATGAGAATGGTGAGTGATTATTTTTCTGCTTTATATCTATCTGTCTAGCTATCATTTTCAAATAATTAAAACAAATGAAATTACAAATTTCAAGTTTTTATTTTGTTACTTTTTTGCATTAAATAAAAACCTAAAGGAACACTGCTCAATTCTATACCATTTAGGAATTGAATCACTATGTTCATGCAGCCCTAGTCACAACTCCCTGCATGTGACTTACACAACTTTCCTAAACACTTCCTGAAAAGAGCTTTGTAAAGCTTACACTTCCTTTACTACAAATTATGTTTAATTTAGAATTTCGTATCTCCTACTCTGTTAATAGCTTGCTAGACCATGCAGGGGTATCTTGTGTGTGATTAAAGTTTCATTTGAATAGCAGGAGATAAAAACATTTAAAATAAGTAACATCTAAAAGAAAATTACATGTTTTTTTGCAGGCTTTGTGATTTACAGCCAGGGGAGGTGTAGCTAGGGCTGGATAGACAGAATTAAAAGTGATTTTACTTCAAAATGGTAGAGAATTGAGCAGTAAGACTTCAGAGGCATAATGTATACAGAAAAACTGCTTCATTAATATAAAGTTGTTTTGGTGATTATACTGTTACTTTAAAATATGAGCTTAAACAGCAACACAATAATAAAATGCTTAGATATTAATAACAATAATTAATTATTGATTATAAAGTCCTTACTGATTTCCTTGTGCTATACATAAAGTATTGATATAAACTCCATATAAATACACCATAGGTGATTGTTAAAATAATGGAATCCAACGTTTATTTCTTATGCTGATGGCAGCCATATATCAATTTTCCCAGAAACCCTTTTCTGTTCCTCCAGACACAGTTGATATTTATTTGTGTAATTTTCTCTTCATTTATTCACCAACCCATGCTTCCATAATATGTCCAACTTTACTCTGCATATAAAACCAGCTGCTGCAACAGGATTCTGTTCACACACTTTATTTCAGATACCAGTCCTGTTTTTTACAGCTCCCTTCTTTCCACATTCTATCCCTCTCAATCTACTACCTGCCCAATACATATGGCTACCAACAGGCTATTTCACTGTCAGACTGCCTAAAGTGAGTGGTAGCTAACAATTGGTCAGATTTGTTTGTCTCTAATAGATATTCCAGTTATTGGGTACATTGCTGTGTCCTATGCCATCTTTAATCAATAGAAAAAAAATCAAACTGGAAAGATTGTGACTCGATTGTGACAAAAATCAAACTGGAAAGATTGTGACTCTCGATAAAATTATATACTCCGTCTAACAGTGTTTTTCCTCTTTAATACAGGTAAAATTCTCAGTGAATAAGAAATTTAAACCGCCACCACCCTCCATTAGCAGTGAATATTTCCATATTTGTGCCAGCTCTTTCCTGCTCATATGTTACACGTGCATTTATGTATGTGTTTCTGTGAACTCAGCAACATGTCGGCTAATGCTGGACTCTTTATTTCTACAAGGGACGGTCAAATCCCGTGTTCATTATACGGCAGTCTTCCTGAGCACAACATACGCACTGTACCTCCTTCTCCTCCTTATTTATGAGCACCTTTATCTAGTGGCCACAGTTTTCTGTGTATTCCAGATAGTCTTAATAGACTTGGCCAAGAGGGGGAAGATGGCAATGGAAGGCATGGAGAAGAAGAATGAGGAAGAGGTGATGGAGGTGACGAAGGTGAAAGAAGAGATGAAATGGAAAGTATTTTAAAGAAGGAATTGTTGTGGGGAAAAAGACTGCTTGCTTGTAAAGGAAAAAGTTTTTTATTAAAAAAGTTTTATAACTGAATTCTTTATTTTGTTGTTTTTCTGAGGATTCTGCTTTATATTATTAGGGCAAAGCACAGTGAAAACGTAGGAACCGGAAGCAATCATTAGTTTGCAGATTGTAATTTATTGCAAGTCTAGAACCAAAGAGAGCACCAGTAATATTAATTATTTCATTCCTTAATAATCCCGATCTGCCACCCAGACCATTTTCAGATAGGCGATTTAATCCCATCAATACATTGTACACAGGGAACCTGACGTTTTGAAATTCTCCAACTTCCTAATGCTGTCTCTCACTTTCCCACCCTCATCATCATTACAACAATGCCTGATTTATTTGCTCTTACAATTCTGATCCTTTCTGTGCAGTGACATGTTATAGATTTAATGCTTGAGAAGAATGGATTTATAAGGGAAAATAAATAACTTAATGGTAGTTACTGGGCCTGGATATTCCACTGTCCAATGGTCCCAGTGTGGTCGCACACTTCAAAAACCACTGGTGTTTGCACCTTTTGGGAAGACAGATTCCGCAGCACAAAGAAATCATCAAACCTATTCTATATCTCATTGTTTGATCAAATGCTGAAATTGGTGATTGTGCTGTTCTTCTTAGCTGAGCTCTGCTCTTAAAGGGACAGCTCATTAAAATGGATAAGGTGGCTGGTGTCCCTTGGCTCTGTTCAACAGGCAGGGATAAACTCTGCCTTAATTATACCAGTCCACATCAACAATGGGCGGAAATGATATGCAGAGACTACTCAGCCCACGCTCTGAGCCTATCTTCCCATAGCACTGTTTAGCGTGAGGTACACTCCAAGAGGGAAATTTAGCTTGTCCCCCTACGAGATTCTATTTGGTTCAGCTCCCAGGCTAGGCTGTTACTTTCCTCAGCAGCTCCAAATTCAGTCAGATGCAATGGTAAATTACATAACTGCTCTCTCTCATGCCTTGACCAAAATCCATGCGCAAGTGTGTGCTTCTATTCCAGATCCAGTGTCTGATACAATCACCCATAAGTTACTCCCTGGTGATAGGGTTCTGGTTAAGAAATTCCTGAGAAAGCACACACTTGAGCCAAGATTTCATGGTTTATTCCAAGTCCTTCTAACTACATCTACCTCAGTAAAACTAGCTGGGAAGGACACTTGGATACACACTTCGCACTGCAAGAAAGTTCCAGCTCCAGAGGAAGCTTTACTGTGATATTGTCTCTTGTACTTTTCCACAATCCCAACATTCGACTATATACAAAGACATACCTAATAAAAAGGACCCACACATTTGTGTGACTGGTGACCATTGGGGACATCACTGTAGTTCCTGGAAAGCAGCGGGTTGGAACACGGGCCGACCATGGGGTTACAGACCACAAAGTGCCTTAGATAGAGTGGACAGGAATGGGAAATCCTTGTTACACAGAATGACTTTGTGCAAACCAACTGGGTCTACTCCAATGAAACTTACCTTAAACATAGAACACCCTAGTCCAGGAGACACTGGAGAGTATATAATGGGAATGTACTGGAGAGGGGGTAGTTCATACAATAAATTGGGAACTTTCTATTTACAAGACATGCACACATCACCTGAGTGGGTAGATACAAGACATATGACCATCAACCCTCTCAAACCCCACATTAAGACTCTTAAAGACATGGTAGCCATAGCTAACCCTACATTTGAAGACACTATGGCAGTAGAGACTGGTTTTTCAGACACTAATCTATGGCTTGAGTGGATGAGATATAATGCTAATTCTCATAATAAAACTAACTGTTATGTTTGTGGTGGAGCCAGACCCCATCTAGGTACAGTGCCTCTAAATCTACCTCCTGATGTTGAAACATGTTTCTTAAAGGACCACTCTAGTGCCAGGAAAACATACTCGTTTTCCTGGCACTAGAGTGCCCTGAGGGTGCCCCCACCCTCAGGGACCCCCTCCCGCCCGGCTCTGGAAAGGGGAAAGGGGTAAAAACTTACCTTTTTCCAGCGGTGGGCGGAGAGATCTCCTCCTCCGATCCTCCTCTTCTCCTCCCCGTCGGCTGAATGCGCACGCGCGGCAAGAGCTGCGCGCGCATTCAGCCGGTCACATAGGAAAGCATTCATAATGCTTTCCTATGGACGCTTGCGTGCTCTCACTGTGATTTTCACAGTGAGAATCACGCAAGCGCCTCTAGCGGCTGTCAGTGAGACAGCCACTAGAGGAAATAGGGGAAGGCTTAACCCATTCACAAACATAGCAGTTTCTCTGAAACTGCTATGTTTATGAAAAAATGGGTTAACCCTAGAAGGACCTGGCACCCAGACCACTTCATTAAGCTGAAGTGGTCTGGGTGCCTAGAGTGGTCCTTTAAGTCTCTATGTGCAGTCAATTACAAACTCATCAGTATGTGAATCATGGAAGAAGATATACCCTCTAACCCAAAGGGATATCAGGCCACCTTATGGAGTCACAGTATATTCAGGTAATTACACTTGATACACTACACACAGTACCACAGGGAAGTTTGTGGGAAAATTCCCTTCTGGTTATTGTGCTACATGCCGAAAGCCTCCAGCTACCCTGTTAATACATCAAGTTAAATACTTGAGAGACATTTATTGGCTATGTGGATACATGCAACTCAGATCCAAATTGACAGGCCTATGGTGGGGGGAATGTGCTTTTACTAAAGTTATCATGCCCATACACATAATATCAGACAACCACCAAGGCCCTCTTGACTCACCACACACATACTTTAGAGTAAAAAGAGACACTCCTGTACAGGGCAGTTTCGAACCTCACATATACATAGATGCCAAGGGGGGTGCCAAATGATTTTAAAGCCAGGGATGAGGTTGCAGCTGGATTCAAATCCTTGATTCCACTCATCACGGCCTATAAGAATGTAAATTGGATTAATTACATCTACTAAAACCAACAATGTTTTGTCAATTATACCAGAGATGCCCTCCAGGGACTGGCAGAACAATTACAAGCCACCTCCCAAATGTCATTTCAGAATAGGATGGCCATAGACATGATTCTGGCGGGGGAAAGGAGGTGTGTGTGAAATACTCCCAGATACCATGACATGCTGCACTTTTATCCCAGATAACACAGGCCCTAACGGGAAAGTAACTATGGCCATCGAGAAGCTTGAAAGCCTCTCTGAAGAGTTAAAAAGAAACTCAGGGATCACCAATTCTTGGGATAGATGGTTTGGATGGATGAACGGATGGCAGAAAGTACTCTTCCAAGTGGGTATGGCTGTCCTAACTGTAATGATTCTTTTCCTCTTCTTTGTCTGCTGTATAATGCCTTGTGCACAGAAATATTTGCAGAAGACTGTAGATCAAACCATTGACCGCACCACCCCAACATTCCTACACCAAGACATTGATGACGGAACCTGTGACACAACACATGCACCTCTTCAGTCCCACCACATTAAGTATACAATTACTTCTCTCTAGGGAAACTATAGGGACAGCGTCTTGTCTAACGGGTAAAAAGTCTGTTGCGGAGATGTAGTGGACAAGCCGCTACGGGTTCTAGTGCAGTGAAGAGTTCAAGAAAACATGTTTGAGAAGATGAGCAGCAGCCTATTAGGGATATTATTAGGGATAGATAGTAGTTGTTTACATCGTAAATAGTAATTTTTAGGGGGGACTGTTGTGGACAGAATATTAACTCTATTAATTTTCGTAAAATGCCTATTTGCTCTGCATAACTATAATCAATATTATTCATAAGTTACTTAAAACGGCCGCTGGGGAATTTCCCCTGTAGTCAACTAATACCCTTGAATTAGCAAGATGGCGCTGGAATCTGGAGGAGAGCTCCATGATGCCAGTGACATCACACCCGGTAGGATGAGCAATTGATGAACCACTTAACACCTAACCAATTGTTTTACCGGACCCTCGGAATAAAGATTCCTCAAGTCTTTCATTAACCTGAAACTTGTCTGGTGTGAATTACTTTGGGAGCGTGCACGTAAATACTTATTAATTTGGACAGGGGCAGATATGCAAAAATATCAAGCACTTGATTTGATCCACAACAGCTTTTCTGTAAACCCAGCACAAACTTCTTGCAATTTTTCTTCACTTTTGATCAGAAACTAGAAACTGTTTTCCCAGCAACAGGCAATATGGTAATTTTCTCTAATGATTTTTAGGATAGAAAAATCTAAAATAACAACAGATTATTTTTTATATTTGGGTTTCATATAAAGAACATTCTCTAGGCTCATGTACAATTTAGTTCAAACTAGGTACCTTTGTAACCATAGCAGTGAGTTTGATATTCTAATCAAGATTATTGATACTATCAATGTAATCTTCAAACGTGGAAAAGAGCTGCTCCAACACATAAAAAGGATCATCTATGTATCTTCTCCAGATTTTACAAAACCCGAATACGGGATGATTATACAAAAGGCGTATTTCAATGAAGTTTATATATATATATATATATATATTTACAGATAGATCGATTATTAATACTATTAATCAAATCTACCAACTTGTCCAAGAGCTGCTCCAACACATAACAAATATCTGGACAAGGTATGATTATATTTACACACACACATACATGTATATATATATGCATCTATAATAATTTCAACTCACTACTGGTAAGTCATTGGCAATTCATGGAGAGTATGCCATGGGCTCTCCAGGCTATAGATTTTAAGCTCTCTATGTATATAATATGTGTGTGCTTATATATTATTTAACTAGATGTATATAACAAATTCAAGTAGAGTCCAAGTTGATCACAGGAAAAGCAAATAAAGAAAAAACTCCACAAATGTAACATTTAACAATAATTAACAGCGCATGAACTCATATATTGTATATAATAGCGATTATGCACTACTTAGAAATCTATAAGGGACATAGGTATATATATTATTCATTGCTGTTAATAATATAAAAATATATTTCTGTTTTTGTTGTTCGTACAGTCAATTTGAAGTTTAGATTAGAAGTTATATTTCATGCAAAAAAAGTACCTAATGGCCTTTTCAAACCCTCTGCTTTATCTATGAAAAAAATAAGTAATAACAAAGTTGACATTGCAATACTTAGTAAGGCCTATGCACAAAAGCAGAGTCTGTGATGTCATAAATTACAGCAGAGTACGTCTAGGTAACACACAGTGATGTCATTTTCAAACATTCCGTGAACACTCACAGCACTCAGAGCTACACTTCACCTGGACAGTGGTTATATTAACTGGAAATATATATTTGCTACTCACCTGCAAAGGGATCTTGTGAAAAGGAACCTCTTGAGTACAGGACCGTTGACTTGTACTTTGCTATCCTATAAAACAAGTATAATGAGAATGGTGAGTGATTCTTTTTCTGCTTTATATCTATCTGTCTAGCTATCATTTTCAAATAATTAAAACAAATGAAATTACAAATTTTAAGTTTTTATTTTGTTACTTTTTTGCATTAAATAAAAACCTAAAGGAACACTGCTCAATTCTATACCATTTAGGAATTGAATCACTATGTTCATGCAGCCCTAGTCACAACTCCCTGCATGTGACTTACACAACTTTCCTAAACACTTCCTGAAAAGAGCTTTGTAAAGCTTACACTTCCTTTACTACAAATTATGTTTAATTTAGAATTTCGTATCTCCTACTCTGTTAATAGCTTGCTAGACCATGCAGGGGTATCTTGTGTGTGATTAAAGTTTCATTTGAATAGCAGGAGATAAAAACGTTTAAAATAAGTAACATCTAAAAGAAAATTATATGTTTTTTTGCAGGCTTTGTGATTTACAGCCAGGGGAGGTGTAGCTAGGGCTGGATAGACAGAATTAAAAGTGATTTTACTTCAAAATGGTAGAGAATTGAGCAGTAAGACTTCAGAGGCATAATGTATACAGAAAAACTGCTTCATTAATATAAAGTTGTTTTGGTGATTATACTGTTACTTTAAAATATGAGCTTAAACAGCAACACAATAATAAAATGCTTAGATATTAATAACAATAATTAATTATTGATTATAAAGTCCTTACTGATTTCCTTGTGCTATACATAAAGTATTGATATAAACTCCATATAAATACACCATAGGTGATTGTTAAAATAATGGAATCCAACGTTTATTTCTTATGCTGCCGGCAGCCATATATCAATTTTCCCAGAAACCACTGCTTTGACCTTTCAATACCCATACCACTCATTGTTACCCTTTTCTGTTCCTCCAGACACAGTTGATATTTATTTGTGTAATTTTCTCTTCATTTATTCACCAACCCATGCTTCCATAATATGTCCAACTTTACTCTGCATATAAAACCAGCTGCTGCAACAGGATTCTGTTCACACACTTTATTTCAGATACCAGTCCTGTTTTTTACAGCTCCCTTCTTTCCACATTCTATCCCTCTCAATCTACTACCTGCCCAATACATATGGCTACCAACAGGCTATTTCACTGTCAGACTGCCTAAAGTGAGTGGTAGCTAACAAATGGTCAGATTTGTTTGTCTCTAATAGATATTCCAGTTATTGGGTACATTGCTGTGTCCTATGCCATCTTTAATCAATAGAAAAAAAATCAAACTGGAAAGATTGTGACTCGATTGTGACAAAAATCAAACTGGAAAGATTGTGACTCTCGATAAAATTATATACTCCGTCTAACAGTGTTTTTCCTCTTTAATACAGGTAAAATTCTCAGTGAATAGGAAATTTAAACCGCCACCACCCTCCATTAGCAGTGAATATTTCCATATTTGTGCCAGCTCTTTCCTGCTCATATGTTACACGTGCATTTATGTATGTGTTTCTGTGAACTCAGCAACATGTCGGCTAATGCTGGACTCTTTATTTCTACAAGGGACGGTCAAATCCCGTGTTCATTATACGGCAGTCTTCCTGAGCACAACATACGCACTGTACCTCCTTCTCCTCCTTATTTATGAGCACCTTTATCTAGTGGCCACAGTTTTCTGTGTATTCCAGATAGTCTTAATAGACTTGGCCAAGAGGGGGAAGATGGCAATGGAAGGCATGGAGAAGAAGAATGAGGAAGAGGTGATGGAGGTGACGAAGGTGAAAGAAGAGATGAAATGGAAAGTCTTTTAAAGAAGGAATTGTTGTGGGGAAAAAGACTGCTTGCTTGTAAAGGAAAACGTTTTTTTATTAAAAAAAGTTTTATAACTGAATTCTTTATTTTGTTGTTTTTCTGAGGATTCTGCTTTATATTATTAGGGCAAAGCACAGTGAAAACGTAGGAACCGGAAGCAATCATTAGTTTGCAGATTGTAATTTATTGCAAGTCTAGAACCAAAGAGAGCACCAGTAATATTAATTCTTTCATTCCTTAATAATCCCGATCTGCCACCCAGACCATTTTCAGATAGGCGATTTAAGCCCATCAATACATTGTACACAGGGAACCTGACGTTTTGAAATTCTCCAACTTCCTAATGCTGTCTCTCACTTTCCAACCCTCATCATCATTACAACAATGCCTGATTTATTTGCTCTTACAATTCTGATCCTTTCTGTGCAGTGACATGTTATAGATTTAATGCTTGAGAAGAATGGATTTATAAGGGAAAATAAATAACTTAATGGTAGTTACTGGGCCTGGATATTCCACTGTCCAATGGTCCCAGTGTGGTCGCACACTTCAAAAACCACTGGTGTTTGCACCTTTTGGGAAGACAGATTCCGCAGCACAAAGAAATCATCAAACCTATTCTATATCTCATTGTTTGATCAAATGCTGAAATTGGTGATTGTGCTGTTCTTCTTAGCTGAGCTCTGCTCTTAAAGGGACAGCTCATTAAAATGGATAAGGTGGCTGGTGTCCCTTGGCTCTGTTCAACAGGCAGGGATAAACTCTGCCTTAATTATACCAGTCCACATCAACAATGGGCGGAAATGATATGCAGAGACTACTCAGCCCACGCTCTGAGCCTATCTTCCCATAGCACTGTTTAGCGTGAGGTACACTCCAAGAGGGAAATTTAGCTTGTCCCCCTACGAGATTCTATTTGGTTCAGCTCCCAGGCTAGGCTGTTACTTTCCTCAGCAGCTCCAAATTCAGTCAGATGCAATGGTAAATTACATAACTGCTCTCTCTCATGCCTTGACCAAAATCCATGCGCAAGTGTTTTCTTCTATTCCAGATCCAGTGTCTGATACAATCACCCATAAGTTACTCCCTGGTGATTGGGTTCTGGTTAAGAAATTCCTGAGAAAGCACACACTTGAGCCAAGATTTCATGGTTTATTCCAAGTCCTTCTAACTACATCTACCTCAGTAAAACTAGCTGGGAAGGACACTTGGATACACGCTTGGCACTGCAAGAAAGTTCCAGCTCCAGAGGAAGCTTTACTGTGATATTGTCTCTTGTACTTTTCCACAATCCCAACATTCGACTATATACAAAGACATACCTAATAAAAAGGACCCACACATTTGTGTGACTGGTGACCATTGGGGACATCACTGTAGTTCCTGGAAAGCAGCGGGTTGGAACACGGGCCGACCATGGGGTTACAGACCACAAAGTGCCTTAGATAGAGTGGACAGGAATGGGAAATCCTTGTTACACAGAATGACTTTGTGCAAACCAACTGGGTCTACTCCAATGAAACTTACCTTAAACATAGAACACCCTAGTCCAGGAGACACTGGAGAGTATATAATGGGAATGTACTGGAGAGGGGGTAGTTCATACAATAAATTGGGAACTTTCTATTTACAAGACATGCACACATCACCTGAGTGGGTAGATACAAGACATATGACCATCAACCCTCTCAAACCCCACATTAAGACTCTTAAAGACATGGTAGCCATAGCTAACCCTACATTTGAAGACACTATGGCAGTAGAGACTCTTTTTTCAGACACTAATCTATGGCTTGAGTGGATGAGATATAATGCTAATTCTCATAATAAAACTAACTGTTATGTTTGTGGTGGAGCCAGACCCCATCTAGGTACAGTGCCTCTAAATCTACCTCCTGATGTTGAAACATGTTTCTTAAAGGACCACTCTAGTGCCAGGAAAACATACTCGTTTTCCTGGCAATAGAGTGCCCTGAGGGTGCCCCCACCCTCAGGGACCCCCTCCCGCCCGGCTCTGGAAAGGGGTAAAAACTTACCTTTTTCCAGCGGTGGGCAGAGAGATCTCCTCCTCCGATCCTCCTCTTCTCCTCCCCGTCGGCTGAATGCGCGCGCGCGGCAAGAGCTGCGCGCGCATTCAGCCGGTCACATAGGAAAGCATTCATAATGCTTTCCTATGGACGCTTGCGTGCTCTCACTGTGATTTTCACAGTGAGAATCACGCAAGCGCCTCTAGCGGCTATCAGTGAGACAGCCACTAGAGGAAATAGGGGAAGGCTTAACCCATTCACAAACATAGCAGTTTCTCTGAAACTGCTATGTTTATGAAAAAATGGGTTAACCCTAGAAGGACCTGGCACCCAGACCACTTCATTAAGCTGAAGTGGTCTGGGTGCCTAGAGTGGTCCTTTAAGTCTCTATGTGCAGTCAATTACAAACTCATCAGTATGTGAATCATGGAAGAAGACATACCCTCTAACCCAAAGGGATATCAGGCCACCTTATGGAGTCACAGTATATTCAGGTAATTACACTTGATACACTACACACAGTACTACAGGGAAGTTTGTGGGAAAATTCCCTTCTGGTTATTGTGCTACATACCGAAAGCCTCCAGCTACCCTGTTAATACATCAAGTTAAATACTTGAGAGACATTTATTGGCTATGTGGATACATGCAACTCAGATCCAAATTGACAGGCCTATGGTGGGGGGAATGTGCTTTTACTAAAGTTATCATGCCCATACACATAATATCAGACAACCACCAAGGCCCTCTTGACTCACCACACACATACTTTAGAGTAAAAAGAGACACTCCTGTACAGGGCAGTTTCGACCCTCACATATACATAGATGCCAAGGGGGGTGCCAAATGATTTTAAAGCCAGGGATGAGGTTGCAGCTGGATTCAAATCCTTGATTCCACTCATCACGGCCTATAAGAATGTAAATTGGATTAATTACATCTACTAAAACCAACAATGTTTTGTCAATTATACCAGAGATGCCCTCCAGGGACTGGCAGAACAATTACAAGCCACCTCCCAAATGTCATTTCAGAATAGGATGGCCATAGACATGATTCTGGCGGGGGAAAGGAGGTGTGTGTGAAATACTCCCAGATACCATGACATGCTGCACTTTCATCCCAGATAACACAGGCCCTAACGGGAAAGTAACTATGGCCATCGAGAAGCTTGAAAGCCTCTCTGAAGAGTTAAAAAGAAACTCAGGGATCACCAATTCCTGGGATAGATGGTTTGGATGGATAAACGGATGGCAGAAAGTACTCTTCCAAGTGGGTATGGCTGTCCTAACTGTAATGATTATTTTCCTCTTCTTTGTCTGCTGTATAATGCCTTGTGCACAGAAATATTTGCAGAAGACTGTAGATCAAACCATTGACCGCACCACCCCAACATTCCTACACCAAGACATTGATGACGGAACCTGTGACACAACACATGCAACTCTTCAGTCCCACCACATTAAGTAAACAATTACTTCTCTCTAAGGAAACTATAGGGACAGCGTCTTGTCTAACGGGTAAAAAGTATGTTGCGGAGATGTAGTGGACAAGCCGCTACGGGTTCTAGTGCAGTGAAGAGTTCAAGAAAACATGTTTGAGAAGATGAGCAGCAGCCTATTAGGGATATTATTAGGGATAGATAGTAGTTGTTTACATCGTAAATAGTAATTTTTAGGGGGGACTGTTGTGGACAGAATATTAACTCTATTAATTTTCGTAAAATGCCTATTTGCTCTGCATAACTATAATCAATATTATTCATAAGTTATTTAAAATGGCCGCTAGGGAATTTCCCCTGTAGTCAACTAACACCCTTGAATTAACAAGATGGCGCTAGAATCTGGAGGAGAGCTCCATGATGCCAGTGACATCACACCCGGTAGGATGAGCAATTGATGAACCACTTAACACCTAACCAATTGCTTTACCGGACCCTCGGAATAAAGATTCCTCAAGTCTTTCATTAACCTGAAACTTGTGTCTGATGTGAATTACTTTGGGAGCGTGCACGTAAATACTTATTAATTTGGACAGGGGCAGATATGCAAAAATATCAAGCACTTGATTTGATCCACAACAGCTTTTCTGTAAACCCAGCACAAATTTCTTGCAATTTTTCTTCACTTTTGATTAGAAACTAGAAACTGTTTTCCCAGCAACAGGCAATATGGTAATTTTCTCTAATGATTTTTAGGATAGAAAAATCTAAAATAACAACAGATTATTTTTTATATTTGGGTTTCATATAAAGAACATTCTCTAGGCTCATGTACAATTTAGTTCAAACTAGGTACCTTTGTAACCATAGCAGTGAGTTTGATATTCTAATCAAGATTATTGATACTATCAATGTAATCTTCAAACGTGGAAAAGAGCTGCTCCAACACATAAAAAGCATCATCTATGTATCTTCTCCAGATTTTACAAAACCCGAATAAGGGATGATTATACAAAAGGTGTATCTCAATGAAGTTTATATATATATATATATATATATATATATATATATATATATATATATATATATATATATTTACAGATAGATCGATTATTAATACTATTAATCAAATCTACCAACTTGTCCAAGAGCTGCTCCAACACATAACAAATATCTGGACAAGGTATGATTATATTTACACACACACATACATGTATATATATATGTATCTGTTACGGACCGTTTCAGCATAAAAGGGGAAAAATCGGTTTAGGCGGTAATCCCCTTTTCCCAAAAAGGCACAGCTACTGTAAAAGCACCAAAACTCACGAATTTGGATATAAATGAATGCACCAAACTCCCGAACTGCATACCAGGGAATAAGATAGCACTCTAAGCTGGAACCTCACGAATAGCTGCTAGCAGATGAATAGGAAAAGCAGACATCAGCTTACACTCCTAGCAGTCAAACTCCAACAGCATACAGTGAATCCCCCCAAGAACAAGACAAGGCTCCGTGTTGAAGGTCAAGCAGTGGTCTGTTTATTCAGGGCTACCTGCCCCTGTATTTATGCAGGTCTCCCACCTGGTGGACACTCCCCTAGGGGACCAGATGGAAGACTGAAACAGCAGACAGACATGTATCAGATTAGTACACACAGCCACAATACTTTCCCATAATGCATCTTGGTTTCCTCCTCTCTGTCCTGGAGATAATTAATGAAGTAATTCAATTATCTCCTAGGACAAAGGCCAGACTCCATTATGCACATGGTGACACAGAAACAGACTATCACTTTAAAATACATACAGACACATTTTATACACAAAACATAGACATGTAACATATCCCCAGATAGCTCAGGTCTGGGTGCACATTATTAGGTGAATGGCACCCAGATCACACAAATACATTTTAATTGCCATGGAGCCAAAGTCTTTAATTATACGAACAGGCTCCATGGCAGGCTATCTGGGTTACTACAGTTCACATAAAACATAAACTACCGAATTTCCCTGCATTCACCAAATCCATACGAATGAGAACCAGGGGCTGGAGGTTCAGCGGTGCCTGCACGGAAAAGTGTCCGATTTTGGTGCATGAAAACCGGGCAGAAAAGTGCTGGCTGCCCGGGGAGCTCCAGAACAGCGCCACCTAGCGGCTGCTAAGTGTAACAGCGGCCACACAGTTAACAGGCAATTAACCGCAGCTTCAGGGAGGTAAATTGGCAGCACACTCCAGCTTCTGGGTGGCCAATTAAAAACGCCGGCCGGCTTCCCACGGCTCTGGGGAGGTTGGTGAACGGCTGTTTGTTCGGTAGATTAAATCTACCGAACTGCTGTGCAGAAAGGGAGAAATAAATCCTTCTGCACAGTAAAATTAACCCTTTAGCTGCCGGTCCATAGTCCAGAGGCAGCAGGCGGGCAACCAGGCTCCTCCAATACAATGTGGCGAGATTGGTTTCGTCACAGTATCTATAATAATTTCAACTCACTACTGGTAAGTCATTGGCAATTTATGGAGAGTATGCCATGGGTTCTCCAGGCTATAGATTTTAAGCTCTCTATGTATATAATATGTGTGTGCTTATATATTATTTAACTAGATGTATATAACAAATTCAAATAGAGTCCAAATTGATCACAGGAAAAGCAAATAAAGAAAAAACTCCACAAATGTAACATTTAACAATAATTAACAGCGCATGAACTCATATATTGTATATAATAGCGATTATGCACTACTTAGAAATCTATAAGGGACATAGGTATATATATTATTCATTGCTGTTAATAATATAAAAATATATTTCTGTTTTTGTTGTTCGTACAGTCAATTTGAAGTTTAGATTAGAAGTTATATTTCATGCAAAAAAAAGTACCTAATGGCCTTTTCAAACCCTCTGCTTTATCTATGAAAAAAATAAGTAATAACAAAGTTGACATTGCAATACTTAGTAAGGCCTATGCACAAGAGCAGAGTCTGTGATGTCATAAATTACAGCAGAGTACGTCTAGGTAACACACAGTGATGTCATTTTCAAACATTCCGTGAACACTCACAGCACTCAGAGCTACACTTTACCTGGACAGTGGTTATATTAACTGGAAATATATATTTCCTACTCACCTGCAAAGGGATCTTGTGAAAAGGCACCTCTTGAGTACAGGACCGTTGACTTGTACTTTGCTATCCTATAAAACAAGTATAATGAGAATGGTGAGTGATTCTTTTTCTGCTTTATATCTATCTGTCTAGCTATCATTTTCAAATAATTAAAACAAATGAAATTACAAATTTTAAGTTTTTATTTTGTTACTTTTTTGCATTAAATAAAAACCTAAAGGAACACTGCTCAATTCTATACCATTTAGGAATTGAATCACTATGTTCATGCAGCCCTAGTCACAACTCCCTGCATGTGACTTACACAACTTTCCTAAACACTTCCTGAAAAGAGCTTTGTAAAGCTTACACTTCCTTTACTACAAATTATGTTTAATTTAGAATTTCGTATCTCCTACTCTGTTAATAGCTTGCTAGACCATGCAGGGGTATCTTGTGTGTGATTAAAGTTTCATTTGAATAGCAGGAGATAAAAACGTTTAAAATAAGTAACATCTAAAAGAAAATTACATGTTTTTTTGCACGCTTTGTGATTTACAGCCAGGGGAGGTGTAGCTAGGGCTGGATAGACAGAATTAAAAGTGATTTTACTTCAAAATGGTAGAGAATTGAGCAGTAAGACTTCAGAGGCATAATGTATACAGAAAAACTGCTTCATTAATATAAAGTTGTTTTGGTGATTATACTGTTACTTTAAAATATGAGCTTAAACAGCAACACAATAATAAAATGCTTAGATATTAATAACAATAATTAATTATTGATTATAAAGTCCTTACTGATTTCCTTGTGCTATACATAAAGTATTGATATAAACTCCATATAAATACACCATAGGTGATTGTTAAAATAATGGAATCCAACGTTTATTTCTTATGCTGCCGGCAGCCATATATCAATTTTCCCAGAAACCACTGCTTTGACCTTTCAATACCCATACCACTCATTGTTACCCTTTTCTGTTCCTCCAGACACAGTTGATATTTATTTGTGTAATTTTCTCTTCATTTATTCACCAACCCATGCTTCCATAATATGTCCAACTTTACTCTGCATATAAAACCAGCTGCTGCAACAGGATTCTGTTCACACACTTTATTTCAGATACCAGTCCTGTTTTTTACAGCTCCCTTCTTTCCACATTCTATCCCTCTCAATCTACTACCTGCCCAATACATATGGCTACCAACAGGCTATTTCACTGTCAGACTGCCTAAAGTGAGTGGTAGCTAACAATTGGTCAGATTTGTTTGTCTCTAATAGATATTCCAGTTATTGGGTACATTGCTGTGTCCTATGCCATCTTTAATCAATAGAAAAAAAATCAAACTGGAAAGATTGTGACTCGATTGTGACAAAAATCAAACTGGAAAGATTGTGACTCTCGATAAAATTATATACTCCGTCTAACAGTGTTTTTCCTCTTTAATGCAGGTAAAATTCTCAGTGAATAGGAAATTTAAACCGCCACCACCCTCCATTAGCAGTGAATATTTCCATATTTGTGCCAGATCTTTCCTGCTCATATGTTACACGTGCATTTATGTATGTGTTTCTGTGAACTCAGCAACATGTCGGCTAATGCTGGACTCTTTATTTCTACAAGGGACGGTCAAATCCCGTGTTCATTATACGGCAGTCTTCCTGAGCACAACATACGCACTGTACCTCCTTCTCCTCCTTATTTATGAGCACCTTTATCTAGTGGTCACAGTTTTCTGTGTATTACAGATAGTCTTAATAGACTTGGCCAAGAGGGGGAAGATGGCAATGGAAGGCATGGAGAAGAAGAATGAGGAAGAGGTGATGGAGGTGACGAAGGTGAAAGAAGAGATGAAATGGAAAGTCTTTTAAAGAAGGAATTGTTGTGGGGAAAAAGACTGCTTGCTTGTAAAGGAAAAAGTTTTTTATTAAAAAAGTTTTATAACTGAATTCTTTATTTTGTTGTTTTTCTGAGGATTCTGCTTTATATTATTAGGGCAAAGCACAGTGAAAACGTAGGAACCGGAAGCAATCATTAGTTTGCAGATTGTAATTTATTGCAAGTCTAGAACCAAAGAGAGCACCAGTAATATTAATTCTTTCATTCCTTAATAATCCCGATCTGCCACCCAGACCATTTTCAGATAGGCGATTTAAGCCCATCAATACATTGTACACAGGGAACCTGACGTTTTGAAATTCTCCAACTTCCTAATGCTGTCTCTCACTTTCCAACCCTCATCATCATTACAACAATGCCTGATTTATTTGCTCTTACAATTCTGATCCTTTCTGTGCAGTGACATGTTATAGATTTAATGCTTGAGAAGAATGGATTTATAAGGGAAAATAAATAACTTAATGGTAGTTACTGGGCCTGGATATTCCACTGTCCAATGGTCCCAGTGTGGTCGCACACTTCAAAAACCACTGGTGTTTGCACCTTTTGGGAAGACAGATTCCGCAGCACAAAGAAATCATCAAACCTATTCTATATCTCATTGTTTGATCAAATGCTGAAATTGGTGATTGTGCTGTTCTTCTTATCTGAGCTCTGCTCTTAAAGGGACAGCTCATTAAAATGGATAAGGTGGCTGGTGTCCCTTGGCTCTGTTCAACAGGCAGGGATAAACTCTGCCTTAATTATACCAGTCCACATCAACAATGGGCGGAAATGATATGCAGAGACTACTCAGCCCACGCTCTGAGCCTATCTTCCCATAGCACTGTTTAGCGTGAGGTACACTCCAAGAGGGAAATTTAGCTTGTCCCCCTACGAGATTCTATTTGGTTCAGCTCCCAGGCTAGGCTGTTACTTTCCTCAGCAGCTCCAAATTCAGTCAGATGCAATGGTAAATTACATAACTGCTCTCTCTCATGCCTTGACCAAAATCCATGCGCAAGTGTTTTCTTCTATTCCAGATCCAGTGTCTGATACAATCACCCATAAGTTACTCCCTGGTGATTGGGTTCTGGTTAAGAAATTCCTGAGAAAGCACACACTTGAGCCAAGATTTCATGGTTTCTTCCAAGTCCTTCTAACTACATCTACCTCAGTAAAACTAGCTGGGAAGGACACTTGGATACACGCTTCGCACTGCAAGAAAGTTCCAGCTCCAGAGGAAGCTTTACTGTGATATTGTCTCTTGTACTTTTCCACAATCCCAACATTCGACTATATACAAAGACATACCTAATAAAAAGGACCCACACATTTGTGTGACTGGTGACCATTGGGGACATCACTGTAGTTCCTGGAAAGCAGCGGGTTGGAACACGGGCCGACCATGGGGTTACAGACCACAAAGTGCCTTAGATAGAGTGGACAGGAATGGGAAATCCTTGTTACACAGAATGACTTTGTGCAAACCAACTGGGTCTACTCCAATGAAACTTACCTTAAACATAGAACACCCTAGTCCAGGAGACACTGGAGAGTATATAATGGGAATGTACTGGAGAGGGGGTAGTTCATACAATAAATTGGGAACTTTCTATTTACAAGACATGCACACATCACCTGAGTGGGTAGATACAAGACATATGACCATCAACCCTCTCAAACCCCACATTAAGACTCTTAAAGACATGGTAGCTGTGGCGAAACCAGCTTCGCCACTGTGAACTGGAGAGGCCTGGCTGCTAGCCTCCTGCCCTGCGACTACGGCCCATGGACATATTGCTCTATAAACACTATATTTGGGCATGTAATAATTTATATTGCTGCTACTGGCCCTTTAAAATCAGCGATGGACATATTGGGACTTTTGGGACTAATGTCCCTTTAAGACTTTGTAACATATCACAGTAATACTGTCTTAAATATTATGTAGGTATTTATGTGTTCAGTTAAACTGGGGATATGTAGAAATGTGTGTTTTATGTGTTAAATGTATCAGTATGTAATTTTATGTCTTTTACTGTGACTCTAGTCCTAGATAATTGGATTACTTCTCCAATTAACTCCAGGGCAGAAGGGAGGAAGCCGGGATGCATTGTGGGGGATGTTTTACTTCTGTTTGGGCCAGATTGTGCCATGCTGCAAGCCAGGGCCCAAAAGATACTTTTAGTAACTTTTAAACCCCTGGTCGGATTCATGCCATTTTTTAATATGTTGTTCCCCTGAATGGATTGATTGTGGATATGTATTTTTATGTGAATGTGATGTATGGTTTTAAAGTTATGAAAGTTGTGTAAAAGTATATTTTACTCTGTATGCATAATGGGATTATGTGTCACACTAAGGGGAGGGGATGTGTGGGAGGTAACATCTATGTCATTGGTTCTTTTATGCCTCCCCCTGGGTGTGGCCTGTATGTGTGAGTTGGAAATAAAAGCCAGACTGGGTGTCCCAGTCTAGAGTTTTTGCTTAACCCTCAAAGCGATGTGTCGTCTCGGTCTTTGGGGGAATGGGATTGTATGCTGACTGCCAAGAGTGTAAGCCGATGTCTGCTTTTCTTGTTCAGCTGTTCCAGTGTTCGTGTGGTTCCAGTCGGGAGAATGGTGTTTGCAGTAGCTGCCTGTGCATCTGGAAAGGGGATTATCGCCTAAACTGGGTTTTATCCTCTTGTAAGTGAAACGGTCCGTTACAATTGGTGGCAAGCGGCGGGATCGTTCCTACAACCAGAGGGACAGCTACAGACAACACCATTTCTGGATTACAAATTGAGGGCAACGCTAGTATCCATACAGCGACCCTATCTACAAAGGAAATCAGGAAAATGAAAGGAGACAGAGTCGCAGCTGCTGCAGCACCTCCGAGGGAGGAGGAGGAATCCGAGTTTGCCAGGGAATATAGGAGCAGGATGGCTCTATTCTCACCAGCCCGAGCGGAGCGGATGGCAGACCGGGTCTACAACGATGTACAGGCGTACCTCATGCTGCGAACGACGCAGAGGAACCAACAAGCTGCGGGATTGTTCCCACAGCCAGAAGGACAGCTACAGAACACCAATTCCTTGGAGTTACAAATTGAGGGCAACGTTAGCATTCGTGCAGCGCCCCTGGCAGCAGAGGTATCCAGCGACTTGGAGCAGACAAGTATGGAAGGCTCTGATGCTGAAGATGATTTTATGGCCAAGGTGAGGCAGCAAGTGGCCCAGTATGGGGGTTATATATCCATGGACACATTCCAGGGGATCTGGAACCAGGTCATGGCTGAGCAAAACTCAAAGATGGATGAAGAGTATGATGAGCAGGAAGAGTGGTACAGCAGCAGAGTAGAGGCTGCATCCGAGGAGGTTAGCCGCCCCCCCCCCCGAGGCGGCAGGAAGAACCCGAAGTAGGGGTCCTCATAGATTGGTCCTGTGAGGAACCACAACAGGCAGGTGGAGATGGGACCGAGGTCTCTCTACCGGCCCTACAGGGATGCTGGGCAGTCGGCCCAGATCCCCAGCGGCAGTGTGTAACCCAGGGAGCTGATGGTGTCGTCCATCCTCCCCAGCGGCAAAGTAAGTCCCAGGGAGCTAAAGGTGTCGTCCTTCCTCCCCAGCGGCAGATTGTATCTCAGGGAGCTGAAGGTGCCGTCCTTCCTCCCCAGCGGCAGTGTGTGTCCCAGGGGGATGAAGGTGTTGTCCTTCCTCCCCAGCGGCAGGCTGAGTTACAGGGGGCAGAGGTTGTTGTTCCTGCCCCCCAGCAGAAAAGTGATATGCCAGGAAGGCAGTGTGAAGTAAAGGGAGAGGAGAGCAGCGTCCTCCCTCCCCAGCGACAGTGTGTGTCTCCGGGAGCTGATGGTGTCGTCCATCCTCCCCAGCGGCAGGCTGAGTTACAGGGGGCAGAGGTTGTTGTTCCTGCCCCCCAGCAACAAAGTGATGTGCCAGGAAGGCAGGGTGAGGTGAAGGGAGAGGAGAGCAGCGTCCTCCCTCCCCAGCGGCAGTGTGTACCTCAGGGAGCAGAAGGTGCAATCCTTCCTCCCCAGCGGCAGTGTGTACCCCAGGGAGCAGAAGGTGCCATCCTTTCTCCCCAGCGGCAGTTTGCCATCCAGAGAGAGGAACTTGTTACACCCTCTCTCCCACGGCAACCTAACCCACCAAGGGGAGATGTTAAGCCCCACAACTGTGCAGATGGGACCGTAGTCTCTGCACTTACAGCACAAGGGATAGGGACGGTCGGTCCTGTTCCCCAGCCTCAGTGTGATGGATCCAAAGGGGAGACAGTCGGTCTCCCCCTCCGGCAGTCGAGCTGTGCACCTAAAGGGGAGACAGCCAGTCTCCAGCAACCAGGCGCCCACCAGACTACTCCCGTGGTAGTGCTGGCAACAGGACAGAGTACCGCTGGTCTCTGCCCCCTCAGCAACCCACCAAGGCAGCCTACCCGTCTCCCACCCAGCAGTGGTGAAACACCAGAACTTGGACAAAATCCTTCCTCACCCAGATGTAGTAACCGGTTAGTGTGGGTGGGCTGCTCTGTTATTTCTGTTTCGTGGGTGGGTTGCTGGACTAACCAGGGCACTGACCGGCAGAAAGTCAGGTACCCTGTTAGTCTAATTGGCAAAGGGGAGAAATGTGGCGAAACCAGCTTCGCCACTGTGAACTGGAGAGGCCTGGCTGCTAGCCTCCTGCCCTGCGACTACGGCCCATGGACATATTGCTCTATAAACACTATATTTGGGCATGTAATAATTTATATTGCTGCTACTGGCCCTTTAAAATCAGCGATGGACATATTGGGACTTTTGGGACTAATGTCCCTTTAAGACTTTGCAACATATCACAGTAATACTGTCTTAAATATTATGTAGGTATTTATGTGTTCAGTTAAACTGGGGATATGTAGAAATGTGTGTTTTATGTGTTAAATGTATCAGTATGTAATTTTATGTCTTTTACTGTCTTTTTGCAACCATGTGGTTAATGGAGTCTGACTCTACTCCTAGATAATTGGATTACTTCTCCAATTAACTCCAGGGCAGAAGGGAGGAAGCCGGGATGCATTGTGGGGGATGTTTTACTTCTGTTTGGGCCAGATTGTGCCATGCTGCAAGCCAGGGCCCAAAAGATACTTTTAGTAACTTTTAAACCCCTGGTCGGATTCATGCCATTTTTTAATATGTTGTTCCCCTGAATGGATTGATTGTGGATATGTATTTTTATGTGAATGTGATGTATGGTTTTAAAGTTATGAAAGTTGTGTAAAAGTATATTTTACTCTGTATGCATAATGGGATTATGTGTCACACTAAGGGGAGGGGATGTGTGGGAGGTAACATCTATGTCATTGGTTCTTTTATGCCTCCACCTGGGTGTGGCCTGTATGTGTGAGTTGGAAATAAAAGCCAGACTGGGTGTCCCAGTCTAGAGTTTTTGCTTAACCCTCAAAGCGATGTGTCGTCTCGGTCTTTGGGGGAATGGGATTGTATGCTGACTGCCAAGTGTGTAAGCCGATGTCTGCTTTTCTTGTTCAGCTGTTCCAGTGTTCGTGTGGTTCCAGTCGGGAGAATGGTGTTTGCAGTAGCTGCCTGTGCATCTGGAAAGGGGATTATCGCCTAAACTGGGTTTTATCCTCTTGTAAGTGAAACGGTCCGTTACAGTAGCCATAGCTAACCCTACATTTGAAGACACTATGGCAGTAGAGACTCTTTTTTCAGACACTAATCTATGGCTTGAGTGGATGAGATATAATGCTAATTCTCATAATAAAACTAACTGTTATGTTTGTGGTGGAGCCAGACCCCATCTAGGTACAGTGCCTCTAAATCTACCTCCTGATGTTGAAACATGTTTCTTAAAGAACCACTCTAGTGCCAGGAAAACATACTCGTTTTCCTGGCAATAGAGTGCCCTGAGGGTGCCCCCACCCTCAGGGACCCCCTCCCGCCCGGCTCTGGAAAGGGGAAAGGGGTAAAAACTTACCTTTTTCCAGCGGTGGGCGGAGAGATCTCCTCCTCCGACCCTCCTCTTCTCCTCCCCGTCGGCTGAATGCGCGCGCGCGGCAAGAGCTGCGCGCGCATTCAGCCGGTCACATAGGAAAGCATTCATAATGCTTTCCTATGGACGCTTGCGTGCTCTCACTGTGATTTTCACAGTGAGAATCACGCAAGCGCCTCTAGCGGCTGTCAGTGAGACAGCCACTAGAGGAAATAGGGGAAGGCTTAACCCATTCACAAACATAGCAGTTTCTCTGAAACTGCTATGTTTATGAAAAAATGGGTTAACCCTAGAAGGACCTGGCACCCAGACCACTTCATTAAGCTGAAGTGGTCTGGGTGCCTAGAGTGGTCCTTTAAGTCTCTATGTGCAGTCAATTACAAACTCATCAGTATGTGAATCATGGAAGAAGACATACCCTCTAACCCAAAGGGATATCAGGCCACCTTATGGAGTCACAGTATATTCAGGTAATTACACTTGATACACTACACACAGTACCACAGGGAAGTTTGTGGGAAAATTCCCTTCTGGTTATTGTGCTACATACCGAAAGCCTCCAGCTACCCTGTTAATACATCAAGTTAAATACTTGAGAGACATTTATTGGCTATGTGGATACATGCAACTCAGATCCAAATTGACAGGCCTATGGTGGGGGGAATGTGCTTTTACTAAAGTTATCATGCCCATACACATAATATCAGACAACCACCAAGGCCCTCTTGACTCACCACACACATACTTTAGAGTAAAAAGAGACACTCCTGTACAGGGCAGTTTCGACCCTCACATATACATAGATGCCAAGGGGGGTGCCAAATGATTTTAAAGCCAGGGATGAGGTTGCAGCTGGATTCAAATCCTTGATTCCACTCATCACGGCCTATAAGAATGTAAATTGGATTAATTACATCTACTAAAACCAACAATGTTTTGTCAATTATACCAGAGATGCCCTCCAGGGACTGGCAGAACAATTACAAGCCACCTCCCAAATGTCATTTCAGAATAGGATGGCCATAGACATGATTCTGGCGGGGGAAAGGAGGTGTGTGTGAAATACTCCCAGATACCATGACATGCTGCACTTTTATCCCAGATAACACAGGCCCTAACGGGAAAGTAACTATGGCCATCGAGAAGCTTGAAAGCCTCTCTGAAGAGTTAAAAAGAAACTCAGGGATCACCAATTCCTGGGATAGATGGTTTGGATGGATAAACGGATGGCAGAAAGTACTCTTCCAAGTGGGTATGGCTGTCCTAACTGTAATGATTATTTTCCTCTTCTTTGTCTGCTGTATAATGCCTTGTGCACAGAAATATTTGCAGAAGACTGTAGATCAAACCATTGACCGCACCACCCCAACATTCCTACACCAAGACATTGATGACGGAGCCTGTGACACAACACATGCACCTCTTCAGTCCCACCACATTAAGTATACAATTACTTCTCTCTAGGGAAACTATAGGGACAGCGTCTTGTCTAACGGGTAAAAAGTCTGTTGCGGAGATGTAGTGGACAAGCCGCTACGGGTTCTAGTGCAGTGAAGAGTTCAAGAAAACATGTTTGAGAAGATGAGCAGCAGCCTATTAGGGATATTATTAGGGATAGATAGTAGTTGTTTACATCGTAAATAGTAATTTTTAGGGGGGACTGTTGTGGACAGAATATTAACTCTATTAATTTTCGTAAAATGCCTATTTGCTCTGCATAACTATAATCAATATTATTCATAAGTTACTTAAAATGGCCGCTAGGGAATTTCCCCTGTAGTCAACTAACACCCTTGAATTAACAAGATGGCGCTAGAATCTGGAGGAGAGCTCCATGATGCCAGTGACATCACACCCGGTAGGATGAGCAATTGATGAACCACTTAACACCTAACCAATTGCTTTACCGGACCCTCGGAATAAAGATTCCTCAAGTCTTTCATTAACCTGAAACTTGTGTCTGGTGTGAATTACTTTGGGAGCGTGCACGTAAATACTTATTAATTTGGACAGGGGCAGATATGCAAAAATATCAAGCACTTGATTTGATCCACAACAGCTTTTCTGTAAACCCAGCACAAATTTCTTGCAATTTTTCTTCACTTTTGATTAGAAACTAGAAACTGTTTTCCCAGCAACAGGCAATATGGTAATTTTCTCTAATGATTTTTAGGATAGAAAAATCTAAAATAACAACAGATTATTTTTTATATTTGGGTTTCATATAAAGAACATTCTCTAGGCTCATGTACAATTTAGTTCAAACTAGGTACCTTTGTAACCATAGCAGTGAGTTTGATATTCTAATCAAGATTATTGATACTATCAATGTAATCTTCAAACGTGGAAAAGAGCTGCTCCAACACATAAAAAGCATCATCTATGTATCTTCTCCAGATTTTACAAAACCCGAATAAGGGATGATTATACAAAAGGTGTATCTCAATGAAGTTTATATATATATATATATATTTTTATATATATATATATATATATATATATATATATATATATATATATATATATATATTTACAGATAGATCGATTATTAATACTATTAATCAAATCTACCAACTTGTCCAAGAGCTGCTCCAACACATAACAAATATCTGGACAAGGTATGATTATATTTACACACACACATACATGTATATATATATGTATCTGTTACGGACCGTTTCAGCATAAAAGGGGAAAAATCGGTTTAGGCGGTAATCCCCTTTTCCCAAAAAGGCACAGCTACTGTAAAAGCACCAAAACTCACGAATTTGGATATAAATGAATGCACCAAACTCCCGAACTGCATACCAGGGAATAAGATAGCACTCTAAGCTGGAACCTCACGAATAGCTGCTAGCAGATGAATAGGAAAAGCAGACATCAGCTTACACTCCTAGCAGTCAAACTCCAACAGCATACAGTGAATCCCCCCAAGAACAAGACAAGGCTCCGTGTTGAAGGTCAAGCAGTGGTCTGTTTATTCAGGGCTACCTGCCCCTGTATTTATGCAGGTCTCCCACCTGGTGGACACTCCCCTAGGGGACCAGATGGAAGACTGAAACAGCAGACAGACATGTATCAGATTAGTACACACAGCCACAATACTTTCCCATAATGCATCTTGGTTTCCTCCTCTCTGTCCTGGAGATAATTAATGAAGTAATTCAATTATCTCCTAGGACAAAGGCCAGACTCCATTATGCACATGGTGACACAGAAACAGACTATCACTTTAAAATACATACAGACACATTTTATACACAAAACATAGACATGTAACATATCCCCAGATAGCTCAGGTCTGGGTGCACATTATTAGGTGAATGGCACCCAGATCACACAAATACATTTTAATTGCCATGGAGCCAAAGTCTTTAATTATACGAACAGGCTCCATGGCAGGCTATCTGGGTTACTACAGTTCACATAAAACATAAACTACCGAATTTCCCTGCATTCACCAAATCCATACGAATGAGAACCAGGGGCTGGAGGTTCAGCGGTGCCTGCACGGAAAAGTGTCCGATTTTGGTGCATGAAAACCGGGCAGAAAAGTGCTGGCTGCCCGGGGAGCTCCAGAACAGCGCCACCTAGCGGCTGCTAAGTGTAACAGCGGCCACACAGTTAACAGGCAATTAACCGCAGCTTCAGGGAGGTAAATTGGCAGCACACTCCAGCTTCTGGGTGGCCAATTAAAAACGCCGGCCGGCTTCCCACGGCTCTGGGGAGGTTGGTGAACGGCTGTTTGTTCGGTAGATTAAATCTACCGAACTGCTGTGCAGAAAGGGAGAAATAAATCCTTCTGCACAGTAAAATTAACCCTTTAGCTGCCGGTCCATAGTCCAGAGGCAGCAGGCGGGCAACCAGGCTCCTCCAATACAATGTGGCGAGATTGGTTTCGTCACAGTATCTATAATAATTTCAACTCACTACTGGTAAGTCATTGGCAATTTATGGAGAGTATGCCATGGGTTCTCCAGGCTATAGATTTTAGCTCTCTATGTATATAATATGTGTGTGCTTATATATTATTTAACTAGATGTATATAACAAATTCAAGTAGAGTCCAAGTTGATCACAGGAAAAGCAAATAAAGAAAAAACTCCACAAATGTAACATTTAACAATAATTAACAGCGCATGAACTCATATATTGTATATAATAGCGATTATGCACTACTTAGAAATCTATAAGGGACATAGGTATATATATTATTCATTGCTGTTAATAATATAAAAATATATTTCTGTTTTTGTTGTTCGTACAGTCAATTTGAAGTTTAGATTAGAAGTTATATTTCATGCAAAAAAAGTACCTAATGGCCTTTTCAAACCCTCTGCTTTATCTATGAAAAAAATAAGTAATAACAAAGTTGACATTGCAATACTTAGTAAGGCCTATGCACAAGAGCAGAGTCTGTGATGTCATAAATTACAGCAGAGTACGTCTAGGTAACACACAGTGATGTCATTTTCAAACATTCCGTGAACACTCACAGCACTCAGAGCTACACTTTACCTGGACAGTGGTTATATTAACTGGAAATATATATTTCCTACTCACCTGCAAAGGGATCTTGTGAAAAGGCACCTCTTGAGTACAGGACCGTTGACTTGTACTTTGCTATCCTATAAAACAAGTATAATGAGAATGGTGAGTGATTCTTTTTCTGCTTTATATCTATCTGTCTAGCTATCATTTTCAAATAATTAAAACAAATGAAATTACAAATTTTAAGTTTTTATTTTGTTACTTTTTTGCATTAAATAAAAACCTAAAGGAACACTGCTCAATTCTATACCATTTAGGAATTGAATCACTATGTTCATGCAGCCCTAGTCACAACTCCCTGCATGTGACTTACACAACTTTCCTAAACACTTCCTGAAAAGAGCTTTGTAAAGCTTACACTTCCTTTACTACAAATTATGTTTAATTTAGAATTTCGTATCTCCTACCCTGTTAATAGCTTGCTAGACCATGCAGGGGTATCTTGTGTGTGATTAAAGTTTCATTTGAATAGCAGGAGATAAAAACGTTTAAAATAAGTAACATCTAAAAGAAAATTACATGTTTTTTTGCACGCTTTGTGATTTACAGCCAGGGGAGGTGTAGCTAGGGCTGGATAGACAGAATTAAAAGTGATTTTACTTCAAAATGGTAGAGAATTGAGCAGTAAGACTTCAGAGGCATAATGTATACAGAAAAACTGCTTCATTAATATAAAGTTGTTTTGGTGATTATACTGTTACTTTAAAATATGAGCTTAAACAGCAACACAATAATAAAATGCTTAGATATTAATAACAATAATTAATTATTGATTATAAAGTCCTTACTGATTTCCTTGTGCTATACATAAAGTATTGATATAAACTCCATATAAATACACCATAGGTGATTGTTAAAATAATGGAATCCAACGTTTATTTCTTATGCTGCCGGCAGCCATATATCAATTTTCCCAGAAACCACTGCTTTGACCTTTCAATACCCATACCACTCATTGTTACCCTTTTCTGTTCCTCCAGACACAGTTGATATTTATTTGTGTAATTTTCTCTTCATTTATTCACCAACCCATGCTTCCATAATATGTCCAACTTTACTCTGCATATAAAACCAGCTGCTGCAACAGGATTCTGTTCACACACTTTATTTCAGATACCAGTCCTGTTTTTTACAGCTCCCTTCTTTCCACATTCTATCCCTCTCAATCTACTACCTGCCCAATACATATGGCTACCAACAGGCTATTTCACTGTCAGACTGCCTAAAGTGAGTGGTAGCTAACAATTGGTCAGATTTGTTTGTCTCTAATAGATATTCCAGTTATTGGGTACATTGCTGTGTCCTATGCCATCTTTAATCAATAGAAAAAAAATCAAACTGGAAAGATTGTGACTCGATTGTGACAAAAATCAAACTGGAAAGATTGTGACTCTCGATAAAATTATATACTCCGTCTAACTGTGTTTTTCCTCTTTAATGCAGGTAAAATTCTCAGTGAATAGGAAATTTAAACCGCCACCACCCTCCATTAGCAGTGAATATTTCCATATTTGTGCCAGATCTTTCCTGCTCATATGTTACACGTGCATTTATGTATGTGTTTCTGTGAACTCAGCAACATGTCGGCTAATGCTGGACTATTTATTTCTACAAGGGACGGTCAAATCCCGTGTTCATTATACGGCAGTCTTCCTGAGCACAACATACGCACTGTACCTCCTTCTCCTCCTTATTTATGAGCACCTTTATCTAGTGGCCACAGTTTTCTGTGTATTACAGATAGTCTTAATAGACTTGGCCAAGAGGGGGAAGATGGCAATGGAAGGCATGGAGAAGAAGAATGAGGAAGAGGTGATGGAGGTGACGAAGGTGAAAGAAGAGATGAAATGGAAAGTCTTTTAAAGAAGGAATTGTTGTGGGGAAAAAGACTGCTTGCTTGTAAAGGAAAAAGTTTTTTATTAAAAAAGTTTTATAACTGAATTCTTTATTTTGTTGTTTTTCTGAGGATTCTGCTTTATATTATTAGGGCAAAGCACAGTGAAAACGTAGGAACCGGAAGCAATCATTAGTTTGCAGATTGTAATTTATTGCAAGTCTAGAACCAAAGAGAGCACCAGTAATATTAATTCTTTCATTCCTTAATAATCCCGATCTGCCACCCAGACCATTTTCAGATAGGCGATTTAAGCCCATCAATACATTGTACACAGGGAACCTGACGTTTTGAAATTCTCCAACTTCCTAATGCTGTCTCTCACTTTCCAACCCTCATCATCATTACAACAATGCCTGATTTATTTGCTCTTACAATTCTGATCCTTTCTGTGCAGTGACATGTTATAGATTTAATGCTTGAGAAGAATGGATTTATAAGGGAAAATAAATAACTTAATGGTAGTTACTGGGCCTGGATATTCCACTGTCCAATGGTCCCAGTGTGGTCGCACACTTCAAAAACCACTGGTGTTTGCACCTTTTGGGAAGACAGATTCCGCAGCACAAAGAAATCATCAAACCTATTCTATATCTCATTGTTTGATCAAATGCTGAAATTGGTGATTGTGCTGTTCTTCTTATCTGAGCTCTGCTCTTAAAGGGACAGCTCATTAAAATGGATAAGGTGGCTGGTGTCCCTTGGCTCTGTTCAACAGGCAGGGATAAACTCTGCCTTAATTATACCAGTCCACATCAACAATGGGCGGAAATGATATGCAGAGACTACTCAGCCCACGCTCTGAGCCTATCTTCCCATAGCACTGTTTAGCGTGAGGTACACTCCAAGAGTGAAATTTAGCTTGTCCCCCTACGAGATTCTATTTGGTTCAGCTCCCAGGCTAGGCTGTTACTTTCCTCAGCAGCTCCAAATTCAGTCAGATGCAATGGTAAATTACATAACTGCTCTCTCTCATGCCTTGACCAAAATCCATGCGCAAGTGTTTTCTTCTATTCCAGATCCAGTGTCTGATACAATCACCCATAAGTTACTCCCTGGTGATTGGGTTCTGGTTAAGAAATTCCTGAGAAAGCACACACTTGAGCCAAGATTTCATGGTTTCTTCCAAGTCCTTCTAACTACATCTACCTCAGTAAAACTAGCTGGGAAGGACACTTGGATACACGCTTCGCACTGCAAGAAAGTTCCAGCTCCAGAGGAAGCTTTACTGTGATATTGTCTCTTGTACTTTTCCACAATCCCAACATTCGACTATATACAAAGACATACCTAATAAAAAGGACCCACACATTTGTGTGACTGGTGACCATTGGGGACATCACTGTAGTTCCTGGAAAGCAGCGGGTTGGAACACGGGCCGACCATGGGGTTACAGACCACAAAGTGCCTTAGATAGAGTGGACAGGAATGGGAAATCCTTGTTACACAGAATGACTTTGTGCAAACCAACTGGGTCTACTCCAATGAAACTTACCTTAAACATAGAACACCCTAGTCCAGGAGACACTGGAGAGTATATAATGGGAATGTACTGGAGAGGGGGTAGTTCATACAATAAATTGGGAACTTTCTATTTACAAGACATGCACACATCACCTGAGTGGGTAGATACAAGACATATGACCATCAACCCTCTCAAACCCCACATTAAGACTCTTAAAGACATGGTAGCCATAGCTAACCCTACATTTGAAGACACTATGGCAGTAGAGACTCTTTTTTCAGACACTAATCTATGGCTTGAGTGGATGAGATATAATGCTAATTCTCATAATAAAACTAACTGTTATGTTTGTGGTGGAGCCAGACCCCATCTAGGTACAGTGCCTCTAAATCTACCTCCTGATGTTGAAACATGTTTCTTAAAGGACCACTCTAGTGCCAGGAAAACATACTCGTTTTCCTGGCAATAGAGTGCCCTGAGGGTGCCCCCACCCTCAGGGACCCCCTCCCGCCCGGCTCTGGAAAGGGGAAAGGGGTAAAAACTTACCTTTTTCCAGCGGTGGGCAGAGAGATCTCCTCCTCCGATCCTCCTCTTCTCCTCCCCGTCGGCTGAATGCGCGCGCGCGGCAAGAGCTGCGCGCGCATTCAGCCGGTCACATAGGAAAGCATTCATAATGCTTTCCTATGGACGCTTGCGTGCTCTCACTGTGATTTTCACAGTGAGAATCACGCAAGCGCCTCTAGCGGCTATCAGTGAGACAGCCACTAGAGGAAATAGGGGAAGGCTTAACCCATTCACAAACATAGCAGTTTCTCTGAAACTGCTATGTTTATGAAAAAATGGGTTAACCCTAGAAGGACCTGGCACCCAGACCACTTCATTAAGCTGAAGTGGTCTGGGTGCCTAGAGTGGTCCTTTAAGTCTCTATGTGCAGTCAATTACAAACTCATCAGTATGTGAATCATGGAAGAAGACATACCCTCTAACCCAAAGGGATATCAGGCCACCTTATGGAGTCACAGTATATTCAGGTAATTACACTTGATACACTACACACAGTACTACAGGGAAGTTTGTGGGAAAATTCCCTTCTGGTTATTGTGCTACATACCGAAAGCCTCCAGCTACCCTGTTAATACATCAAGTTAAATACTTGAGAGACATTTATTGGCTATGTGGATACATGCAACTCAGATCCAAATTGACAGGCCTATGGTGGGGGGAATGTGCTTTTACTAAAGTTATCATGCCCATACACATAATATCAGACAACCACCAAGGCCCTCTTGACTCACCACACACATACTTTAGAGTAAAAAGAGACACTCCTGTACAGGGCAGTTTCGACCCTCACATATACATAGATGCCAAGGGGGGTGCCAAATGATTTTAAAGCCAGGGATGAGGTTGCAGCTGGATTCAAATCCTTGATTCCACTCATCACGGCCTATAAGAATGTAAATTGGATTAATTACATCTACTAAAACCAACAATGTTTTGTCAATTATACCAGAGATGCCCTCCAGGGACTGGCAGAACAATTACAAGCCACCTCCCAAATGTCATTTCAGAATAGGATGGCCATAGACATGATTCTGGCGGGGGAAAGGAGGTGTGTGTGAAATACTCCCAGATACCATGACATGCTGCACTTTCATCCCAGATAACACAGGCCCTAACGGGAAAGTAACTATGGCCATCGAGAAGCTTGAAAGCCTCTCTGAAGAGTTAAAAAGAAACTCAGGGATCACCAATTCCTGGGATAGATGGTTTGGATGGATAAACGGATGGCAGAAAGTACTCTTCCAAGTGGGTATGGCTGTCCTAACTGTAATGATTATTTTCCTCTTCTTTGTCTGCTGTATAATGCCTTGTGCACAGAAATATTTGCAGAAGACTGTAGATCAAACCATTGACCGCACCACCCCAACATTCCTACACCAAGACATTGATGACGGAACCTGTGACACAACACATGCACCTCTTCAGTCCCACCACATTAAGTAAACAATTACTTCTCTCTAGGGAAACTATAGGGACAGCGTCTTGTCTAACGGGTAAAAAGTATGTTGCGGAGATGTAGTGGACAAGCCGCTACGGGTTCTAGTGCAGTGAAGAGTTCAAGAAAACATGTTTGAGAAGATGAGCAGCAGCCTATTAGGGATATTATTAGGGATAGATAGTAGTTGTTTACATCGTAAATAGTAATTTTTAGGGGGGACTGTTGTGGACAGAATATTAACTCTATTAATTTTCGTAAAATGCCTATTTGCTCTGCATAACTATAATCAATATTATTCATAAGTTATTTAAAATGGCCGCTAGGGAATTTCCCCTGTAGTCAACTAACACCCTTGAATTAACAAGATGGCGCTAGAATCTGGAGGAGAGCTCCATGATGCCAGTGACATCACACCCGGTAGGATGAGCAATTGATGAACCACTTAACACCTAACCAATTGCTTTACCGGACCCTCGGAATAAAGATTCCTCAAGTCTTTCATTAACCTGAAACTTGTGTCTGATGTGAATTACTTTGGGAGCGTGCACGTAAATACTTATTAATTTGGACAGGGGCAGATATGCAAAAATATCAAGCACTTGATTTGATCCACAACAGCTTTTCTGTAAACCCAGCACAAATTTCTTGCAATTTTTCTTCACTTTTGATTAGAAACTAGAAACTGTTTTCCCAGCAACAGGCAATATGGTAATTTTCTCTAATGATTTTTAGGATAGAAAAATCTAAAATAACAACAGATTATTTTTTATATTTGGGTTTCATATAAAGAACATTCTCTAGGCTCATGTACAATTTAGTTCAAACTAGGTACCTTTGTAACCATAGCAGTGAGTTTGATATTCTAATCAAGATTATTGATACTATCAATGTAATCTTCAAACGTGGAAAAGAGCTGCTCCAACACATAAAAAGCATCATCTATGTATCTTCTCCAGATTTTACAAAACCCGAATAAGGGATGATTATACAAAAGGTGTATCTCAATGAAGTTTATATATATATATATATATATATATATATATATATATATATATATATATTTACAGATAGATCGATTATTAATACTATTAATCAAATCTACCAACTTGTCCAAGAGCTGCTCCAACACATAACAAATATCTGGACAAGGTATGATTATATTTACACACACACATACATGTATATATATATGTATCTGTTACGGACCGTTTCAGCATAAAAGGGGAAAAATCGGTTTAGGCGGTAATCCCCTTTTCCCAAAAAGGCACAGCTACTGTAAAAGCACCAAAACTCACGAATTTGGATATAAATGAATGCACCAAACTCCCGAACTGCATACCAGGGAATAAGATAGCACTCTAAGCTGGAACCTCACGAATAGCTGCTAGCAGATGAATAGGAAAAGCAGACATCAGCTTACACTCCTAGCAGTCAAACTCCAACAGCATACAGTGAATCCCCCCAAGAACAAGACAAGGCTCCGTGTTGAAGGTCAAGCAGTGGTCTGTTTATTCAGGGCTACCTGCCCCTGTATTTATGCAGGTCTCCCACCTGGTGGACACTCCCCTAGGGGACCAGATGGAAGACTGAAACAGCAGACAGACATGTATCAGATTAGTACACACAGCCACAATACTTTCCCATAATGCATCTTGGTTTCCTCCTCTCTGTCCTGGAGATAATTAATGAAGTAATTCAATTATCTCCTAGGACAAAGGCCAGACTCCATTATGCACATGGTGACACAGAAACAGACTATCACTTTAAAATACATACAGACACATTTTATACACAAAACATAGACATGTAACATATCCCCAGATAGCTCAGGTCTGGGTGCACATTATTAGGTGAATGGCACCCAGATCACACAAATACATTTTAATTGCCATGGAGCCAAAGTCTTTAATTATACGAACAGGCTCCATGGCAGGCTATCTGGGTTACTACAGTTCACATAAAACATAAACTACCGAATTTCCCTGCATTCACCAAATCCATACGAATGAGAACCAGGGGCTGGAGGTTCAGCGGTGCCTGCACGGAAAAGTGTCCGATTTTGGTGCATGAAAACCGGGCAGAAAAGTGCTGGCTGCCCGGGGAGCTCCAGAACAGCGCCACCTAGCGGCTGCTAAGTGTAACAGCGGCCACACAGTTAACAGGCAATTAACCGCAGCTTCAGGGAGGTAAATTGGCAGCACACTCCAGCTTCTGGGTGGCCAATTAAAAACGCCGGCCGGCTTCCCACGGCTCTGGGGAGGTTGGTGAACGGCTGTTTGTTCGGTAGATTAAATCTACCGAACTGCTGTGCAGAAAGGGAGAAATAAATCCTTCTGCACAGTAAAATTAACCCTTTAGCTGCCGGTCCATAGTCCAGAGGCAGCAGGCGGGCAACCAGGCTCCTCCAATACAATGTGGCGAGATTGGTTTCATCACAGTATCTATAATAATTTCAACTCACTACTGGTAAGTCATTGGCAATTTATGGAGAGTATGCCATGGGTTCTCCAGGCTATAGATTTTAAGCTCTCTATGTATATAATATGTGTGTGCTTATATATTATTTAACTAGATGTATATAACAAATTCAAATAGAGTCCAAGTTGATCACAGGAAAAGCAAATAAAGAAAAAACTCCACAAATGTAACATTTAACAATAATTAACAGCGCATGAACTCATATATTGTATATAATAGCGATTATGCACTACTTAGAAATCTATAAGGGACATAGGTATATATATTATTCATTGCTGTTAATAATATAAAAATATATTTCTGTTTTTGTTGTTCGTACAGTCAATTTGAAGTTTAGATTAGAAGTTATATTTCATGCAAAAAAAGTACCTAATGGCCTTTTCAAACCCTCTGCTTTATCTATGAAAAAAATAAGTAATAACAAAGTTGACATTGCAATACTTAGTAAGGCCTATGCACAAGAGCAGAGTCTGTGATGTCATAAATTACAGCAGAGTACGTCTAGGTAACACACAGTGATGTCATTTTCAAACATTCCGTGAACACTCACAGCACTCAGAGCTACACTTTACCTGGACAGTGGTTATATTAACTGGAAATATATATTTCCTACTCACCTGCAAAGGGATCTTGTGAAAAGGCACCTCTTGAGTACAGGACCGTTGACTTGTACTTTGCTATCCTATAAAACAAGTATAATGAGAATGGTGAGTGATTCTTTTTCTGCTTTATATCTATCTGTCTAGCTATCATTTTCAAATAATTAAAACAAATGAAATTACAAATTTTAAGTTTTTATTTTGTTACTTTTTTGCATTAAATAAAAACCTAAAGGAACACTGCTCAATTCTATACCATTTAGGAATTGAATCACTATGTTCATGCAGCCCTAGTCACAACTCCCTGCATGTGACTTACACAACTTTCCTAAACACTTCCTGAAAAGAGCTTTGTAAAGCTTACACTTCCTTTACTACAAATTATGTTTAATTTAGAATTTCGTATCTCCTACTCTGTTAATAGCTTGCTAGACCATGCAGGGGTATCTTGTGTGTGATTAAAGTTTCATTTGAACAGCAGGAGATAAAAACGTTTAAAATAAGTAACATCTAAAAGAAAATTACATGTTTTTTTGCACGCTTTGTGATTTACAGCCAGGGGAGGTGTAGCTAGGGCTGGATAGACAGAATTAAAAGTGATTTTACTTCAAAATGGTAGAGAATTGAGCAGTAAGACTTCAGAGGCATAATGTATACAGAAAAACTGCTTCATTAATATAAAGTTGTTTTGGTGATTATACTGTTACTTTAAAATATGAGCTTAAACAGCAACACAATAATAAAATGCTTAGATATTAATAACAATAATTAATTATTGATTATAAAGTCCTTACTGATTTCCTTGTGCTATACATAAAGTATTGATATAAACTCCATATAAATACACCATAGGTGATTGTTAAAATAATGGAATCCAACGTTTATTTCTTATGCTGCCGGCAGCCATATATCAATTTTCCCAGAAACCACTGCTTTGACCTTTCAATACCCATACCACTCATTGTTACCCTTTTCTGTTCCTCCAGACACAGTTGATATTTATTTGTGTAATTTTCTCTTCATTTATTCACCAACCCATGCTTCCATAATATGTCCAACTTTACTCTGCATATAAAACCAGCTGCTGCAACAGGATTCTGTTCACACACTTTATTTCAGATACCAGTCCTGTTTTTTACAGCTCCCTTCTTTCCACATTCTATCCCTCTCAATCTACTACCTGCCCAATACATATGGCTACCAACAGGCTATTTCACTGTCAGACTGCCTAAAGTGAGTGGTAGCTAACAATTGGTCAGATTTGTTTGTCTCTAATAGATATTCCAGTTATTGGGTACATTGCTGTGTCCTATGCCATCTTTAATCAATAGAAAAAAAATCAAACTGGAAAGATTGTGACTCGATTGTGACAAAAATCAAACTGGAAAGATTGTGACTCTCGATAAAATTATATACTCCGTCTAACAGTGTTTTTCCTCTTTAATGCAGGTAAAATTCTCAGTGAATAGGAAATTTAAACCGCCACCACCCTCCATTAGCAGTGAATATTTCCATATTTGTGCCAGATCTTTCCTGCTCATATGTTACACGTGCATTTATGTATGTGTTTCTGTGAACTCAGCAACATGTCGGCTAATGCTGGACTCTTTATTTCTACAAGGGACGGTCAAATCCCGTGTTCATTATACGGCAGTCTTCCTGAGCACAACATACGCACTGTACCTCCTTCTCCTCCTTATTTATGAGCACCTTTATCTAGTGGTCACAGTTTTCTGTGTATTACAGATAGTCTTAATAGACTTGGCCAAGAGGGGGAAGATGGCAATGGAAGGCATGGAGAAGAAGAATGAGGAAGAGGTGATGGAGGTGACGAAGGTGAAAGAAGAGATGAAATGGAAAGTCTTTTAAAGAAGGAATTGTTGTGGGGAAAAAGACTGCTTGCTTGTAAAGGAAAAAGTTTTTTATTAAAAAAGTTTTATAACTGAATTCTTTATTTTGTTGTTTTTCTGAGGATTCTGCTTTATATTATTAGGGCAAAGCACAGTGAAAACGTAGGAACCGGAAGCAATCATTAGTTTGCAGATTGTAATTTATTGCAAGTCTAGAACCAAAGAGAGCACCAGTAATATTAATTCTTTCATTCCTTAATAATCCCGATCTGCCACCCAGACCATTTTCAGATAGGCGATTTAAGCCCATCAATACATTGTACACAGGGAACCTGACGTTTTGAAATTCTCCAACTTCCTAATGCTGTCTCTCACTTTCCAACCCTCATCATCATTACAACAATGCCTGATTTATTTGCTCTTACAATTCTGATCCTTTCTGTGCAGTGACATGTTATAGATTTAATGCTTGAGAAGAATGGATTTATAAGGGAAAATAAATAACTTAATGGTAGTTACTGGGCCTGGATATTCCACTGTCCAATGGTCCCAGTGTGGTCGCACACTTCAAAAACCACTGGTGTTTGCACCTTTTGGGAAGACAGATTCCGCAGCACAAAGAAATCATCAAACCTATTCTATATCTCATTGTTTGATCAAATGCTGAAATTGGTGATTGTGCTGTTCTTCTTATCTGAGCTCTGCTCTTAAAGGGACAGCTCATTAAAATGGATAAGGTGGCTGGTGTCCCTTGGCTCTGTTCAACAGGCAGGGATAAACTCTGCCTTAATTATACCAGTCCACATCAACAATGGGCGGAAATGATATGCAGAGACTACTCAGCCCACGCTCTGAGCCTATCTTCCCATAGCACTGTTTAGCGTGAGGTACACTCCAAGAGGGAAATTTAGCTTGTCCCCCTACGAGATTCTATTTGGTTCAGCTCCCAGGCTAGGCTGTTACTTTCCTCAGCAGCTCCAAATTCAGTCAGATGCAATGGTAAATTACATAACTGCTCTCTCTCATGCCTTGACCAAAATCCATGCGCAAGTGTTTTCTTCTATTCCAGATCCAGTGTCTGATAAAATCACCCATAAGTTACTCCCTGGTGATTGGGTTCTGGTTAAGAAATTCCTGAGAAAGCACACACTTGAGCCAAGATTTCATGGTTTCTTCCAAGTCCTTCTAACTACATCTACCTCAGTAAAACTAGCTGGGAAGGACACTTGGATACACGCTTCGCACTGCAAGAAAGTTCCAGCTCCAGAGGAAGCTTTACTGTGATATTGTCTCTTGTACTTTTCCACAATCCCAACATTCGACTATATACAAAGACATACCTAATAAAAAGGACCCACACATTTGTGTGACTGGTGACCATTGGGGACATCACTGTAGTTCCTGGAAAGCAGCGGGTTGGAACACGGGCCGACCATGGGGTTACAGACCACAAAGTGCCTTAGATAGAGTGGACAGGAATGGGAAATCCTTGTTACACAGAATGACTTTGTGCAAACCAACTGGGTCTACTCCAATGAAACTTACCTTAAACATAGAACACCCTAGTCCAGGAGACACTGGAGAGTATATAATGGGAATGTACTGGAGAGGGGGTAGTTCATACAATAAATTGGGAACTTTCTATTTACAAGACATGCACACATCACCTGAGTGGGTAGATACAAGACATATGACCATCAACCCTCTCAAACCCCACATTAAGACTCTTAAAGACATGGTAGCTGTGGCGAAACCAGCTTCGCCACTGTGAACTGGAGAGGCCTGGCTGCTAGCCTCCTGCCCTGCGACTACGGCCCATGGACATATTGCTCTATAAACACTATATTTGGGCATGTAATAATTTATATTGCTGCTACTGGCCCTTTAAAATCAGCGATGGACATATTGGGACTTTTGGGACTAATGTCCCTTTAAGACTTTGTAACATATCACAGTAATACTGTCTTAAATATTATGTAGGTATTTATGTGTTCAGTTAAACTGGGGATATGTAGAAATGTGTGTTTTATGTGTTAAATGTATCAGTATGTAATTTTATGTCTTTTACTGTGACTCTAGTCCTAGATAATTGGATTACTTCTCCAATTAACTCCAGGGCAGAAGGGAGGAAGCCGGGATGCATTGTGGGGGATGTTTTACTTCTGTTTGGGCCAGATTGTGCCATGCTGCAAGCCAGGGCCCAAAAGATACTTTTAGTAACTTTTAAACCCCTGGTCGGATTCATGCCATTTTTTAATATGTTGTTCCCCTGAATGGATTGATTGTGGATATGTATTTTTATGTGAATGTGATGTATGGTTTTAAAGTTATGAAAGTTGTGTAAAAGTATATTTTACTCTGTATGCATAATGGGATTATGTGTCACACTAAGGGGAGGGGATGTGTGGGAGGTAACATCTATGTCATTGGTTCTTTTATGCCTCCCCCTGGGTGTGGCCTGTATGTGTGAGTTGGAAATAAAAGCCAGACTGGGTGTCCCAGTCTAGAGTTTTTGCTTAACCCTCAAAGCGATGTGTCGTCTCGGTCTTTGGGGGAATGGGATTGTATGCTGACTGCCAAGAGTGTAAGCCGATGTCTGCTTTTCTTGTTCAGCTGTTCCAGTGTTCGTGTGGTTCCAGTCGGGAGAATGGTGTTTGCAGTAGCTGCCTGTGCATCTGGAAAGGGGATTATCGCCTAAACTGGGTTTTATCCTCTTGTAAGTGAAACGGTCCGTTACAATTGGTGGCAAGCGGCGGGATCGTTCCTACAACCAGAGGGACAGCTACAGACAACACCATTTCTGGATTACAAATTGAGGGCAACGCTAGTATCCATACAGCGACCCTATCTACAAAGGAAATCAGGAAAATGAAAGGAGACAGAGTCGCAGCTGCTGCAGCACCTCCGAGGGAGGAGGAGGAATCCGAGTTTGCCAGGGAATATAGGAGCAGGATGGCTCTATTCTCACCAGCCCGAGCGGAGCGGATGGCAGACCGGGTCTACAACGATGTACAGGCGTACCTCATGCTGCGAACGACGCAGAGGAACCAACAAGCTGCGGGATTGTTCCCACAGCCAGAAGGACAGCTACAGAACACCAATTCCTTGGAGTTACAAATTGAGGGCAACGTTAGCATTCGTGCAGCGCCCCTGGCAGCAGAGGTATCCAGCGACTTGGAGCAGACAAGTATGGAAGGCTCTGACGCTGAAGATGATTTTATGGCCAAGGTGAGGCAGCAAGTGGCCCAGTATGGGGGTTATATATCCATGGACACATTCCAGGGGATCTGGAACCAGGTCATGGCTGAGCAAAACTCAAAGATGGATGAAGAGTATGATGAGCAGGAAGAGTGGTACAGCAGCAGAGTAGAGGCTGCATCCGAGGAGGTTAGCCGCCCCCCCCCCCCCGAGGCGGCAGGAAGAACCCGAAGTAGGGGTCCTCATAGATTGGTCCTGTGAGGAACCACAACAGGCAGGTGGAGATGGGACCGAGGTCTCTCTACCGGCCCTACAGGGATGCTGGGCAGTCGGCCCAGATCCCCAGCGGCAGTGTGTAACCCAGGGAGCTGATGGTGTCGTCCATCCTCCCCAGCGGCAAAGTAAGTCCCAGGGAGCTAAAGGTGTCGTCCTTCCTCCCCAGCGGCAGATTGTATCTCAGGGAGCTGAAGGTGCCGTCCTTCCTCCCCAGCGGCAGTGTGTGTCCCAGGGGGATGAAGGTGTTGTCCTTCCTCCCCAGCGGCAGGCTGAGTTACAGGGGGCAGAGGTTGTTGTTCCTGCCCCCCAGCAGAAAAGTGATATGCCAGGAAGGCAGTGTGAAGTAAAGGGAGAGGAGAGCAGCGTCCTCCCTCCCCAGCGACAGTGTGTGTCTCCGGGAGCTGATGGTGTCGTCCATCCTCCCCAGCGGCAGGCTGAGTTACAGGGGGCAGAGGTTGTTGTTCCTGCCCCCCAGCAACAAAGTGATGTGCCAGGAAGGCAGGGTGAGGTGAAGGGAGAGGAGAGCAGCGTCCTCCCTCCCCAGCGGCAGTGTGTACCTCAGGGAGCAGAAGGTGCAATCCTTCCTCCCCAGCGGCAGTGTGTACCCCAGGGAGAAGAAGGTGCCATCCTTTCTCCCCAGCGGCAGTTTGCCATCCAGAGAGAGGAACTTGTTACACCCTCTCTCCCACGGCAACCTAACCCACCAAGGGGAGATGTTAAGCCCCACAACTGTGCAGATGGGACCGTAGTCTCTGCACTTACAGCACAAGGGATAGGGACGGTCGGTCCTGTTCCCCAGCCTCAGTGTGATGGATCCAAAGGGGAGACAGTCGGTCTCCCCCTCCGGCAGTCGAGCTGTGCACCTAAAGGGGAGACAGCCAGTCTCCAGCAACCAGGCGCCCACCAGACTACTCCCGTGGTAGTGCTGGCAACAGGACAGAGTACCGCTGGTCTCTGCCCCCTCAGCAACCCACCAAGGCAGCCTACCCGTCTCCCACCCAGCAGTGGTGAAACACCAGAACTTGGACAAAATCCTTCCTCACCCAGATGTAGTAACCGGTTAGTGTGGGTGGGCTGCTCTGTTATTTCTGTTTCGTGGGTGGGTTGCTGGACTAACCAGGGCACTGACCGGCAGAAAGTCAGGTACCCTGTTAGTCTAATTGGCAAAGGGGAGAAATGTGGCGAAACCAGCTTCGCCACTGTGAACTGGAGAGGCCTGGCTGCTAGCCTCCTGCCCTGCGACTACGGCCCATGGACATATTGCTCTATAAACACTATATTTGGGCATGTAATAATTTATATTGCTGCTACTGGCCCTTTAAAATCAGCGATGGACATATTGGGACTTTTGGGACTAATGTCCCTTTAAGACTTTGCAACATATCACAGTAATACTGTCTTAAATATTATGTAGGTATTTATGTGTTCAGTTAAACTGGGGATATGTAGAAATGTGTGTTTTATGTGTTAAATGTATCAGTATGTAATTTTATGTCTTTTACTGTCTTTTTGCAACCATGTGGTTAATGGAGTCTGACTCTAGTCCTAGATAATTGGATTACTTCTCCAATTAACTCCAGGGCAGAAGGGAGGAAGCCGGGATGCATTGTGGGGGATGTTTTACTTCTGTTTGGGCCAGATTGTGCCATGCTGCAAGCCAGGGCCCAAAAGATACTTTTAGTAACTTTTAAACCCCTGGTCGGATTCATGCCATTTTTTAATATGTTGTTCCCCTGAATGGATTGATTGTGGATATGTATTTTTTATGTGAATGTGATGTATGGTTTTAAAGTTATGAAAGTTGTGTAAAAGTATATTTTACTCTGTATGCATAATGGGATTATGTGTCACACTAAGGGGAGGGGATGTGTGGGAGGTAACATCTATGTCATTGGTTCTTTTATGCCTCCACCTGGGTGTGGCCTGTATGTGTGAGTTGGAAATAAAAGCCAGACTGGGTGTCCCAGTCTAGAGTTTTTGCTTAACCCTCAAAGCGATGTGTCGTCTCGGTCTTTGGGGGAATGGGATTGTATGCTGACTGCCAAGAGTGTAAGCCGATGTCTGCTTTTCTTGTTCAGCTGTTCCAGTGTTCGTGTGGTTCCAGTCGGGAGAATGGTGTTTGCAGTAGCTGCCTGTGCATCTGGAAAGGGGATTATCGCCTAAACTGGGTTTTATCCTCTTGTAAGTGAAACGGTCCGTTACAGTAGCCATAGCTAACCCTACATTTGAAGACACTATGGCAGTAGAGACTCTTTTTTCAGACACTAATCTATGGCTTGAGTGGATGAGATATAATGCTAATTCTCATAATAAAACTAACTGTTATGTTTGTGGTGGAGCCAGACCCCATCTAGGTACAGTGCCTCTAAATCTACCTCCTGATGTTGAAACATGTTTCTTAAAGGACCACTCTAGTGCCAGGAAAACATACTCGTTTTCCTGGCAATAGAGTGCCCTGAGGGTGCCCCCACCCTCAGGGACCCCCTCCCGCCCGGCTCTGGAAAGGGGAAAGGGGTAAAAACTTACCTTTTTCCAGCGGTGGGCGGAGAGATCTCCTCCTCCGATCCTCCTCTTCTCCTCCTCGTCGGCTGAATGCGCGCGCGCGGCAAGAGCTGCGCGAGCATTCAGCCGGTCACATAGGAAAGCATTCATAATGCTTTCCTATGGACGCTTGCGTGCTCTCACTGTGATTTTCACAGTGAGAATCACGCAAGCGCCTCTAGCGGCTGTCAGTGAGACAGCCACTAGAGGAAATAGGGGAAGGCTTAACCCATTCACAAACATAGCAGTTTCTCTGAAACTGCTATGTTTATGAAAAAATGGGTTAACCCTAGAAGGACCTGGCACCCAGACCACTTCATTAAGCTGAAGTGGTCTGGGTGCCTAGAGTGGTCCTTTAAGTCTCTATGTGCAGTCAATTACAAACTCATCAGTATGTGAATCATGGAAGAAGACATACCCTCTAACCCAAAGGGATATCAGGCCACCTTATGGAGTCACAGTATATTCAGGTAATTACACTTGATACACTACACACAGTACTACAGGGAAGTTTGTGGGAAAATTCCCTTCTGGTTATTGTGCTACATACCGAAAGCCTCCAGCTACCCTGTTAATACATCAAGTTAAATACTTGAGAGACATTTATTGGCTATGTGGATACATGCAACTCAGATCCAAATTGACAGGCCTATGGTGGGGGGAATGTGCTTTTACTAAAGTTATCATGCCCATACACATAATATCAGACAACCACCAAGGCCCTCTTGACTCACCACACACATACTTTAGAGTAAAAAGAGACACTCCTGTACAGGGCAGTTTCGACCCTCACATATACATAGATGCCAAGGGGGGTGCCAAATGATTTTAAAGCCAGGGATGAGGTTGCAGCTGGATTCAAATCCTTGATTCCACTCATCACGGCCTATAAGAATGTAAATTGGATTAATTACATCTACTAAAACCAACAATGCCCTCCAGGGACTGGCAGAACAATTACAAGCCACCTCCCAAATGTCATTTCAGAATAGGATGGCCATAGACATGATTCTGGCGGGGGAAAGGAGGTGTGTGTGAAATACTCCCAGATACCATGACATGCTGCACTTTTATCCCAGATAACACAGGCCCTAACGGGAAAGTAACTATGGCCATCGAGAAGCTTGAAAGCCTCTCTGAAGAGTTAAAAAGAAACTCAGGGATCACCAATTCTTGGGATAGATGGTTTGGATGGATGAACAGATGGCAGAAAGTACTCTTCCAAGTGGGTATGGCTGTCCTAACTGTAATGATTCTTTTCCTCTTCTTTGTCTGCTGTATAATGCCTTGTGCACAGAAATATTTGCAGAAGACTGTAGATCAAACCATTGACCGCACCACCCCAACATTCCTACAACAAGACATTGATGACGGAACCTGTGACACAACACATGCACCTCTTCAGTCCCACCACATTAAGTATACAATTACTTCTCTCTAGGGAAACTATAGGGACAGCGTCTTGTCTAACGGGTAAAAAGTCTGTTGCGGAGATGTAGTGGACAAGCCGCTACGGGTTCTAGTGCAGTGAAGAGTTCAAGAAAACATGTTTGAGAAGATGAGCAGCAGCCTATTAGGGATATTATTAGGGATAGATAGTAGTTGTTTACATCGTAAATAGTAATTTTTAGGGGGGACTGTTGTGGACAGAATATTAACTCTATTAATTTTCGTAAAATGCCTATTTGCTCTGCATAACTATAATCAATATTATTCATAAGTTACTTAAAATGGCCGCTAGGGAATTTCCCCTGTAGTCAACTAACACCCTTGAATTAACAAGATGGCGCTGGAATCTGGAGGAGAGCTCCATGATGCCAGTGACATCACACCCGGTAGGATGAGCAATTGATGAACCACTTAACACCTAACCAATTGCTTTACCGGACCCTCGGAATAAAGATTCCTCAAGTCTTTCATTAACCTGAAACTTGTGTCTGGTGTGAATTACTTTGGGAGCGTGCACGTAAATACTTATTAATTTGGACAGGGGCAGATATGCAATAATATCAAGCACTTGATTTGATCCACAACAGCTTTTCTGTAAACCCAGCACAAATTTCTTGCAATTTTTCTTCACTTTTGATTAGAAACTAGAAACTGTGTTCCCAGCAACAGGCAATATGGTAATTTTCTCTAATGATTTTTAGGATAGAAAAATCTAAAATAACAACAGATTATTTTTTATATTTGGGTTTCATATAAAGAACATTCTCTAGGCTCATGTACAATTTAGTTCAAACTAGGTACCTTTGTAACCATAGCAGTGAGTTTGATATTCTAATCAAGATTATTGATACTATCAATGTAATCTTCAAACGTGGAAAAGAGCTGCTCCAACACATAAAAAGCATCATCTATGTATCTTCTCCAGATTTTACAAAACCCGAATAAGGGATGATTATACAAAAGGTGTATCTCAATGAAGTTTATATATATATATATATATATATATATATATATATATTTACAGATAGATCGATTATTAATACTATTAATCAAATCTACCAACTTGTCCAAGAGCTGCTCCAACACATAACAAATATCTGGACAAGGTATGATTATATTTACACACACACATACATGTATATATATATGTATCTGTTACGGACCGTTTCAGCATAAAAGGGGAAAAATCGGTTTAGGCGATAATCCCCTTTTCCCAAAAAGGCACAGCTACTGTAAAAGCACCAAAACTCACGAATTTGGATATAAATGAATGCACCAAACTCCCGAACTGCATACCAGGGAATAAGATAGCACTCTAAGCTGGAACCTCACGAATAGCTGCTAGCAGATGAATAGGAAAAGCAGACATCAGCTTACACTCCTAGCAGTCATACTCCAACAGCATACAGTGAATCCCCCCAAGAACAAGACAAGGCTCCGTGTTGAAGGTCAAGCAGTGGTCTGTTTATTCAGGGCTACCTGCCCCTGTATTTATGCAGGTCTCCCACCTGGTGGACACTCCCCTAGGGGACCAGATGGAAGACTGAAACAGCAGACAGACATGTATCAGATTAGTACACACAGCCACAATACTTTCCCACAATGCATCTTGGTTTCCTCCTCTCTGTCCTGGAGATAATTAATGAAGTAATTCAATTATCTCCTAGGACAAAGGCCAGACTCCATTATGCACATGGTGACACAGAAACAGACTATCACTTTAAAATACATACAGACACATTTTATACACAAAACATAGACATGTAACATATCCCCAGATAGCTCAGGTCTGGGTGCACATTATTAGGTGAATGGCACCCAGATCACACAAATACATTTTAATTGCCATGGAGCCAAAGTCTTTAACTATACGAACAGGTTCCATGGCAGGCTATCTGGGTTACTACAGTTCACATAAAACATAAACTACCGAATTTCCCTGCATTCACCAAATCCATACGAATGAGAACCAGGGGCTGGAGGTTCAGCGGTGCCTGCACGGAAAAGTGTCCGATTTTGGTGCATGAAAACCGGGCAGAAAAGTGCTGGCTGCCCGGGGAGCTCCAGAACAGCGCCACCTAGCGGCCGCTAAGTGTAACAGCGGCCACACAGTTAACAGGCAATTAACCGCAGCTTCAGGGAGGTAAATTGGCAGCACACTCCAGCTTCTGGGTGGCCAATTAACAACGCCGGCCGGCTTCCTACGGCTCTGGGGAGGTTGGTGAACGTCTGTTTGTTCGGTAGATTAAATCTACCGAACTGCTGTGCAGAAAGGGAGAAATAAATCCTTCTGCACAGTAAAATTAACCCTTTAGCTGCCGGTCCATAGTCCAGAGGCAGCAGGCGGGCAACCAGGCTCCTCCAATACAATGTGGCGAGATTGGTTTCGTCACAGTATCTATAATAATTTCAACTCACTACTGGTAAGTCATTGGCAATTTATGGAGAGTATGCCATGGGCTCTCCAGGCTATAGATTTTAAGCTCTCTATGTATATAATATGTGTGTGCTTATATATTATTTAACTAGATGTATATAACAAATTCAAGTAGAGTCCAAGTTGATCACAGGAAAAGCAAATAAAGAAAAAACTCCACAAATGTAACATTTAACAATAATTAACAGCGCATGAACTCATATATTGTATATAATAGCGATTATGCACTACTTAGAAATCTATAAGGGACATAGGTATATATATTATTCATTGCTGTTAATAATATAAAAATATATTTCTGTTTTTGTTGTTCGTACAGTCAATTTGAAGTTTAGATTAGAAGTTATATTTCATGCAAAAAAAGTACCTAATGGCCTTTTCAAACCCTCTGCTTTATCTATGAAAAAAATAAGTAATAACAAAGTTGACATTGCAATACTTAGTAAGGCCTATGCAGAAGAGCAGAGTCTGTGATGTCATAAACTACAGCAGAGTACGTCTAGGTAACACACAGTGATGTCATTTTCAAACATTCCGTGAACACTCACAGCACTCAGAGCTACACTTCACCTGGACAGTGGTTATATTAACTGGAAATATATATTTCCTACTCACCTGCAAAGGGATCTTGTGAAAAGGCACCTCTTGAGTACAGGACCGTTGACTTGTACTTTGCTATCCTATAAAACAAGTATAATGAGAATGGTGAGTGATTCTTTTTCTGCTTTATATCTATCTGTCTAGCTATCATTTTCAAATAATTAAAACAAATGAAATTACACATTTTAAGTTTTTATTTTGTTACTTTTTTGCATTAAATAAAAACCTAAAGGAACACTGCTCAATTCTATACCATTTAGGAATTGAATCACTATGTTCATGCAGCCCTAGTCACAACTCCCTGCATGTGACTTACACAACTTTCCTAAACACTTCCTGAAAAGAGCTTTGTAAAGCTTACACTTCCTTTACTACAAATTATGTTTAATTTAGAATTTCGTATCTCCTACTCTGTTAATAGCTTGCTAGACCATGCAGGGGTATCTTGTGTGTGATTAAAGTTTCATTTGAATAGCAGGAGATAAAAACATTTAAAATAAGTAACATCTAAAAGAAAATTACATGTTTTTTTGCAGGCTTTGTGATTTACAGCCAGGGGAGGTGTAGCTAGGGCTGGATAGACAGAATTAAAAGTGATTTTACTTCAAAATGGTAGAGAATTGAGCAGTAAGACTTCAGAGGCATAATGTATACAGAAAAACTGCTTCATTAATATAAAGTTGTTTTGGTGATTATACTGTTACTTTAAAATATGAGCTTAAACAGCAACACAATAATAAAATGCTTAGATATTAATAACAATAATTAATTATTGATTATAAAGTCCTTACTGATTTCCTTGTGCTATACATAAAGTATTGATATAAACTCCATATAAATACACCATAGGTGATTGTTAAAATAATGGAATCCAACGTTTATTTCTTATGCTGCTGGCAGCCATATATCAATTTTCCCAGAAACCACTGCTTTGACCTTTCAATACCCATACCACTCATTGTTACCCTTTTCTGTTCCTCCAGACACAGTTGATATTTATTTGTGTAATTTTCTCTTCATTTATTCACCAACCCATGCTTCCATAATATGTCCAACTTTACTCTGCATATAAAACCAGCTGCTGCAACAGGATTCTGTTCACACACTTTATTTCAGATACCAGTCCTGTTTTTTACAGCTCCCTTCTTTCCACATTCTATCCCTCTCAATCTACTACCTGCCCAATACATATGGCTACCAACAGGCTATTTCACTGTCAGACTGCCTAAAGTGAGTGGTAGCTAACAATTGGTCAGATTTGCTTGTCTCTAATAGATATTCCAGTTATTGGGTACATTGCTGTGTCCTATGCCATCTTTAATCAATAGAAAAAAAATCAAACTGGAAAGATTGTGACTCGATTGTGACAAAAATCAAACTGGAAAGATTGTGACTCTCGATAAAATTATATACTCCGTCTAACAGTGTTTTTCCTCTTTAATACAGGTAAAATTCTCAGTGAATAGGAAATTTAAACCGCCACCACCCTCCATTAGCAGTGAATATTTCCATATTTGTGCCAGCTCTTTCCTGCTCATATGTTACACGTGCATTTATGTATGTGTTTCTGTGAACTCAGCAACATGTCGGCTAATGCTGGACTCTTTATTTCTACAAGGGACGGTCAAATCCCGTGTTCATTATACGGCAGTCTTCCTGAGCACAACATACGCACTGTACCTCCTTCTCCTCCTTATTTATGAGCACCTTTATCTAGTGGCCACAGTTTTCTGTGTATTACAGATAGTCTTAATAGACTTGGCCAAGAGGGGGAAGATGGCAATGGAAGGCATGGAGAAGAAGAATGAGGAAGAGGTGATGGAGGTGACGAAGGTGAAAGAAGAGATGAAATGTAAAGTCTTTTAAAGAAGGAATTGTTGTGGGGGAAAAGACTGCTTGCTTGTAAAGGAAAAAGTTTTTTATTAAAAAAGTTTTATAACTGAATTCTTTATTTTGTTGTTTTTCTGAGGATTCTGCTTTATATTATTAGGGCAAAGCACAGTGAAAACGTAGGAACCGGAAGCAATCATTAGTTTGCAGATTGTAATTTATTGCAAGTCTAGAACCAAAGAGAGCACCAGTAATATTAATTCTTTCATTCCTTAATAATCCCGATCTGCCACCCAGACCATTTTCAGATAGGCGATTTAAGCCCATCAATACATTGTACACAGGGAACCTGACGTTTTGAAATTCTCCAACTTCCTAATGCTGTCTCTCACTTTCCAACCCTCATCATCATTACAACAATGCCTGATTTATTTGCTCTTACAATTCTGATCCTTTCTGTGCAGTGACATGTTATAGATTTAATGCTTGAGAAGAATGGATTTATAAGGGAAAATAAATAACTTAATGGTAGTTACTGGGCCTGGATATTCCACTGTCCAATGGTCCCAGTGTGGTCGCACACTTCAAAAACCACTGGTGTTTGCACCTTTTGGGAAGACAGATTCCGCAGCACAAAGAAATCATCAAACCTATTCTATATCTCATTGTTTGATCAAATGCTGAAATTGGTGATTGTGCTGTTCTTCTTAGCTGAGCTATGCTCTTAAGGGGACAGCTCATTAAAATGGATAAGGTGGCTGGTGTCCCTTGGCTCTGTTCAACAGGCAGGGATAAACTCTGCCTTAATTATACCAGTCCACATCAACAATGGGCGGAAATGATATGCAGAGACTACTCAGCCCACGCTCTGAGCCTATCTTCCCATAGCACTGTTTAGCGTGAGGTACACTCCAAGAGGGAAATTTAGCTTGTCCCCCTACGAGATTCTATTTGGTTCAGCTCCCAGGCTAGGCTGTTACTTTCCTCAGCAGCTCCAAATTCAGTCAGATGCAATGGTAAATTACATAACTGCTCTCTCTCATGCCTTGACCAAAATCCATGCGCAAGTGTTTTCTTCTATTCCAGATCCAGTGTCTGATACAATCACCCATAAGTTACTCCCTGGTGATTGGGTTCTGGTTAAGAAATTCCTGAGAAAGCACACACTTGAGCCAAGATTTCATGGTTTATTCCAAGTCCTCAGTAAAACTAGCTGGGAAGGACACTTGGATACACGCTTCGCACTGCAAGAAAGTTCCAGCTCCAGAGGAAGCTTTACTGTGATATTGTCTCTTGTACTTTTCCACAATCCCAACATTCGACTATATACAAAGACATACCTAATAAAAAGGACCCACACATTTGTGTGACTGGTGACCATTGGGGACATCACTGTAGTTCCTGGAAAGCAGCGGGTTGGAACACGGGCCGACCATGGGGTTACAGACCACAAAGTGCCTTAGATAGAGTGGACAGGAATGGGAAATCCTTGTTACACAGAATGACTTTGTGCAAACCAACTGGGTCTACTCCAATGAAACTTACCTTAAACATAGAACACCCTAGTCCAGGAGACACTGGAGAGTATATAATGGGAATGTACTGGAGAGGGGGTAGTTCATACAATACATTGGGAACTTTCTATTTACAAGACATGCACACATCACCTGAGTGGGTAGATACAAGACATATGACCATCAACCCTCTCAAACCCCACATTAAGACTCTTAAAGACATGGTAGCCATAGCTAACCCTACATTTGAAGACACTATGGCAGTAGAGACTATGGCTTGAGTGGATGAGATATAATGCTAATTCTCATAATAAAACTAACTGTTATGTTTGTGGTGGAGCCAGACCCCATCTAGGTACAGTGCCTCTAAATCTACCTCCTGATGTTGAAACATGTTTCTTAAAGGACCACTCTAGTGCCAGGAAAACATACTCGTTTTCCTGGCACTAGAGTGCCCTGAGGGTGCCCCCACCCTCAGGGACCCCCTCCCGCCCGGCTCTGGAAAGGGGAAAGGGGTAAAAACTTACCTTTTTCCAGCGGTGGGCGGAGAGATCTCCTCCTCCGATCCTCCTCTTCTCCTCCCCGTCGGCTGAATGCGCACGCGCGGCAAGAGCTGCGCGCGCATTCAGCCGGTCACATAGGAAAGCATTCATAATGCTTTCCTATGGACGCTTGCGTGCTCTCACTGTGATTTTCACAGCGAGAATCACGCAAGCGCCTCTAGCGGCTGTCAGTGAGACAGCCACTAGAGGAAATAGGGGAAGGCTTAACCCATTCACAAACATAGCAGTTTCTCTGAAACTGCTATGTTTATGAAAAAATGGGTTAACCCTAGAAGGACCTGGCACCCAGACCACTTCATTAAGCTGAAGTGGTCTGGGTGCCTAGAGTGGTCCTTTAAGTCTCTATGTGCAGTCAATTACAAACTCATCAGTATGTGAATCATGGAAGAAGATATACCCTCTAACCCAAAGGGATATCAGGCCACCTTATGGAGTCACAGTATATTCAGGTAATTACACTTGATACACTACACACAGTACCACAGGGAAGTTTGTGGGAAAATTCCCTTCTGGTTATTGTGCTACATGCCGAAAGCCTCCAGCTACCCTGTTAATACATCAAGTTAAATACTTGAGAGACATTTATTGGCTATGTGGATACATGCAACTCAGATCCAAATTGACAGGCCTATGGTGGGGGGAATGTGCTTTTACTAAAGTTATCATGCCCATACACATAATATCAGACAACCACCAAGGCCCTCTTGACTCACCACACACATACTTTAGAGTAAAAAGAGACACTCCTGTACAGGGCAGTTTCGACCCTCACATATACATAGATGCCAAGGGGGGTGCCAAATGATTTTAAAGCCAGGGATGAGGTTGCAGCTGGATTCAAATCCTTGATTCCACTCATCACGGCCTATAAGAATGTAAATTGGATTAATTACATCTACTAAAACCAACAATGCCCTCCAGGGACTGGCAGAACAATTACAAGCCACCTCCCAAATGTCATTTCAGAATAGGATGGCCATAGACATGATTCTGGCGGGGGAAAGGAGGTGTGTGTGAAATACTCCCAGATACCATGACATGCTGCACTTTTATCCCAGATAACACAGGCCCTAACGGGAAAGTAACTATGGCCATCGAGAAGCTTGAAAGCCTCTCTGAAGAGTTAAAAAGAAACTCAGGGATCACCAATTCTTGGGATAGATGGTTTGGATGGATGAACAGATGGCAGAAAGTACTCTTCCAAGTGGGTATGGCTGTCCTAACTGTAATGATTCTTTTCCTCTTCTTTGTCTGCTGTATAATGCCTTGTGCACAGAAATATTTGCAGAAGACTGTAGATCAAACCATTGACCGCACCACCCCAACATTCCTACAACAAGACATTGATGACGGAACCTGTGACACAACACATGCACCTCTTCAGTCCCACCACATTAAGTATACAATTACTTCTCTCTAGGGAAACTATAGGGACAGCGTCTTGTCTAACGGGTAAAAAGTCTGTTGCGGAGATGTAGTGGACAAGCCGCTACGGGTTCTAGTGCAGTGAAGAGTTCAAGAAAACATGTTTGAGAAGATGAGCAGCAGCCTATTAGGGATATTATTAGGGATAGATAGTAGTTGTTTACATCGTAAATAGTAATTTTTAGGGGGGACTGTTGTGGACAGAATATTAACTCTATTAATTTTCGTAAAATGCCTATTTGCTCTGCATAACTATAATCAATATTATTCATAAGTTACTTAAAATGGCCGCTAGGGAATTTCCCCTGTAGTCAACTAACACCCTTGAATTAACAAGATGGCGCTGGAATCTGGAGGAGAGCTCCATGATGCCAGTGACATCACACCCGGTAGGATGAGCAATTGATGAACCACTTAACACCTAACCAATTGCTTTACCGGACCCTCGGAATAAAGATTCCTCAAGTCTTTCATTAACCTGAAACTTGTGTCTGGTGTGAATTACTTTGGGAGCGTGCACGTAAATACTTATTAATTTGGACAGGGGCAGATATGCAAAAATATCAAGCACTTGATTTGATCCACAACAGCTTTTCTGTAAACCCAGCACAAATTTCTTGCAATTTTTCTTCACTTTTGATTAGAAACTAGAAACTGTGTTCCCAGCAACAGGCAATATGGTAATTTTCTCTAATGATTTTTAGGATAGAAAAATCTAAAATAACAACAGATTATTTTTTATATTTGGGTTTCATATAAAGAACATTCTCTAGGCTCATGTACAATTTAGTTCAAACTAGGTACCTTTGTAACCATAGCAGTGAGTTTGATATTCTAATCAAGATTATTGATACTATCAATGTAATCTTCAAACGTGGAAAAGAGCTGCTCCAACACATAAAAAGCATCATCTATGTATCTTCTCCAGATTTTACAAAACCCGAATAAGGGATGATTATACAAAAGGTGTATCTCAATGAAGTTTATATATATATATATATATATATATATATATATATATTTACAGATAGATCGATTATTAATACTATTAATCAAATCTACCAACTTGTCCAAGAGCTGCTCCAACACATAACAAATATCTGGACAAGGTATGATTATATTTACACACACACATACATGTATATATATATGTATCTGTTACGGACCGTTTCAGCATAAAAGGGGAAAAATCGGTTTAGGCGATAATCCCCTTTTCCCAAAAAGGCACAGCTACTGTAAAAGCACCAAAACTCACGAATTTGGATATAAATGAATGCACCAAACTCCCGAACTGCATACCAGGGAATAAGATAGCACTCTAAGCTGGAACCTCACGAATAGCTGCTAGCAGATGAATAGGAAAAGCAGACATCAGCTTACACTCCTAGCAGTCATACTCCAACAGCATACAGTGAATCCCCCCAAGAACAAGACAAGGCTCCGTGTTGAAGGTCAAGCAGTGGTCTGTTTATTCAGGGCTACCTGCCCCTGTATTTATGCAGGTCTCCCACCTGGTGGACACTCCCCTAGGGGACCAGATGGAAGACTGAAACAGCAGACAGACATGTATCAGATTAGTACACACAGCCACAATACTTTCCCACAATGCATCTTGGTTTCCTCCTCTCTGTCCTGGAGATAATTAATGAAGTAATTCAATTATCTCCTAGGACAAAGGCCAGACTCCATTATGCACATGGTGACACAGAAACAGACTATCACTTTAAAATACATACAGACACATTTTATACACAAAACATAGACATGTAACATATCCCCAGATAGCTCAGGTCTGGGTGCACATTATTAGGTGAATGGCACCCAGATCACACAAATACATTTTAATTGCCATGGAGCCAAAGTCTTTAACTATACGAACAGGTTCCATGGCAGGCTATCTGGGTTACTACAGTTCACATAAAACATAAACTACCGAATTTCCCTGCATTCACCAAATCCATACGAATGAGAACCAGGGGCTGGAGGTTCAGCGGTGCCTGCACGGAAAAGTGTCCGATTTTGGTGCATGAAAACCGGGCAGAAAAGTGCTGGCTGCCCGGGGAGCTCCAGAACAGCGCCACCTAGCGGCCGCTAAGTGTAACAGCGGCCACACAGTTAACAGGCAATTTTATAACAAGACACGGAGGCTCATATTGCATATCCCTTTCTTTACTGTTGACAAATAGCAGCAAAGGAAACATACAGAATGAAAAAAGAATGAACATGTGATAACATAGGCCCCTCCCCCTCAGGTCCCAGTATAACAGGCAGCACTTCCCTTCCATTTCCCTCTTTCTTTGCTGCTCTGACACAAAGATAAGTACATGCCATATTTTCTCTTATATACTATTCATTGATAATTTAATGGATTTTTATTTAATTTGTATTTATTTAGTCTTTTATTTCTAAGGTTAGTAATTGTGTCGTTATACACTAGCCTCAGGGCCCAGACCTCCCCTGCTTATGTAACCTTGTCTGTTTCTTCTGCTCGAGCGCCTCTCTGCGCACTTCTTCTTGTTTCATTATTCCTCCGCGTAGCTTGCGGGTGCCGCGAATCCCGCGAGATTCCCGGCGGCCATTTTCTGTCATTCTGTCCCTACCTCTTAGTGTGTCGCTGGTCTGGGCCCTGGTGAGAGCGTTTTTTCCTTTGCTTAGTTTGTTTGGGTGACTAACCCATACGTCCTTGATCATGCCTAAACCCAGACTATCTACTGGGTCCGCTCACTCTGGGGAGTCGGATTCCCCAGTAATCAGAACTGAGGCCCCTGTCACCTCAGATATTTCGCCTTCTATGGCGGACGGGACTACCCAACCCGGTGGACCACAGTTTCTGGCGCTACAGCGCTCAGTGACAGACGCCATTATGGCTGCTATGGGGTCTATGTCCTCCACCCTCTCCCACACCATTTCACAAGCCCTCTTGCCCCGTCCTTCAGACGAGCAACTCTCGGGCACCTCGACACCCCAGGGAGAGGTATCTAAAGGGGACTTCAAAAAGGCTGCCCGTAAATCTAAACACTCCTCTGCCTCCAGAAACACCATGACTGGCGTACCTTCGGTCGCCCCAGAAAGCGTGTCCCATCCACGCAAAAGAGCCTTTCCGCGCCAGGCAGAACGGGCGCGGCTTTGGAAATGTGCTAGAGCACAGATTGAGAGCGGCACCGACTCAGAAATCGGGTCAAATGAGGAGGCTATGAACGAGTCAGATTCCGACTCTGATGCGGATTCCGCCGATGGCGCTCTCGACCTCCTTTCCTCTGCTCAGGCAGAGATGCCCGGAGGCGAGACGGGGACCAGGAACCCTGCGGCTGCGGGGCCACCCCTCGTGGATCCTTCGGGGGTCCCACTCTTCGACCCGGATGATCTTCATCATCCGAGGTCGGCGGAGTGGCTCCCAGCCGACCACGTTGCCACATATCTGGAAAATTGGGTCAGAAAACCCTTAAGCAAGGCGGCCCGCAACAAATTGAGGGCGGAGTGTCCTAGGCCTCTGGTGCCCAACAAGGTGTGTGACACCCCAGAGGTTGATCCAAAAATGACCCAGTTCCTCACTAAACTGGGCTGGAACCCCCGTAAAGGACTAGAGTCCGCTTTGAAGTCCTGCCAGGACAAGCACCTGGACATATTCGGGCCTTTGGCCAAATTATTTGACTTGGCGGAAGACGCCAGAGCGGAGAACCGCATGGTCGACCCTGAAGACCTTAGAGGTTGGGTCCAGAGAGCAATATGTATTGCTGGGAGCGTAAATACCTCCCTGTCTATTGAAAGGCGTAAAGCCATATTGTTCAAAATTGAGCCAAAACTAGCCAACCTCGCCCTTACGGAGGCGGGCAAAGACGCCCAAGGACTCCTCTTCGGAGACTCCTTCATCAAAGACTTGGGGCGTTTTGTGGGGGCATTCACGGCTCTAGACAAGGCCCAGGCCTCCATGAGGCGAGTATTCCAGGGGCGGGTCTCTACCAGGGCCGGCAGAAGCAGGAGCCGTCTGTCCGGCCGCAACTATCCCCAATCCCGTGGCACGGGAAGAGGCTCCTTTCAACAGTATCACCAATACCAGGAGACCTCCCGCCCCATGTTTTTTCCATCCCGTGGACGTCAATGGCGATCCAGAGGCCTTCGGAGTAACCCAAACTCCAGACGACCATACGGTGAGTTGCCTTCTACCACACATTTCTTCTCCGGGTTACATAGGGGGCAGACTCCAACATTTTTTCCCAGCCTGGTCACAAATCACTTCAGATCCCTGGGTACTGGCCACTATTCAGGGCTTCCATATAGAACTCACCTGCCGCCCTACACACATTCCCCCTCCTCGACCGATCCGCTTTTCCATCCAGGATCGCGGTCGGATCGACGAAGAACTTTCATCCCTCCAGTTCAAAGGGGCTATCGAACTAGCACCCCCCAGCCCTGCGGGCGTAATAAGCAATATCTTCCTGGTGGAAAAGAAAGGCGGCCAATCGAGGCCAGTCATAAATTTGCGCCCCCTCAATGCCGTAGTCAGGTACCGCCATTTCAAGATGGAGGGTATTCACCTGCTAAGGGATCTCCTCCTCCACGGAGACTGGCTAGCGAAACTAGACCTAAAAGACGCGTACCTGACAGTGCCAATAGCGGAGGCCTCTCGGGACCTCCTACGCTTTTACTGGCGACACGAAATATGGCGATTCACCTGTCTGCCCTTTGGCCTATCCTCAGCCCCGTGGTGTTTCACAAAACTTCTACGGCCCGTTATGGCCTGGCTACGCAGTCGAGGAGTTCGGCTAATCGTCTACCTAGACGATATTCTACTCATGGCTCAGGAGCGCTCCACCCTCCTCTCACACCTACGACTAGCCATAAACCTCCTGTCACGCTTAGGTTTCATAATCAACTGGGAGAAGTCATGCCTGACCCCCGCCACCCGCTTGGAATTCCTAGGTTTCCAAGTGGATTCGGGGGCAGCGACGCTGAGTCTCCCGATATCCAAGATTCGTTCCATCCGCAAAGAATTGCGCAGGGCCCTTATCCGACCCCAGCTCACCTTACGCCAATTGGCACGCCTCATAGGCCTACTGGCCTCTTCAATCCAGGCCGTGTTCCCAGGCCCACTCCACTACCGAGCGCTACAGCGCCTAAAAATCGCTCACCTAAGAGCCGGGGCATCCTACGCAGACCTAGTCTCCCTGGACAACGAGACGAAAGACGAGTTGCGATGGTGGATTCTCAACCTGTCTGCGTGGAATGGCAAAGCCATCTTCGGCTTAATGCCGGAATTCACGATCGACTCGGATGCGAGTCTACACGGTTGGGGAGCCCACTGCGAGGGCATCTCAACTGGGGGCCGGTGGTCGGAGTCCGAAGCCCGACTACATATCAATGCCCTGGAGCTTCTGGCAGGCTCCTTCGCCATCCGCAGCTTCGCCAAGGACCGTGCCCTATCATGTATTCGGCTCCGCATGGACAATGTTTCGGCGGTGAGATATGTCAACCACCTGGGTGGTACACAGTCGGCGGTCCTGGCCAGGTTGGCGAAAGATTTTTGGGAATTCTGCCTGGAACGGAACCTGATGGTCTACGCAGAGTACTTACCTGGCCTGCACAACGTCCAAGCGGACTGGGGTTCACGTTATCTTTCAGACACCAGCGACTGGAGATTAGCCAGGAAGGTGTTCTCCAACATATCATCTCTTTGGGGACCATTTACCATAGACCTTTTCGCCTCCCGGCTCAATACTCAACTCCCACGCTTCTTCAGCTGGAGGCCGGACCCAATGGCGGAGGCAGTGGATGCCTTCCTACAAGAGTGGAAGGGAGGCCTCCTCTATGCCTTTCCCCCATTTTCCATGATCCCTCGCTCACTCCTGCAGACCCGCAAACACCGGGCGGAGCTAGTCATGGTCACCCCATTCTGGGAGACGCAGTCTTGGTTTCCCCAAATGCTCGAGATGACGTTGGACTATCCTCGACTCCTGCCGGGTCGCCACGACCTGCTACAAGACCCGACGGGTCGCTATCATCCCCTCCGACTGGAGGGCTCTCTCCCACTTCTGGCGTGGCGAATCTCCGGGGACCCTGGGAAATCCAAGGAGTTTCGGACGCAACTAGACTCTTATTGGCTGCAGCATGGGCTCCCGGCACTAGACGGGCATATGGGTCAGCTTGGCGAGCTTGGGCTGGCTGGTGCATGGCTCGGAACGAGGATCCCGTTTCGGCCCCTGTAACAACGATCCTGCAGTTCCTGACGTCTCTCTTCGAAGCCGGTAAGGCTTACAGGACCATTAACCTTTACCGTTCCGCTATCTCGGCGATTCACCAAGGCTTCGAGGGCCGCCCCGCGGGACAACACCCTCTAGTGTGCCGACTCGTCAAGGGCTCTAGATTTTCAAGGCCACCCAGGCCCCGCTACTCCACGACCTGGGATGTTTCAGTTGTATTGGCTTTCCTCTCATCCTGGCCCGCTAACGCAGGACTCTCCCTCAAACAGCTGTCGGCCAAATTGGTGTGCCTGCTCTGTCTCATCTCATGCAAGAGAGTCTCGGATGTCAGTGCACTGGACGTCGATGCCAAGTCATACACCCCGGACGGGGTAACTTTTAACATCAGCAGACGCACTAAGACTTCCATCAAGGCGGTATCCTACCCTAGTTTCCCTGCCTCTCCTTCGCTATGCCCAGTGACCTGCCTTCGTGAATACGAATCTCGCACCGAACCACACCGATCTACTGCCTCCCGTCAGTTGTTCTTATCTTTCCGCCCCCCTTTTCACCCAGTTTCCAGCACTACCTTATCACGCTGGGTGAAATGGCTGCTGGCCCAAGCGGGCATTGACACTACAGTGTTCGGCGCCCACTCAGTACGAGGGGCTTCGGCCTCTTCTATGATGTCTGCGGGCGCCCGCCTAGAAGACATTATGAGAACAGCTGATTGGTCTAGGGAATCTACCTTCCGAGAATTCTACTTTCGGCCGGCCCCACACACATTCGCTGTAATAATGGATCAGCTTTAAACTTGCAATATGAGCCTCCGTGTCTTGTTATAAAATTGCATGATTTTGCTATTACATGACGAAAAGTCATGATTTTATTAAAGACACGGAGGCGAGTATTGCCCCACCCTTTTTTGTTACTCTCACGCTGGTAAGTATATATCTCCCCACCCATATTACTCATACCACGATACACCACATGTTATAGTTTGGGACGGTAAGTGGGGCCGTCCTTATACTTGTTGTTTTCAATATTACTGGATATGTTAACATTGATTGTTTTGTGGGATTGTATATACAAGGGCCTTTGTTCTCACTGGTGTAACCTTGTACTAGTTACAAGTATCGACTTTAACCTGTTGGCTCCTGTCCTTTATGTCCCCACAGCTTAATCTGGCAAGACGTCTAGCAAGGGTCCGGTTTATTGGTCTCCTCCCGCTGTCCTCCATCGGTCCTATGGATTCTACGGCCACACTTCCCAGTTTGTGATGTTATACCTCCTCGGTTTTTTCTGTTATTACCTTGGGACTTTATTCTCGCATTACTCTAGTTATGGACATTGTTCTTTGGTCGCATCTGCAGAAAGAGGGAAATGGAAGGGAAGTGCTGCCTGTTATACTGGGACCTGAGGGGGAGGGGCCTATGTTATCACATGTTCATTCTTTTTTCATTCTGTATGTTTCCTTTGCTGCTATTTGTCAACAGTAAAGAAAGGGATATGCAATACTCGCCTCCGTGTCTTTAATAAAATCATGACTTTTCGTCATGTAATAGCAAAATCATGCAATTAACCGCAGCTTCAGGGAGGTAAATTGGCAGCACACTCCAGCTTCTGGGTGGCCAATTAACAACGCCGGCCGGCTTCCTACGGCTCTGGGGAGGTTGGTGAACGTCTGTTTGTTCGGTAGATTAAATCTACCGAACTGCTGTGCAGAAAGGGAGAAATAAATCCTTCTGCACAGTAAAATTAACCCTTTAGCTGCCGGTCCATAGTCCAGAGGCAGCAGGCGGGCAACCAGGCTCCTCCAATACAATGTGGCGAGATTGGTTTCGTCACAGTATCTATAATAATTTCAACTCACTACTGGTAAGTCATTGGCAATTTATGGAGAGTATGCCATGGGCTCTCCAGGCTATAGATTTTAAGCTCTCTATGTATATAATATGTGTGTGCTTATATATTATTTAACTAGATGTATATAACAAATTCAAGTAGAGTCCAAGTTGATCACAGGAAAAGCAAATAAAGAAAAAACTCCACAAATGTAACATTTAACAATAATTAACAGCGCATGAACTCATATATTGTATATAATAGCGATTATGCACTACTTAGAAATCTATAAGGGACATAGGTATATATATTATTCATTGCTGTTAATAATATAAAAATATATTTCTGTTTTTGTTGTTCGTACAGTCAATTTGAAGTTTAGATTAGAAGTTATATTTCATGCAAAAAAAGTACCTAATGGCCTTTTCAAACCCTCTGCTTTATCTATGAAAAAAATAAGTAATAACAAAGTTGACATTGCAATACTTAGTAAGGCCTATGCAGAAGAGCAGAGTCTGTGATGTCATAAACTACAGCAGAGTACGTCTAGGTAACACACAGTGATGTCATTTTCAAACATTCCGTGAACACTCACAGCACTCAGAGCTACACTTCACCTGGACAGTGGTTATATTAACTGGAAATATATATTTCCTACTCACCTGCAAAGGGATCTTGTGAAAAGGCACCTCTTGAGTACAGGACCGTTGACTTGTACTTTGCTATCCTATAAAACAAGTATAATGAGAATGGTGAGTGATTCTTTTTCTGCTTTATATCTATCTGTCTAGCTATCATTTTCAAATAATTAAAACAAATGAAATTACACATTTTAAGTTTTTATTTTGTTACTTTTTTGCATTAAATAAAAACCTAAAGGAACACTGCTCAATTCTATACCATTTAGGAATTGAATCACTATGTTCATGCAGCCCTAGTCACAACTCCCTGCATGTGACTTACACAACTTTCCTAAACACTTCCTGAAAAGAGCTTTGTAAAGCTTACACTTCCTTTACTACAAATTATGTTTAATTTAGAATTTCGTATCTCCTACTCTGTTAATAGCTTGCTAGACCATGCAGGGGTATCTTGTGTGTGATTAAAGTTTCATTTGAATAGCAGGAGATAAAAACATTTAAAATAAGTAACATCTAAAAGAAAATTACATGTTTTTTTGCAGGCTTTGTGATTTGCAGCCAGGGGAGGTGTAGCTAGGGCTGGATAGACAGAATTAAAAGTGATTTTACTTCAAAATGGTAGAGAATTGAGCAGTAAGACTTCAGAGGCATAATGTATACAGAAAAACTGCTTCATTAATATAAAGTTGTTTTGGTGATTATACTGTTACTTTAAAATATGAGCTTAAACAGCAACACAATAATAAAATGCTTAGATATTAATAACAATAATTAATTATTGATTATAAAGTCCTTACTGATTTCCTTGTGCTATACATAAAGTATTGATATAAACTCCATATAAATACACCATAGGTGATTGTTAAAATAATGGAATCCAACGTTTATTTCTTATGCTGCTGGCAGCCATATATCAATTTTCCCAGAAACCACTGCTTTGACCTTTCAATACCCATACCACTCATTGTTACCCTTTTCTGTTCCTCCAGACACAGTTGATATTTATTTGTGTAATTTTCTCTTCATTTATTCACCAACCCATGCTTCCATAATATGTCCAACTTTACTCTGCATATAAAACCAGCTGCTGCAACAGGATTCTGTTCACACACTTTATTTCAGATACCAGTCCTGTTTTTTACAGCTCCCTTCTTTCCACATTCTATCCCTCTCAATCTACTACCTGCCCAATACATATGGCTACCAACAGGCTATTTCACTGTCAGACTGCCTAAAGTGAGTGGTAGCTAACAATTGGTCAGATTTGCTTGTCTCTAATAGATATTCCAGTTATTGGGTACATTGCTGTGTCCTATGCCATCTTTAATCAATAGAAAAAAAATCAAACTGGAAAGATTGTGACTCGATTGTGACAAAAATCAAACTGGAAAGATTGTGACTCTCGATAAAATTATATACTCCGTCTAACAGTGTTTTTCCTCTTTAATACAGGTAAAATTCTCAGTGAATAGGAAATTTAAACCGCCACCACCCTCCATTAGCAGTGAATATTTCCATATTTGTGCCAGCTCTTTCCTGCTCATATGTTACACGTGCATTTATGTATGTGTTTCTGTGAACTCAGCAACATGTCGGCTAATGCTGGACTCTTTATTTCTACAAGGGACGGTCAAACCCCGTGTTCATTATACGGCAGTCTTCCTGAGCACAACATACGCACTGTACCTCCTTCTCCTCCTTATTTATGAGCACCTTTATCTAGTGGCCACAGTTTTCTGTGTATTACAGATAGTCTTAATAGACTTGGCCAAGAGGGGGAAGATGGCAATGGAAGGCATGGAGAAGAAGAATGAGGAAGAGGTGATGGAGGTGACGAAGGTGAAAGAAGAGATGAAATGTAAAGTCTTTTAAAGAAGGAATTGTTGTGGGGGAAAAGACTGCTTGCTTGTAAAGGAAAAAGTTTTTTATTAAAAAAGTTTTATAACTGAATTCTTTATTTTGTTGTTTTTCTGAGGATTCTGCTTTATATTATTAGGGCAAAGCACAGTGAAAACGTAGGAACCGGAAGCAATCATTAGTTTGCAGATTGTAATTTATTGCAAGTCTAGAACCAAAGAGAGCACCAGTAATATTAATTCTTTCATTCCTTAATAATCCCGATCTGCCACCCAGACCATTTTCAGATAGGCGATTTAAGCCCATCAATACATTGTACACAGGGAACCTGACGTTTTGAAATTCTCCAACTTCCTAATGCTGTCTCTCACTTTCCAACCCTCATCATCATTACAACAATGCCTGATTTATTTGCTCTTACAATTCTGATCCTTTCTGTGCAGTGACATGTTATAGATTTAATGCTTGAGAAGAATGGATTTATAAGGGAAAATAAATAACTTAATGGTAGTTACTGGGCCTGGATATTCCACTGTCCAATGGTCCCAGTGTGGTCGCACACTTCAAAAACCACTGGTGTTTGCACCTTTTGGGAAGACAGATTCCGCAGCACAAAGAAATCATCAAACCTATTCTATATCTCATTGTTTGATCAAATGCTGAAATTGGTGATTGTGCTGTTCTTCTTAGCTGAGCTATGCTCTTAAGGGGACAGCTCATTAAAATGGATAAGGTGGCTGGTGTCCCTTGGCTCTGTTCAACAGGCAGGGATAAACTCTGCCTTAATTATACCAGTCCACATCAACAATGGGCGGAAATGATATGCAGAGACTACTCAGCCCACGCTCTGAGCCTATCTTCCCATAGCACTGTTTAGCGTGAGGTACACTCCAAGAGGGAAATTTAGCTTGTCCCCCTACGAGATTCTATTTGGTTCAGCTCCCAGGCTAGGCTGTTACTTTCCTCAGCAGCTCCAAATTCAGTCAGATGCAATGGTAAATTACATAACTGCTCTCTCTCATGCCTTGACCAAAATCCATGCGCAAGTGTTTTCTTCTATTCCAGATCCAGTGTCTGATACAATCACCCATAAGTTACTCCCTGGTGATTGGGTTCTGGTTAAGAAATTCCTGAGAAAGCACACACTTGAGCCAAGATTTCATGGTTTATTCCAAGTCCTCAGTAAAACTAGCTGGGAAGGACACTTGGATACACGCTTCGCACTGCAAGAAAGTTCCAGCTCCAGAGGAAGCTTTACTGTGATATTGTCTCTTGTACTTTTCCACAATCCCAACATTCGACTATATACAAAGACATACCTAATAAAAAGGACCCACACATTTGTGTGACTGGTGACCATTGGGGACATCACTGTAGTTCCTGGAAAGCAGCGGGTTGGAACACGGGCCGACCATGGGGTTACAGACCACAAAGTGCCTTAGATAGAGTGGACAGGAATGGGAAATCCTTGTTACACAGAATGACTTTGTGCAAACCAACTGGGTCTACTCCAATGAAACTTACCTTAAACATAGAACACCCTAGTCCAGGAGACACTGGAGAGTATATAATGGGAATGTACTGGAGAGGGGGTAGTTCATACAATACATTGGGAACTTTCTATTTACAAGACATGCACACATCACCTGAGTGGGTAGATACAAGACATATGACCATCAACCCTCTCAAACCCCACATTAAGACTCTTAAAGACATGGTAGCCATAGCTAACCCTACATTTGAAGACACTATGGCAGTAGAGACTATGGCTTGAGTGGATGAGATATAATGCTAATTCTCATAATAAAACTAACTGTTATGTTTGTGGTGGAGCCAGACCCCATCTAGGTACAGTGCCTCTAAATCTACCTCCTGATGTTGAAACATGTTTCTTAAAGGACCACTCTAGTGCCAGGAAAACATACTCGTTTTCCTGGCACTAGAGTGCCCTGAGGGTGCCCCCACCCTCAGGGACCCCCTCCCGCCCGGCTCTGGAAAGGGGAAAGGGGTAAAAACTTACCTTTTTCCAGCGGTGGGCGGAGAGATCTCCTCCTCCGATCCTCCTCTTCTCCTCCCCGTCGGCTGAATGCGCACGCGCGGCAAGAGCTGCGCGCGCATTCAGCCGGTCACATAGGAAAGCATTCATAATGCTTTCCTATGGACGCTTGCGTGCTCTCACTGTGATTTTCACAGTGAGAATCACGCAAGCGCCTCTAGCGGCTGTCAGTGAGACAGCCACTAGAGGAAATAGGGGAAGACTTAACCCATTCACAAACATAGCAGTTTCTCTGAAACTGCTATGTTTATGAAAAAATGGGTTAACCCTAGAAGGACCTGGCACCCAGACCACTTCATTAAGCTGAAGTGGTCTGGGTGCCTAGAGTGGTCCTTTAAGTCTCTATGTGCAGTCAATTACAAACTCATCAGTATGTGAATCATGGAAGAAGATATACCCTCTAACCCAAAGGGATATCAGGCCACCTTATGGAGTCACAGTATATTCAGGTAATTACACTTGATACACTACACACAGTACCACAGGGAAGTTTGTGGGAAAATTCCCTTCTGGTTATTGTGCTACATGCCGAAAGCCTCCAGCTACCCTGTTAATACATCAAGTTAAATACTTGAGAGACATTTATTGGCTATGTGGATACATGCAACTCAGATCCAAATTGACAGGCCTATGGTGGGGGGAATGTGCTTTTACTAAAGTTATCATGCCCATACACATAATATCAGACAACCACCAAGGCCCTCTTGACTCACCACACACATACTTTAGAGTAAAAAGAGACACTCCTGTACAGGGCAGTTTCGACCCTCACATATACATAGATGCCAAGGGGGGTGCCAAATGATTTTAAAGCCAGGGATGAGGTTGCAGCTGGATTCAAATCCTTGATTCCACTCATCACGGCATATAAGAATGTAAATTGGATTAATTACATCTACTAAAACCAACAATGCCCTCCAGGGACAATTACAAGCCACCTCCCAAATGTCATTTCAGAATAGGATGGCCATAGACATGATTCTGGCGGGGGAAAGGAGGTGTGTGTGAAATACTCCCAGATACCATGACATGCTGCACTTTTATCCCAGATAACACAGGCCCTAACGGGAAAGTAACTATGGCCATCGAGAAGCTTGAAAGCCTCTCTGAAGAGTTAAAAAGAAACTCAGGGATCACCAATTCTTGGGATAGATGGTTTGGATGGATGAACGGATGGCAGAAAGTACTCTTCCAAGTGGGTATGGCTGTCCTAACTGTAATGATTCTTTTCCTCTTCTTTGTCTGCTGTATAATGCCTTGTGCACAGAAATATTTGCAGAAGACTGTAGATCAAACCATTGACCGCACCACCCCAACATTCCTACAACAAGACATTGATGACGGAACCTGTGACACAACACATGCACCTCTTCAGTCCCACCACATTAAGTATACAATTACTTCTCTCTAGGGAAACTATAGGGACAGCGTCTTGTCTAACGGGTAAAAAGTCTGTTGCGGAGATGTAGTGGACAAGCCGCTACGGGTTCTAGTGCAGTGAAGAGTTCAAGAAAACATGTTTGAGAAGATGAGCAGCAGCCTATTAGGGATATTATTAGGGATAGATAGTAGTTGTTTACATCGTAAATAGTAATTTTTAGGGGGGACTGTTGTGGACAGAATATTAACTCTATTAATTTTCGTAAAATGCCTATTTGCTCTGCATAACTATAATCAATATTATTCATAAGTTACTTAAAATGGCCGCTAGGGAATTTCCCCTGTAGTCAACTAACACCCTTGAATTAACAAGATGGCGCTGGAATCTGGAGGAGAGCTCCATGATGCCAGTGACATCACACCCGGTAGGATGAGCAATTGATGAACCACTTAACACCTAACCAATTGCTTTACCGGACCCTCGGAATAAAGATTCCTCAAGTCTTTCATTAACCTGAAACTTGTGTCTGGTGTGAATTACTTTCGGAGCGTGCACGTAAATACTTATTAATTTGGACAGGGGCAGATATGCAAAAATATCAAGCACTTGATTTGATCCACAACAGCTTTTCTGTAAACCCAGCACAAATTTCTTGCAATTTTTCTTCACTTTTGATTAGAAACTAGAAACTGTTTTCCCAGCAACAGGCAATATGGTAATTTTCTCTAATGATTTTTAGGATAGAAAAATCTAAAATAACAACAGATTATTTTTTATATTTGGGTTTCATATAAAGAACATTCTCTAGGCTCATGTACAATTTAGTTCAAACTAGGTACCTTTGTAACCATAGCAGTGAGTTTGATATTCTAATCAAGATTATTGATACTATCAATGCAATCTTCAAACGTGGAAAAGAGCTGCTCCAACACATAAAAAGCATCATCTATGTATCTTCTCCAGATTTTACAAAACCCGAATAAGGGATGATTATACAAAAGGTGTATCTCAATGAAGTTTATATATATATATATATATATATTTACAGATAGATCGATTATTAATACTATTAATCAAATCTACCAACTTGTCCAAGAGCTGCTCCAACACATAACAAATATCTGGACAAGGTATGATTATATTTACACACACACATACATGTATATATATATGTATCTATAATAATTTCAACTCACTACTGGTAAGTCATTGCCAATTTATGGAGAGTATGCCATGGGCTCTCCAGGCTATAGATTTTAAGCTCTCTATGTATATAATATGTGTGTGCTTATATATTATTTAACTAGATGTATATAACAAATTCAAGTAGAGTCCAAGTTGATCACAGGAAAAGCAAATAAAGAAAAAACTCCACAAATGTAACATTTAACAATAATTAACAGCGCATGAACTCATATATTGTATATAATAGCGATTATGCACTACTTAGAAATCTATAAGGGACATAGGTATATATATTATTCATTGCTGTTAATAATATAAAAATATATTTCTGTTTTTGTTGTTCGTACAGTCAATTTGAAGTTTAGATTAGAAGTTATATTTCATGCAAAAAAAGTACCTAATGGCCTTTTCAAACCCTCTGCTTTATCTATGAAAAAAATAAGTAATAACAAAGTTGACATTGCAATACTTAGTAAGGCCTATGCACAAGAACAGAGTCTGTGATGTCATAAATTACAGCAGAGTACGTCTAGGTAACACACAGTGATGTCATTTTCAAACATTCCGTGAACACTCACAGCACTCAGAGCTACACTTCACCTGGACAGTGGTTATATTAACTGGAAATATATATTTCCTACTCACCTGCAAAGGGATCTTGTGAAAAGGCACCTCTTGAGTACAGGACCGTTGACTTGTACTTTGCTATCCTATAAAACAAGTATAATGAGAATGGTGAGTGATTCTTTTTCTGCTTTATATCTATCTGTCTAGCTATCATTTTCAAATAATTAAAACAAATGAAATTACAAATTTTAAGTTTTTATTTTGTTACTTTTTTGCATTAAATAAAAACCTAAAGGAACACTGCTCAATTCTATACCATTTAGGAATTGAATCACTATGTTCATGCAGCCCTAGTCACAACTCCCTGCATGTGACTTACACAACTTTCCTAAACACTTCCTGAAAAGAGCTTTGTAAAGCTTACACTTCCTTTACTACAAATTATGTTTAATTTAGAATTTTGTATCTCCTACTCTGTTAATAGCTTGCTAGACCATGCAGGGGTATCTTGTGTGTGATTAAAGTTTCATTTGAATAGCAGGAGATAAAAACGTTTAAAATAAGTAACATCTAAAAGAAAATTACATGTTTTTTGCAGGCTTTGTGATTTACAGCCAGGGGAGGTGTAGCTAGGGCTGGATAGACAGAATTAAAAGTGATTTTACTTCAAAATGGTAGAGAATTGAGCAGTAAGACTTCAGAGGCATAATGTATACAGAAAAACTGCTTCATTAATATAAAGTTGTTTTGGTGATTATACTGTTACTTTAAAATATGAGCTTAAACAGCAACACAATAATAAAATGCTTAGATATTAATAACAATAATTAATTATTTATTATAAAGTCCTTACTGATTTCCTTGTGCTATACATAAAGTATTGATATAAACTCCATATAAATACACCATAGGTGATTGTTAAAATAATAGAATCCAACGTTTATTTCTTATGCTGCCGGCAGCCATATATCAATTTTCCCAGAAACCACTGCTTTGACCTTTCAATACCCATACCACTCATTGTTACCCTTTTCTGTTCCTCCAGACACAGTTGATATTTATTTGTGTAATTTTCTCTTCATTTATTCACCAACCCATGCTTCCATAATATGTCCAACTTTACTCTG